>NC_135235.1:610234825-610907682 GCF_051348905.1 Ranitomeya variabilis
GCCTGATTGCCATTATATACCGAGATGAGATCCTCAGACCCCTTGTGAGACCATATGCTGGTGCAGTTGGCCCTGGGTTCCTCTTAATGCAGGACAATGCCAGACCTCATGTGGCTGGAGTGTGTCAGCAGTTCCTGCAAGATGAAGGCATTGAAGCTATGGACTGGCCCGCCCATTCCCCAGACCTGAATGCGGTTATACACATCTGGGACATCATGTCTCGCTCCATCCACCAACGTCACATTGCACCACAGACTGTCCAGGAGTTGGCGGATGCTTTAGTCCAGGTCTGGGAGGAGATCCCTCAGGAGACCATCCACGGCCTCATCAGGAGCATGCCCAGGCATTGTAGGGAGGTCATACAGGCATATGGAGGCCACACACACTACTGAGCATCATTTCCTTGTCTTAAGGCATTCCCACAGAAGTTGGATCAGCCTGTAATTTGATTTTCCACTTTGATTTTGAGTATCATTCCAAATCCAGACCTCCGTGGGATATTCATTTTGATTTACATTGATCATTTTTGTGTTTTATTGATCTCAACACATTCTGCTATGTAGTAAATAAAGATTTGCATCTGAAATATTTCATTCAGTGATATCTAGGATGTGGTATTTCAGCGTTCCCTTTATTTTTTTGAGCAGTATTTATATATATATATATATATATATATATATATATATATATATATATATATATATACTGTATATATATATATATATATATATATATATATATATATATATGTGTGTGTGTGTGTGTGTGTTTTGAAGATTATTTTTTATTAAAACAATGTTTAGTTGTGTTGTACAATGCGATTTTAACACAAGCTTTTACATAGAGAGAGCTGCTGTATGTAAAAGCTCATGTTATAATCGCATTGCATACGGATGTCACACTGTTGTTACTAGATGCGAGAAAATAGCATCCTCGCATTGCAAACGGATTACATGCGGATCACATACGGATCACTATTCGGGAACATTTGTGCAATTCTCGGCCATCAAAATCGGACCAACTTTTTTATTCAAGTGTAATTCCAGCCTTAGGCCGGGGTCACACTGGCGATTTAAACGGACGAGTGCAATGCGATTAAAAATCGCATTGCACTCGGACAAATGTTAAGCTAGGGGGCGGATCCCAGCAGCCGATTTTTTGTCGGCCGTTTTCCTCGGTCCGAGACAATCGCAGCATGCTGCGATTGTCACGGACACTCGGCCAACTGTCGGATCACTCGCACCCATATAAGCCTAAGCTGTGCTCCGATCCGCTCTGTGCGAGAGCCTCGGAGCACAGACGCATGACACTCGGCTCCTGCTGACAGCAGAGCAGGAGCCGAGGGTCATTAGCATATCGCATCCGATGCTCTCGCATCGGATGCAATATGCTAGTGTGACCCTGGCCTTACTGTTGTGTCAGGAGAACTTTCAGCAGAATGTCTGTGTTGGCCTCTAGCTCCTCCCCCAAGCACCAACTGTCATCTCCTATCTCAGTAATGATGAGATCTGCCTCCACTGACTACAGAAGTTACCCATGAATTCAGAGTGAAAGATCAGTCCAGGATGAGAAAGAAACAGATTTGTGAGCAGGGCAGGTGCCGGCTGTGTTGTACAGATTCCCATAGTGTGGAGTACCATGGACCTGCTGAAGGCCAGTGTCACTGCCATCTTGGTACTCCTGTGAAGCCCCACCACGATACCCATGGTTAAGATTAAAAAATCTGAATGCCAATGCAATAAAACGAGCCCTCGTGTGGCTACATTGCCGAAAAACAAAAAAATGTTATGGCTCCTGGAAGAAAAGGAGGAAAAAAATAAACAAAAATGCTAAAATACAATAATTAGCTGTGGCGGGAAGATAATGAGATTCGGGTCCTCCGGGGAGCGGACACTCTTCGTAATCGCTCTCCACCCTGCTTTCCCAAAAAAAGATTGGACAAAGAATTTTTAACCCTATTTGTCCAGGGCTTGTATTTTTTTCCCTACAGTTACTGGACCCTGTAAACTTTGTGGGCACGATTGTGGTGTGCATTGTCCTGCCGGACTCTGGGTGACATACTGTACGCAGCTGTCACATCTGTCCAGACGTGCCATGCAGCCGGCACCTCGGCTATTACTTGGAAGGAAGGAGTTGACGTCCATTTAATGGCCAGAATAAATAAGAGGGATATACGGGGCCTGACACTTTTTATTGCACCAACAAACAGTTGCAGTGTTTCGGGCCCTTCTTCCTGTTGCAAACACCTGGAGACATCGGCAGCGGCCAGGGAAGGGGGGCAACGTGTCATGTTTTTCCTGCCACTAACCCTTCATTATCCTTTCTGTGTGGACTGCAATTTGTTTTTAATTAGTTTTATATGCAAAGGGGTTGTATGAAATGAAACAGCGCCACTCTTGGCATTAGGCTGTGACTGGTATTGCAGGTCAGTTCTATGCAAGTGAGTGAGGATGAACCCAGGCGTGTAAATAGTGATGTAGTCACAAGGTCAATGCCCGTGCACTATGGATAACAACTGGTATCACTGTTTCTTGCTTCTGGGTCATCAGGTCTAGGCACTCCCATTCACTGTATGGCAGTATGGAAGCACTGTGTGTCAGTATTATGTGCACACTATATGGTGTTATGTAAGCACTGTATGTCAGTATTATGTCCACATGGTATAGCACTATGTAAGCATTGTACAGTGGCATGTAAAAGTTTGGGCACACTTGGTCAAAATTACTGTTATTGTGAACAGTTAAACAAGTTGAAGATTAAATGATCTCTAAAAGTCCTAAAGATAAAGATGACACATTTCCTTAGAATTTTAGGCAAAAAATATACCGTATATATTGTCATTTTTTACATTTTAAGTATTGCAAAAAGGAAAATGGACGGATGCAAAAGTATGGGAACCCTTGGAGATTTGTGTGCTCAGATAACTTTGACCAAAGTTTTAGACCTTAATTAGACTGTTAGGGTTATTATGGCTTGTTCAATATCATCTTTAGGAAAGGCCAGGTGATGCAAATGTCCCAGCTTCATCTAACCATGTGTCAAAAACAGCAGCCATGGGTTCTTCTAAGGAGCTGTCTAGCACTCTGAAAATGAAAATAGTGGAGGCCCACCAAGCAGGAGAAGGCTATAAGAAGATCACAAAGAGTTTTCAAATTGTACAGTTCAAAATGTAATTAAGAAATGGTAATTAACAGGAACCATGGGGGTCAAGATAAGGTCTGAAAGACCAAGCAAAATTTCCGAAATAATTTAGCAGACTCTGGAGTTTTGGTACATTGTCCTACTATTCAGAGACACCTGCACAAATATGGCCTTCATGGAAGGGTCATCAGAAGAAAGCCTCTTCTGCGTCCTCACCGTAAACCTTAGGGTCAGATGTATGCAAAAGAACATCTAAACAAGCCAGATGCATTTTGGAAACAAGTCCTGTGGACCGATGAGGTTAAAATAGAACTTTTTGGCCACAATGATTAAAGGTATGTGTGGAGAAAAAAAAGGGCACAGAATTTCAGGAAAAGAACACCTCTCCAACCATTAAGTATGGGGATGGATCAATCATGCTTTGGGGTTGTGTTGCAGGCAATGTCACTGGGAACATTTCATGGGCAGAGGGAAGAATGGGTTCAATTAAATTTCAACAAATTCTTGATGCAAACATACAATCTTTAAAAAAGCTGAATTTGAAAAGAGGATGGCACATATTATGTGTACTCGGTATGGCAGTATGTAAGCACTGTATGTCAGTATTCTGTGTACACTGTATGTAAGTGCTACTATCGATTGCAACAGCAGAATTTATATAGATGGAAATGACTGAAACAGTCTCTTCTGATGCCTGTTGTCAGGCCTCATGATTGTGGGGTACTGATGGCATTGTTTTAACAGCTGGGGGGGGTAATGAAATTCCCCATGTCTGCCTTGTTTGTACATTTGGCAGATAACAGTGAAAGCTGAAATGAGGAAATCAATGTCAGAATCCTTCAATAAAAATGGTGTAAAAAGAGATCAGAAAGTTGTATGGACCCCAAAAGGGTAAAAATGAAATCTACAGCTCGTACTGCAAAAGAAAAAACCTGATACCATTCTACTGAGAAGGTGGTGAGAAAGAAAAAAAAAAAATAACCGCGTCCACAGATACCTAGAGCTGGTGTAGAGTGACAATATTTGCAACTGTTTAGTATTCACTGTGTGTCATTATCTAAGCACTGTATGTTAGTACTATGTGGATGTTGTACCGCACTATTGTTTAACACTGTATGACAGTGTTGTTTGGGCATGATATGACACTATTTGTTGTTCACTACATGTCATCATGTAACTATTGAAGGTTAGTATTATAAGTTCGCTGAAATACAAGAGATAAGTATTGTATGATGTGTTATGGATCTGCTTAATGGTACTGTTATTTAACACTGTATGTTGGTATTATTTCAGCACGATATGATACTGTTTTATGTGCATTGTAGAGCAGCATGTTGTGGAGCTACATAATATTGCTTGCTGTGCATGAGAGATGAGCAAATTGATTTGACGCCAATTGAATTCATATAAAATTTTTAGTAATTTGCAGCACCCGGCAAATTTGAATATAAGACCAATTCATTATTGAACTTGTGGTTGTTTATTGGATGTTTTTTCATTTGCATTCTATTCTTTTAATTTGTGTCTTTTTAAAGTCTATTTTTTATACAGTATGCGTATTTTTATTTTCTTTATGTTCATCATTGTGGGCGTATTTGGGGTATTTAGTTGGTTTCGGCTGATTCATCGACTGCAACTTTTTAAAATAGTTGTTTAATATTTGTGCAAATGTATTCCAGTCCCCCCTATTATTATTATTTATTTATTATTATAGCGCCATTTATTCTATGGAGCTTTACATGTGAGGAGGGGTATACATAATAAAAACAGGTACAATAATCTTGAACAATACAAGTCACGACTGGTACAAGAGGAGAAAGGACCCTGCCCACGAGGGCTCACAATCTACCCCTAGAGTTACTTTGTGTAAATCTTAAATTTGGGGTATTTAGTATTTAGTATTTAGTTGGTTTCGGCTGATTCATCGACTGCAACTTTTTAAAATAGTTGTTTAATATTTGTGCAAATGTATTCCAGTCCCCCCTATTATTATTATTATTATTATTTATTTATTATTATAGCGCCATTTATTCTATGGCGCTTTACATGTGAGGAGGGGTATACATAATAAAAACAGGTACAATAATCTTGAACAATACAAGTCACGACCGGTACAGGAGGAGAAAGGACTCTGCCCACGAGGGCTCACAATCTACCCCTAGAGTTACTTTGTGTAAATCTTAAATTTTTGCGCAATTTTTGTGACATTTTAGATGAAAATATAAGTTTTGGCACTAAAAGGTCATAAAACAGGTGAGAGACAAAAAAATAAACAGCATTTTTTATTTTGTGCAAAGTCCAAAAACCATGTGTGCCATTTTGGAGTTTGAAACATTTTGCACCAAAAAAGTCAATGAATATCACATTAAAAAAAGAGATAAGTGACTTAAAAAAAACATTTTACACATTGCAGAAGATTGCATTAGAAGAGAAGGATCACATGTTTTTGAGTGTGGCCTGTAAGAATTCCCCATAATGCCTTTCAGCTATCACAACACATAGTAAAGCACAGCCAATCGGGAAGAACTATTGTAGCCTGTATAAAAACAGAAGCAGGAAATGCAGCAGCTATTTTGTAGTAAATCTGGATAGTTGGGGTTAAGACAGTTCACAGCTTAGCCACAGAGATAGGGAGAGAAAGCCACAAAGCATTGAATAAATTGAACAGATAGACTGTACAACAAAGCAGTGAAGAAGTTTAGTGTATGAGAAAAACTGAAGAATACAGATTTATTTGATACAAGAGTCACTGGGTATTTGAGACAGGATAGTCATGCTGTCTGTGAGGCATGAGAGTCAACCTGTTAGTGAGGCATAAGAGTCACTGTGTCATTGTGGCAGATCAGTCACTGAGTCTGTGAGATAGGAGAGACTTTATATCAGTGAGACAGAAAAGTCATTATGTCAGTGATGCAAGAGAATCACTGTGTCTCTGAGGCAGGAAAGTCATTGTCATTGAGACAGAAGAGTCACTATGTCAGTGAAAGGCACTGTATCTGTGAGAGAGGAGAGTCCCTGTGTCTGAGAGAGGAGAATCACTATGTCTGTGAGAAAGGAGAGTCACTATGTCAGTAAGAGGAGAGTCACTGTGTCTATGAGAGAGGAGAGTCACTGTGTCTGTGAGCCAAGAGAGTCATCGTGTCAGTGAGGCAGGAGAGTCACTGTGTCTGTATTATGCAGCAGGAGATACTGGAGAGTCACTGTGTTAGTGATATAGGAGAGTCACTGTATATGTGAGCCAGGAGAGTCACTGTGTCAGTGAGAAAGGAAAGACACTGTGTCAGTGAGACAGGAAAGTCACTAGGTTAGTGAGGCAGGAGGAGAGTAACTAAGTCATTGAGACAGGAGATTCATCCTCTCAGTGAGATAGGTGAGTGACTGTATCTTTGAGGCAGGAGAGTCACTGTGTCAGTGAGACAGGAGAGTCACTGTGTCAGTGAGAAAGGAAAGACACTGTGTCAGTGAGACAGGAAAGTCACTAGGTCAGTGAGGCAGGAGGAGAGTAACTAAGTCATTGAGACAGGAGATTCATCCTCTCAGTGAGACAGGTGAGTGACTGTATCTTTGAGGCAGGAGAGTCACTATGTCTGTGAGACAGGAGAGTTACACTGTCAGTAGGGCAGGCGAGTCACCCTGTCATTGAGGCAGGAGAGTCATTATGTCAGTGAGACAGGAAGGTCATTATGTCAGTGATGCAGGAGAATCATTGTGTGAAACAGGAGAATCACTATGTCGGTAAGATAGGAGAGTCACCCTATCAGTGTGGCAGGAGAGTCACTATGTCAGTGTGTCTGTGAGACAGAAGAGTCACTGTGTCTGTGAGATAGAAGAGTCACTGTATCTGTGAGATAGGAGATTCACTACGTCAGTGACACAGGAAAGTCACTAGGTCAGTGAGGCAGGAGAGTAACTACGTCATTGAGAGAGTCATCTTGTCAGGGAGACATGGGGAGTAACTGTATATTTGAGGCAGGAGAATCACTATGTCATTGTGGCTGTTGAGTCACTGTGTCTCTGAGATGGGAGAGTCATTGAGTTATTAATACAGGAGAGTCATTATGTCAGTGAGACAAGAAAGTCATTATGTCAGTGACGCAGGAGAGTCACTGTGTGCGGTAGGAGAGTCACTATGTTGGGAAGACAGGAGAGTCACTATGTTAGTGAGACAGGAAAGTTATCCTGTCAGTGCGGAAGGAGAGTAACTGTGTCTGTGAGACAGTAAAGTCCCTGTGTCAGTGAGGAGGGAGAGTCACTGTGTCTGCGCTATGCGGCAGGAGACACTTGATAGTCACTGTAATAGCGATAAAGGAAAGTCACTAAATATGTGAGCAAGGAGAGGCACTGAGTCAGTGAGACAGGAGAATCATTGAGTCAGTGAGTCAGTGAGACAGGAGAATCACTTTGTTAGAGAGATAGGAGAGCTACTGTGTATGTGCTGTGCACAGGAGAGTCACTGTGTCGGTGAGACAGGAGAGGCACTGTGTCAGTGAGATAGGAGAGCTACTGTGTATGTACTGTGCACAGGAGAGTCACTGTATCGGTGAGACAGGAGAGGCACTGTTACTGTGCTTTGCTGCAGGAGACACAGGTGAGTCACTGTATTAGCGATAAAGGAAAGTCACTAAATATGTGAGCAAGGAGAGGCACTGAGTCAGTGAGACGGGAGAATCACTGTGTCAGTGAGATAGGAGAGCTACTGTGTATGTGCTGTGCACAGGAGAGTCACTGTATCGGTGAGACAGCAGAGGCACTGTGTCAGTGAGATAGGAGAGCTACTGTGTATGTGCTGTGCACAGGAGAGTCACTGTATCGGTGAGACAGCAGAGGCACTGTGTCAGTGAGATAGGAGAGCTACTGTGTATGTGCTGTGCACAGGAGAGTAACTATCGGTGAGACAGGAGAGTCACTGTATCGGTGAGACAGGAGAGGCACTGTTACTGTGCTTTGCTGCAGGAGACACAGGCAAGTCACTTTGTGATATAGGAGAGTCACCATGTCAGTGAGACAGGAGAAACAGTGTATCTGTGAGACAGAAGAGGCACTGTGACTGTGAGGTCTGACCATGCAGAGACATCTACCTGGCAGCTGCTCCTTGCTTGATCAGTGTGGTAATAGTGCTGCTGCAGCTCAATTCCATATTCAATGTACATGTCTCACAAGGGCGAAATGAGGCCTTACTGTACCTTTGATTCTCAACGCATCAAACTTTCTGGCAAAATTCAGTGAAGTTGATGAATTCCAATTTCAAAGGATTGTATCCTCACTAGTGTGCACAATACGGTGAGACAAGCACTGTAGGTTAGGGCGATGTGGATATTGTGCAGTATTATTATTTCCTGCTATATGGCGGTATTATTTAGGTTTTTGGAATTGTTTGCTATTCACAGCCTGTGTCTACATGTAGAAAGTCACACAGGGGTAAGACACATTTGCAATGAGGTTGGAATGCCCACATGACAGCCCACATGTAAGCTCATGCTCTTAAATTGTCAATCCGACTCAATAAAGCACACATCCTAGGAAAAAAATTGATTGAAATGGTGAAACCATGCCATTTTTAAATACTAATACTCTACAAAGAAGACGTGACTGTATGACTGTGGGACAGAGAGGGTTAACCATTAAAAAACGCTGATTCTGAGCACAGGATTTTACAGTGGCCAGGAGCATGGGTTTAGGCAAGTGAAGCAGAAAAAAATACCCTTTAAACAGGCCTGTATTCCCGCGTAGGCCAGCAAAGGCTTGTCTGATTATATTAGGTGCTGCCAACAACAGACCTGCAGGTTAAACACCCGCACTCAGTTCTATTAATGGGAATATTTCACATTCTCCATTTTTTACTTACTTCAAACACTTGTGTTTTAATCTCCTTGGCCTCCAGCAGTAAGCGTTAATATAGAGTCTGATCCTTACATTTAAAGGGACAGTGTCTTTTTTTTTTTGCTCCTTAAAGGGGCAGATTAAAGGTGCTCATATTTTCATATAGTCTGCCCTATTTTTACAGGATGGATGTCTCAAAGGTATGCATCCCTCCGTACATTATATCATCGTACATCTGGGTGTCTTGTAGGAGGCATAAGTCAAAATAATCTTTGATCACTGTTGCAATAGGTGATAATTCTCCCTATCAAAGGGATGTCTAATATTGGGCATAAAGGTCTAACATTGGAAAATACATGTGTGTTGACAGCTATAATCTGGCTCCAGATTACCTGCCTTGTCTGTTGGAGTCTGCTGTAGTCTAAAATGTACTTTCAGTCTCATCAAAGGCTTACAATGAGGCTTTGTGTCTCCCCCATACTTTGCAGTGCAACTGGTGTCTGTAAGCATAAGTCCACCTCACATAGCAGTATTATGTTAGCACTTGATAGCAATGTTATGTGGATTTTGTATGGGAGTATTATTTAAGTGTTGTATGGTGATATTGTATGGACTTTTCGTGAAATAATATGTTGATATTATATGGTAGAATGTTTTGGACACTATATAAAAGGGATCACATGAGCATTGTATATCAGTATTATTTGGACAATAATATGTGGATACAATATGCTAGTATTATTTGGACAGGGGATAAAGCATCATGTTGTATAGCAGTAATATTTAGGTATTTTATGACAATTTTAGCACTGAATAGCAATGTTATGTGGATATTGTATATTATTTGGATACTGGCAATAATATGTAGATACTTTATGTTAGTACGTTTTGGACATTGTATAAAAGTGTCATCTGAGCATTGTAAGGCACTATTATTATTTAGGCTGTGTGCCCACGTTCAGGATTTTTAGCTTTTTTTAGCGTTTTTTCGTCGGTTTTCCTCTGCAAAAACGCTAAAAAAAAACTTACATTGAGCATCCCATTATTAGAATGCATTCCGCAATTTTTGTGCCAATGTTGCGTTTTTTTCCGGAAAAAAAGCAGCATGTTCATTAATTTTTAGGAAAATCTGAGGATTTGCCAGTATATTATTGCATTGGGAAGCTCTGGAAAAAAACTCGAAAAAACCCTGAGAAAAACGCGAAAAAAGCGGAAAAACATGATAAAAACGCTAGCGGATTTCCTGCTAAAGGAGTCCGGTTTTCATCAGGAAAATTCTCCGAGCAATCCTGAACGTGGGCACATTAAGTATTTTATGGCAGTATTATTTCAGCATTAGATAGTAATAATATATAGATAATGTATGGGAGTATTAGGTATCGTATGGGGATATTGCTTGAACAATAATATGTAGATACTATATAGGGTAGTATTATTTGGACACTACATAAAAAGTATTATGTGAGCATTGTAGGGAAGTAATATTTAGATATTTTATGGCAGTATTATTTCAGCGTTCGATAGCAATGATATGCAGATATTGTATGGTAGTATTATCTAGGTACCGTATGGAGATATTATTTGGACACTACATAAAGGTTTGTAGATACTATATAGGGTAGTATTATTTGGACACTACATAAAGATATTATGTGAGCATTGTAGGGAAGTAATATTTAGATATTTTATGGCAGTATTATTTCCACTCTAGAGAATAATAATAATATTTGGATATTATAGAGGAATAGTATTTAGGTATTGTATGGGTAGTTATTTGCACAATGTGTGGATACTATTTTGAAGCGTTATTTGAACACTATGTGAAGGTATCAGATGAGCATTGTACGTCAGAATTAGGCACTTTATGGCGGTATTATATGGGCATTGAATAGCAATGGTACGTGAACACTGTAACATAACATGACTGTGACGTGATGTGAGGGTAGTGATATTATACAATAATGATATTACTAATAATGAGAACATTACTTCACCGCTATGCATCTAATCAGCCAATCAGGGCTCTGCGCAGTTTCCTTGTTAAATATTTGCTCCATTGAGCGCTCCATTGTATGCAGCGTTTCATACCTGTTACCTCCATTCTTCATCTCTTTTGGGTGTTGCCCTGATTGAAACATAATCACCTGACAACCAGAAAAAGGTGCAGTCCTATCAATGACTTATGACTCTCACCCTCCTCTTTATATAGGGTGACGTGCCCTGCCCATAGGCTGTTTCCACACATCAATAACCACTTCAGAGTGGCGGAAATCAGCGCCGATACGTTCTTATGATATTTCATTATTAGCTATTTGTTTTCTACGCCTCGGTTATGATGGATAAGAATTTCTTTATTCTATTTAATCTTGATATTAACAACTTGCTGAGGATGATGCAACTTCTGTACGATTACGGTACAAATAGTGACAGGCAAGTCATACTAAGTTTAGAAAGCGCTCTGGGATCCCACATACGGGAGAGGTGCCTATGATAAAAGACATACTTCAAGCTCAACATCTTTTATTGGTGGTATCTGCCAGGAGAACAGTGGCTCCAAATTCTTTCCTACACCCATTTTTCAGATTGCAGCCATCTATAATCTAGTCATGGCCAAAAGTTTTGAGACTGACAAACTTTGGTGTTCACACAGTTCGCTGCTTCTGTGTTTTTAGATCTTTTATTATAGTATAATTATAAATATTTCAGAAATTGTTACACTTTTATTGACAAACAGATCAAGTTTAGGGAAAGTCTCAATATCTACAGGGTTGTCCCTTATTTTTGACGACTTCTGTCCTACCCCCTGGCAGCTGGGTAGCCACTTCTGGGCCAAATCCTGACTGATGACCTCCCGTTCTTGTCTAGTCAGTGACTGGAGATTATCACAATTTTTGTGTTTTTGTTTGATTTGTTTGAGGATTAACCCCAGGTTCCCAATGGGAATGGTGGCCGTGGACCCAAAATGTCACTGTCCTGCATGCCTCACCAGTACCAACTTCCTCAGCCCTTGTACTTACCTGGACCTTGGGCTTGGAGGATCCACCTCACCTGGTGAGATTAACAAAATGAATCTGAGCAAACAGCCAAACAGTTGAAAAATGTGAACAGTTCTTTGTTTTGCCTGCACATGCAACTTTAATGTGGTCTTTGGTTATCAATCAGCTGAGAGAAGCTCAGGAAAAGAGACAGATAACTGAGCTAAAAACCTTCCTCTCAGAACAATCTTTTCTGATGGATTATCATTTAACTCATTCTGCAGCCGGCAATGCATGCAGCCTCATAAACGGAACAGTCGTAAATTGCCTAAAAGAGGAGCACTCATTGAGCCCCAGCCGGAATTAGTGTATTGCAGAAGATCCATTCACTAGATATGGATAAAGAGAGGTACAATTCTATAGACAGAAGGGAAAAATATAAGATCCATTTACCTACAGATGTGTTGATCAGGGATTAACTCCATAATAACAATGGGGAAGAAAAAGGGGAGGGGAGGGAGGAAGAAAGATGGAATGTAGTGTAAGAGTGCACTGTATATAGTATTAAACAGGGAATACTATGTCTCGTTACCCCCCAAATCTCAAAAGAGATCACATCATTCAGCCACATCAAGATGCTACTTGTCCATTCATGCTCCTCACTGAACACAACCCTATCCTCCCACCAGCCCAGGAACATATTAGCATATGCGGGAGCACATGGGCTCCCCATTGCTGTGCCCCTGAGCTGGTGGAAGACATGCCCATCAACCAGGAAATAGTTGTGTCTTAACACAAGTATTTCGATCACTAGATCATTGTGGGGTCTAAAATGTACACCTCTAGTCTTTAATGCTTGTTCCACCGAATAGCAGCCTTTATCATGGGGGATGGAGCTATAGAGCGCTTCAACATTCAAGCTTGCTAAAAACTTTTGGGGGTGACCAACACATCTTCAAGCTTCTTCAAAACATTCATGGTGTCACGTACGTATGAGGGAAGTGAAATGAAAAATGGACGTAAAATCCGGTCAATATAGATACTCACTCCCTGTGTGAGGCTATCAATTCCCCACACTATAGGTCTTCCTCTGAGGGGCCGATATCCCTTTTGCACCTTCGGTAGACAATAGAACGTAACTATCTGAGGGTATTTGGGAAGCATGAAGGACATCTCTTTGTCATCAATTAGTCCCTCATTTCAAGCTCTCTAGTATCCTGCCCAGATCCTGTAAGAACAGGTCAGTAGGATCAGATACTAGGATTCTATAGCATTCAGGATCGGACAGGATATCAGAGCACATGAATCTATAGTGATCCCTTTTGAGGACGACATTACCACCCTTGTCAGAGGGTTTGATGACAGCCAGCAATAGACAGCAATACAGAAGCAATAGAGAGCAAATTATGTAACGTTTTTAATGCAAAAAATTATTTTCAGCCCCAAAAACATGTATTCAAGCAAAAAAAGAAAACCTTAATTCACAATTGCACGCTGGGATTCAGCCTGAGGAAGCTGCAGCTTTGCCATCTTTTTCAGAAGTCTGGGAGCATCCTGAGCATTTCGGCAAGGTTGACAAATAATGCAAAAGAGGCAGCCCATGGGACAGTTATTGGATTCTAGAATCGAGTGTGGCCCAGTTCTGGTTGGTCCCATTCCATTTATTATTAAGCATCGAAAATGAGTCATATGGCCATGGGTTATACAAAGGGTCAAAAATAGAGGTTCCAGTTTGCTGTAGGCATGACAAATGTTGATATTCTCAGAAAAGAGTTAAAATTATGTGGTGAGACCTATCTCAATCTCATAGCCTCCCCCCATGATAACAAAATATATGCATTGATTAGATCCAGGCTGACTGACATTCTATACCCTTGTCTTACAGAGGCCCATGAGGGGTTAAAGAGAAGAGCTCAGTGAGCAGGACCACATCCAGGAGGAATGCATTGATCAGTCAATTCCCAGTGCAGCCCCGGCATTGCATTTCATTAGATTTCACATCTCTGTCTTCTATTAACTCTTCTGGTTTCATGGCATCCAGCGGCTTCATTAAACCTGGAGCTTTCCAGCTGCTGAACTAATAGGCTGCGCCTGGCATGTGCTGGCTGCGGGGTCGGGATGGTGACATTGTGCTGCCTGGTTTATTGGTGGAGGAACAAAGGTTCCTGCTTGTTTATAGAATATCACATGAATGCCAATGGCTCTGGATGTAGAGGTCTACGGGCTTACAATAGAAAATACATCCAAGCCTGGAAAAAACGGCCTATGTGCGCCCCCGCAGTCAGCTCTGGCCCCCAAAGCAAAATCTGTGCCAGTACCATTACCTAACTAGATTGGTGGCAAAAGCATCTTTAGGACCCCTTAGCCTCCAGGGTCTGTGTGCATCTACTTTCTCTAGACCCCCAATCACCATGCCCTTGACTATAATTGGGCAAAAGAGCAGAGTTCTATCTTAAAGGGAACCTATCACCCCGTTTCTTAAAGATTAGATAAAAATAGTGTGAAATAGGGGCAGAGCTGGGCTTTACATTAGTGCCTTTTTGGTGCCTTTACACCCCCGTTAGGCTGCCGAAATACCTTTGTGAAGTGGCCGTTTTGTCCTGTCACTCAAGTTGGTCAGGTCGGATGGGCGTGGTCACAGCGCTGTTTCTCCCCCAGATCAGGCTCATCATTACATTGGTGGCGTTGTGGTGTGCGCATGTCCAAAGAGAAGATCCACTGCCCAGGAGATTCAAAACAGCGTGGTCTTCGCTATTCGCCGTTTACCGGTGGGCGCGGCCATCTTTCCTGTGGCCGCGCGTGCGCAGATGGAGCGCTCTGCTGCCCGGGGCTTCAGGAAAATGGCCGCCGCGAACTCCATCTGCGCAATCTCCTGCAGTTCAAACCGAGCATCAGTATGGGGAAGAAAGGTGATTTGAGTGCCTTTGAACGTGGCATGGTTGTTGGTGCCAGAAGGGCTGGTCTGAGTATTTCAGAAACTGCTGATCTACTGGGATTTTCACGCACAACCATCTCTAGGGTTTACTGAGAATGGCCCGAAAAAGAAAAAAAATCCAGTGAGCGGCAGTTCTGTGGGCGGAAATGCCTTGTTGATGCCAGAGGTCAGAGGAGAATGGGCAGACTGGTTCGAGCTGATAGAAAGGCAACAGTGACTCAAATCGCCACCCGTTACAACCAAGGTAGGCCTAAGAGCATCTCTGAACGCACAGTGCGTCGAACTTTGAGGCAGATGGGCTACAGCAGCAGAAGACCACACCGGGTACCACTCCTTTCAGCTAAGAACAGGAAACTGAGGCTACAATTTGTACAAGCTCATCGAAATTGGACAGTAGAAGATTGGAAAAACGTTGCTTGGTCTGATGAGTCTCGATTTCTGCTGCGACATTCGGATGGTAGGGTCAGAATTTGGCGTAAACAACATGAAAGCATGGATCCATCCTGCCTTGTATGGAGCATCTTTGGGATGTGCAGCCGACAAATCTGCGGCAACTGTGTGATGCCATCATGTCAATATGGACCAAAATCTCTGAGGAATGCTTCCAGCACCTTGTTGAATCTATGCCACGAAGAATTGAGGCAGTTCTGAAGGCAAAAGGGGGTCCAACCCGTTACTAGCATGGTGTACCTAATAAAGTGGCCGGTGAGTGTATAATTGGACTACATATGGTATTCTCCAAAATTACCAAGCATTTCAGGTTAGCCTTAGGTTATACCAATGATAAGGTTGATAAGTATGGAATACCCTTCACTGGTCAATAACGCATTTCAGGATCTTATTGATCTACTCACCCCCTTAGTGTAGATCTATTAAGGGTTTAATGCTTTTAATGGTTTACTATTGCCTTAGATTTTACAAATTGTAAATTTAACAAGGATGGAACTCATTTCTGGATCTTATAGAGACACAAAAAAGCAATCAGCTCACCTGTCCCAATGCACAGCAAGGCTATCTATAACACTGTAAGAAGACCCATGTAAAAGCCAGTACTTCTAGTCTTCTGTAAAAACTATTTTGTTCAGATTGAAAGCATAACCTCAGACTAAGGACCTTTCTGGTCAGAAACGCGTTGCTGGATGAAGAATGTTTTTTTCTGCTGCTTTTTTGCCACTTATGCTTTAATCTGAGCAAATAAAGCTCATAGTTTTTACGGAAGACTAGGGCCATGTGCACACGTTCAGGATTTTTAGCGTTTTTTTCGCGTTTTTTCGCTATAAAAACGTGATAAAAACGCGAAAAAACGCTAACATATGCATCCTATTATTTACAAGGTATTCCGCATTTTTTGTGCAAATGTTGCGATTTTTTCCGCGAAAAAATCGCATAGCGGAAAAAAAAGCAACATGTTCATTAAAAATGCGGAATTGCAGGGATTCCGCACACCTAGAAGTCCATTGATCTGCTTACTTCCCGCACGGGGCTGTGCACACCATGCGGGAAGTAAGCAGATTATGTGCGGTTGGTACCCAGGGTGGAGGAGAGGAGACTCTCCTCCACGCACTGGGCACCATATAAGTGGTCAAAAAATAAGAAATAAAATAAAAAATAGTCCTATACTCACCCTCGATGTCCCGCGCAGTGTTCCCGCCTCACCGCTGCACGCTGCCGTTCGGTTCCTGTAGCTGATGTGCGGCGAAGGACCTTGCCGATGACGTCACTGTCCTGTGATTGGTCGTGAGCGGTCATGTGACCGCTCACGTGACCGTGACGTCACAGAAGGCCCTGTGCGCACAGACCAGCTATAGGAAGACGAACGGACGCCGCTGATGAGATGTCTGGGTGAGTATAAGCATTTTTTTTTTTTTTATTATTTTTAAACATTCTATCTTTTACTATAGATGCTGCATAAGCAGCATCTATAGTAAAAAGTTGGTCACACTTGTCAAACAGTATGTTTGACAAGTGTGACCAACTTGTCAGTTTTCCAAGCGATGCTACAGATCGCTTGGAAAACTTTAGCATTCTGCAAGCTAATTACGCTTGCAGAATGCTAAAAAAACGCGAAAAAAACGGAAAAAAAACGCAAAAAAAAAAATGCGGATTTCTTGCAGAAAATTTCCGGTTTTCTTCAGGAAATTTCTGCAAGAAATCCGCAACGTGTGCACATGGCCTAAGAGTTCTGGCTTTGACACAGAATTTCTGAATCTTAGGTAGGTAGAAGGAATTTTAGCCCATCCATCTGTTGATAAAAAAAATATTCTACTTTATTATTGGTCCAGTAAAATAACTTTTTTCTTTCTGGATCTTAGTTATCACTCCTCAGATCAAACCATCACTATGTCCATTAAGGATTAAATAGTTTATACTCCTAAGGGTACCGTCACACAGTGCCATTTTTATCGCTACGACGGTACGATTCGTGACGTTCTAGCGATATCGTTACGATATCGCAGTGTCTGACACGCAGCAGCGATCAGGGACCCTGCTGAGAATCGTACGTCGTAGCAGATCGTTTGAAACTTTCTTTCGTCGCTTGATCACCCGCTGACATCGCTGGATCGTTGTGTGTGACAGCGATCCAGCGATGCGTTCGCTTGTAACCAGGGTAAACATCGGGTAACTAAGCGCAGGGCCGCGCTTAGTAACCCGATGTTTACCGTGGTTACCAGCGTAAACGTAAAAAAAACAAACAGTACATACTTACATTCCGGTGTCTGTCCTCCGGCGTCTCAGCTTCTCTGCACTGTGAGCGCCTGCCGGCCGGAAAGCGAGCACAGCGGTGATGCGGTGACGTCACCGCTGTGCTTTCCGGCTATGGTGCTTACACAGTGCAGAGAAGCAGAACGCCGGGGGACAGACACCGGAATGTAAGTATGTACTGTTTGTTTTTTTTACGTTTACGCTGGTAACCAGGGTAAACATCGGGTTACTAAGCGCGGCCCTGCGCTTAGTAACCCGATGTTTACCCTGGTTACCCGGGGACTTCGGCATCGCTCCAGCGCCGTGATTGCAACGTGTGACCGCAGTCTACGACGCTGGAGCGATAATCATACGATCGCTGCGACGTCACGGATCGTGCCGTCGTAGCGATAAAAATGGCACTGTGTGACAGTACCCTTAGTCACTATTGAAATTGCCGCATGTCATACCAATAGTAAATCCAATATGGATGTAATACTTTCGACTGGTAAACAACAACACGTTTTGGGATTTTACTGATCTGTTCCTTAGGTCCCACAATTTGTAGATCCATTAAGAATTTAATATTTTTTACTCCTAAATTTCCATGCATTTTTAGATTTCTTCAAGTCATACCAATGATTAATCTAGTCAATAACAATGCATGTTGGTCTCTCCCAGATCCACTCCTTAGGTCATAACATAGCAAGCTAAAAAAGGATTACATATAGAATACTCCTAAATCTCCATGCATTTTTAGATTGCCTTAAGTCGTGTCAATGATAAATCCAATAAAAATGGAATATTTTTCATTGGTAAGCAACGCGTTTCAGAATCTTAATTGCCCACTCCTTCACTCGTACAATTAGATCCATTGAGGATTTTATACTTCTAAACTGCCGTGCATTTTTTGATTGCCTCATTTCTTACATATGGTAAATCCAATATGGATAGAATATTTTCTAATGGAAAACAGCAACGCATTTTGAGATCTTACAGATCCATTACTCAGATCACACTATTGATAAAAATCGACTAAACATTTCACTCCTAAAGTGCCATGCATTTTTCGATTGCCTCAGGTTATATCCATGATAAAGCTAATAATACAATACTTTTACCGGTAAACAAACACGCGTTTTGGGATGTTACTATTTAGGACATAACGTTGACAAATCAAATAAAATGGAATACTTCTTACTGGTAGAAATGTGTTTTTGTCAAATCACAGTAGTGTAAATGCCCGGGGAAAAAATTTGTAGGTTCCTGAAACGCGTTAGTGCTCCTTTATAAATGTATTATGGATGTGGATTACCTAAAGCTCACCTTTAATTTCTTTCTAATGTGTGCCTGTCCTTGTACCATTGCTCTGTGGGTGGCACTGATGTGCTTCCTATGGAGTTGTAATTTAAAGGGCCTCTACTGCAAAATTCCTTAAACCAGTTGGCATATTAGGGAATGCAATGAAAGAAATTCCTTGATATTCATTAATAAGACATATAGGTTACCAGTTCTATACAACAGGCTGTCTGGTTGTTGTAATTACAGTTGTACCTTTTGGATCTGCTGGTAGACACTTTTGACAGATAAAGGGCATGTATACTTTGTAATCGCTTTTTTTATTATTATAGATCCCATGCATTAACCTATAAAATGAAGTGATTTTTTAATCGGTCCTGTTTCAAAATAGCCTACCATTTTATTTCAGCAGATTCTATACAGATCTGTGTGTCTCCATGGTAACAGACTACAAACACTCCTAGAGTGTAGTCATGTTTTTAGATGCTCATACATATTGTAGGACTCGTTATTTGGTCAATAGTGACTTGTAGGATTGCTGCTTCCAACAGGTGGCACTATAGAGTTCTAGTCCTGTTCCTCTCTGAAGAGGAAATTTACATATTCAATTTCCCAGAGGAACATTGCATGGCGAATAATTATCCCTATATTGGCATGCGAGGGTCAATATGTCACTCTCCACAAGGAGAAATGTTACCCGTTAGACCTCAGTCCAGAGCCTCTCACCTAACCAAATCAGCTCTCGTATGTTGCACTGATGAGGGGCAATACTTTTAAAAAGTATGTCTGCAAATTGATATTTTTATTTGGATTTTATCATGTCATATTGCAAGACTCGTTAAAGGGTCAATAGTGACTTGTAGGATTGCTGCTTCCAACAGGTGGCGCTATAGAGTTCAAGCTATCTTTCACTCTGAAGAGGCAATTGGCACATACACACTGGATAATTGTCGGCCATATTTATTAGCTCAATTGGCCAATAGCTATCTCTCCACCATGGACATAAATCCTTGGTTAGGTGGGGACACTATATGTGTCTTCTGTGTGCACATTGTTTATGCACTATACATGTTCATTAATTAGTTGTACTGAATAGCGACCTTATTCTTGTACTGGTATTTCCTAAGTTTAGAGCAGTATCAGTGGACGATGTGGTACTATTCATTCGCACACATGGTCATTATGTATGAGCTTAATGGTTTTGAACTGTATAGGTGCATTGTTTATTTGTACTGTATGGAGGCTTTTTTATGTAATCTGTATTTATTTGTTATACATTCTATACAGTCTATTTGCACTATGTAGCAATAATATTTATTGACTACATGAAAGTACTCACTGTGACAATCTGGTGCAATTTGTATGTGTGTACACCCACTAATGCATAACAATACCATGGACCCTCCCCTGGGCAATATCCCTTTATCAGTCCCTGTAGATATAGGACTACAACCAGCATCTGGAAACACGTATTTAAAAAAAAATTAAACGCAGCCACACAAGTTGGCTTCAGATACAACCTGTTACGTGACTTGGAGAGCGAATCAAGGGTCTCATCGCAAGTTTTATCTGCACAACTTTTTTGCCCAGCTACGAGAAAAATAAAAACCCTGATTGGCGCTAGATCCGTATGTTGTATTATTTAAATCAATGTGAATGGATCAGTTTGTCATCAGTTTGAAGCTGATCTAGATTTTTTTTGCTTACTGGAGCAGTATGAAATGTATGATTTCTGTACATGTGAACTCAGCTCAGCCAAAGCAGTGATCATTATTCCCTTCCAGGAAATGAAGGGTTAAAGTATTTGCTTTTTGTCAAAGCTCTTGAGAAGGGGATTAGCCACCCTCCTTTCTGTCACAGCTGCCAGCCAAAAAAGCAGGTGAGAGGACCTGGAGTGGTTTGGTGGGACTATTCTTCATGACCCAAGCACCCTAGTGAGGTGGAGTAGGAGGGAAGAGGTGACAGTAGAGGAGGGAGGGAAGATGTTTATGACCTAAGGCCTCCAGCATATGAATGTTCAGCTCACATGTGACCTGCAGACTGACCGGCTGATTGTAATCTCAGGGCAGGAGACCATGGACCCTCCAGGCTTCTTGACCTCCCTGCTCTCCTTCCAAACCCTATTGTGCAGCATTGGGGCTGAATAAATAAACTATACAATGATTACATGTTGTCTCCACGTCCTCAGACTGTAGAGTTTCCCTGCCTGACAATGGCCAATCCTTCTGAAGACCCCTGCAACCCCCCCCCCCCCCCCACAGCACTGAGCAATGGGCAGATATTCTGCAACATGAGACAGATACATATACAACGGGATGGTTGTGTGATTATTGTGGGACTCACATCGAGGAGGAGATTATCTACTGGATACCATCTATCTATCTATCTATCTATCTATCTTTCTGCCTATCCATGTATCTATTTATCTATCTATTATATATCTAGGTATGTATGTATCTATCTATCCCATATCTATCTATCTATATATCTATCTATACCATAACTATCTATCTGTCTATCCATGTATCTATTTATCTATCTATTATATATCTATGTATGTATGTATCTATCTATCCCATAACTATCTATCTGTCTATCCATGTATCTATTTATCTATCTATTGTATATCTATGTATATATCTATCATTGATCTATCTATCTATCTATCTATCTGTACCATAGCTTGAGAAAGGTCTGCATCCAGATCTATCTATCCCATATCTATCAATCTACACCATAACTATCTATCTATACCATAACTATCTATCTATCCATCTATCTTTTATTATCTATTTGCCTATACTAAAACCATATCCAATTTCCCAGCCACACATATTAGATGTATATCAGCTGAGCCCAGTGATTTCAGTAGGGCCATCTGATTTGTATAGGGTCACCTTGACTGTTCAAGAATGACAGATGTCAAGGAGATAAGATTTGGGCAATCAAATTTCAACTGCCCGATTATTCTGCTCTCGGAATGATTACCCACCACCAGAGGTGTTTACACAGAAGCTTATGATGGCCATACACATTAGATAGCTGTTGTGTATTTATTCGAACCACTCCAAGCACATGCACACTCATCTCATCGTGCTCGCAGTAGGAAGATAAGATGAAAGTCCTCCTTATACACAATAGACTAATATCACATGAACGTGAACATATTGAAGGGTTCAGCCGACAGTCCAATGTAGGACAATTGATTGTTGGGGAATTATGGATCCAACATGACCTATCCTGAGTTCTCCATGACATAAGGTGAGACCAAAAAACACAGAAGAGCAGTCCTCTTTATGGGAGAGCCAGGCAAGATGACCTCAGACTGAAATATAGGCCAAACCATCCTTTAGTCAATACTCATCTGATGTGCAATGGGGGGACTTTAGCTACTTCCAGTCCCCTGGTTTATCTACACCAAGAGCAAAGGAGTTGAAATCCAACTGCCCAATCCTTATCTTCTCCATCGGTGATGCCCTCATATTCATTAAATGGTCATCCAGTCCTGGTGAAATTGATGGTTGGTTGATATATGTCTATGGTAAGCTTCCCTCCTCTTTTCCTACCGTTTTTACATGTATGAGGGTTGGTCGGGTTGTCTGATGGTTACGTAATATGTAAGGCCCAACCACATCTCTCTTTATCTAAGTCAAACAAATTGGCTTTATATTTAGCAAAGGAAACATAAAGAAAAACATATATATCTAAGTAGACAGGTGGCCAACAAAAGCACCCCCACCCCCACCTCCCCTTCCTCTATATATTTTGCTTTCCATAAACTGCTGTAGGAAAAGGTTTGACCCACTCATGTTTTCACAAATTAATCCTGACACACAAATTCCTCTCTGGAATCCCGTCTTAAGGCCGGTTGGAAAAAAATTGGAACAGTTAAGAGATTTAAGCGTAATTAAAGGCAGCGTACTAAACTTCTCCTTGTCCGGACCATTTAAAAAAGAAAGCAAAGCAAAAACTCTGCACCAGCAGCCACCCACCAGAAGAAGAAGAAGCCCACAGCTACGACTGGTGACAATAGATGCCAACTTGTATTCTAGGCGCTGGGGTGTAAATGTGGACATGGACAACTCATAGACATAATTGCCACAAATCTACATTGGATCCTAAAAGCGACTTGTAAGATAAACACGGCTGGGGCCTGTGTCACATCCTTCTTGGAAGAGATTCATCTTCAAGCCACTATTGTTTTTGCGAAGTTCACAAACATCCAATTTAGCTCGACAGTAATCAAATCATTTGTAGCCATCTAAGTGATCCCATGCATGTGAATTAATACGCGAAAATTCGTCTCTCCTATTCACAAGGACAAGGCTGGCTTTGTAGTGAGCTGAGCTTAATCAAGTTGACCACCTTTTTTTTCTTCCTTTTTTTATATCAAATTACAACATTTCCCACTTCACCTTTTTTCCTAATTTTTTTTACTCTATTGACAAAATTAAAAACAGAGTACTTGACAAAAAAACAATTTTTTTTTATTAAAATTGATCATTTTAAAACACTTTTTAATAAACAATAATCAATTAGAACAAACTAAATACTACAAACTACACATAAAATTAAAATACATACAAAAGTGAAAAACTAGCGCTTTAAGAATAGTAACTCAAATTAATATTAAAATATTAATATAAATGGTAATAAAATAATAAAAGTAAAAAGAAATACAATTAAAATAATAAAAACTAACAAATGTATTGTCAAGAGTAATATCAAATCGTAATTAGAAGAAAAGATGATAAAATATTGTACAAATATTGAAAACTAAAGTAAGGAAATATTGTATTAAAAGCAATTAAATATAAGTTTGATATAAAGAAATGTAGAAAAAGGATTTAAATTATGTTTTCAAGTATACCTAAACACGTTAATTTTTGCCACCCACCAAAAAAAATTATTTTACACAAGACCCTTCAAGAAAGCTAATTTCTATATCAATAAGTCATAGATTTTACCCATTAAATTTTTTTTATTTTAATTGTTTAAAATCATAGAGATTTGCAGAATACATGGTTCCTTTAATGGAATTTCGACATTTATGTTGCCTTTGTGTTAGTGACTGTGTGTCAATTTTATCTGCTCAGTTTTATTTTTTTTTTGTGCTAATGTATAACATGAATTATCCCAAAGAAACATTTGTTTAAAATAAAACTAGGATGTACCGCAGTGCGCATTAGCTGCCTAGAAACAATAAAATAGGAGATGATGTTTTATTTCAGTGGTTCTTAAATTTCTTTATTGCGTGGCACAGCTGGTAACACACCCACTTTCCTATTGATATGGTCTGCGAGGCAGAAATTGTGTGTCAAATAAAAATATATAGTATATACATAAAAAACATAACACAAAATATATTAAAAAAATAGTTGTTTTTTTATTCTTTTATAATCCTGTTGTTTCGCTTTCCACCTACGTTGCAAATATGATATCTATGCTCTTAAGTCCTGGCACCAATGCGTCTGACATCCCCCTTTGGAGGCTGAAATTAGCTTTTGTAGCTTTAAATTTAGAAATAGTGATCTAGTGGAGGACTTTAATTTCTCTATGGCTTTGCAGCTGCTTAGAATGGGGTCAACAATCTCCAAAAATATTGAAAATATAAATTTTTAGAGTTATTATTATTGCTGGGCGCTACGTTTGGAAGCTTGTTTTCATACTGTATGGTTAAAAAGGGGCAAATAAAGGTATACAGAGCAAAACAAAGGTATATAAAATAAGAATGACACCACACAAAAGCATAAAAACAGAAAGAAGGGATAAAAGCAGAAAAAAGGTATTGAAAGGTATAAAACCAAAATAAAATGAAAAAAATAAACCAATCTGTCGATAAGCATGGATAGGGGTTCGATTTCGGAGTCTTAAAAGTAAATAAAAAAAAAAAACTTATTCATGCTTTCTTTATAAATAATCCTAAATCTTAATTCCTGCAGGGCAAAGGGGCTGAACACAATATCAAAATAAATAAGTAATAATAATTGCTATAAATATATATATATATATATATATATATATATATATATATATATATATATATATATATATACATATATATATATATATATATATATATATATATATATATACATTTATTTTTTCTAGAAAGATAATACAAAGATAATTCTTCACAAATTATATGAATAAATGAGTAATTGTCACAGATGGGATTTGTGCACATACACACGTCAAATCTCTTTTTTTTTTTAAATAACACCATACACACCACTTGTTTGGTCACAAATTAGATTTTATTGCATTTGATTACACTGGAATGTGGCCTTCAGGAGGCAAAAGTCTAAAAACAGCATAAAAAAAAAATCAATAGACATGTTCTGTATCCCAGTAATAGATTCTTCTGGAGAGAGGCAGCCTGACAATGAAAGTGTTAAATTGCAGTGCTATTTTATCCGCCAATATTCCTCATGTACATGTGATGTTTAGGTATATGTGCTATTTTACTGCTGGTCTATCTACACTGTGAACAGCCTGTCACTTACTCGCTTGCATCAAAGACTTCTATGCATTAAACTGGGTGGGAAAGATATGTAAAAAAAATAACTTTAAATATCCATGACATCTATAAATAAGCCTCGAATCCAGGGAGCACAGGCTTGGGAATAAGGGAATCTATAAATCTGGGGCAGATCTAACATCAGCCAAATCACACAAAAAAAAGTATATTTTTATATACTAGTTTAATCTTTCCTGAGGCTCCGAGAATTTTTTTTATTTTTTATTTTTTTTTACATTTTCTTGTCATTTCGCCAATTTACTTCTGCTGAATTTTGAAGAAGCGAACTACCTAACAGGAGGAAATATAGATTTCTGGACAACCCAGCCAACATGAAACTTGTGATTCAGACATTCATTTTTATTAATAATGGCAATCAATCTTTACAATAGTATGGTAGCTGTCTGGCGAGAACAAAGGATCCTACTATACATCTCGATGTGCGTGAACACAATTGTACGTCGTCCTAGCTAACGTTTCCCAATGCGCGTCTACATTAGGAACACATTTTGGATATATATCTGAAAATATAATGCTCTAAAAGGGCTACAGCATATAGGGTATCCTATACATTGCTAACTACAGATCCCACAATGCCAGTCAATGAGCATGTCTACACAGTACTAGTCAAAAACTGGGGGCTTACGGGCTAAGAAATATTTTTTTTTATGCCCACGCTCTATTCTTACATTTTTTACTGTGTTTAGAAAATATCAATCAATTTAAAAATAAGTCTCAAACTAATTTCTCGATTTACAATAAAAACAACAACTTTTTTTTATTAATTATGTATTTTATGTTACAAATTGTAAAAAAAGAAAAATAATTAAAATAATGGATTAAAGATGCCAATTTTGTAAAGTTTTAAGGCCAAAATCAGTAAATTATATCAGTTCTAAGCATGATTTTTAAATTAAAATATCACTCATTTTTGTCTCTTTTTTATTTTTAGCTGTCTTTGTATTTACGTTACATTTTTGATTATTGACGTTTATGATAATTATATAGATTTATATATAAAAAAATATTCTTTAAATATTGTTGGCACTACTTAACTTTTCATGTTTGTATTTGAAGAAATTGTACAGAATGCATTCATATCATAGATAGATAGATAGATAGATAGATAGATAGATAGATAGATGTATCTTTAGATATATACATACATCCACATATTTATTATTATTAATTATTATTATAGCGCCATTTATTCCATGGCGCTATACATATATCTATCTATCCATATATATATATATATATATATATATATATATATATATATATATATATATATATATATATATATATAATATAAATGCTTTCTGTATAGTTTCTTCATACACAAACATGTAGTAGTGCCAAGAATGTTTAAAGAATATTTATATTTACTTTCTTATTTATATTTGTGTGTTACATGTTTGTAAATTCCCAAAAAGTAAATTAAAATGAAAACAAAAATTAGTGTGTGCATTTTTTTTTCTTCAGAATTTGCCTACTGAATAGAAAAAAAAGAAACGTAAGGAGGCCACTAGGCCTCTACATTAACAGCAGGCAACATAATTAATCCTTTGTCAGCAGTTATATTTAACTGAGGGTGAACACGCTTCATATAAATATAGTGAACATATGGACCAAGTGGACTAAAGGGTCAAAAATAAAATTACCCCTTTTAGATAGGTCAAAATTTGCTAAAAAAAATTCTACATTTTGCTAACTTTGTGAATAGTCTGTCACACATAAAAACTAAAAAAGGTTAGTATGCCCAACAAAAAATATCTGAAAAAATAAAAAAATCCCTCCAAAATACAAATTGAGTTGAATGCCACAAGAAAACCAGATGTTTTAAGAGCAACCATTCAAAAGACAGGCCTAACTGGAAGAAAGTACTTTTAGGTGCTCAAAACAAAGGGAAGGGACCCGCGGAGGCCAAAAAACCCCATAAAATATTATGTTTGTGAGTTTTATGGAAATATTCAAATATTTGGGCTTTACAGACTAATAATTTATAGCAGGGAGCAAGAGTTTATATACAATCACCTCTATCAGACATGAAGAAAATTCGAAAATTGTGTAAGGTTGCATTATTGATATTTTTTTCAAAAATATTTGTAATATTATCTAACATTACCCATATATTAACTATCTGGTAAAGAACAACTTACCCCCTCACCCCAAAAATATATTAATTAAATAGTATATGGTGAATAATCAATTAAAGTGACCGAACTGGCCAGTAGCTATAAAAATATCATAATAGTATATGAAATGAAAGAATATACAACCCAACTTCCCCAAAAATTTGAGGTGCAGTGTAAAATGTAAAGAAAACAGGAATGCAATGATTGGGAAGTGTCTTATAGACATATTTTATTCACAAATGAACATTAAACACAGATTAGACGTTGAACGTTGGACATTTTTCTATTTAATTAGAAAAATTTACTCATTTAGAAATTAACGGCAGCAACGCGTCTTAAAAAAAAGTTATGCGTAGGTCGTGTGCCTTCTCTTATTTTTACAATAATCTGTAAATGCTTGGAAAGTGAGGAGGCAATTGGTAGTGTTCTGGGAGAGGAATGTTGCCCCTTTCTTGTCTGATGTAGGATTCTCTGTGCTCCACAGTCCGGGGTCTTTACTGGATTTTTCGTTTCATAATGAGCCAAATATATTCTATTGGTAAAAGGTCTGGACTGCAGGCGGCCTGTTCATCACCCAAACTCTTCTTCTGCGAGGCCTTGCTGTGGTGATTGATGCAGTATGTGGTTTAGCATTGTCTTGTTGAAATATATATGTCCTTCCCTGAAATAGAGGTTGTTTGCATGGAGTATATGTCCTTCTAAAACTTCCATATAATGCCCAGTAATGATAGCGCCTTCCAAAATGTGTAAGCTACCTGTGTAACCCCATACCATCAGAGATGCAGAAACTGTGCGCTGATAACAAACTGGATGACCCCTCTCCTCTTTAGTCCATAGGACATGGGGCCCATAGATCACGTGCATCCAATATTGACCATTGGCCTTGTCCTTTGTGCACATGGATTTCTCCAGAATCTCTGAATCTTTTGATGACATATTGTTCTGTAGATGGTGAGATTTTCAAAGTCTTTGGAATTTTACCTTGAGGAACGTTTTTCTGAAACTGTTCCAAAATTTTTAGCTGCAGTTGTTCACAGTTTGATGACTCTCTGACCATCTTTGCTTCTGAGAGACTCTGCCTCTCTAACAAACAGTTACGTGACCTTTCAGTCGTTTTCCATTAGTACCACTTACTTTTTCCAGCCTTTTGTTAACCCTGTTCTAACTCTTTTGAGATGTGTTGCTGACATCAACTTCTAAATGAGTTGATTGTTTTCAAATAAAATGAAAAAATGTCCAACGTTCAACTTCTGATCTGTGTCCTATGTTCGGCTGTTAAAAAAAAATGTCTATGAGATATTAACAAATTATTGCATTCTTGTTTCCTTTACATTTTTCTCAGTGCCCCAATTTTTGGGGGAATTGAGGTTGTAATATATTATGCTACTGAATCTTAGAACATTCAGGAATCATAATTATACAAAGGAACAGATTTTTTTCATATTTTATATTTTATGATTATAGTTCTCAAGATATTAAGAATGTCTGTGTGATCAAAGACATCAGAAATCCGAGAGATGTAAAAAAAAGTCCTTAATTGTAATAAAAAATATAAATAGTTGGTTTTTAATAATTTAGATTTTTTTTAAATTTTGCCTTAGTTTTTTTTTTTTTGTTTAGTTAAGAAAAATAAAAAGTATAACTTAATCTATAAAACTGCAAGATTTTTAGAAATTGAAGAATTTTTCGGTATGCTATATAAGGTAATTATAAGTGCAGAAAGGATAGCATTTTTTTTTATTTTAATCTTGTTAAGCTTTTTTTTTTGCATTGGTTTAAAGTTTCGATATGAAGATAAATAGGGCCGTTGCAAACATCTGATTGAAAACTTTCCATTTGCAGTGAACCAGAGGAGGGAGTTTAAAATAGTCCAGAAAGTTAATTATCCATCTGTTTATTAAACATTTCTGTCTGCACCTGGGAATAAATAATGAAATAAAAACCTCTCCAGTTACATGGGACTGTTTTGGGACAGGTTTGAAAAGTGAGAATTTATTTTACTCCCGTATTAACAATTTGTATGCTGTATTCAAAACACCACGTGAAATAGTTTTATTTTGTACAAAAAATATTAAGCTTTAAAAAATGTAATCTTCAATACATATTTATTACTATTATTTAATTATTTATCTACATTATATTTATATTATATAAAATTGTAATTTTTTTCATTCACTGTATTCTATGGTTTTTATTTAGAATTTTTAATAAACGCTAGATCTTAAAGGAAATATAATATAGGCTCTTATAGCAATCGAGTGTTTTGTTATCCTAAGTTGCAGGAATAATAATAATAATAATAATAATAACAATAATAATAACAGTAATATTTTTTTCATTGAAATTAAAGATTGACAAATTCTAAATTAAAATGAAAAATGTCAATTTAAAAAATATATATTTATTCCCCTCTTTGTTTTTGTTTTTTAGCATTGATGATTTATAGGCCGTATTTCCTTAGAAATGCATCTGACCAGATGAATAATAGCAAAGTTTGGGGTTAGTGGTTCTTTGTTTGGCATGTAAAGTGACTCAGCATTCAATGTGCCAGTGTGAAAAAGTTAACACCCCTCAATTAAATTAAAGGGGTAAAAGGGCCAGCTGCACGAATACTTTATTAAACAATCAATGATAATTTGAAACAATTCCATCTACTCTAATCCGAATCTTAGTTCTTAAAGGCAGTGAGGCTTTTTTTTCTAATATTAAATTCAAAATATTCTTGTATTTCAAAATTTTTTAACTATCTGGGATAAACAAGGGTTAACCTTGCCTTCCCCCAAGAGTAAACCTAATGGCAAAAAATTCCTTCAAGAGTGCTGCACAGAAAAGGTCATAAATAGCCCCAGGGATTTTCTGGCCTATCTAGATGTTTCTAAATCACATATGTCATATTTTTATGGAAACCTCCCCAAATTTGTAATTTTTGAATTTATTAGTAGTTTTGTATTTTTTTAAATTACTTAAAGTACAAATCTAAAATTAAAATGCAAAAACAAAACGCACATTGTATGCTTGAGCACGTAATTTACAATTAAGAAATTCAACTACTTTGTGTCTTATGGATCAGTGGAGCTCGAGAGGGTTGTTATGTTTAATGACAAAAAATCAAACTTTCCAAAAATTCAGCGAAAAATCCACGTGAATTAAATTTCATTGTGGATCAGATCCAGCAGATGGTTAACTATGTGTCTCCTTGCAGTGTGTGGACTTTGGCAAATGTACAAGTGAGTGCACCTACCTGCATTGGTGACCTGTTCAACTGGCCAGGTGGAAGGGCGCATTTCATAATCCTCTGATGAGCCCCCCTCAAAAAAAAAGATATATAGACCACCCCCTTTTTCTCAGGAAGCCACCATAATGAGGTTCCTTTTCTCTGGGTAATATAGAAAGTTGATGGGGGAGGGGGATTGCTCTTCCACCATCCCCCACCTCCTCTCTCTTCCTGCCTCCACCATGCTGAGGAAGCTCTCATTGTTCTTGCAAATTGGTCGTAGCCATGTCCCCTCCCCTAAATCCCAGAAAAACCCACAGATTCAGTGGAAGCCCGGGGCTCCTTCCTTCTGTGACCAAAACCTCATGCTCTCCCCATTCCCAGCCCCCAATGCAAGTAGTCAGAAAGCAATGGGCAGCATGGGAGCTGTCTCCTGGTACTCTCTACCTTGGCCCTAGCAAAGTGCAAAGCAGTAGAGCATGCATTGAGAGGAGACATCTTCTAGGCTTGGGTGAAGATCTTCTTAAAGAGACATCCTGGGGCAAAGATGAAGCCCTCTGTATCCCATTCTTGCTGCAAGACCCTCTTCGGTTGCATGGCGCACACTGGCTTGGCCGCTGCTGGTACAGATCTGCCTGTCCTGAGCTTCTGGGTAGATAGATGCTTGTCTGGGAGGGGGAAGCAGCAGCTGATCCATCCAGGCTGGGAGGGAGTGTGAGCACTGGGGAGGGGGAAAGGGCACTGGAGCAGCAGCTCTTGTCAGCCTGCCAACTCTGGTAATGGAGCTTTAGTGCACGCCTCTTATTAAGGTGGAACAGCCCCATTAGCTCTTGAAAAAAAAAAAAAAAGCTCCATCTATTGTGTTCCCCCTTAACAAAGGGGCATAACATTGGCTGGCAGATAACTTGTATCCTTATCTTTCACATAAAATTATTTCGGATATACTTAAACTTATACATTGTCGCTTGCTGTAAACAACAGCCACCAAGCAGTGCCTACCGCACGCACTCTATATTATCCAATTATACTTCCCCGCAGCCATATGGATGCGACTCTCTAAGTGGCGCTGAAGTGCTTATTTCTCAGTTATGGCTGATAACAAACCATAGAGGTTTCGTGCCCTCTACTGAAAAAATAACCCTGAGCATTAAAACATTTATTTTTTGCCTTATTTTTCTTCAGTATTGTTATTATTATTTTATATTATTTTAAATTACTCAGTTTTTACTATTTAACCCTTTTACCCCCAAGGATTGTTTGCACGTTAATGACCGGGCCAATTTTTACAATTCTGACCACTGTTCCTTTATGAGGTTATAACTCTGGAACGCTTCAACGGATCCTGGTGATTCTGACATTGTTTTCTCGTGACATATTGTACTTCATTATAGTGGTAACATTTCTTTGATATTACCTGCTTTTATTTGTGAAAAAAAAACAGAAATTTGGCGAAAATTTTGAAAATTTCTCAATTTTCTGACTTTGAATTTTTATACAATTAAATCACAGAGATATGTCAAACAAAATACTTAATAAGTAACATTTCCCACATGTCTACTTTACATCAGCACAATTTTGGAACCAAAATGTTTTTTGTTAGGGAGTTATAAGGGTTAAAAAATAACCAGCAATTTCTCATTTTTACAACACCATTTTTTTAGGGACCACATCTCATTTGAAGTAATTTTGAGGGGTCTATATGATGGAAAATACCCAAGTGTGACACCATTCTAAAAACTGCACCCCTCAAGGTGCTCAAAACCACATTCAAGAAGTTTATTAACCCTTCAGGTATTTCCCAGGAATTTTTGGAATGTTTAAATAAAAATTAACATTTAACTTTTTTACACAAAAAATTTATTTCAGCTCCAATTTGTTCTATTTTACAAAGGGTAGCAGGAGAAAATGGACCCCAAAAGTTGTTGTACAATTTGTCCTGAGTACGCCGATACCCTATATGTGGGGGTAAACCATAGTTTGGGTGCATGGCAGAGCTCGGAAGCAAAGGAGCGCCATTTGACTTTTCAATGCAAAATTGACTGGAATTCAGATGGGACGCCATGTTGCGTTTGGAGAGCCCCTGATGTGCCTAAACATTGAAACCCCCCACAAGTGACACCATTTTGGAAAGTAGACCCCCTAAGGAACTCATCTAGATGTGTGGTGAGCACTTTGACCCATTAAGTGATTCACAGAAGTTTATAATGCAGAGCCTTAAAAATAAAAAATCATATTTTTTCACAAAAATGATTTTTTCGCCCCCAATTTTTTATTTTCCCAAGGGTAAGGGAAGAAATTGGACCCCAAAAGTTATTGTCTAATTTGTCCTGAGTACGCTGATACCTCATATGTGGGGGTATACCACTGTTTGGGCACATGGCAGAGCTCAGAAGGGAAGGAGCGCCATTTGACTTTTCAATGCAAAATTTACTGGAATTGAGATGGGACGCCATGTTGTGTTTGGAGAGCCCCTGATGTGCCTAAACATTGAAACCCCCCACAAGTGACACCATTTTGAAAAGTAGACCCCCCTAAGGAACTTATCTAGATGTGTGGTGAGCGCTTTGACCCACCAAGTGCTTCACAGAAGTTTATAATGCAGAGCCGTAAAAATAGAAAATCATATTTTTTCACAAAAATATTTTCACCCCCAATTTTTTATTTTCCCAAGGGCAAGAGAAGAAATTGGGCCCCAAAAGTTGTTGTCCAATTTTTCCTGAGTACGCTGATACCCCATATGTGGGGGGGAACCACCGTTTGGGCGCATGGGAGAGCTTGGAAGGGAAGGAGCGCCATTTGGAATGCAGACTTAGATGGAATGGTCTGCAGGCATCACGTTGCATTTGCAGAGCCCCTAATGTACCTAAACCGTAGAAACCCCCCACAAGTGACCCCATATTGGAAACTAGACCCCCCAAGGAACTTATCTAGATGTGTTGTGAGAACTTTGAACCCCCAAGTGTTTCACTACAGTTTATAACGCAGAGCCGTGAAAATAAAAAATCCTTTTTTTTTCCACAAAAATGATTTTTAGCCCCCAGTTTTGTATTTTTCCAAGGGAAACAGTGTAAATTGAACCCCAAAAGTTGTTGTCCAATTTGTCCTGAGTACGCTGATACCCAATATGTGGGGGGAACCACCGTTTGGGCGCATGGCAGAGCTCGGAAGGGAAGGAGCGCCATTTGGAATGCAGACTGTTGTGAATTCTGCTTTTGGGTTCCCTCCGGTGGTAGTAGGTGGTAATGCAGTTGTCCCTGGGTTGCAGTCCTGGTCAGGTGTGTCTGCTTATTGCAGTTCTGACTGGGGTATTTAGGTGTGCAGGATTCATTAGTCCTTGCCAGTTGTCAATTGTTGTTGGGAGGTGTAGGACCTCTGCCTGGTTCCTCCTGCCTTTCTGCCAAATTAGCAAAGATAAGTGTCTGTTTTTTTTTCCTGTGGCACACATGCTGTGTGCTTCACAATTCAGTGCTATTCTTTGTGTTTTCTTGTCCAGCTTAGATTGTGTCAGTATTTTCTCAGTCTTGTTGGATTCTCTGGAGTGGCAGATATACATTCCATGTCTTTAGTTAGATTGTGGAACTTTTTGTATTATCTGTTGTGGATATTTTTGGAAGGGTTTTAATACTGACCGCCTAGTAATCTGTCCTATCCTTTCCTATTTAGCTAGAGTGGCCTCTTTTGCTAAATCCTGTTTTCTACCTGCGTGTGTCTATTCTTCTCCTACTCACAGTCATTATTCGTGGGGGGCTGCCTATCCTTTGGGGGTCTGCTCTAAGGCAAGATAGCATTCCAATTTCCATCTATAGGGGTATTTAGTCCTCCGGCTGTGTCGAGGTGTCTAGGGTTTGTTAGGCACACCCCACGGCTACTTCTAGTTGCGGTGCTAGTTCAGGATTTGCGGTCAGTACAGGTTCCACAGACTCCAGAGAAAGTTTTCATGCGGCTCCAAGGTCACCAGATCATAACAGCAGACTTAGATGGATTGGTCTGCAGGTGTCACGTTGCATTTTCAGAGCCCCTGATGTAACTAAACAGTAGAAACTCCCCATAAGTGACCCCATATTGGAAACTAGACCCCCCAAGGAACTTATCTAGATGTGTTGTGAGAACTTTGAACCCCCAAGTGTTTCACTACAGTTTATAATGCAGAGCCGTGAAAATAAAAAATATATTTTTTTTTACACAAAAATTATATTTTAGCCCCCAGTTTTGTATTTTCCCAAGAGTAACAGGAGAAATTGGACCCCAAAAGTTGTTGTCCAATGTGTCCTGAGTACGCTGATACCCCATATGTTGGGGTAAACCCCTGTTTGTGCGCAAGGGAGAGCTCGGAAGGGAAGGAGCACTGTTTTACTTTTTCAACGCAGAATTGGCTGGAATTGAGATCGGACGCAATGTCGCATTTGGAGAGCCCCTGATGTGCCTAAACAGTGGAAACCCCCAATTATAACTAAAACCCTAATCCAAACACACCCCTAACCCTAATCTCAACTGTAACCCTAACCACACCCCTAACCCTGACACATCCCTAACCCTAATCCCAACCCTATTCCCAACTGTAAATGTAATCCAAACCCTAACCCTAACTTTATCCCCAACCCTAACTTTAGCCCCAACCGTAACTTTAGCACCATCCCTAACCCTAACTGTAGCCCTAACCCTAGCCCTAACCCTAACCCTAGCCCTAACCCTAGCCCTAACCCTAGCCCTAACATTATCCCTAGCCCTAACCCTGTTGTTCAGGATTTAAAAAAAAAACTAACAAGCCTGTTTACAAAATAGCACCCCACCTTTTCACAGGTTGTCTGTGGTACTGCAGCACAGCCCATTTACTTAAATTGAGCTGAGGAGCTGTAATACCATGTACCGCTTATGAACAGGTGTGGGGCTGTTTGTAAAAGAAGGACAAAAGGCAATGTGTTAAGTATTCCTTTAACTTTAGTGATAGTTGCCATAGTATAACTCACAGTCACAACTCATCTCTGTCTGTCTCGCTACTTAAATCCCTGTCAATCATCTGCCATCACCGAGATAAACTGTAGGTGGCAGAACTTTTCCAGGAAATAGTAAGAACATATTTTACATAATGCCTGTCACACTCGCAGGTGGCGCACGTGGATCGTGAATCCATTGTGCCACAGGGCCGGGCTTGTCTAGGAGGGGCGTAGCTAAGCAGCTACCTGATTTTCACTGGAGCTTCTGATGGTAGTCAGGCTTGAGCTGCAGGTAGTTGCCAGGTACCACTCCTAGGCAGCCCCCAGTACTACAGCTGCTGACCCCAGAAGGGCAGATGCGCAGACAAGGTTGGATTCGGAGCCTGTTCAGACAGGTGCGGATTCAGGGTTTGGGTACCACCAGAGCAACTTTAGGTTCAGAATCCGCAACTTCAGCTTTAAGGCCGAAGCAGCTTTAAAGTTTAGATACCGCCGGAGCAATTTCAAAGTTTAGGTACTGCCGGAATGGCTTCAGGGTAACGTACACACTAAACGGGAATTCTGGGACAGGGTCTGGATAGCAAACTAACTTTAACTAGATAGGAGGAGGGACCTGGCCACATACAGTTGCACACACAATACAGGGAAACTACAGGGGTCTCTCAGGCAACTCCCTACTGGGGAGGGTGTCTTTTATGCAAAATGCCTCCCAGCATCGTGCATGCACTAAGCACGCTGCTGGACACCTGTGTGGCATGCACAGGAGATAGGATGGAGAAAGCAGGAAGCAAGGATGCTGCCGTGGCACAGGGCGGGGAGTATGTCGGCGTCCCTGCTGGGAGGAGGAAGAGGGACCATGCAGGAACGCCGGCATAGCGCTACAATGTCTATTTTGATAGTTCGCAGTCTACCGTGTCCTGCTTAGTATTCTAGGGCTGGTACCAGTCTTTGTACTGGCTTTGTTCTCTAGCTAACAGACTATGGTTCCTAAAGGGAGAGCGACTCGTTGTATGACAGATAGATACAGGGCCAACATCACCCCCTGACGCACCCGGGCAAGTGTTGGGACCCTGGATGAATGGGGAGGCTGTTGTGAACTCTATTTTTGGGCTCCCTCTAGTGGTCACAAGCGGTACTGTGTAGTGTTGTCTTTCTGCAGGTTGCAGCATCAGCTGGTTCGTTATCCTGGTTGGTTTCCTATTTAGCCCACCTGGATACTCAGTTCCTTGCCTGCTATCAATGTATTCAGTGCTCTTCAGATTCCTTGTGTCTACCTTGCTCCCAGTCTCTCCAAGACAAGCTAAGTTTTTGTTTGATCATTTTTTGATTATCAGCGTTCATTATGTTTTTAGTCCAGCTCGCTAAAATGTGATTTCCTCGCTTGCTGGTTGCTCTAGGGGACTGAGTTTCTCCCCCCACACCGTTAGTTGGTGTGGGGGTTCTTGAAATCTCAGAGTGGATATTTTGTAAGGGTTTTTTACTGACCGCATAGATTCCCTTTTCTATTTTCTGCTATCTAGTATTAGTGGGCCTCACTTGCTGAATCTGCTTTCACCCCTGTGTATGTGCCTTCCTCTTACCTCACCGTTATTATTTGTTGGGGGCTTCTATATCTTTGGGGATTATTTCTCTGGAGGCAAGAGAGGTCTTTCTTTCTCTCTAGGGGTAGTTAGTTCCTCAGGCTGGCTCGAGACGTCTAGGATTTTTAGGCACGTTCACCGGCTACTTCTAGTGTGTTTGGATAGGTTCAGATTTGCGGTCAGTCCAGTTTTCCACCTCCCTAGAGCTTGTCCTATGTTTGTTACTTAGCTGGAGTAATTTGTGATCCTCAACCACTAAGGATCATAACAGTATAGCAGGCCAAAAAGTGTTTAATGCATCGCAGAAGTGGGATAAAAAGAAGACCTGAGTACATTTTTTTTTTTTTTCTCCCGCTTTTCCTTTGCTGCAGTCTGTTTAGCTTCTTTCATCCCCTTCAACTCTGGGTGGTTTTGAGCTCAGCTGCAGACATGAATGTTCAGACTTTGACTTCTAGTGTGGATCATCTTACTGCACGGGTGCAAAGTATTCAGGATTTTGTTATTCATAGCCCTATGTCAGAACCAAAGATACCCATTCCTGAGTTGTTTTCTGGAGATAGATCTAGGTTCCTAAATTTTAAGAATAATTGTAAGTTATTTCTATCTCTGAGACCTCGTTCCTCTGGTGATTCCGCTCAGCAAGTTAAAATTGTTAGCTCCTTGTTGCGTGGCGACCCTCAAGATTGGGCCTTCTCTCTGGCGCCAGGAGATCCTGCATTGTTTAATGTAGATGCATTTTTTCTGGCTCTTGGACTGCTTTATGAGGAGCCTAATCTTGAGAATCAGGCAGAAAAAGCGTTGCTGGCTATCTCTCAAGGTCAGGATGAAGCAGAGGTGTATTGTCAAAAATTTCGGAAATGGTCGGTGCTTACTCAATGGAATGAGTGTGCCCTGGCTGCAAATTTCAGAGAAGGTCTTTCTGAGGCCGTTAAGAATGTTATGGTGGGGTTTCCCACCCCTACAAGTCTGAGTGATTCTATGGCTTTAGCCATTCAGGTTGATCGGCGTTTGCGGGAGCGCAAATCTGCTCATCCTTTGGCGGTATTTTCTGAACAGAGACCTGAGTCTATGCAATGTGACCGAACTCTGACCAGAATTGAGCGACAAAGTCATAGACGTCAAAATGGGTTGTGCTTTTACTGTGGTGATTCTACTCATGTTATCTCAGCATGCTCTAAACGCTTAAAAAAATCGCTAAACCTGTCACCATTGGTACTATACAGCCTAAATTTATTTTGTCTGTTACTTTGATTTGTTCTTTGTCGTCCTACCTGGTTATGGCTTTTGTGGATTCGGGTGCTGCCCTGAATCTGATGGATTTGTCGTTTGCCAGGCGCTGTGGTTTTGTCCTGGAGCCTTTGGAATTTCCTATTCCTCTGAGGGGAATTGATGCTACGCCATTGGCTGAGAATAAGCCTCAGTATTGGACGCAAATGACCATGTGCATGACTCCCGTACATCAGGAGGTGATTTGCTTTCTTGTTCTGCATAATTTGCATGATGTTGTCGTTTTGGGTCTGCCATGGCTGCAAGCTCATAATCCAGTTTTAGATTGGAAAGCTATGTCTGTGTCAAGTTGGGGTTGTCAGGGAATTCATGGCGATACTCCGTTGGTGTCTATTGCTTCTTCCACTCCTTCTGAGGTCCCTGAGTTTTTGTCTGACTACCAGGATGTATTTGATGAGCCCAGGTCCAGTGCCCTGCCCCCTCATAGGGATTGTGACTGTGCTATAAATTTAATTCCTGGTAGTAAATTCCCTAAGGGACGACTTTTTAATTTGTCTATACCAGAGCATGCCGCGATGCGGAGTTATATAAAGGAGTCTTTGGAGAAGGGACATATTCGCCCATCCTCTTCCCCTCTTGGTGCAGGATTTTTTTTTGTGGCCAAGAAGGACGGTTCTTTGAGACCTTGTATAGATTATCGTCTTCTGAATAAAATCACAGTCAAATTTCAGTATCCTTTGCCACTATTGTCTGATTTGTTTGCTCGGATTAAGGGTGCCAGTTGGTTCACCAAGATAGATCTCCGTGGTGCATATAACCTTGTGCGCATTAAGCAGGGAGATGAATGGATAACAGCATTTAATACACCCGAAGGCCATTTTGAGTACTTAGTGATGCCTTTTGGACTCTCTAATGCTCCTTCTGTGTTTCAGTCCTTCATGCATGACATCTTCCGAGAATATCTGGATAAATTTATGATTGTTTATCTGGATGACATTTTGGTCTTTTCTGATGATTGGGAGTCCCATGTGAAGCAGGTCAGGATGGTGTTTCAGGTCCTGCGTGCTAATGCTTTATTTGTGAAGGGCTCAAAATGCCTCTTCGGAGTACAGAAGGTCTCCTTTTTGGGTTTTATTTTTTCTCCTTCTACTGTGGAGATGGACCCAGTCAAGGTCCAGGCTATTCATGACTGGACTCAGCCCACGTCTGTTAAGAGTCTTCAGAAGTTCTTGGGTTTTGCTAATTTTTACCGTCGTTTCATCGCTAATTTTTCTAGCGTGGTTAAACCTTTGACGGATTTGACCAAGAAGGGTTCTGATGTGACTAATTGGTCTCCTGCGGCCGTGGAGGCCTTTTGGGAGCTGAAGCACCGGTTTTCTTCATCTCCAGTCTTATGTCAGCCAGATGTCTCTCTCCCCTTCCAGGTCGAGGTTGATGCTTCTGAGATTGGAGCAGGGGCTCTTTTGTCACAGAGAAGCTCTGAGGGCCCTGTGATGAAGCCATGTGCTTTCTTTTCAAGAAAGTTTTCGCCTGCCGAGCGGAATTATGATGTTGGTAATCGGGCGTTGTTGGCTATGAAGTGGGCATTTGAGGAGTGGTGACATTGGCTCGAAGGAGCTAAACATCGTGTGGTGGTCTTGACTGATCACAAAAATCTGATTTACCTTGAATCTGCCAAGCGCCTGAATCCTAGACAGGCTCGTTGGTCGTTGTTTTTCTCCCGTTTCAACTTCGTGGTCTCATACCTGCCTGGTTCGAAGAACGTGAAAGCTGATGCACTTTCTAGGAGTTTTGTGCCTGACTCTCCGGGAGTTTCTGAGCCGGCTGGTATTCTCAGAGAGGGAGTGATTTTGTCTGCCATTTCCCCAGATTTGCGACGGGTGCTGGAGAAATTTCAGGCGGATAGACCTGACCGTTGTCCACCAGAGAGACTGTTTGTCCCAGATAGATGGACCAGCAGGGTTATTTCCGAGGTTCATTCTTCGGTGTTGGCGGGTCATCCTGGGATTTTTGGTACCAGAGATTTGGTGGCTAGGTCCTTCTGGTGGCCTTCCTTGTCGCGGGATGTGCGTTCCTTTGTGCAGTCTTGTGGGATTTGTGCTCGGGCTAAGCCTTGCTGTTCTCGTGCCAGCGGTTTGCTTTTGCCTTTGCCTGTTCCGAAAAGGCCTTGGACGCACATTTCCATGGATTTTATTTCGGATCTTCCAGTATCTCAGAAAATGTCTGTCATCTGGGTGGTGTGTGATCGTTTTTCCAAGATGGTCCATTTGGTGCCCTTGCCTAAGTTGCCTTCTTCCTCCGATTTGGTTCCTCTATTTTTTCAGAATGTGGTTCGCTTGCACGGCATTCCTGAAAATATTGTGTCTGATAGAGGATCCCAGTTTGTGTCCAGGTTTTGGCGGACTTTTTGTGCTAAGATGGGCATTGATTTGTCTTTATCGTCGGCCTTCCATCCTCAGACTAATGGCCAAACCGAGCAAACTAATCAGACGTTGGAAACTTATTTGAGATGTTTTGTTTCTGCTGATCAGGATGATTGGGTGACTTTTTTGCCTTTGGCCAAGTTTGCCCTTAATAATCGGGCTAGTTCTGCTACTTTGGTTTCGCCTTTTTTCTGCAATTCTGGTTTCCACCCTCGTTTTTCCTCGGGTCAGGTTGAGCCGTCTGACTGTCCTGGGGTGGATTCTGTGGTGGATAGGTTGCAGCAGATTTGGAACCATGTGGTGGACAATTTGAGGTTGTCACAGGAGAAGGCTCAGCGCTTTGCCAACCGCCGCCGCGGTGTGGGTCCCCAACTTCGTGTTGGGGATTTGGTGTGGCTGTCTTCTCGGTATGTTCCTATGAAGGTCTCCTCTCCTAAATTCAAGCCTCGCTTCATCGGTCCTTATAAGATCTTGGAAATCCTTAACCCGGTGTCTTTTCGTTTGGATTTCCCAGCATCGTTTGCCATTCATAATGTGTTCCATAGGTCTTTGTTGCGGAGGTATGTGGTACCTGTGGTTCCTTATGTTGAGCCTCCTGCTCCGGTGCTGGTCGAGGGCGAATTGGAGTACGTGGTGGAGAAGATTTTGGATTCTCGTATCTCTAGACGGAGGCTTCAGTATTTGGTTAAGTGGAAGGGCTATGAGGCTATGGTCAGGAGGATAATTCCTGGGTTGTCGCCTCTGATGTTCATGTGGCCGATTTGGTTCGTGCCTTCCACGTGGCCCATCCTGATCGCCCTGGGGGTCTTGATGAGGGTTCGGTGACCCCTCCTCAAGGGGGGGGTACTGTTGTGAACTCTATTTTTGGGCTCCCTCTAGTGGTCACAAGCGGTACTGTGTAGTGTTGTCTTTCTGCAGGTTGCAGCATCAGCTGGTTCGTTATCCTGGTTGGTTTCCTATTTAGCCCACCTGGATACTCAGTTCCTTGCCTGCTATCAATGTATTCAGTGCTCTTCAGATTCCTTGTGTCTACCTTGCTCCCAGTCTCTCCAAGACAAGCTAAGTTTTTGTTTGATCATTTTTTGATTATCAGCGTTCATTATGTTTTTAGTCCAGCTCGCTAAAATGTGATTTCCTCGCTTGCTGGTTGCTCTAGGGGACTGAGTTTCTCCCCCCACACCGTTAGTTGGTGTGGGGGTTCTTGAAATCTCACAGTGGATATTTTGTAAGGGTTTTTTACTGACCGCATAGATTCCCTTTTCTATTTTCTGCTATCTAGTATTAGTGGGCCTCATTTGCTGAATCTGCTTTCACCCCTGTGTATGTGCCTTCCTCTTACCTCACCGTTATTATTTGTTGGGGGCTTCTATATCTTTGGGGATTATTTCTCTGGAGGCAAGAGAGGTCTTTCTTTCTCTCTAGGGGTAGTTAGTTCCTCAGGCTGGCTCAAGACGTCTAGGATTTTTAGGCACGTTCACCGGCTACTTCTAGTGTGTTTGGATAGGTTCAGATTTGCAGTCAGTCCAGTTTGCCACCTCCCTAGAGCTTGTCCTATGTTTGTTACTTAGCTGGAGTAATTTGTGATCCTCAACCACTAAGGATCATAACAGGAGGCCCACTCGCCATCGGGGAAACCGACACGTTATGGAGTCCATAAGTCAGAGGAGCCCGGGACCAGCACTGGTTCTGGCACTGTCTACCCCCCAATTACTCACCTATCCCCATTCCTCACTGCTCTAGTCTCTTCAGCATCTTCTGACTCTCTGTGACGTCTCAGGCAGAGGGCACGATGATGTCACTACAGCGTGTCCTCTGTGCTGAGCAATGCAGAGAGTCAGAAGATGCTGAAGAGACCTGAGAAGCGGTGAACAGGGAGAAGTGAATATTTGATTTATGTATGGAGCTTTATATGGGGTCCATTATACTGTATGAAAAATTATATGGAACCCATTAGTCTGTATGGAGCAACATATAGGGCCATTATACTGTATGGGGTATTATATGGGGCCATTATATACTTTATGGAGTAATATATAGCTAACACTAAAGAACACAGAGAAAGGATTCTGAAGTATCTAGATAAGCTTGAACAATGGGGAGTAACCAGTAGAATGGTATTTAACAGAGAGAAATGCAAGATTCTACATCTGGGCAAGAAAAACAAAAATTACATCTATAGAATTGGCGGAATAGAAATAAGCAACAGCACATGTGAAAAAAACTTGGGTATACTAATAGATCACAGACTGTACAAGAGTCAACAGTGTGATGCAGCAGCAAAAGCAAATACAGGTCTAGGATGTATTAAGAGAAGCATAGAGTCTAGATCACGTGAAGTAATTATCCCCCTCTACTCCTCCTTGGTCAGACCTCATCTGGAATACTGTGTCCAGTCCTGGGCATCACATTTTAAAAAAAGACATTGAAAAACTGGAGCAAGTTCAGAGAAGAGCTATCAGGATAGTAAGTGGACTCCAAAGTATGTCCGACGAGGAACGTTTAAAGGATCTGGGAATGTTTAGCTTGCAAAAAAGAAGGCTAAGAGGAGACTTAATAGCTGTTTACAAATATCTGATGGACTGTCACAATATAGAGGGGTCATCCTTATTCTAATTTGCACATGGAAACACAAGAAGCAATGGAATTAAACTGAAACTGAGAAGATACAGATTAGATATTAGAAAAAACTTTTTGACAGTGAGGGTGATCACGAGAGGTGGTGAGTGCTCCTACAATGGAAGTCTTCAAACAGAGGCTGGACAGACATCTATCTGAGGTGGTTTATTGAATCCAGCATTGAGCAGGGAGTTGGACATGATCCTTGAGGTCCCTTACAACTCTAATATTCTATGATTCTATTATTCTATGACATATGGGGCCCTTATACTGTATGGAGTATTATATGGGGCCATTATATACTGTATGAAGCAATATACAGTAGGTGGGTGCTGTCTCATGCACCTATAATCCTAGCTAATTTGGGAGGCTTGGGCTATTGGATCACTTGCACTTGGCAGTTCCGGTCCTTTCTGTGCTATGTGGGTCAGGGGTCTACTTTGTCCTCAGCATAAATATGGTGACTCTGTGCCAACTGCTGGGAGACACTATGTTAACAAAGGAGCAACGGTGCTTGGTCAGAAAATGGCAGCTAAACCTAAATATAAGCAAACGCTAAAAAAAGAGACACTTAAATGTATAGAGCAATATATATGAACGTCTATGTGGTGCTCATAATATTGCATGGAGGATTATGCGGTGCCCATAATACTGTATGAAGGACTATGTTGTGCTTATAATACTATATGAAGGACTATGCAGTGCCCATAAAACAGCATGTACGACTATATGGTGCCCATAAAACTGTATGGAGGACAATGTGGTGCCCATAATACTATATGGAGAACTAGGTGGTGCCCATAATACTGTATGGAGGACTATATGGTGCCCATAATAATGTATGGAGGACTAAGTGGTGCTCATAATACTATATGAGGACTATGTGGTGCCCATAATACTATATAGAGGATTATGTGGAGCCCATAATACTGTATTGATGACTATGTGGTGCACATAATACTCTATGGAGGACTATGTGGTGCCCATACTACTGTATGGAGGACTATGTGGTGCCAATAATACTGTATGGAGGACTATATAGCGCCCATAATACTGTATTGATGACTATGCGATGCCCATAATACTGTATAGAGGACTATGTAGTGCCTATATTACTGTATTGAGGACTATGTGGTGCCCATAATACTATATGGAAGACTATTTTGTCCAGTCAAAAAAAAACAAAAACCTGCAGTCACTCTGTGTGACTGCAGACTTTTGAATCTAAAGAGCACACGCACTATGTGTGGCAAGGATTCGCCGGGTTTTTGAGCTAGTGTAACATTTACAATAGATATCACTCATGTAATGTAAGTGAAATCTTTGGCATTGTACCATACCTATATTTCTCTGCTGTATCTGTGGATCATGGATGTGTTTTAAAGGGGCCCACTGAGACTCTTTCGCTCGAGGCCCACAAAAACCTGGAGCTGTACTTGGATAGATAGATAGATAGATAGATAGATAGATAGATAGATAGATAGATAGATAGATAGATAGATAGATAGATAGATAGATAGATAGATAGATAGCTTGGGTTTTGGTTCAGGGGGGGGCGAACCTTCTGAGTGGGCCCCTAACCAGGTAACCTTGATTATAACTGGGTGACGCCCCCTAATAGTGGATAAGAAACTCAGCAGATGACCGCGCTGTTGCTGAAAATAATCTCTATATAAAAACCAATATTTATATTACCGCCATATGGTCTGTGGTAGACACCAGTCCTGCAGAACATATAAGAGTTCACAGCACAGTTATAGATGGTGACTTACAGCTGATGTTCTTTCTGATGGAATCGTTCACTTTTCACGCCTTTTCCATCTGGCCCAGACCGACATGACAACTCCTCCAGCCAGGACTCGGCTGCAGAGGATTCAACAAAGACACATTTCACATCTCACATTTTCAACATGTTACCATCTATTCCCAACCTGCACAAACTCGTCATCCTTCTGGTACCCCAATGCTGCTGCCGTATGTGTTCCTATTACTGCACTTGCTGTGTGGTTCTCTGTACCCTCTAAATTCTAAAGCACCCCTCTAGAATATAGTAATGCCATGTGCAAGTGCCCTATAAAACCGTGCTCACATTTTGTCCCCTAAAAAGTAATATTGCCCTGTGTGCCCCTTTGACAGTCACAGTAACCTAAATTCCCCTGTAACAATAAGTGCCCACTTTACATTTAATAATGTCCTGAGCCTCCCCTGTACAGCTCCTCTATACACAATATGATGCTCTCTTATACACAGTACATTGCCCCCTCACTGTATATATACTGACCCCTTAATACCCCCCAAACTGTTTAATGGCTCCAACACTGTATGATGGCTCCCTCACTGTAATCTCCAAACTGTATGATGGCCTTGTGACACCCCAGAAGTTTGGTTGTCACAGTGGTATTGCCTTCCTCACAGGGAGGGTGATGCCATGCTTGGAAGCGACGAGGATCCCTTTAACAGGTGAAACATACACACAACACTGTTCTGACTCCAGGCCAGAAGGGGGAGCTCTCATCCAGTTTGTGGGTGGCTTCCCTATATATTCTGGCTGGAGGAGGAGTTGGGAGTCTAGTCTGTCAGAGGGAGAGACAGAGGGAGTCTGTCAGAGAGGAGTGAGGAGTGGAAAGCTGGAGCCGTGCAGACATGAGGTTCTGCAGCTCCTGGAAAGAGAAGAGAGAGAGAGACAGAGTAGAATATAAGAAACTGTGAGGGGAGAAAGAGCATAGGAGAAGTCAAGAGCTGGAGGGGAGCTGCAACTGAGCTCCCTCCACGCTGAAGCGCAGAAACCGGAAGCCAGAATTCCGAGAGAGAAAGTGAGGACCTTGTGTGAAGCCTTAGGCAGCAAAAGACTACAACACAGCGCCGTAAGGAAGGCTTCCAACCCCACCTGGCTAAGGGGATTCTGAATCGCTTCCAGGCTGGCCAGACCTCACCATCACCTGTGATCCGTACCCTGGACTGTGGCTGCATTCTACCAGTAAAAGATAAAGATACTGCAACCTTGTGTCCTCCAATTCTTTCCAGCACTACACCGTCTGTCATCTTTGCCTACTACACCGGGAGCCCTGGGGACTAGGCTTCACCTGTGGGAAGCCATACCATCCCTGCTGCAATAACATCATCCCCAGTGGACCCCTTTAAGCAGCGTCGGTCATCCCTGACCGAATACCACAGGTGGCATTACGAACAAACTTTATTCTTTATTCGCAACAACCCCTTTAAAGACCTTCCCTTTAACTTGAACGCCCAGGGCCACAGACCGCGTCACTGCCACCGTGACTACCCCTTTAATGACCACCGGACCCGGCTCGAGTACCCCACGGTCCTAGTAGGCACTCCAGCCCCCTAGAAAGCCTCCATATAGCATAATACACCAGACAGTCCTCAATATAGTATAATGCACTACCCATAGGTCTCCACATAGTATAATGCACTCCCCATAGGTCCACCGTCTCCATATAGTATAATGCATTCCCCATAGGCCTCCATATACGTAGTATAATGCATGCCTCATAGGCCTCCTTATAGTATACTGCACACCCCATAGGTCTCCATATTGTATAATGCACTCCCCATAGGCAGACTCTATATAAAGTATAATGCACTCAGCATAGGGCTCCATATAGTATAATGCACTCCCCATAGGCCTCCATATAGTATAATGCACTCTACATAGGTCTCCATATAGTATAATGCACTCCCCATAGGTCTCCATATGGTATAATGCACTCCCAATAGTCAGGCTCTATAGTATTCGGAGCTCCCCATAGGCAGACTCTATAGCGTAATGCACCCCTATAGGCAGCCTCTGTAGTGAAATGCACACCTATAGGCAGTCTCTATACTATAATGCTCCGCCACAGGCAGCCTCTGTAGTGTAATGCTGCCCCATAGCCACCTTCTGTAGTATAATGCACCCCATAGGCAGCCTCTTTAGTGTAATGCAGCCCCATAGGCATCCTTTATAATGTAATACACCCCCATAGCTACCCTCTATAGTATAATGCACCCCCATAGGCATCCTTTATAATCTAATGCACCCCCATAGGCACCCTCTGTAGTGTAATGCAGCCACATAGCCACCCTCTGTAGTATAATGCACCCACATAGGCACCCTCTATAATGTAATGCACCCCCATAGGAAGCCTCTGTAGTGTAATGCACCCCCATAGCCACCCTCTATAGTATAATGCACCCCCATAGGCATCCTTTGTAGTGTAATACACCCCCATAGCCACCCTACGTAGTATAATGCACCCCCATAGCCACCCTCTGTATTGTAATGTAGCCCCATAAACTAAATACTCACCTCTCTTCCTCCTGGTTCCTGCGCTGCTCCGTGCTCCCTTTCATCTCTGACTGCAGTCACAGAGTACTGACGTCATTGCGCCCGCTGTCAGTGTCAGTGTCGGTGACGTCAGACACTGACAGGGGGATGATAGGAGAGGGAGTGTACCGCTCCCTCTCTTATCACTTCCATCAGCTGTATCGACATCCAGCTGATACAGCTCACCCTGTGATGATGGGCGGGGGGCCCACTGCTGGCACTGGGCCGCCCATTGCCTCCTCAGGGGCCCCATAGCAGCGGTGCAGGGAGTTCAATTCTCCCTGCTCTGCCGCAGAATGTAACTGTATCGGCGCTATGTGCACATCGATACAGTTACAGTAGCGTAGCTCCGGGTGGACCGCCCCCTCCGGTAGCTAAGCTACTGAGATAGATAGATAGATAGATAGATAGATAGATAGATAGATAGATAGATAGATAGATAGATAGATATGTGACAGATAGATAGATAGATAGATAGATAGATAGATAGATAGATAGATAGATAGCTATGAGATAGATAGCTATGAGATAGATAGATAGATAGATAGATAGATAGATAGATAGATAGATAGATAGATAGATGTGAAGGCTGTGGGAATGGAGAGCTTGCTTTCCTATGCATTCCTACTGGCACTGAAGGTGAATGCCCTAAACTACTTCAGGTTTTGGGCTTTCAAGATCTGGAGAAGATCTGTATGGAGGAATGGACCAAAATCCCTGCTGCAGTGTGTGCAGTCTTGGCCAAGAACTACAGGAAACGTCTGACCTCTGTAATTGCAAGCAAAGGTTTCTGTACCAAATATTAACCCCTTTACCCCCAAGGGTGGTTTGCACGTTAATGACCAGGACAATTTTTACAATTCTGACTACTGTCACTTTATGAGGTTATAACTCTGGAACGCTTCAACGGATCCCGGTGATTCTGACATTGTTTTCTCATAACATATTGTACTTCATAAGATAATAGTGGTAAAATTTCTTTGATATTACCTGCGTTTATTTGTGAAAAAAACGGAAATTTGAGGAAAACTTTGAAAATGTAGCAATTTTCCAAATTTGAATTTTTATGCCCTTAAATCACAGAGATATGTCACACAAAATACTTAATAAGTAACATTTTCCACATGTCTACTTTACATCAGCACAATTTTGGAGGCAACATTTTTTTTTTGTTAGGGAGTTATAAGGGTTAAAATGTGACCAGCAATTTCTCATTTTTACAACATCATTTTTTTTAGGGACCACATCACATTTGAAGTCATTTTGAGGGGTCTATATGATAGAAAATAACCAAGTGTGACACCATTCTAAAAACTGCACCCCTCAAGGTGCCCAAAACCACATTCAAGAAGTTTATTAACCCTTCAGGTGTTTCACAGGAATTTTTGGAATGTTTAAAAAAAATGAACATTTAACTTTGTTTCACAAAAAATATACTTCAGCTCCAATTTGTTTTATTTTACCAAGGGTAACAGGAGAAATTGGACCCCAAAAGTTGTTGTACAATTTGTCCTGAGTATGCCGATACCCCATATGTGGGGGTAAACCACTGTTTGGGCGCATGGCAGAGCTCGGAAGGGAAGGAGCACCATTTTCAATACAAAATTGACTGGAATTGAGATGGGACGCCATGTTGCGTTTGGAAAGCCCCTTATGTGCCTAAACATTGAAACCTTCACAAGTGACACCATTTTGGAAACTAGACCCCCTAAGGAACTTATCTAGATGTGTGGTGAGCACTTTGACCCACCAAGTGCTTCACAAAAGTTTATAATGCAGAGCCGTAAAAATAAAAAATCATATTTTTTCACAAAAATGATCTTTTCGCCCCCAATTTTTTATTTTCCCAAGGATAAGAGAAGAAATTGGACCCCAAAAGTTGTTGTGCAATTTGTCCTGAGTACGCTGATACCCCATATGTGGGGGTAAACCACTGTTTGGGTGCATGGCAGAGCTCGGAAGGGAAGGAGCGCTGTTTGACTTTTCAATGCAAAATTGACTGGAATTGAGATGCGACACAATGTTGCGTTTGGAGAGCCCCTGATTTGCCTAAACAGTGGAAACCCCCAATTCTAACTGAAACCCTAACCCAAACACACCCCTAACCCTAATCCCAAACACACCACTAACCCCAACCACACCCCTAACCCCAACACACCCCTAACCCTAATCCCAACCCTAACTACACCCCTAACCCTAATCCCAACCATAACCCTAACCACACCCCTAACCCTGACACACCCCTAACCCTAATCACAACCGTAAATGTAATTCAAACCCTAGCCCTAACCCTAGCCTTAACCCTAGCCCCAACCCTAACCCTAGCCCTAGCCCTAACCTTAGCCCTAACCCTAGCCTTAACCCTAGCCCTAACCCTAGCCCTAACCCTAACCCTAGCCCTAACCCTAACCCTAGCCCTAACCCTAACCCTAGCCCTAACCCTAGCCCTAACCCTAATGGGTCTCAGGGAAGGCCGCAGGGAGCCCCCTCCCTGTTCGATGCTTCCCTATCCTGCCAGAACACTGCGATCATGTTTGATCGCAGTGTGCCGGGGGTTAATGTGCCGGGGGCAGTCCGCGACCGCGCTTGGCACATAGTGCCCGATGTCAGTTGCGATAGTCAGCTGACACCCGGCCGATCGCTATGACGTACTATCCCGTCGGTGGGCATACGGGCCCACCCCACCTCGACGGGAGAGTACGTCTAATGTCAGAAAGGGGTTAAGTTCTGTTTTTCTATTGTGTTAAATACTTATTTAATGTAGTAAACTGCAAATTAATTATGTAAGAATCATATAATGTGATTTTCTCGATTTTTTTAAGATTCTGTCTCTCACAGTTCAAGTGTACCTACGATAAAAATTACAGACCTCTCCATTCTTTGTAGGTGGGAATATTTGCAAAATCAGCAGTGTATCAAATACTTATTTTCCCGACTGAATGAAAATTAGGCTACTTTCACACTTGCGTCGTTTGGCCTCTATCGCAATGCGTCGTTTTGGGAAAAAAATGCATCCTGCAAATGTGCCCGCAGGATTAGTTTTTTTCCCATAGACTTGTATTGCCGACGGATTGTGACGTATGGCCATACGTCGCGTCCGTCGTGCACTGGATGCGTCATGTTTTGGCGGACCGTCTTCACGAAAAAACGTTCAAGGGAACGTTTTTTCGTATGTCGGATCCTGCATTTCCTACCACGCATGCGCGGCCGGAACTCCGCCCCCTCCTCCCGGGACTTTAGAATGGACAGCGGATGCATTGAAAAACTGCATCCGCTGCCCACGTTGTGCCGAATTTTCACAACGTTCTTCGGCATGTCGCGCCGACGCTTAGCCAATGCTTAGCAACGGCCGCGTACCGACGCAAGTGTGAAAGAAGCCTAACAGATATACAGACAGACATTCAGAATATACATAGCGATAGATAGATAGATAGATAGATAGATAGATAGATAGATAGATAGATAGATAGATAGATAGATAGATACTCCTAGCATGAGAGTATTGCAGTTTTTCATGTACACTATATGGGTTGCCTTCAATTTCTTGTGAATATTTTCTCCTTTTATCAATGTCATGGTGATTAGATGAGGTGACAATCTGAAGGCACATGTATCAAGGTGGATTACTGGATTTTCTGGACTACTGGACACTTTTAAATTAGACCATAAAACCAGGAAAACCTTTCTTCATGGTTGGGATCCCATCTGGAAATCTTAAATGGTCAATTTCAAAGGCTGCAATCTATATTAACTCTGATTCTGACTTCTCTCATTCCCCAGACCATGAAAATCCCATCAGCAGTAATTGTGGATATTTTCATGGCTATACCACTCAGAGAGCATCGGCCCATATTACACATACAGTATTTATTTTTCTTTAAATATTACTCACTTTTATATCACCATTAATTCTACAACGCTTTACAGACGTTGTCGGCACTGTCCCTATTGGGGCTCACAAACTAAATTCTCTACCAGTATATCTACTGGACGACAGAGAAGAATTGATGAATTGTTGCAACGCAGGATAGTCCAGATGGTGGATAAGCAGCCCCAATCAAGTTCCAAAGAAACTCAATCTGTCCTGCAGGTTCAGGGTGCATCAGTGCCATCGCGAACTATCCATTGACATTTGAATGAAAGTAAACACTATGGTAGGAGACCAAGGAGTACCCCACTGCTGACATAGAGACATAACAAAGCTAGACTGCTGTTTGCCAAAATGCATGTGAGTAAGGGTACTGTCACACATTGGCACTTTGATCGCTACGACGGTACGATCCGTGACGTTCCAGCGATATCCATACGATATCGCTGTGTCTGACACACAGCAGCGATCAGGGATCCTGCTGAGAATCGTACGTCGTAGCAGATCGTTTGGAACTTTCTTTCGTCGCTGGATCTCCCGCTGTCATCGCTGGATTGTTGTGTGTGACAGCGATCCAGCGATGCGTTCACTTGTAACCAGGGTAAACATCGGGTTACTAAGCGCAGGGCCGCGCTTAGTAACCCGATGTTTACCGTGGTTACCAGCGTAAAAGTAAAAAAAAAAAAAAACAGTACATACTCACATTCCGGTGTCTGTCCCCCGACGTTCTGCTTCTCTGCACTGTGAGCGCCGGCCGGCCGGAAAGCGAGCACAGCGGTGACGTCACCGCTGTGCTTTCCGGCTGGCGCAGACACAGTGCAGAGAAGCAGAACGCCGGGGGACAGACACCGGAATGTGAGTATGTACTGTTTGTTTTTTTTTACGTTTACGCTGGTAACCACGGTAAACATCGGGTTACTAAGCGCGGCCCTGCGCTTAGTAACCCGATGTTTACCCTGGTTACCTGGGGACTTCGGCATCGTTGGTTGCTGGAGAGCTGATTGTGTGACAGCTCCCCAGTGACCACACAACCACTTACCAACGATCACGGCCAGGTCGTATCGCTGGTCGTGATCGTTGGTAAATCGTTTAGTGTGACAGTACCCTAAGCCAAAATCCTTCTGGGAAAGACTCTTGTAGACAGATGAGACCAAGATAGAGCTTTTCGGTAAAGTACATCATTCTACTGTTTACCAAAAATGGAATGAGGCCTACCAAGAAAAGAACACAGTACCTACAGTCAAATGTGGTAGAGGTTCAAAAATGTCAACATCGGGTCACCATGACAACAACAGGGACCCTGCGTCACGCCGCGACATATACGGTGCCGTGGGACCTGAGTTCCCACAAACAGCAGTATATTACGGTGCCGTGATAGCGCAGGCTCACGCTGATTGCTGCGGCGATCGGGTGCAACCGGTGGTCAGCTCTATGTGACACCCTGCAGAAAGCCCACGATCGGTGCTAGCACTGATCTTGCATATTTAACCTCTCTGGTGCTGCTGTCAATAGTGACAGCGACATCGAGGAGCAATGGACAGGGAGTGACTTCCCTGTCTGCTCCCATCAGCACAACGCAATGCGATGAGATTTCGTGGTGCCGATGGTCACCTTCAGGATCCTGCAGGGAAGGTGGCCTGTGAGTGCCTGCTAAAAGCAGGAGCTGACACGCCTCCTCCCCTGCCTGTCAGACGCTGTTCTGATGCTCTGCAGAGCAGAAGCATTGCAGAGTATCAGATCAGTGATCTGTTAGTATAAGGATGATGTCCCATAGTGGGACCATGTAAAAAAGTTTTTAAAAAGTTATTAAAAAGTGTAAAAATATATTTTTTTTAAAAATCCCCCAAATACAGAACAAAAAAAAAGAAAAAGTATTATTCCAATAAATACATTTATTTATGTAAAAAATGTACACATATTTGGTATCGCTGCATCCGGAATGACCCGTTCAATAAAACTGTCCCACTAGTTAACCCCTTCAGTGATAACTGTAAAAAATGTACGGTTATCATTGTACTGCAGAACAAAAAGTGCAATGGAACGTGATCACAAAGATGAATGTAAATAAAAATGGTATTGCTGAAAACATCATCTTATCCCACGTGTGACAGCAGCCAAACATAAAATCTAATATATAAAGCTGAATGTGTATGTGTGTATGTCCGGGATTGGCATCTGCACCATCGCAGCTACAGCCACAAAATTTTGCACAGTCACACGTCTGGACCCTGAGAGCGTCATAGGCTATGTTGTGAGGCGAAATTTTAACCCCGCGCATTCCAATTCACCAAACAATTTTGCCCCTATCTACATAATGGGGAAAAAGTGAAAGGGAAAGTGTTGGAGGCAAATTGACAGCTGCCAGATGTGAACAAGGGGGACTTAAAGAGTGAGAGCAATGGCGCCAAAGAGTATATACCGTACAGTTGCTAAGGTGGGGCCCCGACATGGGATACTCACCGTCACCACACACAGGGATATGATCACACACACAAAACCCGCCACACACTACCACGTGCTTGAACACATATACCACCCTCAGCACACATTTCACCACACATACACCAACCTCGCCACATAGAAGTCTAAACACAAAAGTCGCCACTCAAAACTCGCCACGCGCAAAATTCGCCACATGCAAAACTAGGCTCACACAAAACTCACCACACGTGCAAAACTCACCTCATGGAAAACTCGCCACACGCAAAACTTGCACACGTGGAAAAAGTGCCACATGCACAAAAGTTGCAACACATGCAAAAGTTGCCTCACACAAAACTTGCACATACTCAAAACGCACCACACATAAAACTCGCCATGCGCAAAACTCGCCATGCGCAAAAATGGCTGCACACAACTTGCTACACTAACCTGTCACATGCAACTCGACACTTAAAAAGTTGCTACACGCATGTCACCACACAAAACTCATCTCACAAAAATCACTACATGCATGTCGCCACACGCAACTCAACACACACAACTTGACACATGAAACTCGCCCTAAAACACACACAAGTCTGGTATTATCCTTCAAAAATAAAAATCTGATTAATAAGCAGACAAACTACAAGAGCAACAAATGTACCATATAGGAAATACGGCAGCTGTCAGTCACATGACTTGTCTATTATGTGTATGTGTGAGCTAATCTATACTGCCAGGGGGGAGGACTTCCTGTTGGCTGGTGATTTATCAAGCTGCCAATTTAGCTTACAAATACTGAGGTAAAAATACTGACCAAATAACGTGTGAACGAGGTCTAATACAGGAGGAGATGACACACAGATATATACAGGAGGAGATGACATACAGGTACATACTATATACAGGGGAGATGATACACAGGTATATACTACAGGAGGAGATGACTTACAGGTATATACTATATACAGGAGGAGATGACATACAGGTATATACTATATATAGGAGGAGATGACATACAGGTATATACTATATAAAAGAGGAGATTATACATAGGTATATACAGGAGGAGATGACATACAGCAGGTATATACTATATACAGGGGAGATGACATACAGGTATATACAGGAGATGACATACAGGTTTATACTATATATAGAAGGAGATGACATACAGGTATATACTATATACAGAAGAGATGACATACAGGTATATACTATATACAGGAGGAGATGACACATAGGTATATACAATATACAGGAGGAGATGACATACAGCAGGTATATACTATTTACAGGGGAGATGACATACAGGTATGTACTATATACAGGGGAGATGACATACAGGTATATACTATATACAGGAGATGACATACAGGTGTATACTATTTATAAGGGAGATGACAAACATGTATATTCTGAGGGGAAAATGAGAGGTGTGAGGTGAAAATGAAAAGGTGTGAGTGCAAAATGAGAGGAGTGAGGGAAAATAGTGGAGTGATCAGAAAATGACAGATACGAGGTCGAAATGACAAGTGTTGGAATGAGAGGAGTGAGGGGGGAATGAGAGGAGTGAGGGGGAAAATAAGAGGAGTGAGGGGGAAAATGAGAGATATGAGGGAGAAAATGAGAGAAGTAAGGTGGTAAATGAGAGGGGTGATTGCAAAATAAGAGAAGTGAGGTGCTAACATCAGATATTTACTATGCCCAGGCAATGCCGGGCTCTTCAGCTAGTACCAATATAAATCTGGTATCGCTGTAATTGCACCAACCCAAAAAATAAAGTAGTCTGATCAGTTAGGAAGGAATGGCATAAAAAAATAAATCAAATTAATTCTTCACATGCTTTTGATTTGTTAATTCTGCCTCCCAAATATCACAGTAATGCTCGGCTCACATTTATCCTGCTCTCTACGCTGAGCGCTTACACCGGGGTTTCCATGTAAATTTCTGAAATAGTTTATTCAGACGGAATCCCCGGCGGAAGATTCCCTATAATGAGTGTAGTACAGCAGAGTTGGTGCAGTGCAACTGATTGGCAGGGACCACATAAAAGTTCAAAGCAAATGGCCAAAGTAACTTACAAATGGAAAACAAATGGTATCCTCTGGATCACAGCCAGGAATCAAGACAGTCCGTGTCCGAGACCGGTTGCCATGGGCAACTGCACCCTGTGTCACGTGGAAGGGTGCCAGGCCTTTTGGCTTCGCTTGGCTCCATGTTACTTCACAGGCTGAGCCTTGCAGAGCCACCTGCTCTGCAGTTTGCAAACCAAGACTGACACACCCAACCTGCAGGGTTTTTAAATGGTACAAGTATATGTGGCCATGGGCCACTTGTAAGACCTGGCCTGGAGGGAGCGAACTGCCCCACTACCATCCTGTAGTTCGCTCCAAAAATAAAAGCCCATGTTGGGTTTTCTAAAGCTTGCCTTGGGCAAATAGCTTGTCCAAGACCACACTTACCGTATTTTTCGCTTTGTAAAACGCACTTTTTTCCCCAAACTTTGGGGGGAATGGGGGTGTGTCTTACAATGTGGATATATCTTATCTGTGATGCCACTGCAAGTGTCTGGTGCTTGCTTCTGCGCTCTGTCCCTGGTGATGCCGGGTGCTGTCGCTGCCCTCTGTCCGCTGGTGCTTGCCGCCGCCATGCTCTGTCCCGAGCTGCATGGGGGGGCTCTGCCATTCCATTAATGCTTTCCTGTGCGTGTACGGTGGATTCCTTCCAGGAAAATGGCTGCCGGGAGGTGGCGCATGCGCAGATGGAGATCTCAGCACTGAAATCTCGGGAGATGAGACTTCAGTGCTGAAATCTCATCTCCCGAGATTTTAGTGCCGAGATCTCCATCTGCACATGCGCCACCTCCTGGCAGCCATTTTCCCAAAAGGAATCTAGTGCACACGCACAGGAAAGCATGGATGGAAGGGCAGAGCCCCCCACGCAGCATGGGAAAGAGCTCAGCGGCGGCAAGCACCTGGCAGCACCTGGGACAGAGCATGGCTGTAGCAGAACTCGGCAGCACCAGGGACAGAGCGTGGTGACAGCTACACCTGGCGCGCCGCACATCGGAACACCCCCTCATCCCAGCCTGCATCCTGCAGCAACGTTCCACTCCTGCCTCCTCCAGCAGCAACCCTGGGACCCCGCTTCACAGCAGCCACCACCCCCGGTAAGCAATAAAATGCATGGATTATATAACCCTTGGCAAAAATTTATGGAATCACCGGCCTTGGAGAATGTTCATTCAGTTGTTTAATTTTGTAGAAAAAAAGCAGATCACATATATGGCACAAAACTAAAGTAATTTCAAATGGCAACTTCCTGGCTTTAAGAAACACTATAAGAAATCAAGAACAAAAAATGTGGTAGTCAGTAATGGTTACATTTTTTTACCAAGCATAGGGGAAAAATTATGGAATCACTCAATTCTGAGGAAAGAATTATGGAATAACCCTGTAAATTTTCATACTCAAAAATAACACCTGCATCAAATTAGATCTGCTCGTTAGTCTGCATCTAAAAAGGAGTGATCACACCTTGGAGACTTGTTGCACCAAGTGGACTGACATGAATCATGGCTCCAACACGAGAGATGTCAATTGAAGCAAAGGAGAGAATTATCAAACTCTTAAAAGAGGGTAAATCATCACGCAATGTTGCAAAAGATTTTGGTTGCTCACAGTCAGCTGTGTCTAAAATCTGGACCAAATACAAACAACATGGGAAGGTTGTTTAAGGCAAACATACTGATAGACCAAGGAAGACATCAAAGCGTCAAAACCGGAAACTTCAAGCAATTTGTCTCCCAAACAGGAAATGCACAACAACACAAATGAGGAACGAATGGGTGGAATGTCATGTTCTCAATGGCAAGAGAACATAGCATCAGCATATATAGGAACTAGCTCTTGGAAGATGGGAACTGAGCTGACCATGAACTAAACCTAACACACAACTAGCAGTGGCCGGGTAGCATGCCTACGTTGATTCTAGATGCCCAGCACCAGCCGGAGGACTAAATAATGCTAGCAGAGGAAAATATTAGTCCTAGCTCACCTCTAGAGAAATACCCCGAAAGGAGACAGAGGCCCCCCACATGTATTGGCGGTGAATTAAGATGAAATAACAAACGTAGTATGAAAATAGGTTTAGCAAATTTGAGGTCCACTTACTACATAGCAGAAGACAGAAAGGACACTTTCATGGTCAGCTGAAAACCCTATCAAAAGACCATCCAGAAATTACTTTAAAACTCTGGCATTAACTCATAACACCAGAGTGGCAATTCCTGTTCACAAGAGCTTTCCAGACACAGTAACGAAACTACAGCTGTGAACTGGAACAAAAATGCAAAAAACAAACATGGACAAGAGTCCAACTTATCTAGTAGTTGTCTAGGAGCAGGAACAAGCACAGAGAGGCTTCTGATAACATTGTTGACCGGCAAGCAACTAACAGAGCAGCAAGGTTATATAGCGACTCCCACATCTTGATGGGAACAGGTGAACAGAGAAGCTGAAGACACAGTTCAATTCCACCAGTAGCCACCGGGGGAGCCCAGAATCCAAATTCACAACAGTACCCCCCCCTCAAGGAGGGGGCACCGAACCCTCACCAGAACCACCAGGGCGATCAGGATGGGCCCTATGAAAGGCACGAACCAAATCAGAGGCATGAACATCAGATGCATTCACCCAAGAATTATCCTCCTGGCCGTATCCCTTCCACTTGACCAGATACTGGAGTCTCCGTCTGGAAACACGAGAGTCTAAGATTTTCTCCACAACGTACTCCAACTCACCCTCAACCAACACCGGAGCAGGAGGCTCAACGGAAGGCACAACCGGTACCTCATACCTGCGCAATAATGACCGATGAAAAACGTTATGAATAGAAAAGGATGCAGGGAGGTCCAAACGGAAGGAAACAGGGTTAAGAATCTCCAATATCTTATACGGGCCGATGAACCGAGGCTTAAACTTAGGAGAAGAGACCCTCATAGGGACAAAACGAGAAGACAACCACACCAAGTCCCCAACACAAAGCCGAGGACCAACACGACGGTGGCGGTTGGCAAAAAGCTGAGTCTTCTCCTGGGACAACCTCAAATTGTCCACCACCTGCTCCCAGATCTGATGCAATCTCTCCACCACAGCATCCACTCCAGGACAATCCGAAGATTCCACCTGACCAGAGGAAAATCGAGGATGAAACCCCGAATTACAGAAAAACGGGGACACCAAAGTGGCAGAGCTGGCCCGATTATTGAGAGCGAACTCTGCCAATGGCAAAAAAGCAACCCAATCATCCTGGTCAGCAGACACAAAACACCTCAGATATGTCTCCAGGGTCTGATTAGTCCGCTCGGTCTGGCCATTCGTCTGAGGATGGAAAGCGGACGAAAAAGATAAATCTATGCCCATCCTAGCACAGAATGCCCGCCAAAATCTAGACACGAATTGGGTCCCTCTGTCAGAAATGATATTCTCAGGAATACCATGCAAACGAACAACATTTTGAAAAAACAGAGGAACCAACTCGGAAGAAGAAGGCAACTTGGGCAGAGGAACCAAATGGACCATCTTAGAGAAACGGTCACACACCACCCAGATGACAGACATCTTCTGAGAAACAGGCAGATCTGAAATAAAATCCATCGAGATGTGCGTCCAAGGCCTCTTAGGAATAGGCAAGGGCAACAATAATCCACTAGCCCGAGAACAACAAGGCTTGGCCCGAGCACAAACGTCACAAGACTGCACAAAGCCTCGCACATCTCGTGACAGGGAAGGCCACCAGAAGGACCTTGCCACCAAATCCCTGGTACCAAAAATGCCAGGATGACCTGCCAACGCAGAAGAATGAACCTCAGAGATGACTCTACTGGTCCAATCATCAGGAACAAACAGTTTATCAGGTGGGCAACGATCCGGTCTATCCGCCTGAAACTCCTGCAAGGCCCGCCGCAGGTCTGGAGAAACGGCTGACAATACCACTCCATCCTTAAGGATACCTGTGGGCTCAGAGTTACCAGGCGAGTCAGGCTCAAAACTCCTAGAAAGGGCATCCGCCTTAACATTCTTAGAACCCGGTAGGTATGACACCACAAAATTAAACCGAGAGAAAAATAATGACCAGCGCGCCTGTCTAGGATTCAGGCGCCTGGCAGTCTCAAGATAAATCAAATTTTTGTGGTCAGTCAATACCACTACCTGATGTCTGGCCCCCTCAAGCCAATGGCGCCACTCCTCAAAAGCCCACTTCATGGCCAAAAGCTCCCGATTCCCAACATCATAATTCCGCTCAGCGGGCGAAAATTTACGGGAAAAGAAGGCACAAGGCCTCATCACGGAGCAGTCAGAACTTTTCTGCGACAACACTGCCCCAGCTCCGATCTCAGAAGCGTCGACCTCAACCTGAAAAGGTAGAGCAACATCAGGCTGACGCAACACAGGGGCAGAGGAAAAACGGCGCTTAAGCTCCCGAAAGGCCTCCACAGCGTCAGGGGACCAATCAGCAACATCAGCACCCTTCTTAGTCAAATCGGTCAATGGCTTAGCAATATCCGAAAAACCAGCAATAAATCGACGATAAAAGTTAGCAAAGCCCAAAAATTTCTGAAGACTCTTAAGAGAAGAGGGCTGCGTCCAATCACAAATAGCTTGAACCTTGACAGGATCCATTTCAATGGAAGAGGGAGAAAAAATATATCCCAAAAAGGAAATCCTCTGTACCCCAAAAACACACTTAGAACCCTTCACACACAAAGAATTAGACCGCAAAACCTGGAAAACCCTCCTGACTTGCTGGACATGAGAGTCCCAGTCATCCGAAAAAATCAGAATATCATCCAGATACACAATCATAAATTTATCCAAATAATCGCGAAAAATATCATGCATAAAGGACTGGAAAACTGACGGAGCATTTGAAAGACCAAAAGGCATCACTAAATACTCAAAGTGGCCCTCGGGCGTATTAAATGCGGTCTTCCACTCATCCCCCTGCCTGATTCGCACCAAATTATACGCCCCACGAAGGTCAATCTTAGAGAACCACTTGGCCCCCTTTATGCGAGCAAACAAATCAGTCAGCAACGGCAATGGGTATTGATATTTAACAGTGATTTTGTTCAAAAGCCGATAATCGATACATGGTCTCAAAGAGCCGTCTTTTTTTGACACAAAGAAAAAACCGGCTCCTAAGGGAGATGACGATGGACGAATATGTCCCTTTTCCAAGGACTCCTTTATATATTCTCGCATAGCAGCATGTTCAGGCACAGACAGATTAAACAAACGACCCTTTGGGTATTTACTACCCGGGATTAAATCTATGGCACAATCGCACTCTCGGTGCGGAGGTAACGAACCAAGCTTGGATTCTTCAAAGACGTCACGATAGTCAGACAGGAACTCAGGAATTTCAGAGGGAATAGATGATGAAATGGAAACCACAGGTACATCCCCATGAGCCCCCTTACATCCCCAGCTCAACACAGACATAGCTCTCCAGTCGAGGACTGGGTTGTGAGATTGCAGCCAAGGCAATCCTAGCACCAAATCATCATGTAGATTATACAGCACCAGAAAGCGAACAATCTCCTGGTGATCCGGATTAATACGCATAGTTACTTGTGTCCAGTATTGTGGTTTATTATTAGCCAATGGGGTGAAGTCAATCCCCTTCAGAGGAATAGGAGTCTCCAAAGGCTCTAAATCATACCCACAGCGTTTGGCAAAGGACCAATCCATAAGACTCAAAGCGGCGCCAGAGTCGACATAGGCGTCCGTGGTAATAGATGACAAAGAGCAAATCAGGGTCACAGATAGAATAAACTTAGACGGTAAGGTGCAAATGGAAACAGATTTATCAAGCTTTTTAGTGCGCTTAGAGCATGCTGATATAACATGAGTAGAATCACCACAATAGAAACACAACCCATTTTTCCGTCTAAAATTCTGCCGCTCGCTTCGGGACAGAATTCTATCACACTGCATACTCTCTGGCGACTTCTCAGTGGACACCGCCAGATGGTGCACTGGTTTGCGCTCCCGCAAACGCCTATCGATCTGAATAGCCATTGTCATGGACTCATTCAGACCCGCAGGCACAGGGAACCCCACCATAACATCCTTAATGGCATCAGAGAGACCCTCTCTGAAAGTCGCCGCCAGGGCGCACTCATTCCACTGAGTAAGCACAGACCATTTACAGAATCTTTGGCAGTAAATTTCCGCTTCATCTTGCCCCTGAGATAGGGACATCAAAGTTTTTTCTGCCTGAAGCTCCAAATGAGGTTCGTCATAAAGCAACCCCAAGGCCAGAAAAAACGCATCCACATTGAGCAACGCAGGATCCCCTGGTGTCAATGAGAAAGCCCAGTCTTGAGGGTCGCCCCGGAGCAAGGAAATCACAATCCTGACCTGCTGTGCAGGATCTCCGGCAGAGCGAAATTTCAGGGACAAAAATAATTTGCAATTATTTCGAAAATTCTGAAACCCAGATCTATTCCCCGAGAAAAATTCCGGCAAAGGAATTCTCGGCTCAGATACAGGTGCATGACAAACAAAGTCTTGCAAATTTTGTACCTTCGTGGCGAGATTATTCAAACCTGCAGTTACACTCTGAAGATCCATTACAAACAGGTGGACACAGAGCCATTCAAAGATTAGAAGGAGAAAAAAAAAAAAAAAAAAAATCTCAGCAGACTTCTATTTCTCTCCTTTCTCAACCAAGGATTTTAACCCTTTAGTGGGCCGGTCAAACTGTCATGTTCTCAATGGCAAGAGAACATAGCATCAGCATATATAGGAACTAGCTCTTGGAAGATGGGAACTGAGCTGACCATGAACTAAACCTAACACACAACTAGCAGTGGCCGGGTAGCATGCCTACGTTGATTCTAGATGCCCAGCACCAGCCGGAGGACTAAATAATGCTAGCAGAGGAAAATATTAGTCCTAGCTCACCTCTAGAGAAATACCCCGAAAGGAGACAGAGGCCCCCCACATGTATTGGCGGTGAATTAAGATGAAATAACAAACGTAGTATGAAAATAGGTTTAGCAAATTTGAGGTCCACTTACTACATAGCAGAAGACAGAAAGGACACTTTCATGGTCAGCTGAAAACCCTATCAAAAGACCATCCAGAAATTACTTTAAAACTCTGGCATTAACTCATAACACCAGAGTGGCAATTCCTGTTCACAAGAGCTTTCCAGACACAGTAACGAAACTACAGCTGTGAACTGGAACAAAAATGCAAAAAACAAACATGGACAAGAGTCCAACTTATCTAGTAGTTGTCTAGGAGCAGGAACAAGCACAGAGAGGCTTCTGATAACATTGTTGACCGGCAAGCAACTAACAGAGCAGCAAGGTTATATAGCGACTCCCACATCTTGATGGGAACAGGTGAACAGAGAAGCTGAAGACACAGTTCAATTCCACCAGTAGCCACCGGGGGAGCCCAGAATCCAAATTCACAACAGTGGAAACTGTAGTCAACGTCTGTGACCGAACTGTAAGAAACCGCCTAAAGGAAATGGGATTTACATTCAGAAAAGCTAAACAAAAGCCATCGTTCACACCTGAACAGAAAAAAACAAGGTTACAATGGGCTAAGGAAAAGCAATCATGGACTTTGGATGACTGGATAAATGTCATATTCAGTGATGAATCACAAATCTGTATTGGGCAAGGTGATAATGCTGGAACTTTTGTTTGGTGCCGTTCCAATGAGATTTATAAAGATGACTGCCTGAAGAGAATATGCAAATTTCCACAGTCAGTGATGATATGGGGCTGCATGTCAGGTAAAGGCACTGGGGAAATGGCTGTCATTACATCTTCAATAAATGCACAAGTTTATGTTGATATTATGGACACTTTTCTTATCCCATCAATTGAAAGGATGTTTGGGGATGATTAAATCATTTTCAAGATGATAATGCATCCTGCCATAGAGCAAAAATTGTGAAAACATTCCTTGAAAAAAGACACATAAGGTCAATGTCATGGCCTGCAAATAGTCCGGATCTCAATCCAATTGAAAATCTTTGGTGGAAGTTGAAGAAAATGGTCCATGACAAGGCTCCAACCTGCAAAGCTGACCTGGCAACAGCAATCAGAGAAAGTTGGAGCCAGATTGATGAAGAGTACTGTTTGACACTCATTAAGTCCATGCCTCAGAGACTGCAAACTGTTATAAAAGCCAGAGGTAGTGCAACAAAATACTAGTGATGTTTTGGAGTGTTTTTTTGTTTGTTAGTTTTTCGTGATTCCATAATTTTTTCCTCAGAATTGAGTGATTCCATAATTTTTCCCCGATGCTTGTTTAAAAAAAGTAACCATTACTGACTACCACATTTTTTGTTCTTGATTTTTTTTAGTGTTTCTTAAAGCCATAAAGTTGCCATTTGAAATGACTTTAGTTTTGTGCCATGTCTGTGATCTGCTTTTTTTCTACAAAATTAAACAACTGAATGAACATCCTTCAAGGCCGGTGATTCCATAATTTTTGCCAGAGGTTGTAAGAAGCATCACCATTTTATTAAAAAAAAAAAAATTCTAATCAAAATTTGGGGTGCGTCTTATAATCCAGAGCATATTATCAAGCGAAAAATACGGTACTTTTATTTATTTTGCATTGCAACCATAGCTATATCTGTGATTGCGCTTCTATGCGCATCCTGGATGATACAGAGTGATCATCGCATATAATGCCTGTCACTGCCTCACATGAGGCAGATGGAGTCGCAGTGGATGCCATAGGACCTGTGATCCGGCGGTGTCTGTCTTTTTAGTTGTGCACTTCTGAAAAGAATGACAATGCTGAACAGAGGCTAGACGGAATCCAGAGTAACTCTGCTGCCTCATTATAGTGAATGGATCCTTCAGGTATTTTATCTGTCACATCACTCAAATATTTAGACGAAAACCCCAAAGTAAGTGCTCAACGTAGAGTGCCGGATAAATGTAAGCCTAAATGTTATTTAAAATGTTCCCAATAAAAGCTTCAACTCAATCCACAAAAAAAAACAAGTCCCCACTCAGGTCCGTCATATGTTAATGGAAATATACTGGTAGCACAAAGGCTCTGGACAAGCGAAATGACCCATGCTCCCCAAAAAACGTTCAGCAAATTCTGCATTCCCAAATCCAAATGCCACCTCCATTCTGAGCCCCAGTGTGTCTAAACCACATTTAGTGCCCACATTGTTTGGCATTTCTGCAGTGATGAGATCCCGCCTAACTTACGGGTGCATGCCTCCAGAAGCATGAGCTGGGCATAATGTTCTGTTCACTACAATGTACTGGTCACATCAGCATACTGGTCACTACAATGGCAGTTTGCAATGTTCACTCAGCAACATCCACTACTGCTTGTTTTGGGAAAATACCCACAGAGTCAAAATTGTCACTACACATGTCATAACTCTGTTGTCAGGTGTCCCGGGATCAGGGGCTCCTTCCCTGTCTCTAACACTAGGGGCACCCTAGCTCGCTCTGTTCCCTGGCTTGCTTCTCATGGGGAACATGCTGGGGCCATGCACCTTGCCTTAGCTCCTGAATCCGCCCTCAGTGTGTACCCCTTCCCATCCACCTGAGGAAGATAGCGTACTGCTGTCAAGACGCGTTGTCGAGTGCAATATATTTTTAATAAAGGTTTGTGCCTTTTAACTTTAACTATTTTACCCTTTTTGCTTCAGCGCTCCTAATGACTTCGCCATCCTTTGTTTTCACATTCCATATCCCACTTTGAGGGTACACGGCAGGAGCTGCTCCGGACACAGTAAATTCTCTTTTCCTCAGCCAAAGGACCTGCGGTCAAGTGACTCCATCAATGCCTCCCCGTGGTCTTACCAAGTCACAACAGCAGGAAGAGTCGGTCAGCAGGGAGTTCTGTCTCCCTCACCTCTGCGTTTTCACCTCAGTTATGCAGGGGTGCATAACCCCAGAAGGTTAGTGGCCCTTTGGCTTTCCATAGCCATTAGTCTTTTTAACCCACAGATTCTTCTTATGTGCACTCCCTGTTTCTCTTTTTTTGCACTTCCCCCAGCCAGCAAAGAGGGGAGTAGTAGTGTACTGTAATACAGCAACCAGACTAACAAGGTAATACAAACAAGGGTAACGAAAACTACCAAACATAAAAATATACTCACACAGACAACAGAGGAATGCATCGGGGAGTGGAGGATGGGGTTAAACCAAGGTAACAGAAAAAACGGAATTATCACACACTCAAAGCCTAGCAACAGTCACAGATAAATCCACCAAACGCCTTCTCCAATAATAACCACCAACAACCTCCTGCAATGCAGCATGAGCTAGCTCTAACAATGAGTGTTAGCCAGAGCCCAGAATATATAGGAGATGGGAGTCGCTAACAGTGAACAGCTGAACCTTAATGCATGAAAGTCTCCAGGAGCTCTCAACAGAGCAGATTCACCCATGCAATGCTAAAAGAAACTTGCATCGTTTAATATGAAGGTGAAGTGCTTCTAATCAGTGCAGTAGTGGGTGAAATCAGACGCTGTGGTCTTCTGGCTCCTCTCTGTCATGGTAAACCTGTGACAACACATGTAGATAAATTCCCATAAGGTTAGAATTTCCAAAATGGGGTCACTTGACGTGGATTCCACTTTTCCAGCATTTAGGGGCTCTGTATATGGAGTCTGCTAACTATTCTAGGAAACTCTGTGATCCCGGAGGCAAATAGAGCTCTGTTCCTACCGAATCTCTCTGTGTGGCTAAACAGTACTGTACAACCATATATAGGGTATTTCTACATTCTGCAGAAATTGTGGGACAGGTTTTGGTGCCATTTTTATCCATTTCCCAGTATGAAAATGTAAAATTTGGGACGCACAACAAACAATCTTGGTGGGAAAAATGCAAATTGTTTTTTCTTTACTGACCAATGGTATAAAATTCTGTGACACGTGTCAATATGATCACTGCACCCCTAGACGAATACAATGAGAGGAGTAATTGGTAAATGGGGTCACTTATGGGGGAATTCTGCTGTTCTGCACATCAGGGGCTCTGCCAATGTGACATGGCACCTTCAAAACAGTGCAGAAAAATCTGCACTGTAATATGGCGCTCCTTCCCTTTGAGCTTTGCACTGTGCCTCAAGGTAGTTTTTGACCACATATGGGGTATTAGTGAAATCGAGACATTTCACAACAAATTTTGGGGTCAATTTTCTCCTGTTACTCTTGTGATTTTTTTATTTTCACGACTCAACATTATAAACTTCTATGAAACACCTGGGGGTTCAAGGTGTTCATTACACATCTAGATAAGTTCCCTGATGGATCTAGTTGTCAAAATAGTGTCACTTGAGGGGGGTTTCTACTGCTTAGGCACTCTAGGGGCTCTCCAAACGTTACATGGCATCCACTAATTATTCCAGCAAATTTTGCATTCAAAAAGTCAAATGGAGCTCCTTCCCTTCCAAGCCCTGCCGTATACCCAAACCGTAGTTTTCCTCCACATATTTGGTATTGGCGTAATAAGGAGAAATTGCACAATAAATCGTATGGTGCAATTTCTCCTGTTACCCTTATGAAAATGCAAAATTTGGAGCTAAATAACATTTTTGTGGGAAAAATGTAATTTATTTATTTTCACGGCTCAATGTTATAAATTTATGTGAAGCACCTGAGGTTTCAAGGTGCTCAATACACATCTAGATAAATTCCCTCATGGAGTCAACTTTCCAAAAAGTTGTCACTTGTGGAGTGTTTCCACTATTTAGGCACATCAGGAGCTCTCCAAACACGACATGGCATCAACGAATTATGTCATCAAATTTTATATTCAAAAAGTCAAATGGAGCTCCTTCCCTTCCAAGACCTGCCATGCACTCAAACAGTGGCTTTCTCCCATATATGGGTTATCAACATGCTCAGGTGAAATTGCATAACAAATTGTATTGTGCATTTTGCCATGTTAATTCTTGTAAAAGTAAAATAAAATTGTGTCTAAAGGAAAATTTGTGAAAAAAAGTTAAATGTTTATTTTTTCCTTCCACATTCCATTAATTCATGTGAAACACCTGAAGAGTTAACCCCTTCATGACCCAGCCTATTTTGGCCTTAATGACCTTGCCGTTTTTTGCAATTCTGACCAGTGTCCCTTTATGAGGTAATAACTCAGGAACGCTTCAACGGATCCTAGCGATTCTGATTGTTTTTTCGTGACATATTGGGCTTCATGTTAGTGGTAAATTTAGGTCGATAATTTCTGAGTTTATTTGTAAAAAAAATGGAAATTTGGCAAAAAGTTTGAAAATTTCGCAATTTTTACATTTTGAATTTTTATTCTGTTAAACCAGAGAGTTATGTGACACAAAATAGTTAATAAATAACATTTCCCACATGTCTACTTTACATCAGCACAATTTTGGAAACAAATTTTTTTTTTGCTAGGAAGTTATAAGGGTTAAAATTTGACCAGTGATTTCTCATTTTTACAACAAAATTTACAAAACCATTTTTTTTAGGGACCACCTCACATTTGAAGTCAGTTTCAGGGTTCTATATGGCTGAAAATACCCAAAAGTGACACCATTCTAAAAACTGCACCCCTCAAGGTGCTCAAAACCACATTCAAGAAGTTTATTAACCCTTCAGGTGTTTCACAGCAGCAGAAGCAACATGGAAGTAAAAAATGAACATTTAACTTTTTAGTCACAAAAATGATCTTTTAGCAAAAAATTTTTTATTTTCCCAAGGGTAAAAGGAGAAACTGGACCACGAACGTTGTTGTCCAATTTGTCCTGAGTACGCTGATACCTCATATGTGGGGGTAAACCACTGTTTGGGCGCACGGCAGGGCTCGGAAGGGAAGGAGCGCCATTTGACTTTTTCAATGAAAAATTGGCTCCAATCTTTAGCGGACACCATGTCGCGTTTGGAGAGCCCCCGTGTGCCTAAACATTGGAGCTCCCCCACAAGTGACCCCATTTTGGAAACTAGACCCCCCAAGGAACTTATCTAGAAGCATAGTGAGCACTTTAAACCCCCAGGTGCTTCACAAATTGATCCGTAAAAATGAAACAGTACTTTTTTTTCACAAAAAAATTATTTTAGCCTCAATTTTTTCATTTTCACATGGGCAACAGGATAAAATGGATCCTAACATTTGTTGGACAATTTCTCCTGAGTACACCGATACCTCACATGTGGGGGTAAACCACTGTTTGGGCACATGGTAAGGCTCGGAAGGGAAGGAGCGCCATTTGACTTTTTGAATGAAAAATTATCTCCATCGCTAGCAGACACCATGTCACGTTTGGAGAGCCCCTGTGTGCCTAAACATTGGAGCTCCCCCACAAGTGACCCCATTTTGGAAACTAGACCCCCCCAAGGAACTTATCTAGAAGCATAGTGAGCACTTTAAACCCTCAGGTGCTTCACAAATTGATCCGTAAAAATGAAAAAGTACTTTTTTTTCACACAAAATTTCTTTTAGCCTCAATTTTTTCATTTTCACATGGGCAACAGGATAAAATGGATCCTAAAATTTGTTGGGCCATTGCTCCTGAGTACGCCGATACCTCATATGTGGGGGTAAACCACTGTTTGGGTGCATGGCAAGGCTCGGAAGAGGAGGCGTGCCATTTGACTTTTTGAATGGAAAATTAGCTCCAATCGTTGGCGGACACCATGTCGCGTTTGGAGAGCCCCTGTGTGCCTAAACATTGGAGCTCCCCTACAAGTGACCCCATTTTGGAAACTAGACCCCCCAAGGAACTTATCTAGATGCATAGTGAGCACTTATAACCCCCAGGTGCTTCACAGAAGTTTATAACGCAGAGCCGTGAAAATAAAAAATAATTTTTCTTTCCTCAAAAATGGTTTAAGCCCAGAATTTGTTATTTTCCCAAGGGTAATAGGAGAAATTGGACCCCAAATGTTGTTGTCCAGTTTGTCCTGAGTATGATGATACCCCATATGTGGGGGTAAACCACTGTTTGGGCACACGGCGGGGCTCGGAAGGGAAGGCACGCCATTTGGCTTTTTGAAAGGAAAATTAGCTCCAATCATTAGCGGACACCATGTCGCGTTTGGAGAGCCCCTGTGTGCCTAAACATTGGAGCTCCCGCACAAGTGACCCCATTTTGGAAACTAGACCTCCCAAGGAACTAATCTAGATGTGTGGTGAGCACTTTGAACCCCCAAGTGCTTCACAGAAGTTTATAACGCAGAGCCATGAAAATAAAAAATAATTTTTCTTTTCTCAAAAATATTTTTTTAGCCCAGAATTTTTTATTTTTGCAAGGGTAACAGGAGAAATTTGACACCAAAAGTTGTTGTCCAGTTTCTCCTGAGTACACTGATACCCCATATGTGGGGGGAACCACTGTTTAGGCGCACGTCAGGGCTCGGAAGGGAAGTAGTGACATTTGAAATGCAGACTTTGATGGAATGGTCTGCGGGCATCACGTTGCATTTGCAGAGCCCCTGATGTGCTTAAACAGTAGAAACACCCCACAAGTGACCCCATTTTGGAAACTAGACCCCCAAAGGAACTTATCTAGATGTGTGGTGAGCACTTCCAACCCCCAAGTGCTTCACAGAAGTTTATAACGCAGAGCCGTGAAAATAAAAAATAATTGTTCTTTCTTCAAAAATTATGTTTTAGCAAGTAATTTTTTATTTTTGCAAGGGTAACAGGAGAAATTGGACCCCAACAGTTGTTGCCCAGTTTGTCCTGAGTATGCTGGTACCCCAAATGTGGGGGTAAACCACTGTTTGGGCGCACGTCGGGGCTTGGAAGGGAGGGAGCACCATTTGACTTTTTGAACGCAAGATTGGCTGGAATCAATGGTGGCGCCATGTTGCGTTTGGAGACCCCTGATGTGCCTAAACAGTGGAAACCCCTCAATTCTAACTTCAACACTAACCCCAACACACCCCTAATCCTAATCCCAACTGTAGCCATAACCCTAATCACAACCCTAACCCCAACACACCCCTAACCACAACCCTAACCCCAACACACCCGTAACCCTAATTCCAACCCTAACCCTAATCCTAACCCTAATCCCAACCGTAACCCTAATCCCAACCCTAATCACAACTGTAACCCCAACACACCCATAACCCTATTGCAGCAGATCTGGAATCATGTGGTGGACAACTTAAAGTTGTCACAGGAGAAGGCTCAGCGTTTTGCCAACCGCCGCCGCGGTGTGGGTCCCCGACTTCGTGTTGGGGATTTGGTATGGCTGTCTTCTCGATTTGTTCCTATGAAGGTCTCCTCTCCTAAATTTAAGCCTCGCTTCATCGGTCCTTACAAGATATTGGAAATCCTTAATCCTGTGTCCTTTTGCTTGGATCTTCCGGTGTCGTTTGCCATTCACAACGTGTTCCATAGGTCTTTGTTGCGGCGGTACGTTGTACCTGTGGTTCCTTCTGTTGAGCCTCCTGCTCCGGTGTTGGTTGAGGGCGAGTTGGAGTACGTGGTGGAGAAGATCTTGGATTCTCGTCTCTCCAGACGGAGGCTTCAGTATCTGGTCAAGTGGAAGGGCTATGGTCAGGAGGATAATTCCTGGGTGGTTGCCTCTGATGTGCATGCGGCCGATTTAGTTCGTGCCTTTCACGCTGCTCATCCTGATCGCTCTGGTGGTGAGGGTTCGGTGACCCCTCCTTAAGGGGGGGGGGGGTACTGTTGTGAATTAGACTTTTTGGCTCCCTCTTGTGGTTACTAGTGATATGACTCTGGGATTGTCTTTCCTCAGTTTGGCACCCACCTGGGTCGTTAGTCCAGGGGTGTTGCTATATTAACTTCCTGGATCCTTAGTCCAGTGCCTGGCATCGTTGTAATCAGATCCTTTCTGTTTGCTCCTGTCTGCTGGTCCTGGTTCGTGCAAAATTAAGCTAAGTCCTGCTTCTTTGTTTTTTGGTTATTTGCTTGCTCTTATTTTTGTCCAGCTTGTACTAAATGTGATTCCTGACCTTGCTGGAAGCTCTAGGGGGCTGGTGTTCTCCCCCCGGGCCGTTAGACGGTTCGGGGGTTCTTGAATATCCAGCGTGGATATTTTGATAGGGTTTTTGCTGACCATATAAGTCATCTTACTATATTCTGCTATTAGCTAGTGGGCCTCTCTTTGCTAAATACCTAGCTCATTCTTACTTTGTCTTTTCCTCTTACCTCACCGTTATTATTTGTTGGGGGCTTGTATCCAACTTTTGGGGTCTTTTCTCTGGAGGCAAGAAAGGTCTTTCTTTTCCCTTCTAGGGTTAGTTAGTTCTCCGGCTGGCGCGAGACGTCTAGAACCAACGTAGGCACGTTCCCCGGCTGCTGCTATTTGTGGTGCTAGGATTAGATATATGGTCAGCTCAGTTACCACTGCCCTATGAGCTGGTTTTTTGTGTTTGCAGACTTAGTAATCATTTCTGAGACCCTCTGCCATTGGGGTCATAACAGGCTACGTGCCCACGTTGCAGATTCGTGTGAGATTTTTACGCACGATTTTTGAAAAATCTGCAGGTAAAAGGCACTGCGTTTTACCTGCGGATTTACAGCAGATTTCCAGTGTTTTTTTGTGTGGATTTCACCTGCGGATTCCTATTGAGGAACAGGTGTAAAACGCTGTGGAATCCGCACAAAGAATTGACATGCTGCGGAAAATACAACGCAGCGTTTCTGCACGGAATTTTCCGCACCATGGGCACAGCGGATTTGGTTTTCCATAGGTGTACATGGTACTGTAAACCTGATGGAAAACTGCTACGAATTCGCAGCGGCCAATCCGCTGCGGATCCGCGGCCAATCCGCTGCGGATCCGCAGCCAAATCCGCACTGTGTGCACATGACATAACCCTAACCCTACCCCTAACCCTAACCCTACCCCTAACCCTAACCCTAGTTCTAACCCTAGTTCTAACCCTAACCCTAGTGGAAAAAGAAAAAAAATATATTTTCTTTATTTTATTATTGTCCCTACCTATGGGGGTGATAAAGGGGGGGTTTATTTATAATTTTTTTTATTTTGATCGCTGTGATAGAACCTACCACAGCGATCAAAATGTACTTGTAACGAATCTGCCGGCCGGCAGATTCAGCGGGTGCACTGAGCATGCGCCCACCATTTTGGAAGATGGCGGCGCCCATGGAGAAGACGGACCGACACCGGGAGCCTCGGTAAGTATAAGGGGGGGGAGATCGGGGCACGGGGGGGGGGTCGGAGCACGGGGGCTGGCATAGGAGCAGGGGGGAGCGGGCAGGAGGACGGGGGAGCGGAGCACAGGACGGAGGGGACTACGGGACAGATCGGTGGCTTGGGGGGGGCGATCGGTGGGGTGGGGGGGGCTCACATCAGTGTTTCCAGCCATGGCCGATGATATTGCAGCATCGGCCATGGCTGGATTGTAATATTTCACCAGTTTTTTAGGTGAAATATTACAAATCGCTCTGATTGGCAGTTTCACTTTCAACAGCCAATCAGAGCGATCGTAGCCACGGGGGGGTGAAGCCACCCCCTCTGGGCTGAAGTACCACTCCCCCTGTCCCTGCAGATTGGGTGAAATTGGAGTTAACCCTTTCACCCGCTCTGCAGGGACGCGATCATTCCATGACGCCACATAGGCGTCATGGGTCGGATTCGCACGGGTTTTCATGACGCCTACGTGGCGTCAAAGGTCGGGAAGGGGTTAATAAACCTCTTGAATGTGGTTTTAAGCACCTTGAAGGGTGCAGTTTTTAGAATGGTGTTACTTTTGGGTATTTTTTGTCATGAAGACCCCTCAAAGTCACTTCAAATGTGGTGTAGTCCCTAAAAAAATGGTTTCGTAAACTTTGTTGTAAAAAATGAGAAATCGATGATCAAATTTTAACCCTTATAACTTCCTAATAAAAAAAAATGATGTTTCAAATATTGTGCTGATGTAAAGTAGACATGTGGGAAATGTTATTTATTAACTATTTTGTGTGATATACAGTGGGTACGTAAAGTATTCAGACCCCTTTAAATTGTTCACTCTTTTTTCATTGCAGCCATTTGGTAAATTCAAAAAAGTTCATTTTTTTTCTCATTAATGTACACTCTGCACCCAATCTTGACTGAAAAAAACAGAAATGTAGAAATTTTTGCAAATGTATTAAAAAAAACAAACGGAAATATCACGTGGTCATAAGTATTCAGACCCTTTCCTCAGTATTGAGTAGAAGCACCCTTTTAAGCTAGTACAGCCATGAGTCTTCTTGGGAATGATGCAACAAGTTTTTCACACCTGGATTTGGAGATCCTCTGCCATTCTTCCTTGCAGATCCTCTCCAGTTCCATTAGGTTGGATGGCGAACGTTAGTGGACAGCCATTTTCAGATCTCTCCAGAGATGCTCAATTGGGTTTAGGTCAGGGCTCTGGCTGGGCCAGTCAAGAATGGTCACAGAGTTGTTCTGAAGCCATTCCTTTGCTATTTTTGCCATGTGCTTAGGGTCATTGACTTATTGGAAGGTGAACCTTTGGCCAAGTCTGAGGTCCAGAACACTCTGAAAGAGGTTTTCATCCAGGATATCTCTGTACTTGGCCGCATTCATGTTTCCTTCAATAACAATCAGTCATCCTGTCCCTGCAGCTGAAAAACACCCCCATAGCATGATGCTGCCACCACCATGTTTCACTGTTGGGATTGTATTGGGCAGGTGATGAGCAGTGCCTGGTTTACTCCACACATACCACTTAGAATTATCACCAAAAAGGTCTATCTTCGTCTCATCAGACCAGAGAATCTTATTTCTCATAGTCTGGGAGTCCTTCATGTGTTTTTTAGCAAACTCTATGCGAGCTTTCATATGTCTTGCACATCGGGCCACTCTGGACGGCCATGTCTAGGAAGACTTCTGGTGGTCTCAAACGTCTTCTATTTAAGGATTATAGAGGCCACTGTACTCTTAGGAACCTTGAGTACTGCAGAAATTCTGTTGTAACCTTGGACAGATCTGTGCCTTGCCACAATTCTGTCTCTGAGCTCCTTGGCCAGTTCCTTTGACCTCATGATTCTAATTTGGTCTGACATGCACTGTGAGGTCTTAAGCCCCCATCACACTAAGCGAGGTCGCTAGCGAGATCGCTGCTGAGTCACAAGTTTTGTGACGCAACAGCGACCTCAGTAGCGATCTCGCTATGTTTGACACGTAGCAGCGACCAGGCCCCTGCTGTGAGATCGCTGGTCGTGTCGGAATGGCCTGGACCTTTTTTTGATCGTTGAGGTCCCGCTGGGTAGCACACATCGCTGTGTTTGACACCTTACCAACGACCTCGTTCACACAGGACGTCCCTCATCGAGGTCTGAATCGTCATAATAGCTGCCATGTGACATCGTTGTACAGGTCGCTACAGGTCGCCGCATCGCTGCTGCGTCGTTGGGAAGATCTCACTGTTTGACATCTCACCAGCGACCACATAGCGACGCAGCAACGATCCCTGTGTACATTAATGAGAAAAAAAATGAACTTTTTTGAATTTACCAAATGGCTGCAATGAAACAAAGAGTGAAAAATTTAAAGGGGTCTGAATACTTTCCATACCCACTGTATCTCTCTGACTTAAGGGCATAAAAATTAAAAGCTTGAAAATTGCAACATTTAAAAAAATGTTGCCAAATTTCCGATTTTTCCACAAATAAACTAAAGTCTTATCAAAGAAATTTTAACACTGTCATGAAGTACAATATGTCATGACAAAATATTCTCAGAATCAGTGGGATCCATTGAAGTGTTCCAGAGTTATTACCTCATTAAAGTGACCCTGGTCAGATTTGAAAAAATTGACCTGGTCAGGAAGGTGAAAATAGGCTTTGGGGTGAACCCCCAAGGCTGTTTGCATGTTAATGACCAGGTCAATTTTTACATTTCAGAATCAGCTGACAGCCGGCAGCAATCACCACTGTGCACGCAAAATTGCCTAGACATATCCATACATCCAAGGTCTGTAAGTACCAGGCGACCTGAATGTATGGATACATCTAAGGTTGTAAAGGGGTTAAGGGCAGTATTTAGTGCCATGTGCGGAATATATGATGAGGTGCTTGAGTAACCTGCTTTGCCATGTGCGAGAGAATGGGCTGCGGTCCCTGAAGATGGAAGCTGGAGGCAGCGGAGGCCTGCGGTCTACAAGTGACTGTGATGCACCCCACACCTGACAGCACTTTGAGATTGGAGCACAATTTTCCTGTAAAATGCCAAGAGCAGCAGCTCATCCACAGCAACCGCCCTCAGTGACTTTACACATGGGTGGGAGACTATGTGGAATGAGGGTGCCTGAGTAACAGCTGTGTGGTGGGTCTGATAGGGGCCCAGACTTGGAGAAGTGCCATAACAGTTTGATACAACAGGACCTGAGTATTGCTACATAGAAACAGTTGGTGAGCTGGCTGAGGAATGTAGGATATTGCGATTTTACAGTTTTCAGAACCTTTGGAAGTTCTAGGCTGGTGCAACCCGAAAAGTATTTCCTAGGTTAGGAAGGCTGTTGGGGCCGGGAATTAACCTTCCTATTGATTCCCACTGGCAATGGAGGAGAAAGCCCCAATACACTTCAAGAATGAACTGACGCTCGGCAAACCAGTGGAGCAATCCCTTAAAATCCACTCAGGAGGAAAATTACAAAGTGGAGTTCAGCAAAGTTCAAGTACTGTGCCTCTGGTACCTTCATGGTACCTTCAGGCTTCAGCAACTATCTAACTTCTGTGCCTCTATGTGTATTTGCAACCATCAAGTGTGCTGTAGTGAGCGCTGCAAGAACCCTAACGATAGCGAGATAAATAGATATGTTTAGCCATTTAAAGTGCAGTTTTATTTTTACCATCTGACATCACATACGCCACTGAAGGAAACAATTCCCCGACTTTTACAAAATGTAACGACTCCGCGCAAATTGATTAAGCTCTTAACTCCGAACAAAGGTTTTATTTCTACCCTAAATGTCTGAAATATTACACACACAAAGTCTCCAGTGATACAGATGCAAGTGAAGCATTGTCAAGCAGTCAGCAGAATGACCTACCCCGAAATGGTTCAGCAGGGTACAAGAGGGGCATTCACCAGAAATAAGGGAGATCAGAAGAGTTCTCTCTTCACTGATGTCAGGCTGCGAGCATTCCGCGATTGTGTCATCCACTTCTTTAATAGCTTCTACTGTGTACATACACATAAAATACAGTCTGATCATCACCATATTATATGTGCATGTGTCTTTAAATAGGGCAACGGATTCATCTATAGTAAATTAAAGGGAATTTACCATCAGAAAATAACCTACTTTTAAATCAGGTATTTGTGTTAAATGCATATTTTTTTGGTAACTGTTGCCAATGTTTTTTTTTTCCCATATCACAATCTGTATTAAAAATAAAATAAAAAAATTAGAAATCTTGCAAATTTTACACTGGCCACTGGGGCTGTGTTAGACTGTCCTGTCCTTTCATGAACAGTTTACAGCACTTTCATTATCATCAGAGTCAGGATTGCAATGACCAATAACATCTCTATACACAGCTGATAACACAGGATCCCCCAATCGCAACAGATGAGGACACAGCTCTTCCTCTATTCACATTGACTTTTGCACACGCTCATTAGATGTGGTTGGGGACTGTTCATTGATTGGTATGTACATTTGTTGTTTCCAGGAAAAAAACTGAAAGTTAAAGTCTAAAACAAACCCAGTGGTTGGTGTGACAATTGCAAGATTTCTCCTTTTTAATACAGATCATAATATGGAATAAATATAAGCTTTGCCAAAAATAAAAAAAATACACATAAACACGAAAAAAAAAAAAATCTTGTGAGGCATGGTTTGCATAACTGCCGATAAAAAATTGAATAAATAATTTACTTATCTAGTTTGAGTCTGAATTATTGTCCAAGGAAACTGAATTCATAATTTTACTTAATGAGGAGCTGAAATCTCCTAGCATTCCCTACTGGTTCATTTTATTAGCACAGAGTTTGCATTGGGAATAATTGTACGTTTGGCAGGAGCCTTACAGGGATTTGTTACAAGATTTTAGGAGCTCAGCTAAGCTGTTTCCTGTAGGTTTCAGACAGGTTCTGTGGGCACAGGAGATTTCATAACGCTTCCTGGGGTCTAGGGCAGACCTCCTTACTGGAAAAGTTGCCAAGTATAATTTAAAAGGGATTAATAGAAGGGGGTCCCTTTTTCAGTATGGAAAGAGTTCCCCAGATTGGAAAGAGAGTCTCATGCTCTGGAGGACATGTCCTGTTCCACATCATTCAGTCAACCCAGTGATTATGATGGGAACTATGTAATGCTTTATTTCTCCTGTGGTGGCACTGCAGGGAAATTGATCACTTACTGTAAGGTATACCCACAGATCACAGCTGATCACTCGGGATCTCAACATAGGGGAACACTCTTCTAATATGTAGGGTCAGACCAAAATTTTCTGCTCTTCTGTATGTGATATTAACCTCCTTTATTGCCCATATTCATTAAAGGGGTTAACAGCTTTATAGATGTCATAGAAATTGACCCCTTTATCAGACATAATTGCGAGAGACGCCTTTGCTTCTGGATAGGCTGCTCCACGCCTTGTGGAGAATGTATGGTTTCCATCTCTCAGCACACCATTAGGTCCAATGCAAAGAGAGTCTATAGGATTGTTGGCTGATTTACCATGCAAGGATCTCCATGCCCAATCACCACTGCTATTTGCATTGTTATTGACTCTGTACAAACACAATCGGAGCTCCATAGGTTTTCTGTACAGTGGTAAGGGAAGGGGAGAGGTATTTAAAAGCTATTAGACTAGGCAAATACGGCTGCACGTCTTGTCTTGGTTGTCATCTGGGAAAATCTACATTATGTTCAAGGCAAATTTTCCAGAATAGTAGGTTTGAAATTCTTCTTTTGTGCCATTAAATTATTTCTACGTCACTGTTTGTGTTGATTTCCTGGGATAAAGGAAGATGTTAATGACTTAGCAGCAGTGTAAATGGCTGCATTCATCTCCAGGGAGTATTTGAGTTCTGTCCTTGTCACCAACCCAACCACGGTGATAGGTTCAGAAGGTCGTCTTCAATGGGAGTCGCAAGTTATCGTCTATTGGCTTTGGTGGAGACAAGCTCTATTGACTATATGTCTCCCCTCACATTGTCAATGGTTATGCGCGTTTCTTTATTGTCCCTGGGTAGTTTCATTGATGCTCCTGATATTCCTCAGACATGTGATTGTTGCGCTGCTCTACTGTAGGTCTAGTGCTCTCAGTCACTTACAGATGTTACTAACTTTATCCGTATCCTATGGGGAAGAGAGGGGAAGTCCGTAAGATGCCCATAGAGATTAGATAGAAAACAAGGTCTAACCTAAAGCTCCTGTGTCCAGATGCAAGATTTGTAACATCTAGCATGTAGTAATTATTGTACTGGTGTTGTCTTAGTGTGCAGAAGAGGCTTTGGGTCTGCTGAGACATCAAGGTCCAGGTGGACATCCTTTTTCAATGCATACTAGCCCTCAAGAATGTCCATGTACAGTAGCTCCTGGAAAAAAAAAGGGATAGACTTCCCAGACTATTGAATTAGCTGGCAAATGTCCTTGACTTCACCAAAAGCCTCACAAAACCTCCCAGAAAGCAACCTTCCAGAGCTTGGCACCAGAATGGTCCATCAGCAGGTGAGCCCTTATATCCAGACACATATTCAAGGGACGAGATATGGGCAATGGCCTTAAAAAAAATAAATGGTTAAAAAAATGTAGAATCTCCAGCATCGCCTTTTCTAAAAAAAAAAAAAAAAAGATCTGATATTGGGGATTGATGTTAAAGTATACAAGGATCCAACTGTATATATAAGGTTGGGGTCCTTTGATATAATTTCCTTCTTGAGTTAAGCGTTGTGGTGCTGCAGCGCCCCAGAGTCCTGGTCGTTGCAGTACTGTGGCTCCGCCACTATGGGGAGCTACGGTGCGTCCGATGGCACTGAAGGAGTTCATCTGATCAGGTATCACAGACACCAATACATTTCACAGCCGGGCCTCCGGGGGGAGCTAAGGGTGCTATTCATTAGGCCACTCCCCACCATAGTGGGTAAACTGGGGGTCAGGCAGGAAGTTAGATCAGAAAGCTGACTGGATTGGACGAAGCAACACCTAGTGGCAGAGGGTGTTGTGGAGGAAGAGACAGTAGGGTCTCTGTCAGGGGTGGGATCCTGACAGAGGCTTGGCATTGAAAAGAACGTAACGGGTCCGCGCCAGCTCCGGGAAGCGGCGGGACCCAAGAAAGGACTAGAAGCGAGATAGATTGTGCTGAGTGAGAAACGAGATCAAGCAATAGGAGAATACCAGTAGGGGTCGTGCTGTAAGACCGGAGCAACATCCTACTGAGGCGCACTACCGGTGGCCGGAACGCCGAGGGAGTATTACAATAACCAGCTTCAAGCAATACTCTAAACAGCGGCAGGACAGTCAGTTTAAGGCGGGCTGTCTAACACATATCACCTATGAAGTCTTGGGAGGCAATTGCGGGAGAGGGGCGTCTCTAGGGTCCCGGAAGAACTCCAGGCCTATCCGACAAACGGGTGCCGTTCTAACTGTAACATCAGGAAGGGACGGAAGATTAGAAGAACATCATTTAATCGAGTTGTGAGGGAACTTAAGAAACAGACACAACGGTTGTGGGGTACTTTCCGTAAGCATAGCAGGGAAGGACTACAACACATAGCGCTAAGAAGGAAGGCACCGATTTCCACCTGTGAAGTGAACTCTGAAGGTGCCATTGGACCGGCCGGACTTGCGCAGCCTGGTGAACCATATTCTGGACTGAGGACTCAGAGATCTCCAGTAAAGAGGTAAAGAGACTGCAACCTGGTGTCCTCGTTATTTACCGCGACCTGCACCCCACAACTGCACCACCAACATCCACACCTATTATTTACTGTGCGCCCCACAGCAGGGTCACGGACCGGGGCCTAGCCGCCGTGACAACCCCCAGAAGCAGAGACTCGTAGGCCCGGTATCGGGTACCCCTCGGCCCTGCGGCGGTGTGGGGGCGCTACAGTGCTATAACAAGATGGTGTCTATTTTTCCCCATAAATGTAGTGTTTCTCCTCATTTTTCCTTTGTTGACTCGAGTTACTCACCTCTTCCTGAGTCAGTCGTGATCTCCGACTTGTAACCACTGGTTCCCTCACACCAGTTGCATCCTGGTCTCTTCACCATTGCCTGTGGATTATGGTACTTTGAGTGAATTTATTTGTATTTGACCCGAGTTCTGATCATGACCTTGGCCTTGTGTCTGGACTCTTTCTGATTTGTCATCTGCTTTTTGCAGTTTATCTGGTTTGATCCTTGCCTATTTTCTAAGTACACATTTCTCTAGTCTACTGGTTTGTTGTAACCTAAATGTGACCAGAAAGTCCATACACTGGCTGTATGATTTCAGTGAGGAATGTTTGACTTTAAAAGCCGGCCAGGGACTAAGCCATACTAATGATTCGAGGAAAAGGCCAGTTCCCAGTGACTTCTACCCACTGTCTGCAACTGATTGACTGGACTTCCTCTATACAAACACACAGGAGAGACCCATCACTCAAAGGAAGCGGGCAGGCTGAAGCCACTGGGGATCAGTCTATTCGACTAGTCTCCCATGTGGCTTGGTCCCTATCTGCCTTTAAAGTATGTTTTCCTCTAAAACGCCACAACATTTCAGAGTCAGACATACTTGGCTGAGATCACGCAGCCAGTGTCTGATACATTCTGTCCGTGGTTCGAGCAGCATGTGTCTGCTGTCAGGTTTCCTTTAAGGTGCTTATACTCTTTATTGCAAAGAAAGAAAAGCCCAACCATTTGGGCAAAATGGATGACTATCTTGTGTATGGGAGCATCCCCACTCTTGGAAAGAATGATCAAGGATGTAAAATTTCAATATCCGATCCCTTTATTCCCAGGGAAGATAAGTCATCACCAAAGATATCTGGCAAAGCCTTAAGGCACCGATATCAAACTGCCGATTGTATTGTCTCCAGGAGATAAGTTGCCGGCCGACATGCAACAAATTGAAGCACTTGGCCTAGCGAGCTTCTGTATATGAGAGAGTTAGCTGAGAAACATCATTAGACCAACAGCCATGTAATATGTTTGGCCGGCTTTACTCCCCTCTTCTCATCAATCACATGCGGGCTTGGCTCAATGTATGGATATCTTCCAAGAAAGCTATAGTCTACCCAAACTGCAGGAGAGATCTCTGGGCTTCCATTCAATTCATCTTTAGCTTCGTAGACAACCAAGGCCAAAAATGTACACTTTCACAATTTAGTTTTTTGACAAAGTGACATTAAATTATTGGCTCATATACCTGCATATGGCAAAGATGAATTAATTGGCCAGGTTAGATTCTGATAGATGTTCCTCAGAAATTATCTTAAAAATTCTCGCTAATAACTTCTTTTGAACGCTTACTTTTCTAATAGGAGGTAACTTTTTTTGAGATCATATTTATGTAGATGCCATGGGTTGACTTACTACAACAGAAGATACAGTCCTATAAGTTTTTGAGTGACTAGTCAAGCATGAGCTGGTAGACATTTCTCTAATGCACAGGTCCAGCTTTGGTAAATGAGTCTTGAGTGTTTGCATTCATTTTGAAGCTAGTTGATGAAATAAACCAGGATTTGGTTACCATCTGATAAACCTGGGCCTTTGGGTAAGGCCATCTAATTGCAGTTAAAAAGGGGGAAGGGTTGAGTGAAAGCCTCTTTTGTCTAGATAACCTCACTCAGCCTAAGGGCTTTCATGTAGAGAAGTCATAGTGTGATCCCCCTCTGACATTTGGATGAGCTTTAGCATTATGGCGCTGGAGTAATGAATGCATTAGTTGTTATTGACAAATCCCTCATTACAATCACATTTAACTCTTTTAATACCAAATGAGCGGAGCAAGACCCAGATGACACAAGGTAAACAGATGGCATGAAGGACATTGTGTGCATGTTGTTTGTGTTAGTCTACATGTAAACACCGTAGGGGAGGTTTACTAGCAGCTTTTTGCACCAATTCTCTAGTATAAAAAAGTTATGAATATTTGGGTTACGCCATATTTGAGCTAACATTTTTGTAGTTGGGGTTAAACGGGAGGTCATGGGTCACCTTAGGTCTGACAGGTTGTTCTAAAACTTGCACCACAAAATTGGGGGTATTGTAATGGAATTCTATGTAGGGCCATAGTTGAGTACAACATCAGGACCACTATAAGTATGGCGGATTTAATAAAATTTGCACCAGATGTTAAAGATTGTAAAGGAACTATGAGCCTGCTCAAATCTGAGTTTTGTGGTGTTCCTGTGAGAAGTGAAAGAAGTGTGGAAAGCAGAGATGAGGCAGAGGTTGCAGCAGAGCAGTGGTCAGACAGTGTCAGCTTTTAGTTTTCAGTAAAGAGGAGTCTAACAGGGTTTGCGGGTCGAGCATACTGCACTGTGGTTAGTGTCAATGTTGCGCCTAGACTGAGGCCCGATATATAGTGAGGGAAGTTAAATGTTGGCAACAAGGCTTAGCACAAAGAAGAAAACATGTGGTGTATAGCTGACCATAGACATTAAATGGTTATTAGATGGCTGTCGGACGAAAGATCGTTTGGCTGACAGTCATCTCAGCAGCTTAACCTGAACACAGGAGCGCTCATTTGGGTCAGTGTTCCTGTGTTCTCTATGACAAAGCTGCCGTCTGACTTGTCGGTTGGCGGCTTATCTCAAGGCGAACAATTTGATCAGCACTTCGCAATCGGACATGCCTGATCGACATCTCTCCCAACCATCAGTCGGTGGGCGCCCCAATACACATTAGGCCTTTGGCCAAACCTGTTGATATTGGCGGGTTTGGCCAATATAAGCCTATTGTGTATGGAAGGCTTAACAGCCCTCTTTCCATGTGTGCTGCCAAACAATAGAAATTATAGGTAGATTGACATGCAAAGCCTCTAGGTCTGTCTGCCCAGAAGCACAAACAAAGAATGGGTGTTCAATCGGAGAGACTGTTTTGGCCCCCATATAGTTTAAACTAATGTTGTCTGAACCCGCCAGTATAGACAGGTTCGGACGTCAGCCTAATGTGTATGGGGGTGCTATCTGACAGAAGGCCGGGAGAGATGTAACTTGTGCATGTCCGATTTCGGACATTGCCATCTCGGAGATAAGCCACTGACTGAATAATCAACTGCTTTCTCATAAAAAAACAGAGGAGTAGGGTTGAGCAACTTTCATTTTTTTAAGATCGAGTCTGGTTTTGTGAAACCCGATTTAGTCCAGAGTCGAGTCGAGTGAAGTCGGCCGATTATCGCTAAAAGTCGGGGATCGACCGAAACACGAAACCCAATGCAAGTCAATGGGGAAGCATAGCCGGCAGTGAGTGGAGGCCAGGAAAACACCTACAGTGCACATTTTACTGCCAAAAACATCCATTCTTGTTTTCTGAAGCTTGTCAATCTTAATTAACTTTATAATAATAGTTGGGCACTGGAAATTGGGGGTCATTTGGCAAAAGTTGTGGGGGTAGGGCTGGTTCAAGGTTTTAGTGGGCCCAGGAAACATGGACTACGTCATGGCGGTGGAGCAGGGAGAGGTAAGTATTTCAACGTTGCAAGTGCTGTGATCCTGAGCAAGCAGGGGGGGCCCACTCGTTCGCATTGGCACTGGCACAGGGCCCCTCAAAGTACGGCGGTGTGTTTGCATGGCGGGGGCGCCTCCCACCAGCAGCGACACTTTTGCGTACTCTGAGTGGCCCTGTGCCAGTGACGTCGCCAACGAGTATGCCCCCCCACCTGATGAAGGAACCTGCACTTTCATCTGCACCTTCCTCTTTGTCCCTGTGTAAGGTGGTATAATATGCGGGAAGGGGAACCTTACTTTCAGCAGGGTCAGATTCTGGCTGTGTAGAGTACAAGGGGAATGTAGTGGTCTAGGTCAATGTACCAGCAGACTCATCTAGCAGTGGCTGGGCAATGGGCAGGATGATGAGGAAACAGATATAGGGCCAAAGAATAAAGTAGGCTAAATGCAGATCAAAATTGGTAACAGGACTAAACAGGCGGCATTGCTTTGTTCAGTGGAGTAGCAAACCCAAGAGCAGCAGACACTGTTTCAAGGGCCTAACCACACTAGTAGGCCAAATGCAGTTTAATATCTGATAGTATAGGCCGAAAGCCAGAATGTGGAAGCTCAGCTTTGTTCAGTTGAGGACAACACCAGGGAGGGGCAGACACCGTTAGTAGGCCCTAACCACCATTTTGTTTTTTAAAAAACACTTAATGAGAGCCAGAAGGTTGAAGCTCAGCTTTATTCAGTTGAGGGCAACACCAGGGAGGGGCAGACACCGTTAGTAGGCCCTAAACACCATTTTGTTTTTTAAAAAACACTTAATGAGAGCCAGAAGGTTGAAGCTCAGCTTTATTCAGTTGAGGGCAACACCAGGCAGGGGCAGACACCGTTAGTAGGCCGGAACCACCATTTTGTTTTTTAAAAAACACTTAATGAGAGCCAGAAGGTTGAAGCTCAGCTTTATTCAGTTGAGGGCAACACCAGGCAGGGGCAGACACCGTTAGTAGGCCGGAACCAGCAATGTGTTTAAAAACAGCAGTTAATCAGAGCCGGAAGGTAGAAGCTCAGCTTTATTCAGTTGAGGGCAACACCAGGGAGGGGCAGAAGCCGTTAGTAGGCCCTAACCACCATTTTGTTTTTTAAAAAACACTTAATGAGAGCCAGAAGGTTGAAGCTCAGCTTTATTCAGTTGAGGGCAACACCAGGCAGGGGCAGACACCGTTAGTAGGCCGGAACCACCATTTTGTTTTTTAAAAAACACTTAATGAGAGCCAGAAGGTTGAAGCTCAGCTTTATTCAGTTGAGGGCAACACCAGGCAGGGGCAGACACTGTTAGTAGGCCGGAACCAGCAATGTGTTTAAAAACAGCAGTTAATCAGAGCCGGAAGGTAGAAGCTCAGCTTTATTCAGTTGAGGGCAACACCAGGGAGGGGCAGAAGCCGTTAGTAGGCCCTAACCACCATTTTGTTTTTTAAAAAACACTTAATGAGAGCCAGAAGGTTGAAGCTCAGCTTTATTCAGTTGAGGGCAACACCAGGCAGGGGCAGACACCGTTAGTAGGCCGGAACCACCATTTTGTTTTTTAAAAAACACTTAATGAGAGCCAGAAGGTTGAAGCTCAGCTTTATTCAGTTGAGGGCAACACCAGGCAGGGGCAGACACCGTTAGTAGGCCGGAACCAGCAATGTGTTTAAAAACAGCAGTTAATCAGAGCCGGAAGGTAGAAGCTCAGCTTTATTCAGTTGAGGGCAACACCAGGGAGGGGCAGAAGCCGTTAGTAGGCCCTAACCACCATTTTGTTTTTTAAAAAACACTTAATGAGAGCCAGAAGGTTGAAGCTCAGCTTTATTCAGTTGAGGGCAACACCAGGCAGGGGCAGACACCGTTAGTAGGCCGGAACCAGCAATGTGTTTAAAAACAGCAGTTAATCAGAGCCGGAAGGTAGAAGCTCAGCTTTATTCAGTTGAGGGCAACACCAGGGAGGGGCAGAAGTCGTTAGTAGGCCCTAACCACCATTTTGTTTTTTAAAAAACACTTAATGAGAGCCAGAAGGTTGAAGCTCAGCTTTATTCAGTTGAGGGCAACACCAGGCAGGGGCAGACACCGTTAGTAGGCCGGAACCAGCAATGTGTTTAAAAACAGCAGTTAATCAGAGCCGGAAGGTAGAAGCTCAGCTTTATTCAGTTGAGGGCAACACCAGGGAGGGGCAGAAGCCGTTAGTAGGCCCTAACCACCATTTTGTTTTTTAAAAAACACTTAATGAGAGCCAGAAGGTAGAAGCTCAGCTTTATTCAGTTGAGGACAACTTGAATTAGGGACTGCATACAGACTTAGCAGGCTGTCCCCTGTGTGGACCATGCATCCAATACATTAACCCATTGAGCCACAAAGGACACGTAACCTTCCGTGGCCATGCCTACAGGTCCATGTGTCTGTTGTCAGGTGTACCTTTGTCAGTGTAGGCCTATTGGAAGGAGGGACCGCAGACAGGCTTCGAAGGCCTAACACAATAAAATGGGCTGGCTGTAGGCACTTTAAAATTGGTTCCAGGGGTACACGGGCAGCAGTGGTCTGGTCAGTGGAGGCCTAGTGGAAGGAGGGACCGCAGACAGGCTTCGAAGGCCTAACACAATAAAATGGGCTGGCTGTAGGCACTTTAAAATTGGTTCCAGGGGTACACGGGCAGCAGTGGTCTGGTCAGTGGAGGCCTAGTGGAAGGAGGGACCGCAGACAGGCTTCGAAGGCCTAAAATAACAAACAATAGGCTCATGGCAGTTTTACAGCGGTTACATGGATACACGGGCAGGCAGCTTGGTGGTGAGTGGAGGAGTATTTAAAGTAGGGACCGTAGACAGGCTATCAAAGGCCTAAAATAACAAACAATAGGCTCATGGCAGTTTTACAGCGGTTACATGGATACACGGGCAGGCAGCTTGGTGGTGAGTGGAGAAGTATTTAAAGTAGGGACCGCAGACAGGCTATCAAAGGCCTAAAATAACAAACAATAGGCTCATGGCAGTTTTACAGCGGTTACATGGATACACGGGCAGGCAGCTGGTGATGAGTGGAGGAGTATTTAAAGTAGGGACCGCAGACAGGCTATCAAAGGCCTAAAATAACAAACAATAGGCTCATGGCAGTTTTACAGCGGTTACATGGATACACGGGCAGGCAGCTGGTGATGAGTGGAGGAGTATTTAAAGTAGGGACCGCAGACAGGCTATCAAAAGCCTAAAATAATAAACAATAGGCTCATGGCAGTTTTACAGCGGTTACATGGATACACGGGCAGGCAGCTTGGTGGTGAGTGGAGGAGTATTTAAAGTAGGGACCGCAGACAGGCTATCAAAGGCCTAAAATAACAAACAATAGGCTCATGGCAGTTTTACAGCGGTTACATGGATACACAGGCAGCTTGGTGGTGAGTGGAGGAATATTTAAAGTAGGGACCGCAGACAGGCTATCAAAGGCCTAAAATAACAAACAATAGGCTCATGGCAGTTTTACAGCGGTTACATGGATACACGGGCAGGCAGCTGGTGATGAGTGGAGGAGTATTTAAAGTAGGGACCGCAGACAGGCTATCAAAGGCCTAAAATAACAAACAATAGGCTCATGGCAGCTTTACAGCGGTTACATGGATACACAGGCAGCTTGGTGGTGAGTGGAGGAGTAGTGCAAGGAGTGTCTGTCCCAGTACTCCCAAAATATAAATAGATGTTAATGTCTCGCAAAACAACCAAAACAAAAAAAAAAGGTGGCATACTTAGGTACAGGGGTGGGCTCATCTACTGAGTTTCTGACATAGTAATTTGGCAGTAACTATTTAATGGTGCCAATATAGGACACAGACACAGACTACTTTAAGTTGCATCATAGATGTCTACAAATTTGTATTGTCAGTGCCAGACATTGAATGATGTCAGCGAATAGACTAAAGATTGGTGGAACTGTGCGACATAATTTTGCACGTGGTAGAGCACATTTTGAGCTGGGGTAGGGGGGAACTCTCTTGAGGCCGGCGGGACCGCCCCAGGGCCCCTCATGTTACAACGGTGTGTCTGACGTTGGGTGCGCACCACCACCGCCAGAGACACTACATTGTACTATGAGGGACCCAGTAGCAATGCCGTCAACCAAAAGCGAGCACACCCACCTCTTCAGACAAACAGCAGTCTCACGGGTGCTTGCGCCAAGTCGCGATACCACGGCCCCGTGTGGGGAGTTTTGCCATTTAGGGAGGTGTAAACATGTCGTATGCTGTACAATCAGCTGCAGCAAATTAGACATTAGAAAAGTAATTCACAGGCAAGAGCTTTTCATAGGAAAGCTAGGTGTCGGCCGGGCAAGGTGGGGCAAAAGATTTCGAAATCCAGTTGTGGTTCATTTTAATGAATGTTAGATCGTCAACATTTTGGGTAGCCAGACGAGTCCTTTTTTCGGTTAATATTGAACCTGCAGCACTGAATACTCTTTCTGATAGGACACTTGCTGCCGGGCAAGCAAGCTCCTGCAATGCATATTCTGCCAATTCTGGCCAGGTGTCTAATTTGGAGGCCCAGTAATCAAATGGGAATGACGGTTGAGGGAGAACATCGATAAGGGATGAAAAATAGTTAGTAACCATACTGGACAAATGTTGTCTCCTGTCACTTTCAATTGATGCAGCAGTACCTGTCCTGTCTGCGGTCATAGCAAAATCACTCCACAACCTGGTCAGAAAACCCCTCTGTCCAACGCCACTTCTGATATGTGCACCCCTAACACTCCTAGTCTGCTGCCCCCTGGAGCTCGTGTGAGAACGATCACGTGCGCTGTGTGCTGGGAATGCCTGAAGCAAACGGTCAACAAGAGTTGATTGTTTGGTTGCTAATATTAGTTCCAAGTTCTCATGTGGCATAATATTTTGCAATTTGCCTTTATAGCGTGGATCAAGGAGGCAGGCCAACCAGTAATCGTCATCGTTCATCATTTTCGTAATGCGTGTGTCCCTTTTTAGGATACGTAAGGCATAATCCGCCATGTGGGCCAAAGTTCCAGTTGTCAAATCTCCGGTTGTGATTGGTTGAGGGGCAGTTGCAGGCAAATCTACGTCACTTGTGTCCCTCAAAAAACCAGAACCCGGCTGTGACACGCAACCAATTTCCTGTGCCCCCGGGAAAGGTTCGGCATTAAAAATATACTCATCCCCATCATCCTCCTCGTCCTCCACCTCCTCTTCGCCCGCTACCTCGTCCTGTACACTGCCCTGACCAGACAATGGCTGACTGTCATCAAGGCTTTCCTCTTCCTCTGGTGCAGACGCCTGCTCCTTTATGTGCGTCAAACTTTGCATCAGCAGACGCATTAGGGGGATGCTCATGCTTATTACGGCATTGTCTGCACTAACCAGCCGTGTGCATTCCTCAAAACACTGAAGGACTTGACACATGTCTTGTATCTTAGACCACTGCACAGCTGACAACTCCATGTCTGCCATCCTACTGCCTGCCCGTGTATCCTCCCACAAATAAATAACAGCACGCCTCTGTTCGCACAGTCTCTGAAGCATGTGCAGTGTTGAGTTCCACCTTGTTGCAACGTCTATGATTAGGCGATGCTGGGGAAGGTTCAAAGACCGCTGATAGGTCTGCATACGGCTGGCGTGTACAGGCGAACATCGGATATGTGAGCAAAGTGCACGCACTTTGAGGAGCAGGTCGGAGAACCCAGGATAAGTTTTCAATAAGCACTGCACCACCAGGTTTAAGGTGTGAGCCAGGCAAGGAATGTGTTTCAGTTGGGAAAGGGAGATGGCAGCCATGAAATTCCTTCCGTTATCACTCACTACCTTGCCTGCCTCAAGATCTACTGTGCCCAGCCACGACTGCGTTTCTTGTTGCAAGAACTCGGACAGAACTTCCGCGGTGTGTCTGTTGTCGCCCAAACACTTCATAGCCAATACAGCCTGCTGACGCTTGGCAGTAGCTGGCCCATAATGGGACAACTGGTGTGCAACAGTGTCATCTGCCGATGGAGTGGTTGGCAGACTGCGTTCTGTGGAAGAGCTGTAGCTTCTGCAGGAGGACGAGGAGGAGGAGGGGGTGCGAACGCCTACAGCCAACTGTTTCCTAGACCGTGGGCTAGGCACAACTGTCCCTAAATTGATGTCGCCTGTGGACCCTGCATCCACCACATTCACCCAGTGTGCCGTGATGGACACATAACGTCCCTGGCCATGCCTACTGGTCCATGCATCTGTAGTCAGGTGCACCTTTGTACTCACAGATTGCCTGAGTGCATGGACGATGCGCTGTTTAACATGCTGGTGCAGGGCTGGGATGGCTTTTCTGGAAAAAAAGTGTCGACTGGGTAGCTCGTATCGTGGTTCAGCGTACTCCATCAGGGCTTTGAAAGCTTCGCTTTCAACTAACCGGTAAGGCATCATCTCTAACGAGATTAGTCTAGCTATGTGGGCGTTAAAACCCTGTGTACGCGGATGCGAGGATAAGTACTTCCTTTTTCTAACCAGAGTCTCATGTAGGGTGAGCTGGACTGGAGAGCTGGAGATCGTGGAACTTTCGGGTGTGCCGGTGTACATGGCAGACTGAGAGACGGTTGGAGACGGTATTGTTTCCGCCGGTGCCCTAGATGCAATATTTCCTCCTACAAAACTGGTGGTTCCCTGACCCTGACTGCTTTTGGCTGGCAAAGAAACCTGCACAGATACTGCCGGTGGTGCGGAAAATGGTGGCCTTACAGTGACGGAAGGGATGTTGCGTTGCTGACTAGCTTCATTGGCCGAGGGTGCTACAACCTTAAGGGACGTTTGGTAGTTAGTCCAGGCTTGAAAATGCATGGTGGTTAAGTGTCTATGCATGCAACTAGTATTTAGACTTTTCAGATTCTGACCTCTGCTTAAGCTAGTTGAACATTTTTGACAGATGACTTTGCGCTGATCAGTTGGATGTTGTTTAAAAAAATGCCAGACTGCACTCTTCCTAGACTCGGATCCCTTTTCAGGGATTGCAGACTGAGCTTTAACCGGATGGCCACGCTGTCCTCCAACAGGTTTTGGCTTTGACACGCGTTTTGGGCCAGATACGGGCCCGGCAGATGGAACCTGTTGCGATGTTGATGCCTGCTGCGGCCCCTCCTCCACCTCCGCTTCTGAACTACTGCCGCCTGCACCCTGTTCCCCCAATGGCTGCCAATCGGGGTCAATAACTGGGTCATCTATTACCTCCTCTTCGAGCTCGTGTGCAACTTCGTCTGTGTCACTGTGTCGGTCGGTGGTATAGCGTTCGTGGCGGGGCAACATAGTCTCATCAGGGTCTGATTGTGGATCTGTACCCTGAGAGGGCAATGTGGTGGTCTGAGTCAAAGGAGCAGCATAGTACTCTGGCTGTGGCTGTGCATCAGTGCACTCCATGTCAGAATCTACTTGTAATGGGCATGGCCTGTTAAATGTTTCACTTTCTAAGCCAGGGACGGTATGTGTAAAGAGCTCCATGGAGTGACCCGTTGTGTCGCCTGCTGCATCCTTCTCTCTTGTTGTAGTTTTTGCTGAGGAGGACAAGGAAGCGACTTGTCCCTGACCGTGAACATCCACAAGCGACGCGCTGCTTTTACATTTACCAGTTTCGGAAGAGGAGGCAAAAGAGCTAGAGGCTGAGTCTGCAATGTAAGCCAAAACTTGCTGTTGCTGCTCCGCCTTTAAAAGCGGTTTTCCTACTCCCAGAAAAGAGAGCGTTCGAGGCCTTGTGTAGCCTGACGACGAAACTGGCTCCACAGCTCCAGACTTAGGTGGAATATTTTTATCCCCACGACCACCTGATGCTCCACTACCACTACCATCATTACCAGCTGACAATGAACGCCCACGACGACCTCTTGCACCAGACTTCCTCATTGTTTTAAAATCTTAACTAGTGTTGAGCGATACTTTCCGATATCGGAAAGTATCGGTATCGGAAAGTATCGGCCGATACCGTCAAAATATCGGATCCAATCCGATACCGATACCCGATCCCAATGCAAGTCAATGGGACGAAAATATCGGAATTAAAATAAACCCTTTATAAACTTGTAGGTTCATTCTACATGAAGGAAAACAACTAAGAATAATGTAGGATGTATTGGGGGACGTGGCGGAGACATTAAAGGCACAGAGGTTTAGCCCAATGTAATAGAATAGCAGGATTTTGGGGTTTTTTTATGACGTTCGGCGGTAGAAAGATTTTGACTATGTTAATTTTTTTTTTTATTTTGTCAGATATTGATGTTTCACTACTTCCACGCCCTTCACCTTCTTTTTTACTTCTCCCACACTTTCTTCTTCATTATCCTCATCATCAGCTTCTTTGACATCAACTTCTTCACCTTATTCATCTTCTTCTTCATCTTCTACCTATTATTTTTTTGGTTACATTGTTCATATTCTTTTTATTTTACTATTATCTTCATCATATTCTACTTCTTCATCATATTCTTATTTGTGACAGGCATTCCCGTAGTTGTTATCTATAAAAGTTTGAAGATTACACCTTCCGTTCTGCCTGTCACAAAACAGTTACATTTGTCCGCGTTCAGTTTGGCCTGCAGCATCAGGCTTTATCCAGGGGCACCACGAGGAGGAACGGACTCACCCCCATACACTGCTTAGTCTTCTTCTGCTTATAATTTAGATAATATTTTTTGCTCTGATATTTAGTGTTATGCTTAATGTTCTTCTGCTCTTTGTTCTGCAGCCTCTTGTTCTTCTGCTTCTCGGTCTTCCAGGTCGTCGTCGTCTCCAGGGTCGTCGTCTCCGGGGTCGTCGTCATCGGGGTGGTCTTCAGGGTCGTCGTCTCCGGGGTCGTCGTCATCGGGGTGGTCTTCGGGGTCATCGTCTCCAGGGTCGTCGTCATCATGGTGGTTGTCGTCTCTGGTGTCGTCGTCATCTTAGGGGTGGTCTTCCGGGTCATCGTGTTTAGTCTCTTGAACTTGGAAATGTAGCAGAAGGTACAAGAAGGCTGAGAAAATGCCGAGAACCAGCTGATGGAACTGGAACTCGGATGGCTACCCGAAGGTCCAAGAGCCAATGGAACTACCGAGGACCAGCTGACGTTACTGGAACCCGGTTACTAAGCAGGAGGTACCCGTGCCTGAAAGCACTACCAAGGACCACCTGACGTTGGTGGAACTCGGATACCCAGAGGGAGGCACCTAAGCCAAAGGCTCTGCCCGGAACCAGCTGACGGTACTGGAACCAGGATGGGGAGCAGAAGGTACAAGAGCAAAAGACACTGCCGAGAACCAGCTGACGGTGCTGGAACCCGGATGGGTAGCCGAAGGTCCAAGAGCCAATGGAACTACCGAGGACCAGCTGACGTTACTGGAACCCGGTTACTAAGCAGGAGGTACCCGTGCCTGAAAGCACTACCAAGGACCACCTGACGTTGGTGGAACTCGGATACCCAGAGGGAGGCACCTAAGCCAAAGGCTCTGCCCGGAACCAGCTGACGGTACTGGAACCAGGATGGGGAGCAGAAGGTACAAGAGCAAGTGTCTGCGTGGCTTTTGCAGGACACGATGCCGGCTGCACAGCAGGGGAACAGCTGGCGGTGCTGAACCCCACTGACACATTGGCTGGTGTTTTTCTCTGTGCAGCTAGCAGTACCGGGCCCCAACTGGCGGTGTTGGAGCCCGGGGTCAGCAGGAGGAGGAGATGGAGCAGAGTGTAGGCCGAAGCCTGCACTGGCGGCAGCTTTTGGGTCTGTTGTGCCTGCGTGGCAGTTGCAGGACACGTTGCCGGCTGCACAGCAGGGGAACAGCTGGCGGTGCTGAACCCCACTGACACATTGGCTGGTGTTTTTCTCTGTGCAGCTAGCAGTACCGGGCCCCAACTGGCGGTGTTGGAGCCCAGGGCTCTGCAGGGGGAGCAGAGTGTAGGCCGAAGCCTAATTGAACCAATTTCAAAGGTAACCTTTAACCCCCCCTCAGGGGTTACAAAGTAGAAGAGCCACAGCTTATGCAGCAGTAGTGCTGCACAAGTCAAAGGTTGCTCTTTTAATTTCGCTCCTTGCACACGCTGAATGAAACACGTATAACATTTAGCCCTTTAAACAGTCAAACTGTGTTGGAGGCGCGAGTTCCCTTTGTAATGAGACGCAGCACAGATGTCAAGAATCCCACCTTGGTGCTGGGTGCAGCCTCCTGAGCGTTGTTATTTGCTGTACAGGAGTCTGCGCTGTCGTGTGATCCCCTGGCCTAGCGCTGTTAGCGCTGCCCATGTTCTGGCATCATTTAATGTCGGCCGGTGCGGTTCGCGATGACCATGAATCCCAGCCCCGCAGTGTCTTAACATTGTTAAAACACTGCGGGGCTGGGATTCAGGGCCTGGCGCAGCACATATGTTCGCCTCTCACACTCGGGTCCTTACACCCGCTTCAGACTGTGCGGCGTCATCTGATCCCTTATCGCATGCCACGGCCATGAAGCCGCACAGTCCGCAGAAGGCGGAAGGAGATGAGGGACAGGCGAACTGATGCACTGATCATGCCCGTCAATCACACCCTCGCAGTCCCAATAAATAAGACAACGAGGGGCGTTGTGTGGGTCAGGGCGGCCGCAGAGGCGCAGGCAGCCAAACAATGATGCCAGAAGACGGGCAGCGCTACCAAGGGGGTTGCAGCGTGTCATTACAAAGGAAAGTCACACCACCGGGACGGTTAAATGGTCACACAGAGGACACATTTTAGACGTGTTTTCAGTTCCACATGTGCGAGGAGAATACGTTTATGAGCCACCTTGCACACATGCAGCATTACCGCTGTACAAGGTGGCCTTTAAAACGTACAAACGCCTGGGGGAGGGGGGACAGGTTCCCTTCAATTTCAGTTCTTGTGTCTGCGTGGCTTTTGCAGGACACGATGCCGGCTGCACAGCAGGGGAACAGCTGGCGGTGCTGAACCCCACTGACACATTGGCTGGTGTTTTTCTCTGTGCAGCTAGCAGTACCGGGCCCCAACTGGCGGTGTTGGAGCCCGGGGTCAGCAGGAGGAGGAGATGGAGCAGAGTGTAGGCCGAAGCCTGCACTGGCGGCAGCTTTTGGGTCTGTTGTGCCTGCGTGGCAGTTGCAGGACACGTTGCCGGCTGCACAGCAGGGGAACAGCTGGCGGTGCTGAACCCCACTGACACATTGGCTGGTGTTTTTCTCTGTGCAGCTAGCAGTACCGGGCCCCAACTGGCGGTGTTGGAGCCCAGGGCTCTGCAGGGGGAGCAGAGTGTAGGCCGAAGCCTAATTGAACCAATTTCAAAGGTAACCTTTAACCCCCCCTCAGGGGTTACAAAGTAGAAGAGCCACAGCTTATGCAGCAGTAGTGCTGCACAAGTCAAAGGTTGCTCTTTTAATTTCGCTCCTTGCACACGCTGAATGAAACACGTATAACATTTAGCCCTTTAAACAGTCAAACTGTGTTGGAGGCGCGAGTTCCCTTTGTAATGAGACGCAGCACAGATGTCAAGAATCCCACCTTGGTGCTGGGTGCAGCCTCCTGAGCGTTGTTATTTGCTGTACAGGAGTCTGCGCTGTCGTGTGATCCCCTGGCCTAGCGCTGTTAGCGCTGCCCATGTTCTGGCATCATTTAATGTCGGCCGGTGCGGTTCGCGATGACCATGAATCCCAGCCCCGCAGTGTCTTAACATTGTTAAAACACTGCGGGGCTGGGATTCAGGGCCTGGCGCAGCACATATGTTCGCCTCTCACACTCGGGTCCTTACACCCGCTTCAGACTGTGCGGCGTCATCTGATCCCTTATCGCATGCCACGGCCATGAAGCCGCACAGTCCGCAGAAGGCGGAAGGAGATGAGGGACAGGCGAACTGATGCACTGATCATGCCCGTCAATCACACCCTCGCAGTCCCAATAAATAAGACAACGAGGGGCGTTGTGTGGGTCAGGGCGGCCGCAGAGGCGCAGGCAGCCAAACAATGATGCCAGAAGACGGGCAGCGCTACCAAGGGGGTTGCAGCGTGTCATTACAAAGGAAAGTCACACCACCGGGACGGTTAAATGGTCACACAGAGGACACATTTTAGACGTGTTTTCAGTTCCACATGTGCGAGGAGAATACGTTTATGAGCCACCTTGCACACATGCAGCATTACCGCTGTACAAGGTGGCCTTTAAAACGTACAAACGCCTGGGGGAGGGGGGACAGGTTCCCTTCAATTTCAGTTCTTGTGTCTGCGTGGCTTTTGCAGGACACGATGCCGGCTGCACAGCAGGGGAACAGCTGGCGGTGCTGAACCCCACTGACACATTGGCTGGTGTTTTTCTCTGTGCAGCTAGCAGTACCGGGCCCCAACTGGCGGTGTTGGAGCCCGGGGTCAGCAGGAGGAGGAGATGGAGCAGAGTGTAGGCCGAAGCCTGCACTGGCGGCAGCTTTTGGGTCTGTTGTGCCTGCGTGGCAGTTGCAGGACACGTTGCCGGCTGCACAGCAGGGGAACAGCTGGCGGTGCTGAACCCCACTGACACATTGGCTGGTGTTTTTCTCTGTGCAGCTAGCAGTACCGGGCCCCAACTGGCGGTGTTGGAGCCCAGGGCTCTGCAGGGGGAGCAGAGTGTAGGCCGAAGCCTAATTGAACCAATTTCAAAGGTAACCTTTAACCCCCCCTCAGGGGTTACAAAGTAGAAGAGCCACAGCTTATGCAGCAGTAGTGCTGCACAAGTCAAAGGTTGCTCTTTTAATTTCGCTCCTTGCACACGCTGAATGAAACACGTATAACATTTAGCCCTTTAAACAGTCAAACTGTGTTGGAGGCGCGAGTTCCCTTTGTAATGAGACGCAGCACAGATGTCAAGAATCCCACCTTGGTGCTGGGTGCAGCCTCCTGAGCGTTGTTATTTGCTGTACAGGAGTCTGCGCTGTCGTGTGATCCCCTGGCCTAGCGCTGTTAGCGCTGCCCATGTTCTGGCATCATTTAATGTCGGCCGGTGCGGTTCGCGATGACCATGAATCCCAGCCCCGCAGTGTCTTAACATTGTTAAAACACTGCGGGGCTGGGATTCAGGGCCTGGCGCAGCACATATGTTCGCCTCTCACACTCGGGTCCTTACACCCGCTTCAGACTGTGCGGCGTCATCTGATCCCTTATCGCATGCCACGGCCATGAAGCCGCACAGTCCGCAGAAGGCGGAAGGAGATGAGGGACAGGCGAACTGATGCACTGATCATGCCCGTCAATCACACCCTCGCAGTCCCAATAAATAAGACAACGAGGGGCGTTGTGTGGGTCAGGGCGGCCGCAGAGGCGCAGGCAGCCAAACAATGATGCCAGAAGACGGGCAGCGCTACCAAGGGGGTTGCAGCGTGTCATTACAAAGGAAAGTCACACCACCGGGACGGTTAAATGGTCACACAGAGGACACATTTTAGACGTGTTTTCAGTTCCACATGTGCGAGGAGAATACGTTTATGAGCCACCTTGCACACATGCAGCATTACCGCTGTACAAGGTGGCCTTTAAAACGTACAAACGCCTGGGGGAGGGGGGACAGGTTCCCTTCAATTTCAGTTCTTGTGTCTGCGTGGCTTTTGCAGGACACGATGCCGGCTGCACAGCAGGGGAACAGCTGGCGGTGCTGAACCCCACTGACACATTGGCTGGTGTTTTTCTCTGTGCAGCTAGCAGTACCGGGCCCCAACTGGCGGTGTTGGAGCCCGGGGTCAGCAGGAGGAGGAGATGGAGCAGAGTGTAGGCCGAAGCCTGCACTGGCGGCAGCTTTTGGGTCTGTTGTGCCTGCGTGGCAGTTGCAGGACACGTTGCCGGCTGCACAGCAGGGGAACAGCTGGCGGTGCTGAACCCCACTGACACATTGGCTGGTGTTTTTCTCTGTGCAGCTAGCAGTACCGGGCCCCAACTGGCGGTGTTGGAGCCCAGGGCTCTGCAGGGGGAGCAGAGTGTAGGCCGAAGCCTAATTGAACCAATTTCAAAGGTAACCTTTAACCCCCCCTCAGGGGTTACAAAGTAGAAGAGCCACAGCTTATGCAGCAGTAGTGCTGCACAAGTCAAAGGTTGCTCTTTTAATTTCGCTCCTTGCACACGCTGAATGAAACACGTATAACATTTAGCCCTTTAAACAGTCAAACTGTGTTGGAGGCGCGAGTTCCCTTTGTAATGAGACGCAGCACAGATGTCAAGAATCCCACCTTGGTGCTGGGTGCAGCCTCCTGAGCGTTGTTATTTGCTGTACAGGAGTCTGCGCTGTCGTGTGATCCCCTGGCCTAGCGCTGTTAGCGCTGCCCATGTTCTGGCATCATTTAATGTCGGCCGGTGCGGTTCGCGATGACCATGAATCCCAGCCCCGCAGTGTCTTAACATTGTTAAAACACTGCGGGGCTGGGATTCAGGGCCTGGCGCAGCACATATGTTCGCCTCTCACACTCGGGTCCTTACACCCGCTTCAGACTGTGCGGCGTCATCTGATCCCTTATCGCATGCCACGGCCATGAAGCCGCACAGTCCGCAGAAGGCGGAAGGAGATGAGGGACAGGCGAACTGATGCACTGATCATGCCCGTCAATCACACCCTCGCAGTCCCAATAAATAAGACAACGAGGGGCGTTGTGTGGGTCAGGGCGGCCGCAGAGGCGCAGGCAGCCAAACAATGATGCCAGAAGACGGGCAGCGCTACCAAGGGGGTTGCAGCGTGTCATTACAAAGGAAAGTCACACCACCGGGACGGTTAAATGGTCACACAGAGGACACATTTTAGACGTGTTTTCAGTTCCACATGTGCGAGGAGAATACGTTTATGAGCCACCTTGCACACATGCAGCATTACCGCTGTACAAGGTGGCCTTTAAAACGTACAAACGCCTGGGGGAGGGGGGACAGGTTCCCTTCAATTTCAGTTCTTGTGTCTGCGTGGCTTTTGCAGGACACGATGCCGGCTGCACAGCAGGGGAACATGTCATGTTCTCAATGGCAAGAGAACATAGCATCAGCATATATAGGAACTAGCTCTTGGAAGATGGGAACTGAGCTGACCATGAACTAAACCTAACGCACAACTAGCAGTGGCCGGGTAGCATGCCTACGTTGATTCTAGATGCCCAGCACCAGCCGGAGGACTAAATAATGCTAGCAGAGGAAAATATTAGTCCTAGCTCACCTCTAGAGAAATACCCCGAAAGGAGACAGAGGCCCCCCACATGTATTGGCGGTGAATTAAGATGAAATAACAAACGTAGTATGAAAATAGGTTTAGCAAATTTGAGGTCCACTTACTACATAGCAGAAGACAGAAAGGACACTTTCATGGTCAGCTGAAAACCCTATCAAAACACCATCCAGAAATTACTTTAAAACTCTGGCATTAACTCATAACACCAGAGTGGCAATTCCTGTTCACAAGAGCTTTCCAGACACAGTAACGAAACTACAGCTGTGAACTGGAACAAAAATGCAAAAACAAACATGGACAAGAGTCCAACTTATCTAGTAGTTGTCTAGGAGCAGGAACAAGCACAGAGAGGCTTCTGATAACATTGTTGACCGGCAAGCAACTAACAGAGCAGCAAGGTTATATAGCGACTCCCACATCTTGATGGGAACAGGTGAACAGAGAAGATGAAGACACCAGTTCAATTCCACCAGTAGCCACCGGGGGAGCCCAGAATCCAAATTCACAACAGTACCCCCCCCTCAAGGAGGGGGCACCGAACCCTCACCAGAACCACCAGGGCGATCAGGATGGGCCCTATGAAAGGCACGAACCAAATCAGAGGCATGAACATCAGATGCATTCACCCAAGAATTATCCTCCTGGCCGTATCCCTTCCACTTGACCAGATACTGGAGTCTCCGTCTGGAAACACGAGAGTCCAAGATTTTCTCCACAACGTACTCCAACTCACCCTCAACCAACACCGGAGCAGGAGGCTCAACGGAAGGCACAACCGGTACCTCATACCTGCGCAATAATGACCGATGAAAAACGTTATGAATAGAAAAGGATGCAGGGAGGTCCAAACGGAAGGAAACAGGGTTAAGAATCTCCAATATCTTATACGGGCCGATGAACCGAGGCTTAAACTTAGGAGAAGAGACCCTCATAGGGACAAAACGAGAAGACAACCACACCAAATCCCCAACACAAAGCCGAGGACCAACACGACGGTGGCGGTTGGCAAAAAGCTGAGTCTTCTCCTGGGACAACCTCAAATTGTCCACCACCTGCCCCCAGATCTGATGCAATCTCTCCACCACAGCATCCACTCCAGGACAATCCGAAGATTCCACCTGACCAGAGGAAAATCGAGGATGAAACCCCGAATTACAGAAAAACGGGGACACCAAAGTGGCAGAGCTGGCCCGATTATTGAGAGCGAACTCTGCCAATGGCAAAAAAGCAACCCAATCATCCTGGTCAGCAGACACAAAACACCTCAGATATGTCTCCAGGGTCTGATTAGTCCGCTCGGTCTGGCCATTCGTCTGAGGATGGAAAGCGGACGAAAAAGATAAATCTATGCCCATCCTAGCACAGAATGCCCGCCAAAATCTAGACACGAATTGGGTCCCTCTGTCAGAAATGATATTCTCAGGAATACCATGCAAACGAACAACATTTTGAAAAAACAGAGGAACCAACTCGGAAGAAGAAGGCAACTTGGGCAGAGGAACCAAATGGACCATCTTAGAGAAACGGTCACACACCACCCAGATGACAGACATCTTCTGAGAAACAGGCAGATCAGAAATAAAATCCATCGAGATGTGCGTCCAAGGCCTCTTAGGAATAGGCAAGGGCAACAATAATCCACTAGCCCGAGAACAACAAGGCTTGGCCCGAGCACAAACGTCACAAGACTGCACAAAGCCTCGCACATCTCGTGACAGGGAAGGCCACCAGAAGGACCTTGCCACCAAATCCCTGGTACCAAAAATGCCAGGATGACCTGCCAACGCAGAAGAATGAACCTCAGAGATGACTCTACTGGTCCAATCATCAGGAACAAACAGTTTATCAGGTGGGCAACGATCCGGTCTATCCGCCTGAAACTCCTGCAAGGCCCGCCGCAGGTCTGGAGAAACGGCTGACAATACCACTCCATCCTCAAGGATACCTGTGGGCTCAGAGTTACCAGGCGAGTCAGGCTCAAAACTCCTAGAAAGGGCATCCGCCTTAACATTCTTAGAACCCGGTAGGTATGACACCACAAAATTAAACCGAGAGAAAAATAATGACCAGCGCGCCTGTCTAGGATTCAGGCGCCTGGCGGTCTCAAGATAAATCAAATTTTTGTGGTCAGTCAATACCACCACCCGATGTCTGGCCCCCTCAAGCCAATGGCGCCACTCCTCAAAAGCCCACTTCATGGCCAAAAGCTCCCGATTCCCAACATCATAATTCCGCTCAGCGGGCGAAAATTTACGGGAAAAGAAGGCACAAGGCCTCATCACGGAGCAGTCAGAACTTTTCTGCGACAACACTGCCCCAGCTCCGATCTCAGAAGCGTCGACCTCAACCTGAAAAGGTAGAGCAACATCAGGCTGACGCAACACAGGGGCAGAGGAAAAACGGCGCTTAAGCTCCCGAAAGGCCTCCACAGCGTCAGGGGACCAATCAGCAACATCAGCACCCTTCTTAGTCAAATCGGTCAATGGCTTAGCAATATCCGAAAAACCAGCAATAAATCGACGATAAAAGTTAGCAAAGCCCAAAAATTTCTGAAGACTCTTAAGAGAAGAGGGCTGCGTCCAATCACAAATAGCTTGAACCTTGACAGGATCCATTTCAATGGAAGAGGGAGAAAAAATATATCCCAAAAAGGAAATCCTCTGTACCCCAAAAACACACTTAGAACCCTTCACACACAAAGAATTAGACCGCAAAACCTGGAAAACCCTCCTGACTTGCTGGACATGAGAGTCCCAGTCATCCGAAAAAATCAGAATATCATCCAGATACACAATCATAAATTTATCCAAATAATCGCGAAAAATATCATGCATAAAGGACTGGAAAACTGACGGAGCATTTGAAAGACCAAAAGGCATCACTAAATACTCAAAGTGGCCCTCGGGCGTATTAAATGCGGTTTTCCACTCATCCCCCTGCCTGATTCGCACCAAATTATACGCCCCACGAAGGTCAATCTTAGAGAACCACTTGGCCCCCTTTATGCGAGCAAACAAATCAGTCAGCAACGGCAATGGGTATTGATATTTAACAGTGATTTTGTTCAAAAGCCGATAATCGATACATGGTCTCAAAGAGCCGTCTTTTTTTGACACAAAGAAAAAACCGGCTCCTAAGGGAGATGACGATGGACGAATATGTCCCTTTTCCAAGGACTCCTTTATATATTCTCGCATAGCAGCATGTTCAGGCACAGACAGATTAAACAAACGACCCTTTGGGTATTTACTACCCGGGATTAAATCTATGGCACAATCGCACTCTCGGTGCGGAGGTAACGAACCAAGCTTGGATTCTTCAAAGACGTCACGATAGTCAGACAGGAACTCAGGAATTTCAGAGGGAATAGATGATGAAATGGAAACCACAGGTACATCCCCATGAGCCCCCTTACATCCCCAGCTCAACACAGACATAGCTCTCCAGTCGAGGACTGGGTTGTGAGATTGCAGCCAAGGCAATCCTAGCACCAAATCATCATGTAGATTATACAGCACCAAAAAGCGAATAATCTCCTGGTGATCCGGATTAATGCGCATAGTTACTTGTGTCCAGTATTGTGGTTTATTATTAGCCAATGGGGCGGAGTCAATCCCCTTCAGAGGAATAGGAGTCTCCAAAGGCTCTAAATCATACCCACAGCGTTTGGCAAAGGACCAATCCATAAGACTCAAAGCGGCGCCAGAGTCGACATAGGCGTCCGTGGTAATAGATGACAAAGAGCAAATCAGGGTCACAGATAGAATAAACTTAGACGGTAAGGTGCAAATGGAAACAGATTTATCAAGCTTTTTAGTGCGCTTAGAGCATGCTGATATAACATGAGTAGAATCACCACAATAGAAACACAACCCATTTTTCCGTCTAAAATTCTGCCGCTCGCTTCGGGACAGAATTCTATCACACTGCATACTCTCTGGCGACTTCTCAGTGGACACCGCCAGATGGTGCACTGGTTTGTGCTCCCGCAAACGCCTATCGATCTGAATAGCCATTGTCATGGACTCATTCAGACCCGCAGGCACAGGGAACCCCACCATAACATCCTTAATGGCATCAGAGAGACCCTCTCTGAAAGTCGCCGCCAGGGCGCACTCATTCCACTGAGTAAGCACAGACCATTTACGGAATCTTTGGCAGTAAATTTCCGCTTCATCTTGCCCCTGAGATAGGGACATCAAAGTTTTTTCTGCCTGAAGCTCCAAATGAGGTTCATCATAAAGCAACCCCAAGGCCAGAAAAAACGCATCCACATTGAGCAACGCAGGATCCCCTGGTGTCAATGAAAAAGCCCAGTCTTGAGGGTCGCCCCGGAGCAAGGAAATCACAATCCTGACCTGCTGTGCAGGGTCTCCGGCAGAGCGAAATTTCAGGGACAAAAATAATTTGCAATTATTTCGAAAATTCTGAAACCCAGATCTATTCCCCGAGAAAAATTCCGGCAAAGGAATTCTCGGCTCAGATACAGGTGCATGACAAACAAAGTCTTGCAAATTTTGTACCTTCGTGGCGAGATTATTCAAACCTGCAGTTACACTCTGAAGATCCATTACAAACAGGTGGACACAGAGCCATTCAAAGATTAGAAGGAGAAAAAAAAAAAAAAAAAATCTCAGCAGACTTCTTATTTCTCTCCTTTCTCAGCCAAGGATTTTAACCCTTTAGTGGGCCGGTCAAACTGTCATGTTCTCAATGGCAAGAGAACATAGCATCAGCATATATAGGAACTAGCTCTTGGAAGATGGGAACTGAGCTGACCATGAACTAAACCTAACGCACAACTAGCAGTGGCCGGGTAGCATGCCTACGTTGATTCTAGATGCCCAGCACCAGCCGGAGGACTAAATAATGCTAGCAGAGGAAAATATTAGTCCTAGCTCACCTCTAGAGAAATACCCCGAAAGGAGACAGAGGCCCCCCACATGTATTGGCGGTGAATTAAGATGAAATAACAAACGTAGTATGAAAATAGGTTTAGCAAATTTGAGGTCCACTTACTACATAGCAGAAGACAGAAAGGACACTTTCATGGTCAGCTGAAAACCCTATCAAAACACCATCCAGAAATTACTTTAAAACTCTGGCATTAACTCATAACACCAGAGTGGCAATTCCTGTTCACAAGAGCTTTCCAGACACAGTAACGAAACTACAGCTGTGAACTGGAACAAAAATGCAAAAACAAACATGGACAAGAGTCCAACTTATCTAGTAGTTGTCTAGGAGCAGGAACAAGCACAGAGAGGCTTCTGATAACATTGTTGACCGGCAAGCAACTAACAGAGCAGCAAGGTTATATAGCGACTCCCACATCTTGATGGGAACAGGTGAACAGAGAAGATGAAGACACCAGTTCAATTCCACCAGTAGCCACCGGGGGAGCCCAGAATCCAAATTCACAACAGGAACAGCTGGCGGTGCTGAACCCCACTGACACATTGGCTGGTGTTTTTCTCTGTGCAGCTAGCAGTACCGGGCCCCAACTGGCGGTGTTGGAGCCCGGGGTCAGCAGGAGGAGGAGATGGAGCAGAGTGTAGGCCGAAGCCTGCACTGGCGGCAGCTTTTGGGTCTGTTGTGCCTGCGTGGCAGTTGCAGGACACGTTGCCGGCTGCACAGCAGGGGAACAGCTGGCGGTGCTGAACCCCACTGACACATTGGCTGGTGTTTTTCTCTGTGCAGCTAGCAGTACCGGGCCCCAACTGGCGGTGTTGGAGCCCAGGGCTCTGCAGGGGGAGCAGGGGGAGCGTAGTGTAGGCCGAAGCCTGCACTGGAGCAAGTTGAAAGGAAACCTTTAACCCCCCCCCCAGGCGTTTGTAGCTGGAAGAGCCATCGTGTACACCACTAATGCTGGAAAAGGTAAACTTAGCTCTTTTAATTATGGTCCTTGCAGATGCTGAACCTAACACTTATGAAATGTGTCCCCTCACAGCGTTCAACCGTCCGGTAGGTGGAACTTTCCTTTGTCATGTGACGCAGCACAGCCGTCATTTTTACCCCCTTGGCGCCGTGCGCCGCCTCCTCAGCGTTGTTTGAATCTGTCCCGGAGCCTGCGCTGTTAGGTTACCCCTTGGCCATGCACACATTTCGCGCTGCCCGTCTTCTGACATCATTTGCTGTCAGGCTGGCTGCGCCTGTGTGGGTGCGCTGTCCGAGATTCAGCCTCGCGGTGTCGTGTAATGTAATCCCACCGCGGGCCTGGGATCCGTGGCCATGCGCAGTGCATATCCTCACCTCTCACTCCCCTCCCTACGGCTTCTTCAGACTGTGCGGTGTCACGGCCGTGGCATGCTATTAGGGATCAGCTGACACCGAACAGTCTTTAGAAGCCGTAGGGAGGGGAGTGAGAGGCGAGGATATGCACTGCGCATGGCCACGGATCCCAGGCCCGCGGTGGGATTACATTACACGACACTGCGAGGCTGAATCTCGGACAGCGCACACACACAGGCGCAGCCAGCCTGACAGCAAATGATGTCAGAAGACAGGCAGCGCGAAATGTGTGCATGGCCAAAGGGTAACCTAACAGCGCAGGCTCCGGGACAGATTCAAACAACGCTGAGGAGGCGGCGCACGGCGCCAAGGGGGTAAAAATGACGGCTGTGCTGCGTCACATGACAAAGGAAAGTTCCACCTACCGGACGGTTGAACGCTGTGAGGGGACACATTTCATAAGTGTTAGGTTCAGCATCTGCAAGGAGCACCACGAAAAGAGGCACTTTTTCCCTTTGCATCATTACTGCTGCACAAGGTGGCTCCTTCAGTAACAAACGCCTGGGGGGGGGGGGGGACAGGTTCCCTTAAATTTAACTTGTTGTGCCTGCGTGGCGGTCGCAGTACACGTTGCCGTATACACAGCAGGGGAACAGCTGGCGGTGCTGAACCCCACTAACACATTTGCGAGGTGTTTGGCTCTGTGCATACAGCACTTCTGGACGGCAACTGGCGGTGTTGGAGCCCAGGGACAGGTGGAGGAGGAGGAGGTTGGAGGAGGTTGGAGGAGGTAGGAGGGATTGCCACACACACAGCAGGGGAACAGCTGACGTTACTGAACCCCAATAACAGAGGAGGGACTGTTGACTGTGCGTACAGCACTTCTGGACGGCAACTGGCGGTGTTGGAGCCCAGGGACAGGTGGAGGAGGAGGAGGTTGGAGGAGGTTGGAGGAGGTAGGAGGGATTGCCACACACACAGCAGGGGAACAGCTGACGTTACTGAACCCCAATAACAGAGGAGGGACTGTTGACTGTGCGTACAGCACTTCTGGACGGCAACTGGCGGTGTTGGAGCCCAGGGACAGGTGGAGGAGGAGGAGGTTGGAGGAGGTAGGAGGGATTGCCACACACACAGCAGGGGAACAGCTGACGTTACTGAACCCCAATAACAGAGGAGGGACTGTTGACTGTGCGTACAGCACTTCTGGACGGCAACTGGCGGTGTTGGAGCCCAGGGACAGGTGGAGGAGGAGGAGGTAGGAGGAGGTAGGAGGGATTGCCACACACACAGCAGGGGAACAGCTGACGTTACTGAACCCCAATAACAGAGGAGGGACTGTTGACTGTGCGTACAGCACTTCTGGACGGCAACTGGCGGTGTTGGAGCCCAGGGACAGGTGGAGGAGGAGGAGGTAGGAGGAGGTAGGAGGGATTGCCACACACACAGCAGGGGAACAGCTGACATTACTGAACCCCAATAACAGAGGAGGGACTGTTGACTGTGCGTACAGCACTTCTGGACGGCAACTGGCGGTGTTGGAGCCCAGGGACAGGTGGAGGAGGAGTAGGTTGGAGGAGGTTGGAGGAGGTAGGAGGGATTGCCACACACACAGCAGGGGAACAGCTGACGTTACTGAACCCCAATAACAGAGGAGGGACTGTTGACTGTGCGTACAGCACTTCTGGACGGCAACTGGCGGTGTTGGAGCCCAGGGACAGGTGGAGGAGGAGGAGGTTGGAGGAGGTAGGAGGGATTGCCACACACACAGCAGGGGAACAGCTGACGTTACTGAACCCCAATAACAGAGGAGGGACTGTTGACTGTGCGTACAGCACTTCTGGACGGCAACTGGCGGTGTTGGAGCCCAGGGACAGGTGGAGGAGGAGGAGGTAGGAGGAGGTAGGAGGGATTGCCACACACACAGCAGGGGAACAGCTGACGTTACTGAACCCCAATAACAGAGGAGGGACTGTTGACTGTGCGTACAGCACTTCTGGACGGCAACTGGCGGTGTTGGAGCCCAGGGACAGGTGGAGGAGGAGGAGGTAGGAGGAGGTAGGAGGGATTGCCACACACACAGCAGGGGAACAGCTGACATTACTGAACCCCAATAACAGAGGAGGGACTGTTGACTGTGCGTACAGCACTTCTGGACGGCAACTGGCGGTGTTGGAGCCCAGGGACAGGTGGAGGAGGAGTAGGTTGGAGGAGGTTGGAGGAGGTAGGAGGGATTGCCACACACACAGCAGGGGAACAGCTGACGTTACTGAACCCCAATAACAGAGGAGGGACTGTTGACTGTGCGTACAGCACTTCTGGACGGCAACTGGCGGTGTTGGAGCCCAGGGACAGGTGGAGGAGGAGGAGGTTGGAGGAGGTTGGAGGAGGTAGGAGGGATTGCCACACACACAGCAGGGGAACAGCTGACGTTACTGAACCCCAATAACAGAGGAGGGACTGTTGACTGTGCGTACAGCACTTCTGGACGGCAACTGGCGGTGTTGGAGCCCAGGGACAGGTGGAGGAGGAGGAGGTTGGAGGAGGTAGGAGGGATTGCCACACACACAGCAGGGGAACAGATGACGTTACTGAACCCCAATAACAGAGGAGGGACTGTTGACTGTGCGTACAGCACTTCTGGACGGCAACTGGCGGTGTTGGAGCCCAGGGACAGGTGGAAAAGCAGAGGAACACAATGTAGGCCGAAGCCTGAGAAAGTCGAAAGGGAACCTTTAACCCCCCCCCCCAAGGCGTTTGTAGCTGAAAGAGCCAGCTTGTGCAGCACAAAAGATGCAAAAGGAAAAGGTGGCTCTTTTCATCATGCTCCTTGCAAACACAGAACTAAACACTTATAAAATGTGTCCCCTGCAACCGTAAAACCGTCCTGGAGGTGGGACTTTCCTTCGTAATGTGACGCAGCACAGCCGTCATTCCTACCCCCCCGGCGACGCGCACTGGCTCCTCAGCGTTGTTTGATTCCGTCCCGGAGCCTGCGCTGTTATGTTATCCCGTGGCCAGGCACACTTAGCGCTGCCCGTCTTCTGGCATCATTTGGTGTCAGGATGGCTGCGCCTGTGCGGCCGCGCTGGCAGAGAGCCCGCCTCGCAGTGTCTTCTGATTTAATCCCACCGCGGGCCTGGGATCCATGGACATGCGCAGTGCATATCCTCGCCTCTCACTCCCCTCCCTACGGCTTCTTAAGACTGTGCGGTGTCACGGCCGTGGCATGCTATTAGGGACCAGCTGACACCGAACAGTCTGAAGAAGCCATAGGGAGATAAGTGAGAGGTGGAGGTTCAGATATGCACTGCGCATGTCCATGGATCCCAGGCCCCCAGTGGGATTAAATCAGAAGACACTGCGAGGCGGGCTCTCGGCCAGCGCGGCCGCACAGGCGCAGCCATCCTGACACCAAATGATGCCAGAAGACGGGCAGCGCTAAGTGTGCCTGGCCACGGGATAACATAACAGCGCAGGCTCCGGGACGGAATCAAACAACGCTGAGGAGCGGGTGCGCGGCGCCGGGGGGGTAGGAATGACGGCTGTGCTGCGTCACATTACGAAGGAAAGTCCCACCTCCGGGACGGTGTTACGGTATCAGTGGACACATTTTATAAGTGTTAAGTTCTGCGTGTGCAAGGTGCTAAACAAAAATAGCTACCTTTTCCTTGTGCAGCATTACTGCTGCACAAGGTGGCTCTTTCAGTAACAAACGCCTTGGGGGGGGGGACAGATTCCCTTACATTTCAGTTGTTGTGTCAGCGTGGCGGTCGCAGGACACATTGCCGGCTACACAGCTGGGGATCAGCTGACGTTACTGACACCCAATAACACTGGGTCGTATGTTTTGACTGTGCAGACGGCACTTCTGAGCCTCAACTGGCGGTGTTGGAGCCCAGGAATTTAAGTTCAGGTGGTAGAAAGATGAACACAACAGGAGACCTGGATAACGTATACAGTGACCTAATTATTTAATCAGGAGGAGGAGTGGCAAATTCCTGCAAATTCTTCCTTGTTCATTTTCAGGAAAGTAAGCCGGTCAACGTTATCGGAGGATAGTCGCATGCGACGGTCAGTTAGTACACCACCTGCAGCACTAAAGACACGTTCCGATAATACACTGGCCGCAGGGCAAGACAGCACCTCCAATGCATACTGGCTTAGCTCTGGCCATGTATCCAGCTTTGAGACCCAAAACTTGAAAGGGGAAGAGCCGTCTGGGAGTACAGCAAGAGGGCAAGACATGTAGTCTGTCACCATCTGACGGAACCGTTGCCTCCTGCTGACTGGAGCCGTCTGTGATGGTGTAGACTTTTGTGGGGGGCACAGAAAACTGTGCCACAGTTGGGCCATACTGGTCTTGCCTTGGGCAGAGGCACTGCTTCTGCTCCCTCTTTGTGCAGAGCCTCCACCACTGCCTGGACGCACTGAGCTGCTTTGGAATGCACTAGCAGAACTTCTCTCAGTTGGAATGGAGAAGATGATGGAATTGACCAGTGTGTCTTGGTACTCCCACATTTTTCGCTCCCGGTTCAACGGTGTGATGAGGCTTTCTACGTTGTCCCGGTAGCGAGGATCGAGGAGGGTGAACACCCAATAATCAGACATGTTGAGAATGTGGGCGATGCGGCGGTCGTTTCTCAGGCACTGCAGCATGTAATCCACCATGTGCTGCAGACTGCCAACTGCCCAAGAAACGCTGTCCCCTGCTGGAGGCGTGATCTCTGCCTGCTCGTCATCACCCCACCCTCGCTGTACACACTGAGTACTGGACAATTCGGTAACTCCCTCCTCTGGACGGACGTCTTCCTCCTCCATTGACTCCTCCTCATCCTCCTCACAAACTGTCCCCTGCCTACGCGTTTGTGAGGAACCACGTGGCGCTGACTGTCCAGAAGATGATGGAAATGGTGAATCCTCATCCTCCACCTCTTCCACAACATCATCCCTTAGCGCTTGCAGTGATTTTTCAAGCAGGCAGATAAGGGGGACAGTCATGCTGACTAGTGCATCATCTGCACTCGCCATCCGCGTGGAATAATCAAAGGGACGCAAAACCTGGCAGACGTCATTCATAGTGGCCCACTCTGTGGTTGTGAAGTCTGTACGGCGCTGACTGCGACTTTTTTGTGCCTGAAGCAGCTGGTACTCCATTACAGCTTGCTGCTGCTCACACAACCGCTCCAACATATGTAACGTGGAATTCCACCTGGTAGGTAGGTCACATATGATGCGATGTTCCGGCAGGCGGTGTCGGCGCTGCAGAGCCGCAATGCGCGCTTTTGCCGTGCTGGAACGCCGCAAGTGAGCACACTCTAGGCGGACCTTGTGCAGCAGTGCATCAAGATCCGGATAGTCCCTCAAAAAGCTCTGCACGACCAAATTGAGCACATGTGCCAGACATGGGATGTGAGTGAGGTTGCCGAGGCCCAGAGCTGCCACCAGATTTCGGCCATTATCACACACTACCATGCCTGGCTGGAGATTCGCTGGCACAAACCACACATCGCTCTCCTGCTTGATGGCATTCCAGAGCTCCTGCGCTGTGTGGCTACGATTCCCCCAAAAAATTAATTTCAACACGGCCTGTTGACGTTTGGCCACGGCTGTGCTCATGTCGGTCGTAACAGGTACACGTTCATCACGGGTCCATGTGGAGGTGGACTGTGACGGCTCCTGCAGCGATGATTCTGAGGAACTGGTGTAAGAGGAGGAGTCAATGCGTACAGAATGGATTCCTGCAATCCTTGGAGTGGGCAGGACACGTCCTGCGCCACTCGCACGGTCTGTACCCGGCTCAACGACATTAACCCAATGGGCAGTGAGGGAAAGGTATCGCCCCTGTCCATGTTGACTGGTCCACGCATCGGTGGTGAGGTGGACCTTGCTACTGACGGCGTTCAGTAGCGCGTGTTTTATGTGTCCCTCCACATGCTTGTGCAGGGCAGGGACGGCTTGCCTGCTGAAGTAAAAGCGGCTGGGCACATTGTACTGTGGGACTGCCAATGACATCAAGTCACGGAAGCTGTCAGTCTCCACCAGCCTGAATGACAGCATTTCCAGTGACAGAAGTTTGGCAATGCCTGCAGTCAGAGCCTGTGCTCGTGGGTGGTTTGACGAGAAAGGCCGCCTTTTCTCCCATGCCTGTACTACCGATGGCTGTAGATTGGGCTGGGAGTGTGTGGATGACTGGGAAAGTGGTGCTGCGGGTGGAATTACAGCGGGTCTCTGGACAACAGGGCCAGAGGTTCTTCCACGGCGATCCTGGGAGGAAGCCGAACCAGCTGCGTGTGAGCTAGAGGAAGAGGCAACACGAGCTGAAGAGGTGGTAGCTGCCGCTGTTGGTTGGCCTACCTCTTCAGTGTGTTTTTCTAACTCCGCCGGGTGCCTGTTGCGCACATGTTTCCACATGTTGGAGGTATTGAGGTTGCTGACATTTTTCCCTCTTTTGACTTTTTGATGACACACCTTGCATCTGACATAGCAAATGTCATCTGCAACTGTGTCAAAAAAGGACCAGGCACTGCAAGTCTTGGGAGCGCCCTTTTTGGCTTTTGGAAGAGACATGCTCCTAACGGGTGCCAAAGCGGAGGCTGCAGGATCTGCAGTCTTCCCCCTCCCTCTCCCTCTTTGGGCCGTACGGGGAATCTCTTCCTCAGAGCTGCTCCCACCACCTTCCTGTCCCTCACGCCAAGATGGGTCGAGGACCTCATCATCTACACTACCCTCTGCCCCCAACTGCTCCTCCTGGGTAGTCTCAGCAGCAGAGCACGCACCAGTAAGTGGCACCTGAGTGTCATCATCAGCTGATGCGGCCTGCGATGTGGTGACCGGAGCCACTGGCCCACCCGCCTCTTCAGAGGAAGACAGAAAAAGCTGTTGGGCATCACTGCACCCTGCCTCTTCTTCCATTTCTCCAATGCTGCTTGGCTGGCCCCCTGTTTCCAAGCCAAGAGATTCAGAGAACAGAAGTAGAGACGGCTCCTGTCCTGGGCTCTCTGTCTGCCTGGGCAATTTGGCAGGTGGTGAAGAGACAGATGGCTGCTCTCCAGTGCTCTGTGTCTGAGAGGATGTGGCACTAATGGAAGTTGATGCATTAGCTGCCATCCATCCGACAACAGCTTCAATTTGTTCTTGACGCAGCAGCGGTGTACGGCGCTCTGACACAAAGCTGCGCATGAACGACTGTTGCCTGGTGAAAGTGGGTGCTGATGAGTCACCGGTGCCCGCAGCAGGCACAGAATCCCCACGTCCCCTCCCTGCTCCGCGCCCACGCCCACGCCCACGTGCCTTACTCACTGCCTTCTTCATCTTGGTTGACTGATAAAGATAAGCAGAAAAGTACTAACGGATTTGTGTGCTTATTCCTGAGCAACTCCTCCTAACAGGTATAAGAAACACTAATTTTCTAAAGTGTGGACTAGACTTTAATATGAGCTAATGTGGCCTACACAAATGTAAAGTGGTGTCACTGGTGTGTTTGGTGAACTTTATTATTTATTTATTTTTTGGGGGCTGAACTGACAACAGATAGAGCTGCAGTCACACGGAGACCGTGCAGACAGACGTAAACGGCGCTGCAAGGCCCAAAAACCCTCCTCTACGTTATCCTATGTAGTGTTTTTCCACAAGTTAGCTGGAGACGGGTGGAAAGACACTAATAGGATTTTTTTAAATAAATTAGCAGCAACCTACACTACTTGAAAAAAAAAGAAAATTGATTTGGCGGTATGACGCAGTGAACAACCCTGAGCTGGAGACAACCAGGCTATGGCTGCTCACAGACTACAGGGCGAGCTGCAATCACACGGAGACCGTGCAGACAGCCGTAAACGGCGCTGCAAGGCCCAAAAACCCTCCTCTACGTTATCCTATGTAGTGTTTTTCCACAAATTAGCTGGAGACGGGTGGAAAGACACTAATAGGATTTTTTTAAATAAATTAGCAGCAGACTACACTACTTGAAAAAAAATTAAAATTGATTTTACGGTATGACGCAGTGAAGAACCCTGAGCTGGAGACAACCAGGGTATGGCTGCTCACAGACTACAGGGCGAGCTGCAGTCACACGGAGACCGTGCAGACAGCCGTAAACGGCGCTGCAAGGCCCAGAAACCCTCCTCTACTTTATCCTATGTAGTGTTTTTCCACAAATTAGCTGGAGACGGGTGGAAAGACACTAATAGGATTTTTTTGAATAAATTAGCAGCAGACTACACTACTTGAAAAAAAAAAAAAAAAAAAAAGAACAGTATGAGGCAATGAACCACCCTCCCTGAACTGAATACAACCAGCTATGGATGGCCTATGTGGCTGCACTCAGACTAGAGAGTGGGCTGCACTCACACACACACACACACAGACCTTGCAGATCGCTGTGAAAACAGCGCTACAAGGCAAAAGCAAGGTGAATAGTAGGTGAACACAGCGGTTGCTAAATTAGCCTTTGGAAAGCACAAAGAAGCAAATCGCTATCTCTAAACTGTCCCTCAGTCAGCAAACAGCGTCCTGTCACTAACTGAATTCACAGCAGAGTGATCGCAAAATGGCGCCAGCGACTTTTAAACTGCAGCATGACATCATTTCAGCAGCCAATCACAGCCTTGCCAGTAGTTTCATGCCCTCCATGCTAAACAGGATGTGCCCACACTTGGAATCATTCTCATTGGCTGAATTTCTGCATTTTGAATCTTGGAACTTCCGATTCCGGTATCCGATACGCGGCAAGTATCGGAATCCCGGTATCGGAATTCCGATACCGCAAGTATCGGCCGATACCCGATACTTGCGGTATCGGAATGCTCAACACTAATCTTAACCAAAGTAACTTTATTTGTTGCTGTCAAACAACTTACACGGTGAGCTATAACTTCAGTATGATTTCAATATCCCTTAACAGGTTGGTGAGACCACAAGGAAAATCAGGCACAATGTTACACACTCTGTTTTCTGTGGCACAAAATCACAGAGATGACACACACGCAGGACTGTCACTCAAGCACTAATGTCAATATTAATCTCCCACCTAATTTATTTTTTTTTTTTTCTCAGGGAGACTTTAGAAACCAAATAATATTAAAAAAAAAACAAACAAAAAAAGGCTTTCTATGGCCCACAATTAGAGAGAGAGAGGTGGCACACCCAGGAGTCAAGACTGGCGCACAAGCTGAAAGGGCAATATTACTCTCCCACTGTTTTTTTAAGTTTTTTTTTTTGTTATTTTCAGGGAGACTTTAGAAACCAAATAATATTAAAAAAACCAAAAAAATAAATAGCCTTTCTATGGCCCACTGAATGAGAGAGAGAGGTGGCACACCCAGGAGTCAAGACTGGCACACAAGCTGAAAGGGCAATATTACTCTCCCACTGTTTTTTATGTTTTTTTTTTTTTTCAGGGAGACTTTAGAAACCAAATAATATTAAAAAAACCAAAAAAATAAATAGCCTTTCTATGGCCCACTGAATGAGAGAGAGAGGTGGCACACCCAGGAGTCAAGACTGGCACACAAGCTGAAAGGGCAATATTACTCTCCCACTGTTTTTTTATGTATTTTTTGTTTTTTAAGGGAGACTTTAGAAACCAAATAATATTAAAAAACAAAACAAAAAAAAAAAGGCTTTCTATGGCCCACAATTAGAGAGAGAGAGGTGGCACACCCAGGAGTCAAGACTGGCGCACAAGCTGAAAGGGCAATATTACTCTCCCACTGTTTTTTTAAGTTTTTTTTTTTGTTATTTTCAGGGAGACTTTAGAAACCAAATAATATTAAAAAAACCAAAAAAATAAATAGCCTTTCTATGGCCCACTGAATGAGAGAGAGAGGTGGCACACCCAGGAGTCAAGACTGGCACACAAGCTGAAAGGGCAATATTACTCTCCCACTGTTTTTTTATGTTTTTTTTTTTTTCCAGGGAGACTTTAGAAACCAAATAATATTAAAAAAACCAAAAAAATAAATAGCCTTTCTATGTCCCACTGAATGAGAGAGAGAGGTGGCACACCCAGGAGTCAAGACTGGTACACAAGCTGAAAGGGCAATATTACTCTCCCACTGTTTTTTTATGTATTTTTTGTTTTTTAAGGGAGACTTTAGAAACCCAATAATATTTAAAAAAAAAAGGCTTTCTATGGCCCACTGAATGAGAGAGAGAGGTGGCACACCCAGGAGTCAAGACTGGCACACAAGCTGAAAGGGCAATATTACTCTCCCACTGTTTTTTTATTTATTTTTTTTTTTTTCAGGGAGACTTTAGAAACCAAATAATAAGAAAAAAAATAAATAAATAAATAGGCTTTCTATAGCCCACTGAATGAGAGATAGCACACACAGCAGTGGCACACAAGCCCTGACTGAGGCCAATATTTTTCTACCACTGATTGATGTAGTGTTTTTGTGTTGAGGTAGAATTTAGAACACAAATCACGGAAAAAATAAATAGGCTTTCTATGGCCCACTCAGTGAGGGATGGCACACACAGGGATGGCACTGTAGCAGAAATGCCAATCTTAATCTCCCACAAAAAAAAAAAAAAAAAAAACAGGGACTGTCCTACAATTACTATCTCCCTGCAGTAATCTAAGCCAGGTATGGCAGGCAGCAATAGGAGTGGACTGATGCACAAATTAAATAAAAAGTGTGGACAAACAAAAAAGATAGCTGTGCAGAAAGGAACAAGAGGATATGTGCTTTGAAAAAAGCAGTTGGTTTCCACAGTGGCGTACACACAGCAATACAGCTATCACGGAGCCTTCTAGGGCAGCCCAATGAGCTACAGCGCTGAGGAAAAAAAAAAAAAAAAAGCTTCCACTGTTCCTGCACACCGAAGGTGGTGTTGGACAGTGGAAATCGCTACAGCACAAGCGGTTTGGTGGTTAGTGGACCCTGCCTAACGCTCTCCCTGCTTCTGACGAAGCGGCAGCAACCTCTCCCTAAGCTCAGATCAGCAGCAGTAAGATGGCGGTCGGCGGGAACGCCCCTTTATAGCCCCTGTGACGCCGCAGACAGCAAGCCAATCACTGCAATGCCCTTCTCTAAGATGGTGGGGACCAGGATCTATGTCATCACGCTGCCCACACTCTGCGTTCACCTTCATTGGCTGAGAAATGGCGCTTTTCGCGTCATTGAAACGCGACTTTGGCGCGAAAGTCGCGTACCGCATGGCCGACAAGCACAGGGGTCGGATCGGGTTTCATGAGACGCCGACTTAGCCAAAAGTCGGCGACTTTTGAAAATGATCGACCCGTTTCGCTCAACCCTACAGAGGAGCCATCCTGTGTATGAGAGAGTCAGCTGAGAGTATCTAGAGATGAGATAGGGGCCTCCGTCAACCTTTATCCTGGTCAATCTATGGGCACATAAAAAGAATGTCCCAAAATACCAGTATTTTACAATTTTTCATTCAAACAATACCAGAATTTTACAATTTTTCACTCAAACAGAATGTTTGGGCTGGCTGAAAGCACCAAATAATATAAGGGAAGCTATAATGTGCGTTCGCAGCCTGGGGTCCACCGTGCAGAAATATTACCTGCTGCTCGGTAATGGCGGACTGTCTACAGTATGGCGGTATAATAGAAATATGCAGCGCCCCAGAGTCCTGGTCGTTGCAGTACTGTGGCTTCGCCACTAAGGGGAGCCATGGTGCGTTCGATGGCACTGAAGGAGTTCCTCTGATCAGGTATCACAGACACCAATATGTTTCACAGCAGGGCCTCCGGGGGGAGCTAAGGGTGCTATTCATTAGGCCACTCCCCACCATAGTGGGTAAACTGGGGGTCAGGCAGGAAGTTAGTGAAGAACGCTGACTGGATCGAACGAAGCAACACCTAGTGAGAGAGGGTGTTGTGGAGGAAGAGACAGTAGGGTCTCTGCCAGGGGTGGGACCCTGGCAGAGGCTTGGCATTGGAAAGAATGTAACGGGACCGTGCCTGCTCAGCATAGCGGCGGTGCCCAAGAAAGGACTAGAAGCGAGATAGATTGTGCTGAGTGAGAAACGAGATCAAGCAGACGGAGAATACCAGCAGGGGTTTTGTTGAAAGAGGCAGCACCTTGCTGAGGCGCATTACCGGTGGCCGGAACGCCGAGGGAGTGGAATAATATACAGCTTTAAGCCATACTCCAAACAGCGGCAGGACAGTCAGTCTCAGGCGGGCTGTCTACCACATATCACCTATGAAGTCTTGGGGGGCAATTGCGGGAGAGGGGCGTCTCTAGGGTCCCGGAAGAACTCCAGGCCTACCTGACAAACGGGTGCCGTTCCAACCTGAATACCAGGGAGGGACGGAATAAGAGAGGAACATCTAATCGAGTTGTGAGGGAACTTAAGAAACAGACACAACAGTTGTGGGGTACTTTCCGTGAGCACAGCAGGGAAGGACTACAACACACAGCGCTAAGAAGGAAGGCACTGATTTCCACCTGTGAGGAGAACTCTGGAGGTGCCATTGGACCGGCCGGACTTGCGCAGCCTGGTGAACCGTATTCTGGACTGAGGACTCAGAGATCTCCAGTAAAGAGGTAAAGAGACTGCAACCTGGTGTCCTCGTTATTTACCGCGACCTGCACCCCACAACTGCACCGCTACACCACCGTTATCACCACTTATTGCACCGGACGTCCCCCACTGACGGACAGGGCCACGGACCGGGTCTAGCCACCGTGACAACCCCAGGACTGAGACCTAGAGGCCCGGCTCCGGGTACCCCTCGGCCCTGCGGCGGTGTGGGGGCGCTCCAACTTGGCGTCACGAACAGGATCTACTTAAGCCTGAAGAATCAGGTCATGTGTGCCTAGAGACTGTGATTTGTTGTGCATGAACTGTAGCTTTATTGAGAGACTGTGTGCTACCATTGACCAATAGAAGTTCCCGCCAAAAGCCGCCGCCATTGCTACTTTGGAGAAGAAGGAGGGCGTGCTATGGGAGGAGACTACCAGAATGGCGCGAGAAATGGATACCGCCCTCTGCGCTTCGGGCTGCAAGGAGATGACCTGCCCCAAAGCAGAGGACAACCTCCTGATTTGCAACAGCGGGAAGCAGGAGATGGAGAAGCCCGACCTCGGAGAAATGGCGGAGTCAGGTGCATGCACTGCCACCGACTATCAGGCAGCGATGATGAGCAGCGAGTGCCTGAGAAAGGAAGGAGCGATCCCGGCCTGCCCTCCTTCACCAGAGACGGACCAGGAGCCTGCGGACCTGACAGCGGAGCTACGTCCACCAATCCCGACCTCGGAGTTAGAGGAGGAGGAACCACAGCGAGCGGAGCAGCGTTCGGGGGCCGCATCGGAAGAGCCGCGGTCCGAGCAGCAGCCGACTCCAGCGTTCTTGTCAGCGGACCGGATCGACATCGGTGGAACCACATCAGGCGTAGGTACGGAAGACGCCCCTGCTCCCCCTCACGAGTCCGCTTCCACGACCCACCTCCATCTCAGTAAAGGGCGACCCTTCTCGGCAGGGTTAATGGTGTTATCCCCTGGTGACCTGGGGAGGATGGTGCCACCGCTGTCGACTAGAGTGGGAGAGCCCGTGGATGTGAGTCTAGATGGAGTAGTTCTTCAGTGGGACAGCCCCTGGGTTGGGACAGATGGATCCCAGGAGAACGGGTCCACTCTTGCGGTGCTTACGTGGGAACAATATAGACAGTGTTTGATTCTACAGTGGAAAGGCCGGAAAGAGGCCGAGCCGATGGGTCCATCGAGAATACAACAATCCCCTCCGGCATGGGATGACAGAGACGTGACAAGGCGGGGCACTGTGTTGGCCTACCATGCAAGAAGAGGGTGGGGCCTCATACACGAGCCAGGATTGGATACTGACGTTTTTGTTGCGCACTGTAACGTGAGGGCTCCCTGCTGTGGCCGAAGTGGAGAACCATTGCAAAAGGGGGATTCGGTGACCTACAGCCGCCACCAGAACCCGCTCGGGTGGTATGCACGGAATGTTCGGCGGTGTATGTCTGGAGCCGCGACCCTTACCGCCTCGGACCTGGTCCCAGGAGCACCCGATCTTGTCACCATCGCAACGGTGCGCCTGGTTGCGGCCACCGAGTTGGCCAGTCGAGTTCATCTTCACGTTCGAACCGCGGACGCTGGCACCACGGTGGTTGGGGGCAGGAGCCCGAGCCGCCTGAAAAAGAGTAAACCTCGGAAACCTGAAAATGTAAATAGTTACTGTTTGTTCTTTTGTTCCTGTTGCTGCTAAACCCGTCCAGGGTAAACTTTAAAAGGTGACCCCTTTGTTGACCCGGGGTCACTATTGTTGTTTTCCAGAAGTTTTGCACAAAGTTACACAAACTGCAGTAATCATGGACTGTGCATGATTCGAACTTTCCTGTAAATAGTTTGCACCTCCTTAAAGGTGCTTCCTACTGGTTTTAGTTAAAGACACTTTGCGAAGATGCCATTCCGGAGCTCTGGTATGGACTGGTAGGCTGAGAAGAAGAGCTACCTCAGAAAGACTTGATCTCCTCTTAAAGGGGGAGGTGGGAATTGAACCTGAAAGTGATACTGTCTTGGAACAGTAATGTCATGATGATGCTTTGCAAGAAATGTAACCGTTTTACATGAAAAGTTATATGTGTTTAATATGTTTGAAATGTGAAGCTTGAATAATGTTCTTCAAAAGGAAAGATGCAGAAAGCCTGTTGAGGTGGACTAGAGTTCTGCATGGATAGAAACGTAAGAAAGTAATAATGAAGGTGAGGATAGAAGGTAAACCCTGCGTCCCCATAGAAAGTTAGTTCGTTACTAAGGACAGAAAGTAGACCCGTAGGGGTTAGTGAGTGAGTCCTTATAGGAGCCAGGCAGAGTGGGCTCCATGTTCTCAGACTGAAGGGAATGTTATGTCTATACTATGTATAGTAGAGAAAGGCAGTAGGCCCTGGCTGAACGGGGCGGTCCTGTAAAAGAAAGGAGAGGCAGTAGGTCTGGTGCCATAGGGACAGGCGGTCCTGCAGGTTCAAAAGTAGGAGAATGAAGAGTTACCTTGCCCTGTAATGTGATTATAGGAAGGCCTTTGATAAACTAAGAGTGTATGTTTCTTAAAGGCAATGTTAATTTATTGTTCCAGCATTTGCACTTAGTAGAATACCCGGTTGGGTAATGAGAGTAAATTGTAGCCTGTTGCTATGATATTTGATTATGTTTTGTAACGTTAAAGTGTCCTCACCTCCCATAAAGGGAAGCCTGTTCAAGTATGCTTATTGTTTTGCACTCAACAAAATTGTATGTCTTTTTGCTAATCTGTATTGTTGTTTTTCTTCCCAGTCCCGGAGTACTGTGTTTAACCAGGGGGGAGTGCAGCGCCCCAGAGTCCTGGTCGTTGCAGTACTGTGGCTTCGCCACTAAGGGGAGCCATGGTGCGTTCGATGGCACTGAAGGAGTTCCTCTGATCAGGTATCACAGACACCAATATGTTTCACAGCAGGGCCTCCGGGGGGAGCTAAGGGTGCTATTCATTAGGCCACTCCCCACCATAGTGGGTAAACTGGGGGTCAGGCAGGAAGTTAGTGAAGAACGCTGACTGGATCGAACGAAGCAACACCTAGTGAGAGAGGGTGTTGTGGAGGAAGAGAAAGTAGGGTCTCTGCCAGGGGTGGGACCCTGGCAGAGGCTTGGCATTGGAAAGAACGTAACGGGACCGTGCCTGCTCAGCATAGCGGCGGTGCCCAAGAAAGGACTAGAAGCGAGATAGATTGTGCTGAGTGAGAAACGAGATCAAGCAGACGGAGAATACCAGCAGGGGTTTTGTTGAAAGAGGCAGCACCTTGCTGAGGCGCATTACCGGTGGCCGGAACGCCGAGGGAGTGGAATAATATACAGCTTTAAGCCATACTCCAAACAGCGGCAGGACAGTCAGTCTCAGGCGGGCTGTCTACCACATATCACCTATGAAGTCTTGGGGGGCAATTGCGGGAGAGGGGCGTCTCTAGGGTCCCGGAAGAACTCCAGGCCTACCTGACAAACGGGTGCCGTTCCAACCTGAATACCAGGGAGGGACGGAATAAGAGAGGAACATCTAATCGAGTTGTGAGGGAACTTAAGAAACAGACACAACAGTTGTGGGGTACTTTCCGTGAGCACAGCAGGGAAGGACTACAACACACAGCGCTAAGAAGGAAGGCACTGATTTCCACCTGTGAGGAGAACTCTGGAGGTGCCATTGGACCGGCCGGACTTGCGCAGCCTGGTGAACCGTATTCTGGACTGAGGACTCAGAGATCTCCAGTAAAGAGGTAAAGAGACTGCAACCTGGTGTCCTCGTTATTTACCGCGACCTGCACCCCACAACTGCACCGCTACACCACCGTTATCACCACTTATTGCACCGGACGTCCCCCACTGACGGACAGGGCCACGGACCGGGTCTAGCCACCGTGACAACCCCAGGACTGAGACCTAGAGGCCCGGCTCCGGGTACCCCTCGGCCCTGCGGCGGTGTGGGGGCGCTCCAACTACACACAGATTAACTTCACCTGGTATGTTAAGTGTCAGACCCTGTTGCATTACAGAGCCACATTACCGCAGAATGAATGCTAGTGTTCGGTCACAGGACTCTGCCCCAAGGACATGGGGTTAGAGTCCCTCTAGACCCACTAGAGCTTGGTGCCGCACCTGCGGTGCCATGGAAAACGAAATAATAATAATAGATTTAGCACACTGAGTGCATGCAGCGCCGCTCTGGCGGACGCCACTAACCGCCCTAACTAGGTGCTGGAAAGCGCACTAGTTGCGCACGGCGCCGCACTGGCGATTGCTGCTAAATTGACGCAGTAGGATCGTGCCTCGTGCTGGATGGCACTACTCAGCTCCAAACACCAAAGCACATACAACAACGCTAGGGAAGGGGATGATTAGGAGCTTTCACCAGATAACATACATGCATCCACACACACGATCTCAGTTTATACTAGCACATGGCCGAGTGGCCATGCGAACCTTTTATAGTTGCAGCCTTTCGGGAACTTGCCGGTGGTCCAATCGGAGCCGCTTGAGGACCTGGGCATGTGATTCCCGACCTCCAATGAGAGGTCGTCCCATGGGCATGCTCAGTAGGGAAAAAGCAGGACGTAGTCCCAGGAACGTCTGCTCGCCACTGACTAATGCTGGTTACAATAGCTGGACCTGGGACAGCAGCAGTGGCCTGATGCACAGCATCAGCTTGAGCAAGACCCTGGGACCGACCTCCCTGCTGAGCAGGCTCCTCTGTGGCTTGGAGAGAATGGGAGACTGCAGAGGACAAGGCTCAAGATTCCCCCTGAGCAGCAGCAGGAACTCAATACCTAACACAGAATTTTTACAACTGATTTATTTTTCAAAAATAAAAAATAAACAAAAAAAGTTAAGAAAATGTTCTACTTAGTTGCCACTTTGGAGCCATATATCTATATATTTATTGCAGAGTGCCTTGCTTTAAGAAGTGATTTGATAAGTGACATCCCGTGAGAGCTGTCACACACTCAGTGGCGGTGGCAATAATTGTTCAGTAATAACTCATACGATAACTTTGTTTTTTGCCTGTTTGTGAAAAATTGTTTCTCGTTATATCCAATATAAAACCTCCACCGTCACACAAGCATTCCCCTCTCCCGAAACATCTTCTTGCCGAAGCATTTTATGTAATGTGTAGTAGAGCTTTAATTACATTCCGTCCCCCCTGGTGTAAATTTAAGCAGCACTTAAAGCAATTGCTCAACATAAATATCTTTCCGTTTTGTGTATTTAAGGATAATAATATATCTGAAATAAAGTGTTTAGATTTTGCTATATTGCTGTATTTTTAAAGTCAGAAGGCAGGGGATGAGTGACAACCTTGCAGACTTGCCAATCAGGGTCATTGATATCACAGAAACTTAGCTTTAGATATTTATTAAATATATTAGAATCAGAAATGTTTTGTGTAACCACACCTACATATCTTGTATCACTTTCCTACCTTCTGATGGTTTCCATGGATGCCTTTTTTTCTCTCTATACATTCTGAGTAGATGGCACTTTCTGGTATGATGTAACTGCTCTCATCTATGATCTGATACTCCATTTAGAAAACCTATTTATATATGCCATGTAGGGGAATTTTAGCTTAGGGGGTTCTGTTTTCAGGGTCCTCATTTCCTGACTAGAGCGGAGAATAGCTACAAAGAGTGTCTCTCACTCTGGAGGACCAATCCAGCCACTAATTAGAATAGAAACAGTGTAATACTTCATAACTCCTAGGGTGGAGCTGCAGTCTTCCCTGCCAGGTTTCCCCACAGCTGATCAGTTTTAATCCCAGCAGTAGGACAATTAAGCTAGGTTCACATTAGCGTTTCTGTGCAAGAGCAAACACCTGCTTACGCCTCTGCATCATGTTACACATGACGCAAAAAAAACCGCTGCGTGTGCATGTGTTTAAATGCGTTTTGCCATGCGTTTGCGTTGTTTATGCGCATGGTGGAGGTGGCGACATTTCCTGGACATGCGCAGTCTGAGGCACGCATGTCCTTGCGAACCAATGCATTCACATAGACAGTAATGCGCTTTTTTGATGCACTCATCCGCAATCATGACGCCTCAAAAAATGCAACATGTTGCGTTTTCCGGACACTGCTGCACACTGCGAAACAACCCATACGTACGCATCCGCATGCGAGTGCGGCGCCCCAGGGTCCTGGTCGTCGCAGTAGTGTCGCTTTCGCTATGCTGCGTTTGGAGGCAAGCAAGAATAACTGCATCCAGGTACAACAAACATGCAACACTTCACACTCCAGGCCCCCAGGGGGAGCTTCTGATCCTATTTACTAGGTGACTCCCCATATATATATATAATTGGTAGTCTGTAGGGAAAGTTAGTTCGTTCCAGACAGTAGTCTGAGGAGGACAGAGGGTCAACAGAGCTGTGCATACCCACAGAGCTGCAGCTCCCAGAAAGAGACATTTTGAAGGCCAAATTGTTTGCAGTGAGCGTGCAGGAGAGGAAGCACAGGAGAGGATACCAGAAGGGGACCAGCCCCGAGCAGGCTGCCTCCTTCTGAGGCGCAGAGACCGGTAGTCAGAATACCGTGGTTGTAAGGACCTCTATGACTTACATCAGAGACCGGCAGGACAGCTGAACTCTAAATTACCTATCCGACCTAACACCCAGGAGGCACGGTGACAACCTTAGAGGCTGGGGCGTGCTAGAGTCCCTATAAACCGCCTCAAGTCACCAGTCATACGGGTATATCCTATCCAATCCGGGGGACAGAGAGAGATAACATCTGTGAAGACCTGATGAGAAGCTTAGCAGTAAGGGACTACACCACCACGGCGCTAGAGGAAAGGCTTTTATTCTCCACCTGGACAAGGAGACTCTGGACTTGCCTCCAAACCGGCCGGACCCTGCCTGCACAGTGGTCTGGTGCTCTGGACTGTGGATGCTGAAGTCTTCAGTCAAGGTAAAGAGACTGCAACCTTGTGTCCTCGTTCTTCACTGCTCCTCTCACTATTCTACCATCTACACACTGGGAAGCCCTGGCAGAAGGGAAGGTATACCATCTAGCTGCCTTAACATCACCCCAGCGGACCCCTTAAAGCAGCGTCGGTCACCCTGACCGAGTACCACAGGTGGCGTCACGAACATAAACTTCATACTTAATCCCTTTAAAGACCTTTCCCTTTTGCATGGACGTCCCAGGGCCACGGACCGGGTCAGCCACTGTGACATTCCCCCCTGTGAACACCGGACCCGGTACCAAGTACCACCACTGCCCTGACGGGGTGCTCCATGAACGCATGCAAACGCATGTCCCTGCGTACACCATGTTAAAGATATGTACACATGACGCATGCGGATCTATGCGGATCATACGCTGCGCACAGATACACTAATGTGAACCCGGCCTTAGAAAGCAGTTCTTATTGAGAGACCATTCTAACAAGTAGAGATTGTCCAAAGCAGACATCCTCTGACTAAAAATAACAGAGTGTGAACCTGCAGCTTCATCCCCTTCCTCTCCCCTATTTTCTGCCTTATAGTTTTACTGTTTTTCTGTAAACTATTTTTTTGTATTGAGTCTGAACATTTACAGGGATAAGTTTAATCTGACTTACGGGAGGAGAGGAGGAGCAATCACAGCAAGTTTTCTGGGTAAAGGAACTCTTTTTCACACTCTCTTGCGACTTTTTCAAAATTTGCTTAATTTTTATTTTGATCTTGATTTTTATGGTTCTGATTTTTCAAGACTCTTTAAAGATGCAACTCTCCCCTGACTATAAGTTCTCATTTGTGAACCTTCTTTATGATAGAGCACTACATACAAAATATTTATTGGTGGGTCTTTTATCTGGCCTAGGACAAAATTAATGTTAATGACTGGTTTGTGGGAAAGGAGGTGACAATGGTTCTCAGACAGTTTAAAGATCTAAGGGTACCGTCACACAGTGGCATTTTCATCGCTACGACGGCACGATTCGTGACGTTCTAGTGATATAGTTACGATCTCGCAGTGTCTGACACGCTACTGCGATCAGGGACCCTGCTGAGAATCGTACGTCGTAGCAGATCGTTTGAAACTTTCTTTCGTCGCTGGATCTCCCGCTGTCATCGCTGGATCGTTGTGTGTGACAGCGATCCAGCGATGCGATCGCTTGTAACCAGGGTAAACATCGGGTTACTAAGCGCAGGGCCGCGCTTAGTAACCCGATGTTTACCGTGGTTACCAGCGTAAAAGTAAAAAAAAACAAACCGTACATACTCACCATCTGATGTCCATCAGGTCCCTTGCCGTCCGCTTCCCGCTCTGACTGTCTGCCGGCCGGAAAGTGAGAGCAGATCACAGCGGTGACGTCGCCGCTGTGATCTGCTTTCACTTTACGGCGGCACTCAGTCAGAGCGGGAAGCAGACGGCAAGAGACCTGACGGACATCAGATGGTGAGTATGTACGGTTTTTTTTTTTTTACTTTTACGCTGGTAACCAGGGTAAACATCGGGTTACTAAGCGCGGCCCTGCGCTTAGTAACCCGATGTTTACCCTGGTTACCAGCGAACCTCGGCATCGTTGGTCGCTGGAGAGCGGTCTGTGTGACAGCTCCCCAGCGACCACACAACGACTTACCAACGATCATGGCCAGGTCGTATCGCAGGTCGTGATCGTTGGTAAATCGTATAGTGAGACGGTACCCTTAGGTTGCCCGTAAACAACATTTTTTGACAGTATCTTGCTGCATACCCCCAGGGGAAAATGTTTGTCAGCCCATGCACTTACTGCATGGGCATTACAAGTATAGGAGACCTGCTCTTTTGTAATGGGAAGATATTTTTAGGAGGTCCTCCTCCACGTATCTTCATCCACCACCACTATATCACTAGGGTGACCGTGGTCTGTGATGCAGCACCCACGTTATTGTTTTTAAGGGTGTTTATGATGCCCGTAAACAAAATTTTTTGGAAAGCCAAGCACGAAGATATTCTGAAGCACTGTACATAGATTGTCATCATTCCCTGTCCCCATCGGCGCTCAGAAGCTAAATTCCAAATTACCTTTTCAGGTTGATAATGGAGTGTGGGGGGAAACAAAGTACTAATTTAAAAGCCATTGGGCTTGAAGCGGAACAGGTGTTATGGGCTCTTTTGGTAATGTAGATTCTGTAAACTGCAGTTCAGGGTGGATAACATCATAGGGTATGGCACAGTGGGCAGGATTTGCCTAGAGTCACATGGAATAGTAAGGGCCAGAACAGCAAAAGTTTGTCAGGAAACATCAGGAGACACAGAGACTGGAATTTAGATATACACAGGAACCATAGTTGTACAGTCAATCCAGGACTTGCAGCAGCGCTTGTAGTGTGAACAGCTCCAAAGCAGAGTTTGTTATGCTTACAGCAAATGAAGGGTTAATCAGAAAACACATGAGTAGCCACTGGCATCAGTGATGAACAAGCAAACTAGTTAGTAGAGAAGATAACAGTCTGCTTCAGCAGCTTTGTAACGTGAACAGCTTCAGAGAAGAATTTGTTATGCTTACAGCAGATGACTGGCAACAGATCTGAGCCAGGAAGTAAATGCAGATTGAAGAAACAAGCAGGAGTTTGCAGAGATGATTGCCAGCTATGAGATCTCAGACACACATGGGTTTGGTCTGTGTCGACCTTAAAAGGTTTTGGGGGATTATGTCACTGGAGTTCCACAGGAGTGGACCATAGCAAAAAGTGCAGACATAAGTGAATGGATCATAGTGCAGCGCCCCAGGGTTCTGGTCGCAGTAATATCATTCTCCTCTAGGGGAGAGTGGTGTTACGTTTGGACGCAAAGAAGGACAACTGCATCCAGGTATCACAAACATGCAAAACATTTCACACTCCAGGCCACCAGGGGGAGCTCTGCTCCTATTTTTTAGGTCACTCCCCACACTTAGGTAAAACTGGTGACTTGTAGGGAAAGTTAGGTAGTTGCTGGCTGAGCTTTGCTCAGGTAGTTGGTCCCTGACAGGGGTGGAATCCTGTCAGAGATCGAGGAAGAAGGACACAGAGCTGTGCATGCCCTGAGAGCTGCAGCTTCCAGAAAGAGACACTGAAGGAGAACTGTATTGCAGAGAGGGTGAGGGAAGTTGTGTCAAAGGAGTGGATACCAGAAGGAGACCAGCCCTACACAGGCTGCTTCCTTCTGAGGCGCAGGATCCCAGTAGCCAGAACACCGAGGGAGCAACGACCCTTTATGCCTTGCTTCAGAGACCGTCAGGACAGCTAATTTCACGTTACCTGCCCGCCCTAAACCCAGGAGGCAAGGTGGCACCCCTTAGAGGCTGGGGCATGATAGAGTCCCTATAAACCGCCTCAAGCCACCGGTCATACGGGTTTGTCCTATCCTATCCGGGGGACAGAGAGAAAGAGACATAACATCTATAACAGTGGTTCTCAACCTTTCTAATGCCGTGACCCCGCAATACAGTTCCTCATGTTGCGGTGACCCCCAACCCAAAAAATAATTTTGGTGGCTACTTTAAAACTGTAATTTTATTAGTTATGATTCACATTGGTATATCCAGCACAGGGGTATGTCCAGCAGAGCCCGCACAGGGGTATATACAGCACAGCCCTCACAGTGGTATATACAGCACAGCCAGCACAGAGGTATATAGAGCACAGCCCGCACAGTGGTATATCCAGCAGAGCCCGCACAGGGGTATATCCAGCACAGCCCGCACAGTGGTATATAGAGCACAGCCCGCACAGTGGTATATCCAGCACAGCGGTATATAGAGCACAGCCCGCACAGTGGTATATACAGCACAGCCAGCACAGTGGTATATAGAGCACAGCCCTCACAGTGGTATATCCAGCAGAGCCCGCACAGGGGTATATCCAGCACAGCCCGCACAGGGGTATGTCCAGCAGAGCCCGCACAGGGGTATATACAGCACAGCCCTCACAGTGGTATATACAGCACAGCCAGCACAGAGGTATATAGAGCACAGCCCGCACAGTGGTATATAGAGCACAGCCCTCACAGTGGTATATCCAGCAGAGCCCGCACAGGGGTATATCCAGCACAGCCCGCACAGGGGTATATCCAGCACAGCCCGCACAGGGGTATATAGAGCACAGCCCGCACAGGGGTATATCCAGCACAGCCCGCACAGTGGTATATAGAGCACAGCCCTCACAGTGGTATATCCAGCACAGCCCGCGCAGTGGTATATCCAGCACAGCCCGCACAGTGGTATATCCAGCACAGCCCGCACAGTGGTATATCCAGCACAGCCCGCACAGTGGTATATAGAGCACAGCCCGCACAGTGGTATATCCAGCACAGCCCGCACAGTGGTATATCCAGCACAGCCCGCACAGGGGTATATCCAGCACAGCCCGCACAGGGGTATATCCAGCACAGCCCTCACAGGGGTATATCCAGCACAGCCCTCACAGTGGTATATACAGCACAGCCCGCACAGTGGTATATAGAGCACAGCCCGCACAGGGGTATATCCAGCACAGCCCGCACAGTGGTATATCCAGCACAGCCCGCACAGTGGTATATCCAGCACAGCCCGCACAGTGGTATATCCAGCACAGCCCGCACAGGGGTATATAGAGCACAGCCCGCACAGGGGTATATCCAGCACAGCCCGCACAGGGGTATATCCAGCACAGCCCGCACAGTGGTATATCCAGCACAGCCCTCACAGTGGTATATCCAGCACAGCCCGCACAGTGGTATATACAGCACAGCCAGCACAGGGGTATATAGAGCACAGCCCGCACAGGGGTATATCCAGCACAGCCCGCACAGTGGTATATCCAGCACAGCCCGCACAGTGGTATATCCAGCACAGCCCGCACAGTGGTATATCCAGCACAGCCCGCACAGGGGTATATAGAGCACAGCCCGCACAGGGGTATATCCAGCACAGCCCGCACAGGGGTATATCCAGCACAGCCCGCACAGTGGTATATCCAGCACAGCCCGCACAGTGGTATATCCAGCACAGCCCGCACAGTGGTATATCCAGCACAGCCCGCACAGTGGTATATCCAGCACAGCCCGCACAGGGGTATATAGAGCACAGCCCGCACAGGGGTATATCCAGCACAGCCCGCACAGTGGTATATTCAGCACAGCCCGCACAGTGGTATATCCAGCACAGCCCTCACAGTGGTATATCCAGCACAGCCCGCACAGTGGTATATACAGCACAGCCAGCACAGGGGTATATAGAGCACAGCCCACATCTCATCCCACCACCCCCGATAATGGCCCCACAGTCCGTTTAAAAAGAAAAAAAAAAAACTCCTCACCTTTCCTTTTGCCCGCGCTGCTCCTGGCTCCTGTCTCGGTGGCTGCAGTCTGCCCAGGACACAGCAGGTGCGCGATGATATGACGTCATCGCGCACCCGCAGTGTCAGAGGCAGAGCGGGGAATGATGGGAGAGGGGGCGTCAGGTGACGCTCTCTCTTTCATCATTGCATTGAACTATACCGGTGTCATAGACGCCGGTATAGTTAAATGCGGCGGCGGCGGCGGCACTGGGGGGGGTCCGGGGGAGGAACAGTGCAGCGGCCCACTACTGGCATCGGCTCTTCTGGCATTTGCCAGAAGTGCCCGATGGCCAGCCCGGCCCTGCTCAGACCTGCCGGCCCGGGGCCCCTGACCTGCGGGGCCCGGTCGCAATGGCGACCGCGGTAGTTACGCCCCTGAACACAGTGATGGCGGCGGATCACTGCTGGGTACCGAACGGCTCCTTTATGGCGTGCTCTTCCGCAGGCCTTCAAGCCGATTACCGATGCCGGCAGCCGCGTTCTTCCTGCATCCCTGGATTCCGTTGCCAGATACGTGCCACAGATTCCGGATCTGTCCTGGCTGCACCAAACAAGAAGGGGGGACGTCGGAAGTTGGTATGTCCCTAGATCCGATGTGCGATCGATTCATTTTCCTGCGGGGATCCCAAAGCTATGCCGGGAGTAAAGCTAGCAGTCCAGGCATACGGGGGAAGGTGGATGGGGAGGTGAGAGAGGTGGCGACCCCTGTGTTTTGGTCGTTCGACCCCCCTCGGGGTCGCGACCCCCAGGTTGAGAACCGCTGATCTATAACATCTGTGAGGACCTTATGAGAAGCTTAAGATCAGACAGGCGAGTAACAGCAACAGTGTTAACTACTAAGCCAAAAGGCTGATAAAGAAGGTTCTTGCCAACCTGAATATTTCAAGAACTGAGAAACTTCCATTACTACGGTCACATAGATGCTAACCTGGGAATCATGACCATCCAGAAGTAATTAATTAATAGGGTTGAGGAAAAAATTCAGTTGTGCTCAAAATTCCCCCCCCCCCCCCCCCCGACAGAATTTTTGCTTTCTTTGCCTTTTTTTCAGAGAATATGAATGATAACACCAAACTTTTTTCTCCACTTATGGTTAGTGGTTTGGTGAGGCCATTTATTGTCAAGCTACCGTGCTTTCTCTTTTTAAATCATAATGACAACCCAAAACATCCAAATGACCCTGATCAAAAGGTCACATACCCCATTTATTAATACCGTGTATTGCCCCCTCTAACATTAATGACAGCTTGAAGTCTTTTGTGGTAGTTGAGGATGAGGTTCTTTATTTTCTCAGATGGTAAAGCTGCCCACTCTTCTTGGCAAAAAGCCTCCAGTTCCTGTAAATTCCTGGGCTGTCTAGCATGAACTGTGTGCTTGAGATCTCCCCAGAGTGGCTCAATGATATTGAGGTCAGGAGACTGAGATGACCATTCCAGTTTCACTTTGTTCTGCTGTAGCAAATGACTGGTCGACTTGGCCTTATGTTTTAGATCATTGTCATGTTGGAATGTCCAAGGACGTCCCATGCGCAGCTTCTGGCCTGATGAGTGCAAATTTGCCTCCAGTATTTGCTGATAGCGTGCTGCATTCATCTTTCCTTCAACTTTGACCAAGTTTCCTGTGCCTTTGTAGCTCACACATTCCCAAAACATCAGTGTTTCATATGCTTTACAGGAGAAATTGTGTTCCATTCATCATAAGCCTTGTTGACCTATCTCCAAATGTAATGTTTATGGTTGTGGTGACCATATAGTTCAATTTTGGTCTCATCACTCCAAATTACCTTGTTCCAGAAGTTTTGAGGCTTGTCTCTGTGCTGTTTTGCGTATTGTAGGCGAGATACTTTGTGGAATTTGCGCAGTAATGGCTTTCTTCTGGCGACTCGACAATACAGACCATTTTTCTTCAAGAGTCTCCTTATTGTGCAGCCACACTGCTAATTTTCAGAGAGTCCTGTATTTCAGCTGATGTTATTTGTGGGTTTTTCTTTGCATCCCGAATAATTTTCCTGGCAGTTGTGGACGACAGACACAGCCCTTGATTTTCCATTTGTTAATCACAGCTTGAACTCTGCTGACTGGCATTATCAATTCCTTGGATATCTTTTTGCATCTCTTACCTGTTTTCTACAGTTCAACTACCTTTTTGTTGTGAATTCTGTTGTGGGTTCTGCTCTTGGGCTCCCTCCGGTGGTTATAAGTGGTAGTGCTGCTGTTTGTCCTTCACAGCAGTCATCAGGTGCTTCCACTTTGGACGGGGCTATTTAGTCTGGCTTCACCCTTTAGTGAGTGCCAGTTGTCCATTGTTTTCTGGAGGATTTACATCTCTGCTTGGTTTCTCCTGCTGGATTGTCCAAATCATCAAAGATAAGTCCTGGCTTTGTTTTTGCAGTCCACATGCGGTGGACTTTATAGTTCAGTGAATTGCTATGTTTTTTCTTGTCCAGCTTTGTCTGTGTAAGGATTTATTCAGCCAAGCTGGAAGCTCTGGAGTCGCAGAGTTACCCTCCATGCCTTTAGTTAGGTGTGGAGATTTTTGTATTCTCTGTGGTGGATTTTTGTAGTATTTTAATACTGACCGCACAGTACTCTGTCCTGTCTTTTCTTTCTAGGTAGCGTGGCCTCCTTTGCTAAATTCTGTTTTCAGTCTGCCTTTGTAATTTCCCTCTCCTCTCACAGTCAATATTTGTGGGGGGCTGTCTTTCCTTTGGGGATTTTCTCTGAGGCAAGATAGTTTTCCTGTTTCTTTCTTTAGGGGTAATTAATCCTCCGGCTGTGACGAGGTGTTGAGGGAGTGACAGGAACATCCCACGGCTACTTATAGTTGCGGTGTTAAGTTCAGGGTCTGCGGTCAGTATAGACGCCACCTACTCCAGAGCTCGTCCATGCTGCTCCTAGGCCACCAGATCATAACACCTTTTCCCTTAGATCCATTGACAATTCTTTTGCTTTCCCCATGACTCACAATCCAGAAAGTCAGTGGCTAGGTGAAAGATGCAAGAGTCTGTCTGGATCTCAGATCCTCATTCAGCTTTTATGCACCCACACTGATTACAAGCAGACAGGTCACAGGTGAGGATGTTACCTTTAGTAGCCATTCAAACATATTTGTGTCAACTTCTCTGCATGTTATCAGGCCAAAATCACCAGGGTGTGTAAACTTTTGATCAGGGTCATTTGGATGTTTTGGATTGTCATTATGATTTCAAAAGAGAAAACACAGTAGTTTGACAATAAATGGCTTCACCCAACCACTAACCATGAATGGAGAAAAAGTTTTGTTGTTATCCTTCATATCTCTGAAAAAAGGACAAGAAAGCAAAAATTCTGCTGGGGTAAGTAAACTTTTCAGCACAACTGTACAAACTAATTCCAGAACAGTAGGTTGTATAAGGATAATAGTTAACCCTTTATGACTACAGAGGATTCTAGAATTTCATGTATAAATGTTGTAGAAGAGGGAAATCACTTCTCGGACTCTGCTACACTTTTAACACGTGATCATTTTTTAATTGTGTAGGACCATGTTTTACACTAGTCGTAGCTTCTAGTGTTGAGCATTCCGATACCGCAAGTATCGGGTATCGGCCGATACTTGCGGTATCGGAATTCCGATACCGAGATCCGATACTTTTGTGGTATCGGGAATCGGAATCGGAAGTTCCCAGTGTATGGTTCCCAGGGTCTGAAGGAGAGGAAACTCTCCTTCAGGCCCTGGGATCCATATCCATGTAAAAAATAAAGAATTAAAATAAAAAATAGGAATATACTCACCCTCTGACGCACCCTGCTAGTAACCGGCAGCCTGCTTTGCTTAAAATGAGCGCGTTCAGCACCTTCCATGACGTCACGGCTTCTGATTGGTCGCGTGCCGCTCATGTGACTGCCACGCGATCAATCACAAGCCACGACGTCATCCCTCAGGTCCTAAATTCCCTTCTAGGAATTTAGGACCTGAGGGATGACATCACGGCTTCTGATTGGTCGCGTGGCGGTCACATGAGCGGCACGCGACCAATCAGAAGCCGTGACGTCATGGAAGGTACTGAACGCGCTCATTTTAAGCAAAGAAGGCTGCCGGTTCACAGCGGTAAGGTCCAGGCTGCGTCGGAGAGGTGAGTATATCAATATTTTTTATTTTAATTCTTTATTTTACACATTCATATGGATCCCAGGGCCTGAAGGAGAGTTTCCTCTCCTTCAGACCCTGGGAACCATCAGGGATACCTTCCAATACTTGAGTCCCATTGACTTGTATTGGTATCGGGTATTGGTATCGGCGAGATCCGATACTTTGCCGGTATCGGCCGATACTTTCCGATACCGATACTTTCAAGTATCGGACGGTATCGCTCAACACTAGTAGCTTCTAATTCCTACCTTTTAATAACTGTTGCTAAAAAGCCATCTAGAAAGCATCGTCCTAGTAAGCTCCCATGCTGAGATAAATGCTGGTAAATTAGGCCCCAATAAAGAGTTCATATTGTGGAGCGCTCTTGCTTTGTCTGAGTCAGTGCGATACCAATTTGCTTTCTTATTTGTGTGACTTGTGAATGGGCTCTGTATTTCATTCTCCAAATAAGCACTATTGACAAATTATGCCAAATGCCGGTAATATCGCCCAGTCACTCCACAGAACTATTTCCATAATTGTTCTCCAGTGCTTGAAATATTACCGGGTCAGAAATGCAAACAAACAAAAAATACTCTACACAATATTACCTATGCGAGTTTTTCATCATCTGGTGGCTCATGCAACTTTCACATTAACTGATTAATTTTTACCTTAATTTTTAAGGTTTTGGTTCTAAACTAATTTTCAGAAGATGTGACTGATCCTTGGGTGTGAAATTATATTTGGGAACTCTTTATAAAATCCTTCTTGGTGAGTCTTCCATGTGAGAAAAACTTTAAAAAAAAACGCTCCTAATATTTACAACAACATTAACTAATAAATGTTAAAAATGGGGAGCATTACAAAGGTGAGTATTCCATCACTTCCATCTGGGAAAATGCTTTCACAGCAATTGTTTCTTCTTATACCGATTCCCTGATGAAGCTCTGATACAAGAGGGTGGAAATGCATTGGGAGTTGGGATGTACAACAGAATATGAACGATAAGTACCTTATAGACATGATTCATATGTCATTTATGGTCTATCAGCTATGAGATTTGATTGTGTCCTGTGTTCTAATATGCATGTGTTGGGGCATATCTACTGTATATTGTTGTGAAGAATAGCAGGAACGTGGGATGCAGTGATGAGCAGGAGGCATAACAAGATTTAAAGGTTTTATTAAAAGGGATACTCCACGCAGGGAGAGAAAGGGTTAAGAGGGGAGTAAAACTCGGTATTGTGTCAGGGTAAGAACAAACGGTTATGAAACAGATAAACTTATCAGTCTGATGGTTTCCGGGCTGTGGAAGCTTGAAATCCCACGGTGGCACCATAAGTGACGTGTGGAGTCTCTGGCCTGTTCCTCAAGGAACGTGATGCACTGTCTCCTGACGGAAACGGCGTATCCTGGTTCTCCGAGGCGAGGTCCTGGGTTACAGGGACCACATACATGATGTGAAGCAGTCTCTGACACCGCCGGAAGGTGTCACAGTCCAGTGGTGGTGACGGGGATAAAGCTACCCGGTTCTAGATGATTCGCCTGGCCACACACTCACAGCAGTCAGCGGAACGATGTGGGTCAGACCCTCAGTCGCAGGGGAGAGAGGGCACACAAATTTACATCCCTCACAGTCAGTGTGCACAAGGGTTGAGGAGCTGCAGCACAGGTCTGAACTATCGCGCAGCCCCACAGAGAGTGAGTCAACCTTCTCCTGCTGCGCGCCCTGTCTTCCCGCCAAGTGTCTCGCTTTCCCGCGCACCATCCCTTTTATCCCTGACACACCCCTTACAGTTGAGTGCAAAGGTCTGTCCGGGTCAGAAAACTTTCCCCCCAGCAACAATGGCAACAGACCTGATAGTTCCGGAACCAACACGAGAGAGGCATCACCGGCCTGATCCATCTTCCTACACTTGAATTGTTCTAGGCCGTTGGGCAACTGCAATATACCCTTATATGTTGCCTAAGGATTACACAAGATCAAAACCCAGGAATTATCTAGTCTGTGTATATTGAACAGTGCTCACAATACTAAAGGTACCGTCACACTCAGCGACACTGCAGCGATATAGACAACGAGCTGATCGCTGGAGCATCGCTGTGTAGGTCGCTGTAGAGACGTCAAACACAGCAGCTCCAGAACGATGCAGGAGCGATCCAGTGACGTAACAGCGAGTCACTTATCGTTCTCACAGGTCGTTAGCTCCATGTAAAACATTGCTGACATCGTTGCTTTTGCTGTCAAACACGACGATACACGCCGACCTGACGACGAAATAAAGTTCTGGACTTCTAGCTCCGACCAGCGATATCACAGCGGGATCCAGATCGCTGCTGCGTGTCAAACACAATGAGATCGCTATCCAGGATGCTGCAACGTCACGGATCGTTGTCGTTCTCGTTGCAAAGTTGCTGAGTGTGACGGTACCTTAACTGTTTGGTTAATAAGGTTTATGTGATATACTTACAATTTTTTGACTGATAAGACATAGGTGATATATTCGCAACCTTGGATAGGATTATCTCCCTGTACTGTATGTATTTTTAATGTTATCATTTGGGTCACACCTGTTTGCTGTTTTTTGATTGTTCACAGTGGTTCTACTTGTAGGGTATAGCAGGGTTACTGAGGGCAAGCCAATGTTGAGTGGGGGTGCCATGTAGCTCTTTAGGGTGGCGATCTCCATGGCAAGGTAGGGAAACCATTAGGCCAAACTAGGGCCAGAATCCCTATCCCTCATCTATGTGACCTACCCCTGCTTTGTAAAGCCTCCCCCTTTTTAACATTTATTCATTAATAGTAGGAGGGTCTTTTTAAGTTTTTCTGATTTATTTGGGGCCTGTTTAGTTATTTAATTCATATTTTTCTGTTGAGTCTTCCATGTGGGCTGGAAGAACTTAATTGCTACTGACTCGATTTTTGGCAAGGAGATGACAACTTCTCTGAGGGCATGTATAGATCTAAGTTGCCAATATTAAGGGCACAATATGGCATCACTATTTCATGTTGGCTATGTACTGTTTACTAATAATTAGGACAGTCCAAGCAAATTCAACACAGTTGGCATGTATGGACCTGGTTTTTGTGGAGCAAGTTCTTCAAAAGTACTTACCACCCAGTAGGAAAGATGGAGCCAACCAAAGTAGACATCCTTTCTCTCCTCTCTTGATGGTCTGCCTCCATCGCATGTACAACTTTGGTGAACATATCTTCTGTGTTGTCACCTGTTCAGCTACTCTGAGTAAATTAGGACAAAGGGTCTATAATAATAAATAATAATAATAATAATCTTTATTTATATAGCGCCAACAAATTCCGCAGCGCTTTACAGTTTAACAGCTTCAAACACAACAGTCATAAGTAACAATGTTAGGCTACTTTCACACTAGCGTCGTTTTGAATACGTCGCAATGCGTCATTTAGGAGAAAAAATGCATCCTGCAAAGTTGTCTGCAGGATGCGTTTTTTTCCCCATAGACTTACATTAGCAACGCATTGCGACGTATGGCCACACGTCGCAACCGTCGTGCGACGGTTGCGTCATGTTTTGGCGGTCCGAAACTGCACCCCCTCCTCCACGGACATTACAATGGGGCAGCGGAAGCGTCGTAAGACTGCTTCCGCTGCCCACGTCGGGCATCACTTTCACAACGCGCGTCGGCACGTCGGGCTGACGCATAGTGACGGCCCTGTGCCAACGCTAGTGTGAAAGAAGCCTTAACAATACAATAATTAAAGCAACACACTGTGAAGAGCTTTGTGGGTGAGAACAAGTACTTTGAATTGTATCCTGTAATGAATGGGCAGCCAGTGTAATGACTGGCGAAGAGCGGACGCGTTTGAGTAACGATTAGCTAGATAGACAACCCTGGCTGGTGCATTAAGGATAGACTGGAGAGGGGAAAGTCGAGTGAGGGGGAGGCCAATTAATAGAGCGTTGCAGTAGTCCAGGCGGGAGTGGATCAGGGTGACAGTGAGGGTTTTTGTTGTTTCTATAGTGAGAAAAGGGCGGATTTTAGAGATGTTCTTTAGGTGTAAGCGGCATGAGCGGGCAAGAGATTGTATATGGGATGTGAAGGAGAGATCAGAGTCAAACATAACACCCAGACAGCGCGCCTGCTGCCGGGGTGTTATTATGGTGCCACCCACGGAGAGGGAAACATCAGGTTTAGGAAGGTTAGTAGATGGTGGGAGCAGAAGAAGTTCAGTTTTGGAGAGGTTGAGTTTCAGATAGAGAGCGGACATGATGTCGGAGACTGCGGACAGACAGTCAGTGGTGTTCTGTAGTACAGCAGGAGTAAGGCCAGGGGATGACGTGTATAGTTGTGTGTCGTCGGCATAAAGATGGTACTGAAAACCAAATCTCCTGATGGTCTGTCCAATTGGGGCCGTGTAGAGGGAGAAAAGAAGGGGGCCAAGGACTGAGCCCTGGGGTACCCCGACAGTGAGAGGAAGAGGAGATGAAGTGGAGCCAGAGAACAGAACAATGAAGGAGCGGTCAGAAAGATAGGAGGAGAACCAGGAGAGAGCAGTGTCCTTAATGCCAAGTGACTGGAGCCTAGAGAGTAAGAGAGGGTGGTCAACAGTGTCAAAATCTGCAGAAAGATCGAGAAGAATGAGAATGAGCAGAGAGTGGTCACCATTACATTTTGCTGTCAGAAGGTCGTTGGTCACTTTGATAAGTGCAGTTTCTGTCGAGTGTAGGGGGCGGAAGCCAGACTGTGAAGGGTCTAGGAGGGAGTGACTGGAGAGGTAACGGGTAAGGCGGGAGTAGACTAGGCGCTCCAAGAGTTTAGAGATGAAGGGGAGGTTGGAGACTGGTCTGTAGTTATTTGTGCAGGATGGGTCGAGGGCAGGTTTCTTTAGTAACGTAATAATGATAGAGTGTTTGAAGGAGGACGGGAAAATGCCTGAGGAGAGGGAGAGATTAAAGATGTCAGGGATCACTAAGTTAGGTCTCCAAAACCTATGGGGGAAGCAGTCAGTTCACAGTTTTGAACATTTAGATGTCCAATGGATTTACACTGATGGCGTTGGGTGGCTCTCAAGCTGAGTAGATGCCTTAGTGTATTCACTTTCACAAGTTCGAAGTCTACAACATCTTCTTGTCCATATTGAAGAAAGACATGAAGAACCTACCACTGACACCAGTACTACCAACACCGGCTCTAGAGTTTAATGAGCCAAGTAGAATCAGATTTGCAGAACATGAGACCATCGCTTGTTCTTCTGGTGGAGCCACTCCAACCTACTGAACAAGTGAGATGTTTTTGCCAAGAAATGTGACAAATCAATTTTTCCTACCTCCATCTCATATTGTGGAATTTATTATTTTTTTTCCTCCGGTGAAGACAATCATTCTTTGTCATCCAGTTTCTTGTCCCCCTCTGGTTATTCACTTTCTCACAGAATTAGTCATCAAGCAAATGTTGGAGCAGCAATACATCATAAGCTAATTAAAAAGTTACGTTATTAAAAATGGGGCTAGAGATATAATTGCGGAACTGCTGGCAGGGTCCTGAGTAACAAGATACATACCGTATAGGGTATTCAATCTGTGATTGTCAAAGTCAGTGTATGAATGCATGCCTTCCAACCTTCCAGGTAGTATAAGGCAAAGGGTTCCCTAGGCTCACCAGGGAATATGATTCTGAAGATTGACCACCAAGCTATGCAGAACATGTACGTACACAACTACACCATCAACAAGCTCTGAGGTTATGTTTTGATCAATTTATAAGAAATAGATTTTGTTAAAAAGAGATTTAGCTCCCAAACCAGCTCCAAATATGGATGTATTCTGCTGTACATTTGTGACAGATTCATTTAGTTCTGAGGAGCAAGTCTAACCCTGGTCGCATAAAAAAAAGTAAATATACCAAGTGGACAAGGCTATAAGCAACTTTGCCAATATATTAACTATTTTGTTCCATTTTTTACAACTATTCACTAAGAGTTGGATTCATAATATTTCCATATTACTATCTAGATTTTTTTTTAATTTATTCTAACACTCCCCATTAGACCCAATAATAGACTCGTATTTCCTATTCTTTTCAAAAACTACATGGACATTAGCAACAATAGGCAATCTACGACCCTAATAACTTGTGTACAACAAATATCTGAGCTACTTCCCCTTTTGAAGAAGCGGGCACGCGAAACGCGCGTCAGGGGTTGCGGGGAGAACGCTGCCGATCAGGACACACTATGGGTAAGCATTGCAATGCACTTTACATGTATGCTCCACTTTGGGGGCAGTCCTATATGGACATATAGTACGGTGCTTTTTCTGGGCAGTGATTTTTATACATGTAAGCCTACTATATGCCTAAGCACTGTTGCACAGATTTTACCCACGTCATATTGGTTAGGACGTACTATGGGTGAGCACTGTAATGCACTTTAGATATATGCTCCACTTTGGGGGTAGTCCTATATGGGCGTTTTATATGGCGCTTAGTTGTGGGCAGCTACCATTATACATGTAAGTTTAATATACGCCTAGGCACTGCTATATACATTGTACCCAGGTCATACTAGTGATCGCTTTGGTCTCCTCTGGCTACTGGCATTGCTTCCTCCTTAATTTTTATCTGTTCATTTTATCTAATGGGTTAATTGTGTTGTGGTTTGTATACCTAATAAAAAGAGTTTTACATTATCTCTTTTGTGAGTGTTTTCGTTTACTCCTTTTTTCCTTTGGTATTCATAAATATCTGAGCGTACTATGATCTGGGCAAAAGTCATCGTGCAACTAGGGGGAGAAGGTGAACTGTAACAACAGTAATTGTGAAAAGTAGATCCTGTGTTATCTACTGCAGAGGTGTCAAACTGCATTCCTCGAGGGCCGCCAACAGGTCATGTTTTCAGGATTTCCTTGTATTGCACAGGTGATAATTTAATCACCTGCACAGAATGATTTCCAGCACCTTGTGGAATGCTAAGGAAATCCTGAAAACATGACCTGTTGGCGGCCCTCGAGGAATGCAGTTTGACACCTCTGATCTACTGTATATACAGTGCCTACAAGTAGTATTCAACCCCCTGCAGATTTAGCAGGTTTAATAAGATGCAAATAAGTTAGAGCCTTCAAAGTTCAAACAAGAGCAGGATTTATTAACAGATGCATAAATCTTACAAACCAAAAAGTTTTGTTGCTCAGTTAAATTTTTATAAATTTTAAACATAAAAGTGTGGGTCAATTATTATTCAACCCCTAGGTTTAATATTTTGTGGAACAACCTTTGTTTGCAATTACAGCTAATAATCGTCTTTTATAAGACCTGATCAGGCCGGCACAGGTCTCTGGAGTTATCTTGGCCCACTCCTCCATGCAGATCTTCTCCAAGTTATCTAGGTTCTTTGGGTGTCTCATGTGGACTTTAATCTTGAGCTCCTTCCACAAGTTTTCAATTGGGTTAAGGTCAGGAGACTGACTAGGCCACTGCAACACCTTGATTTTTTGCCTCTTGAACCAGGCCTTGGTTTTCTTGGCTGTGTGCTTTGGGTCGTTGTCTTGTTGGAAGATGAAATGACGACCCATCTTAAGATCCTTGATGGAGGAGCGGAGGTTCTTGGCCAAAATCTCCAGGTAGGCCATGCTATCCATCTTCCCATGGATGCGGACCAGATGGCCAGGCCCCTTGGCTGAGAAACAGCCCCACAGCATGATGCTGCCACCACCATGCTTGACTGTAGGGATGGTATTCTTGGGGTCGTATGCAGTGCCATCCAGTCTCCAAACGTCACGTGTGTGGTTGGCACCAAAGATCTCGATCTTGGTCTCATCAGACCAGAGAACCTTGAACCAGTCATTCTCAGAGTCCTCCAAGTGATCATGAGCAAACTGTAGACGAGCCTTGACATGACGCTTTGAAAGTAAAGGTACCTTACTGGCTCGTCTGGAACGGAGACCATTGCGGTGGAGTACGTTACTTATGGTATTGACTGAAACCAATGTCCCCACTGCCATGAGATCTTCCCGGAGCTCCTTCCCTGTTGTCCTTTGGTTAGCCTTGACTCTTCGGACAAGCCTGGCCTCGGCACGGGAGGAAACTTTCAAAGGCTGTCCAGGCCGTGGAAGGCTAACAGTAGTTCCATAAGCCTTCCACTTCTGGACGATGCTCCCAACAGTGGATTCAGGTAGGCCCAACTCCTTGGAAAGGGTTTTGTACCCCTTGCCAGCCTTGTGACCCTCCACGATCTTGTCTCTGATGGCCTTGGAATGCTCCTTTGTCTTTCCCATGTTGACCATGTATGAGTGCTGTTCACAAGTTTGGGGAGGGTCTTAAATAGTCAGAAAAGGCTGGAAAAAGAAATAATTAATCCAAACATGTGAAGCTCATTGTTCTTTGTGCCTGAACTACTTCTTAATACTTTAGGGGAACCAAACAGAATTCTGGGGGGTTGAGGGGTTGAATAATAAATGACCCTCTGAAAAAACTTTTCACAATTTTACAAAAAAATAAACAAAGAAATAACATTCTTTTTTGCTGCAGTGCATTTCACACTTCAAGGCTGATCTACAGTCCAAATGTCACAATGCCAAGTTAATTCCAAATGTGTAAACCTGCTAAATCTGCAGGGGGTTGAATACTACTTGTAGGCACTGTAGATTCATTGTTCAGGACAGGGAAGAGGAGGAGGTAATATGTAACTGTTGTGAATTCTGCTCTTGGGCTCCCTCCGGTGGTTATAAGTGGTAGCACTGCTGTCTCTGGATCGCAGCATTCATCAGGTGTGTCCACTTTTTGCAATTTTGACTGGGCTATTTAGTCTTGCTTGACCCTTTAGTCAGTGCCAGTTGTCCATTGTTCCTGGAGGATTCACATCCCTGCCTGGTCTCTCCTGCTTGCTGTTCATTTCAACAAAGATAAGTTCTGGCCTTGATTTTTGCTGTCCACATGCTGTGGCCTTATTGTTCAGTTCTTTTCCATGTTTTTGTCTCGTCCAGCTTGGTCTGTATAAGGATTTGTTTAGCCAAGCTGGTATCTCTGGAGATGCAGATATACCCTCCATATCTTTAGTTAGATGTGGAGATTTTGTATTTTCTGTGGTGGATATTTTCTAGTGTTTTAATACTGACCGCATAGTACTCTGTCCTATCCTTTCTATTTAGCTAGAAGTGGCCTCCTTTGCTAAATTCTGATTTCAGTCGGTGTATGTTTTTTCCCTCTCCTCTCACAGTCAATATTTGTGGGGGGCTGTCTATCCTTTGGGGATTTTCTCTGAGGCAAGATAGTTTTCCCTTTTCTATCTCTAAGGGTAATTAGTCCTCCGGGTGTGTCGAGATGTCTAGGGAGTGATAGGTACATTCCACGGCTACTTCTAGTTGCGGTGTTAAGTTCAGGGTCTGCGGTCAGTACAGGTACCACCTTCTCCAGAGTACGTCTCATGCTACTCTTAGGCCACCAGATCATAACAGTACAACTGGCCAACAATGAGTTAACCGCATCTCAGAAGAAGGGAAGGAAAGTGCTGAGACATTTTTTTTTCTGTAGTCTGTTGTGTTTTTTTTTCCCTCTTTACCTCTGGGCGGCTCAGGAATTCGGCGCTGGTATGGATGTTCAGGGATTGGCTTCTCTTGTGGATCAACTTGCTGCTAGAGTACAGGGTATTTTCGATTATATCGTTCAGACTCCGGTTTTAGAGCCTAGAATTCCAACTGCTGATTTGTTTTTTGGGGACAGGTCAAAATTTTTGAGCTTTAAAAATAACTGTAAACTGTTTTTTGCTCTGAAACCCCGTTCCTCTGGTGATCCCTGTTGTGAACTCTGTTTTTGGGCTCCCTCTTGTGGTCACAAGTGGTACTGTGTGAGTGCTGTCTTTGGGCTCCCTCTGGTGGCTCTTTGTGTCATTCTGCAGGTCTGGGGCTGGCTTCAGCTGTCTCGTTATCTGTTCGCTGGTTTCCTATTTAGCTCACCTGGACTTTCAGTGGTTGCCTGCTGTCGATGTATTCAGTGCTATTTTGATCTCTCCTGAATTCCTTCGTTATCAGTCTCTCCAAGAGAAGCTAAGTGTTATGATCCTTAGTGGTTGAGGATCACGAATACTCCAGCTAAGTAACAAACATAGGACAAGCTCTAGGGAGGTGGCAAACTGGACTGACCGCAAATCTGAACCTATCCAAACACACTAGAAGTAGCCGGTGAACGTGCCTAAAAAATCCTAGACGTCTCGAGCCAGCCTGAGGAACTAACTACCCCTAGAGAGAAAGAAAGACCTCTCTTGCCTCCAGAGAAATAATCCCCAAAGATATAGAAGCCCCCAACAAATAATAACGGTGAGGTAAGAGGAAGGCACATACACAGGGGTGAAAACAGATTCAGCAAATGAGGCCCACTAATACTAGATAGCAGAAAATAGTAAGGGGTCTGTGCGGTCAGTAAAAAACCCTAACAAAATATCCACACTGAGATTTCAAGAACCCCCGCACCAACTAACGGTGTGGGGGGAGAAACTCAGTCCCCTAGAGCAACCAGCCAGCGAGGAGATCACATCTTAGCAAGCTGGACAAGAAACATGATGAATGCTGATAATCAAAAAATGAACGGACAAAAAACTTAGCTTGTCTTGGAGAGACTGGGAGCAAGGTAGACACAAGGAATCTGAAGAGCACTGAATACATTGATAGCAGGCAAGGAACTGAGTATCCAGGTGAGTTAAATAGGAAACGAACCAAGGATAACGAACCAGCTGATACAGCCAACCTGCAGAAGACAACACTACACAGTACCACTTGTGACCACTAGAGGGAGCCTAAAAATAGAGTTCACAACAGTACCCCCCCCTTGAGGAGGGGTCACCGAACCCTCATCAAGACCCCCAGGGCGATCAGGATGAGCCGCGTGGAAGGCACAAACCAAATCGGCCGCATGAACATCAGAGGCGACAACCCAGGAATTATCCTCCTGACCATAGCCCTTCCACTTCACCAAATACTGAAGCCTCCGTCTAGAGATACGAGAATCCAAAATCTTCTCCACCACGTACTCCAATTCACCCTCGACCAGCACCGGAGCAGGAGGCTCAACAGAAGGAACCACAGGTACCACATACCTCCGCAACAAAGACCTATGGAACACATTATGAATGGCAAACGATGCTGGGAGATCCAAATGAAAAGACACCGGGTTAAGGATTTCCAAGATCTTATAAGGACCGATGAAGCGAGGCTTGAATTTAGGAGAGGAGACCTTCATAGGAACATACCGAGAAGACAGCCACACCAAATCCCCAAAACGAAGTCGGGGACCCACACCGCGGCGGCGGTTGGCAAAGCGCTGAGCCTTCTCCTGTGACAACCTCAAATTGTCCACCACATGGTTCCAAATCTGCTGCAACCTATCCACCACAGAATCCACCCTAGGACAGTCAGACGGCTCAACCTGACCCGAGGAAAAACGAGGGTGGAAACCAGAATTGCAGAAAAAAGGCGAAACCAAAGTAGCAGAACTAGCCCGATTATTAAGGGCAAACTCGGCCAATGGCAAAAAAGTCACCCAATCATCCTGATCAGCAGAAACAAAACATCTCAAATAAGTTTCCAACGTCTGATTAGTTCGCTCGGTTTGGCCATTAGTCTGAGGATGGAAGGCCGACGAAAAAGATAAATCAATGCCCATCTTAGCACAAAAAGTCCGCCAAAACCTGGACACAAACTGGGATCCTCTATCAGACACAATATTTTCAGGAATGCCGTGCAAGCGAACCACATTCTGAAAAAATAGAGGAACCAAATCGGAGGAGGAAGGCAACTTAGGCAAGGGCACCAAATGGACCATCTTGGAAAAACGATCACACACCACCCAGATGACAGACATTTTCTGAGATACTGGAAGATCCGAAATAAAATCCATGGAAATGTGCGTCCAAGGCCTTTTCGGGACAGGCAAAGGCAAAAGTAAACCACTGGCACGAGAACAGCAAGGCTTAGCCCGAGCACAAATCCCACAAGACTGCACAAAGGAACGCACATCCCGCGACAAGGAAGGCCACCAGAAGGACCTAGCCACCAAATCTCTGGTACCAAAAATCCCAGGATGATCCGCCAACACCGAAGAATGAACCTCGGAAATAACTCTGCTGGTCCATCTATCCGGGACAAACAGTCTCTCTGGTGGACAACGGTCAGGTCTATCCGCCTGAAATTTCTGCAGCACTCGTCGCAAATCTGGGGAAATGGCAGACAAAATCACTCCCTCTCTGAGAATACCAGCCGGCTCAGAAACTCCCGGAGAGTCAGGCACAAAACTCCTAGAAAGTGCATCAGCCTTCACGTTCTTCGAACCAGGCAGGTATGAGACCACAAAGTTGAAACGGGAGAAAAACAGCGACCAACGAGCCTGTCTAGGATTCAGGCGCTTGGCAGATTCGAGGTAAATCAGGTTTTTGTGATCAGTCAAGACCACCACACGATGTTTAGCTCCTTCGAGCCAATGTCGCCACTCCTCAAATGCCCACTTCATAGCCAACAACTCCCGATTACCAACATCATAATCCAGTTTTAGATTGGAAAGCTATGTCTGTGTCAAGTTGGGGCCTGCTATACTGTTATGATCCTTAGTGGTTGAAGATCACGAATACTCCAGCTAAGTAACAAACATAGGCCAAGCTCTAGGGAGGTGGCAAACTGGACTGACCGCAAATCTGAACCTATCCAAACACACTAGAAGTAGCCGGTGAACGTGCCTAAAAAATCCTAGACGTCTCGAGCCAGCCTGAGGAACTAATTACCCCTAGAGAGAAAGAAAGACCTCTCTTGCCTCCAGAGAAATAATCCCCAAAGATATAGAAGCCCCCAACAAATAATAACGGTGAGGTAAGAGGAAGGCACATACACAGGGGTGAAAACAGATTCAGCAAATGAGGCCCACTAATACTAGATAGCAGAAAATAGTAAGGGGTCTGTGCGGTCAGTAAAAAACCCTAACAAAATATCCACACTGAGATTTCAAGAACCCCCGCACCAACTAACGGTGTGGGGGGAGAAACTCAGTCCCCTAGAGCAACCAGCCAGCGAGGAGATCACATCTTAAAAAGCTGGACAAGAAACATGATGAATGCTGATAATCAAAAAATGAACGGACAAAAAACTTAGCTTGTCTTGGAGAGGCTGGGAGCAAGGTAATCACAAGGAATCTGAAGAGCACTGAATACATTGATAGCAGGCAAGGAACTGAGTATCCAGGTGAGTTAAATAGGAAACGAACCAAGGATAATGAACCAGCTGATACAGCCAACCTGTAGAAGACAACACTACACAGTACCACTTGTGACCACTAGAGGGAGCCTAAAAATAGAGTTCACAACAGCTAAGTTTCTGTTTGGTTATTTTTTGCTCATCAGTGTTCAATATGTTTCTTGGTTATTTATTTGTCCTTGTCCAGCTTGCTAATATGTGATTTCCTTGCTTGCTGGTGGCTCTAGGGGGCTGAGCTCTCCCCTCACACCGTTAGTTGGTGTGGGGGTTCTTGAATTCTCAGCGTGGATATTTTGTATAGGGTTTTTTACTGACCGCACAGTTCCCTGTCTGTCTTCTGCTGTCTAGTATTAGTGGGCCTCATTTGCTGAATCTGTTTTCATTTCTACGTTTTGTATTTTCCCCTTACCTCACCGTTATTATTTGTTGGGGGCTTCCTATATCTTTGGGGTCATTTCTCTGAGGCAAGTGAGGTCTTACTTTCTCTATAGGGGTAGCAAGTTTCTCAGGCTGCGTCGAGACGTCCAGGAATTTAGGCACGTTCACCGGCTACCTTTAGTGTGTTGGTTAGGATCAGGTTGCGGTCAGTCCAGTTACCACCTCCCTAGAGCTTGTTCTATGTTCAGTAACTTAGCTAGTCCATTCTGTGATCCTCAGCCACTAAGGATCATAACAGTACAGCAGGCCAAAAAAGTGTTTAATGCATCGCAGAAGTGGGATAAGAGAAGTCCTGAGTACAATTTTTTTTTTTTTGTTTCCTCTCCCTTTGCTGAAGTCTGTCCAGCTTCTCTCATCCCCTTAATCTCTGGGTGGCTTTGAGTTCAGCTGCAGACATGGATATTCAGAGTCTGACTTCTAGTGTGGATCATCTTGCTGCAAGGGTGCAAAGCATTCAGGATTTTGTTGTTCACAGTCCTATGTCTGAGCCAAAAGTACCTATTCCTGAGTTGTTTTCTGGAGATAGATCTAGGTTTCTGAATTTTAAGAATAATTGTAAATTATTTCTTTCTTTGAGACCTCGTTCCTCTGGTGATTCCGCTCAGCAAGTTAGAATTGTTATCTCCCTGTTACGTGGCGACCCTCAAGATTGGGCTTTCTCCCTGGTGCCAGGAGATCCTGCATTGCTGAATGTGGATGCGTTTTTTCTGGCGCTTGGATTGATTTATGAGGAACCTAATCTTGAGAACCAGGCAGAAAAGGCCTTGTTGGCTCTCTCTCAGGGTCAGGATGAAGCTGAGGTGTATTGTCAAAAATTTCGGAAATGGTCGGTGCTTACTCAATGGAATGAGTGTGCCCTGGCTGCAAATTTCAGAGAAGGTCTTTCTGAAGCCATTAAGAATGTTATGGTGGGGTTCCCCACGCCTGCAAGTCTGAATGACTCAATGGCTTTGGCCATTCAGATTGATCGGCGTTTGCGGGAGCGCAAATCTGCGCACCATCTGGCGGTGTTTTCTGAACAGAGACCTGAGTCTATGCAATATGACCGAATTCTGACCAGAATTGAGCGGCAAAGTCATAGACGTCAAAATGGGTTGTGCTTTTACTGTGGTGATTCAACTCATGTTATCTCAGCATGCTCTAAGCGCTTAAAAAAAAATCGCTAAAACTGTCACCGTTGGTACTATACAGCCTAAATTCATTTTGTCTGTTACTTTAATTTGTTCTTTGTCATCCTACTCGGTTATGGCTTTTGTGGATTCAGGTGCTGCCCAGAACCTGATGGATTTGTCATTTGCCAGGCGCTGTGGTTTGGTCCTGGAGCCTTTAGAATTCCCTATTCCACTGAGGGGAATTGATGCTACACCATTGGCTGAGAATAAGCCTCAGTATTGGACTCAAGTGACCATGTGCATGACTCCTGTGCATCAGGAGGTGATTCGCTTTCTTGTGCTGCATAATTTCCATGATGTTGTCGTTTTGGGTCTGCCATGGTTGCAGGCCCATAATCCAGTACTGGATTGGAAAGCTATGTCTGTTTCAAGTTGGGGTTGCCAGGGAATTCATGGCGATGCTCCTTTGGTGTCAATTGCTTCTTCCACTCCTTCTGAGGTCCCTGAGTTTTTGTCGGACTACCAGGATGTATTTGATGAGCCCAGATCCGGTGCCCTGCCTCCTCACAGGGATTGTGATTGTGCTATAAATTTGATTCCTGGTAGTAAGTTCCCTAAGGGACGACTTTTTAATTTGTCTGTACCAGAACATGCCGCGATGCGGAGTTATATAAAGGAGTCTTTAGAGAAGGGACATATTCGCTCGTCCTCCTCCCCTCTTGGTGCAGGATTCTTTTTTGTGGCCAAGAAGGATGGTTCTCTGAGACCTTGTATAGATTATCGTCTTCTAAATAAAATCACGGTCAAATTTCAGTATCCTTTGCCATTATTATCTGATCTGTTTGCTCGGATTAAGGGGTCCAGTTGGTTCACCAAGATAGATCTTCGTGGTGCGTATAACCTTGTGCGTATTAAGCAGGGGGATGAATGGAAAACAGCATTTAATATGCCCGAAGGCCATTTTGAGTACTTGGTGATGCCTTTTGGACTCTCTAATGCTCCTTCTGTGTTCCAGTCCTTCATGCATGACATTTTCCGAGAATATCTGGATAAATTTATGATTGTGTATCTGGATGACATTTTGGTCTTTTCTGAGGATTGGGAGTCCCATGTGAAGCAGGTCAGGATGGTATTTCAGGTCCTGCGTGCTAATGCCTTATTTGTGAAGGGCTCAAAATGTCTCTTCGGAGTACAGAAGGTTTCCTTTTTGGGTTTTATTTTTTCCGCTTCTACTATTGAGATGGACCCAGTCAAGGTCCAGGCTATTCATGACTGGACTCAGCCTACATCTGTTAAGAGACTTCAGAAGTTCTTGGGTTTTGCTAATTTTTACCGTCGCTTCATTGCTAATTTTTCTGGCGTGGTTAAACCCTTGACGGATTTGACCAAGAAGGGTTCTGATGTGACTAATTGGTCTCCTGCGGCCGTGGAAGCCTTTCGGGAGCTGAAGCACCGGTTTTCTTCGGCTCCAGTTTTGTGTCAGCCTGATGTCTCTCTTCCTTTCCAGGTCGAGGTTGATGCTTCTGAGATTGGAGCAGGGGTTGTTTTGTCGCAGAGAAGCTCTGATTGCTCTGTGATGAAGCCTTGTGCTTTCTTTTCAAGAAAGTTTTCGCCTGCCGAGTGGAATTATGATGTTGGTAATCGGGAGTTGTTGGCTATGAAGTGGGCATTTGAGGAGTGGCGACATTGGCTCAAGGGAGCTAAGCATCGTGTGGTGGTCTTGACTGATCACAAAAATCTGATTTATCTCGAGTCTGCCAAGCGGCTGAATCCTAGACAGGCTCGTTGGTCGTTGTTTTTCTCCCGTTTCGATTTCGTGGTCTCGTACCTGCCTGGTTCGAAGAACATGAAGGCTGATGCTCTTTCTAGGAGTTTTGTGCCTGACTCTCTGGGAGTTTCAGAGCCGGCTGGTATCCTCAGAGAGGTAGTGATTTTGTCTGCCATTTCCCCAGATTTGCGACGAGTGCTGCAGAAATTTCAGGTGGATAGACCTGACCGTTGCCCACCAGAGAGACTGTTTGTCCCAGATAGATGGACCAGCAGAGTTATTTCCGAGATTCATTCTTCGGTGTTGGCAGGCCATCCTGGGATTTTTGGTACCAGAGATTTGGTGGCTAGGTCCTTCTGGTGGCCTTCCTTGTCGCGGGATGTGCGTTCCTTTGTGCAGTCCTGTGGGATTTGTGCTCGGGCTAAGCCTTGCTGTTCTCGTGCCAGCGGTTTGCTTTTGCCTTTGCCTGTCCCGAAGAGGCCTTGGACGCACATTTCCATGGATTTTATTTCGGATCTTCCAGTCTCTCAGAGAATGTCTGTCATCTGGGTGGTGTGTGATCGTTTTTCCAAAATGGTCCATTTGGTGCCCTTGCCTAAGTTGCCTTCCTCCTCCGATTTGGTCCGTCTATTTTTTTCAGAATGTGGTTCGCTTGCACGGCATCCCTGAAAATATTGTGTCTGACAGAGGATCCCAGTTTGTGTCCAGATTTTGGCGGATCTTTTGTGCTAAGATGGGCATTGATTTGTCTTTTTCGTCGGCCTTCCATCCTCAGACGAATGGCCAAACCGAGCGAACTAATCAGACCTTGGAAACTTATTTAAGATGTTTTGTTTCTGCTGATCAGGATGATTGGGTGACTTTTTTGCCATTGGCCGAGTTTGCCCTTAATAATCGGGCTAGTTCTGCTACTTTGTTTTCGCCTTTTTTCTGCAATTCTGGTTTTCATCCTCGTTTTTCCTCGGGTCAGGTTGAGCCTTCTGACTGTCCGGGGGTGGATTCTGTGGTGGATAGGTTGCAGCAGATTTGGAACCATGTGGTGGACAATTTGAAGTTGTCACAGGAGAAGGCTCAGCGCTTTGCCAACCGCCGTCGCGGTGTGGGTCCCCGACTTCGTGTTGGGGATTTGGTATGGCTGTCTTCTCGGTATGTTCCTATGAAGGTCTCCTCTCCTAAATTCAAGCCTCGCTTCATCGGTCCTTATAAGATTTTGGAAATCCTTAACCCGGTGTCATTTCGTTTGGACCTCCCAGCGTCGTTTGCCATTCATAACGTGTTCCATAGGTCTTTGTTGCGGAGGTATGTGGTGCCTGTGGTTCCTTCTGTTGAGCCCCCTGCCCCGGTGCTGGTTGAGGGCGAATTGGAGTACGTGGTGGAGAAGATCTTGGATTCTCGTATTTCTAGATGGAGGCTTCAGTATTTGGTTAAGTGGAAGGGCTATGGTCAGGAGGATAATTCCTGGGTTGTCGCCTCTGATGTTCATGCGGCCGATTTGGTTCGTGCCTTCCATGTGGCTCATCCTGATCGCCCTGGGGGTTTTGATGAGGGTTCGGTGACCCCTCCTCAAGGGGAGGGTACTGTTGTGAACTGTTTTTGGGCTCCCTCTTGTGGTCACAAGTGGTACTGTGTGAGTGCTGTCTTTGGGCTCACTCTGGTGGCTCTTTGTGTCATTCTGCAGGTCTGGGGCTGGCTTCAGCTGTCTCGTTATGTGTTAGCTGGTTTCCTATTTAGCTCACCTGGACTTTCAGTGGTTGCCTGCTGTCAATGTATTCAGTGCTATTTTGATCTCTCCTGAATTCCTTCGTTATCAGTCTCTCCAAGAGAAGCTAAGTTTCTGTTTGGTTATTTTTTGCTCATCAGTGTTCAATATGTTTCTTGGTTATTTATTTGTTCTTGTCCAGCTTGCTAATATGTGATTTCCTTGCTTGCTGGTGGCTCTAGGGGGCTGAGTTCTCCCCTCACACCGTTAGTTGGTGTGGGGGTTCTTGAATTCTCAGCGTGGATATTTTGTATAGGGTTTTTTACTGACCGCACAGTTCCCTGTCTGTCTTCTGCTATCTAGTATTAGTGGGCCTCATTTGCTGAATCTGTTTTCATTTCTACGTTTTGTATTTTCCCCTTACCTCACCGTTATTATTTGTTGGGGGCTTCCTATATCTTTGGGGTCATTTCTCTGAGGCAAGTGAGGTCTTACTTTCTCTATAGGGGTAGCAAGTTTCTCAGGCTGTGTCGAGACGTCCAGGAATTTAGGCACGTTCACCGGCTACCTTTAGTGTGTTGGTTAGGATCAGGTTGCGGTCAGTCCAGTTACCACCTCCCTAGAGCTTGTTCTATGTTCAGTAACTTAGCTAGTCCATTCTGTGATCCTCAGCCACTAAGGATCATAACAGATCCCATCCAGCAGGTTAAAATTGTTATATCTCTGCTGCGTGGTGACCCCCAGGATTGGGCATTTGCCCTGGAACCTGGGAATCCGGCGTTGCTTAATGTAGACACCTTTTTTCAGGCGCTTGGGTTATTGTATGATGAACCTAATTCAGTGGATCATGCTGAGAAGACCTTGTTGGCCCTGTGTCAGGGTCAAGAAGCGGCAGAATCATATTGCCAGAAATTTAGAAAATGGTCTGTACTGACTAAATGGAATGAGGATGCCTTGGCGGCAATTTTCAGAAAGGGTCTTTCTGAATCCGTTAAAGATGTTATGGTGGGGTTCCCCACGCCTGCTGGTCTGAGTGATTCTATGTCTCTGGCCATTCAGATTGATCGGCGCTTGCGCGAGCGCAGAGTTGTGCACACTATGGCATTGTCTTCCGAGCAGAGTCCTGAGCCTATGCAGTGTGATAGGATTGTGTCTAGAGCTGAACGACAAGGATTCAGACGTCAGAATAGGTTGTGTTTTTACTGCGGCGATTCTGTTCATGTTATTTCTGATTGCCCTAAGCGTACCAAGAGAATCGCTAGTTCTGTTACCATCAGTACTGTACAACCTAAATTTCTGTTATCTGTGACCCTGATCTGCTCATTATCGTCATTTTCTGTCATGGCATTTGTGGATTCAGGCGCCGCTTTAAACTTAATGGACTTAGAATTTGCCAGACGTTGTGGTTTCCCCTTGCAGCCTTTGCAGAGTCCTATTCCTTTGAGGGGCATTGATGCTACACCGTTGGCTAAAAATAAACCTCAGTTTTGGACACAGCTGACCATGTGCATGGCGCCAGCCCATCAGGAAGATTGTCGTTTTCTGGTGTTGCATAATTTGCATGATGCTATTGTGCTGGGTTTCCCATGGTTACAGGTGCATAATCCAGTATTAGATTGGAAATCTATGTCTGTGACTAGTTGGGGTTGTCAGGGGGTTCATGGTGACGTTCCTTTGATGTCAATCGCCTCCTCCCCCTCTTCTAAAATTCCTGAGTTTTTGTCAGATTTCCAGGATGTATTCAATGAGCCCAAGTCCAGTTCCCTTCCACCGCATAGGGACTGTGATTGTGCTATTGACTTGATTCCAGGCTGTAAGTTCCCTAAGGGCCAACTTTTCAACCTGTCTGTGCCAGAACATACCGCTATGCGGAGCTATGTTAAGGAGTCCTTGGAGAAGGGGCATATTCGGCCATCTTCTTCACCATTGGGAGCAGGTTTTTTTTTTGTTGCCAAGAAGGATGGCTCCTTGAGACCCTGTATTGATTATCGCCTCTTGAATAAGATCACGGTCAAATTCCAATACCCTTTGCCTTTGCTTTCTGATCTGTTTGCTAGGATTAAGGGGGCTAGTTGGTTTACTAAGATTGACCTTCGAGGGGCATATAATCTTGTTCGTATTAAGCAGGGTGACGAATGGAAAACTGCGTTTAATACGCCCGAAGGCCATTTTGAATACCTTGTGATGCCATTCGGACTCTCTAATGCTCCATCTGTGTTTCAGTCCTTCATGCATGATATATTTCGGAATTATCTTGATAAATTCATGATTGTATATTTGGATGATATTTTGATTTTTTCAGATGATTGGGAGTCTCATGTGAAACAAGTCAGGATGGTATTTCAGATCCTTCGTGATAATGCCTTGTTTGTGAAGGGGTCTAAGTGCCTCTTTGGAGTACAGAAGATTTCTTTTTTGAGCTTCATTTTTTCTCCCTCATCTATAGAAATGGATCCGGTTAAGGTTCAGGCCATTCATGATTGGATCCAGCCCACATCTGTGAAGAGCCTTCAGAAATTTTTGGGCTTTGCTAATTTTTATCGCCGTTTCATTGCCAACTTCTCTAGTGTGGTTAAACCCCTGACCGATTTGACGAAGAAAGGCGCTGATGTGACGAATTGGTCCTCTGCGGCTGTTTCTGCCTTTCAGGAGCTTAAACGCCGATTTACTTCTGCCCCTGTGTTGCGTCAGCCGGATGTTTCTCTTCCTTTTCAGGTTGAGGTTGACGCTTCTGAGATTGGGGCAGGGGCTGTTTTGTCTCAGAGGAATTCTGATGGTTCCTTGATGAAACCGTGTGCCTTCTTTTCTCGAAAGTTTTCGCCTGCGGAACGCAATTATGATGTCGGCAATCGTGAGTTGTTGGCTATGAAGTGGGCATTTGAGGAGTGGCGACATTGTCTTGAGGGGGCCAAGCACCGTATTGTGGTCTTGACCGATCATAAGAATCTGATTTACCTCGAGTCTGCCAAACGGCTGAATCCTAGACAGGCCCGATGGTCCCTGTTTTTCTCCCGTTTTGATTTTGTGGTCTCTTATCTTCCGGGTTCTAAGAATGTTAAGGCTGATGCCCTCTCTAGGAGCTTTTTGCCTGATTCTCCTGGGGTCCTTGAGCCGGTCGGCATTCTGAAGGAAGGGGTGATTCTTTCTGCCATCTCCCCTGATTTACGACGGGTTCTTCAGGAATTTCAGGCTGATAAACCTGACCGCTGTCCAGTGGGGAAACTGTTTGTTCCTGACAGATGGACTAGTAAAGTGATTTCGGAGGTTCATTGTTCTGTGTTGGCTGGTCATCCTGGGATTTTTGGTACCAGAGATTTGGTTGGTAGGTCCTTTTGGTGGCCTTCTTTGTCACGTGATGTGCGTTCTTTTGTGCAGTCCTGTGGGACTTGTGCGCGGGCCAAGCCTTGCTTTTCCCGCGCTAGTGGGTTGCTTTTGCCTTTGCCGGTCCCTGAGAGGCCTTGGACGCATATTTCTATGGATTTTATTTCGGATCTCCCGGTTTCCCAGAGGATGTCGGTTATCTGGGTGGTTTGTGACCGGTTTTCTAAGATGGTTCATTTGGTACCTTTGCCTAAATTGCCTTCCTCTTCTGATTTGGTTCCGCTGTTTTTTCAGCATGTGGTTCGTTTGCAAGGCATTCTGGAGAATATTGTGTCCGATAGAGGGTTCCAGTTTGTTTCTAGGTTTTGGCGGGCCTTTTGTGCTAGGCTGGGCATTGATTTGTCTTTTTCTTCCGCTTTTCATCCTCAGACAAATGGCCAAACCGAGTGAACTAATCAGACTTTGGAAACTTATTTGAGATGCTTTGTGTCTGCTGATCAGGATGACTGGGTGGCTTTCTTGCCATTGGCCGAGTTTGCCCTTAATAATCGGGCTAGTTCTACTACCTTGTTTTCACCCTTCTTTTGTAACTCTGGTTTTCATCCTGGTTTTTCTTCAGGGCAGGTTGAGCCTTCTGATTGTCCTGGGGTGGACTCTGTGGTTGACAGGTTGCAGCAAAATTGGGCTCATGTTGTTGACAATTTGGTGTTGTCTCAGGAGGAGGCTCAACGTTTTGCTAACCGTCGTCGGTGTGTTGGTTCCCGGCTTCGGGTTGGGGATTTGGTCTGGTTGTCTTCCCGTCATGTTCCTATGAAGGTTTCTTCCCCTAAGTTTAAGCCTCGGTTTATTGGCCCTTATAGGATTTCTGAGATTATCAATCCAGTGTCTTTTCGTTTGGCCCTTCCAGCCTCTTTTTCCATCCATAATGTTTTTCATAGATCTTTGTTGCCGAAATATGTGGTGCCCGTTGTTCCCTCTGTTGATCCTCCTGCCCCGGTGTTGGTTGATGGGGAGTTGGAGTATGTGGTTGAGAAGATTTTGGATTCTTATTTTTCGAGGCGGAAGCTTCAGTATCTTGTCAAATGGAAGGGTTATGGCCAGGAGGATAATTCTTGGGTTGTTGCCTCCGATGTTCATGCTGAGGATTTGGTTCGTGCCTTTCATTTGGCTCGTCCGGATCGGCCTGGGGGCTCTGGTGAGGGTTCGGTGACCCCTCCTCAAGGGGGGGGTACTGTTGTGAATTCTGCTCTTGGGCTCCCTCCAGTGGTTATAAGTGGTAGCACTGCTGTCTCTGGATCGCAGCATTCATCAGGTGTGTCCACTTTTTGCAATTTTGACTGGGCTATTTAGTCTTGCTTGACCCTTTAGTCAGTGCCAGTTGTCCATTGTTCCTGGAGGATTCACATCCCTGCCTGGTCTCTCCTGCTTGCTGTTCATTTCAACAAAGATAAGTCCTGGCCTTGATTTTTGCTGTCCACATGCTGTGGCCTTATTGTTCAGTTCTTTTCCACGTTTTTGTCTTGTCCAGCTTGGTCTGTATAAGGATTTGTTTAGCCAAGCTGGTATCTCTGGAGATGCAGATATACCCTCCATATCTTTAGTTAGATGTGGAGATTTTGTATTTTCTGTGGTGGATATTTTCTAGTGTTTTAATACTGACCGCATAGTACTCTGTCCTATCCTTTCTATTTAGCTAGAAGTGGCCTCCTTTGCTAAATTCTGATTTCAGTCGGTGTATGTTTTTTCCCTCTCCTCTCACAGTCAATATTTGTGGGGGGCTGTCTATCCTTTGGGGATTTTCTCTGAGGCAAGATAGTTTTCCCTTTTCTATCTCTAGGGGTAATTAGTCCTCCGGCTGTGTCGAGATGTCTAGGGAGTAATAGGTACATTCCACAGCTACTTCTAGTTGCGGTGTTAAGTTCAGGGTCTGCGGTCAGTACAGGTACCACCTTCTCCAGAGTACGTCTCATGCTGCTCTCAGGCCACCTGATCATAACAGTAACTTTACCTATTGTGAATGGTGGATCCTGTGTTTTCTACTGTATATAGAGGTGTGATCATTCATTGTACAGGAGGAGGAGGCGAGCTGTGACATCATCTATTGTGAATGGTGGACCTTGTGTTATCTACTGTATATATAGGTGTTATCAGTCATTGTACAGGAGGAGGAGGCGAGCTGTGACATTATCTATTGTGAATGGTAGATCCTGTGTTATCTACTGTACATATAGGTGTTATCAGTCATTGTACAGGAGGAGGAGGCGAGCTGTGACATCATCTATTGTGAATGTTAGATCCTATGTTATCTACTGTATATAGAGTAATTTTTCAGGACAGTGAAGAGGAGGAGGTAATATGTAACTTGACTTATTGTAAATGGTTAATCTTGTGTTATTTACTGTATATAGAGGTGTTATCAGTCATTGTACAGGAAGGGGAGGAGGAGAGCTGTGATATCACCTATTGTGAATAGTGGATCCTGTGTCCTGTGTAATATAGTGACATCAAAAGTTGAAAAAAATCAGATAAAACAAAGTAAATTAACATATAAATTGCTTGAACTACGTCAGTCTCTGATGACAAATTCCCTTACATAAATTACGATTCAGGAAAGATATATATCTTGGTACCGTGTTAGCCGGTAGATAGAAAAATATTTAGAATTGAGAGTCCTCAGTGTATACATTGAAGAATTTCAACTCTCCCGGCAATGTCAGTCGAGTACCTTGGATGTAAATGACTCTACATCTTTACACAGCATGTTAACTTCCACATTATCAATAAGGTATAATCAATCGTTTGTGGCCGATGTATATAAAATAGACCCTAGTGCGAAGTAATTAGCTCCAAAGTCAGCTCCAAATGGTGATGGATTGTGTTGGACCTTTGGAGATTAATCAAGCCTGGGCCCTTGTAGTTTGATGGGTCAGTCCTACCATGCTTCCAAATTTGTATAGGACAGATATAATACTTGGAATTAGGTTGGTCTTCAATAAAAGAGGAATGACCACATCTAAATCTAGATGTAGCCAGTTGGACAGGGCTATAGGCAGACTTGAAGAAGATCTTCTTCCACTGAATGAAGGCCTTAGAACCACATTGTTAGTTAAATCTACATGTATTTTGTATACCTTTTTAAAATATTACTTACTGTATCTTGTGTTTACCATGATCTATGAGAACTCAATTAACATCAAGAGCTACATTCATAATTCTGCTCATCCCTGTTAATTCTCAGTCTATATGACCTCTCATTTCTCTGCTGCCCCCTCCTGGCTGGGTTGTTCAGAGCATGATTTAGCACTAAGCATCTCTGGCCCTAGTACTGACCTCACTATGGTGGACACATTTTTTTTTATATTGGAGCACTGGTTGGATTGAGAGTAAAGCCTCCAGTTTATGGCCCATTTTGTGTAAGACTGGGTTAATTCTAGATGCTGCATGTTCTAGGACAAGCATCCCTAGTGAATTCTCAGCACCTGTCCTTGAAAGATGCAGTGATTAATAGAAGCTGCTATTATAATTGGAGTCATGCTGTTAGACCTAAATTATAAAAAAAAATGACACTTCTAGACAAAGGTCCCATCACCACAATTATAGCCATTCTACTGAATACCACATAAAAGAGGACATTACTGAGATCATTGTGGGTAGATGTTTACTTTCATGTGGTCAATATAACACACCTAAAATTATTTTATTTTCTTTATCTGTTATGTGTACAGAATTTATTCATTCACAACAGTCCCTGTCCCACAAGAACTTAGTTACCACCCTATTCTTCAACCCCACACATGGAGGGTCCAAACAACCTTAAAAAAATCCATCATTATGACAACCTCAATCCATATATCCCATGGCAGATGTAACCCTGCCATGGTTGCCCATTTAAAAGGACATGTAATCAATCTTGTAATTAGAGAAAGAATATTAACAATGCTATCCCTTAATAGTTAGTCCTCTTGTCACGGGTTTACCACAACAGAGAGGGGCCTGAAAGCTGCAGCATATGATATCACGTACTCCTGCACTGATTGGAAGCACTTCTTCATATTCAACAGTACAGGTTTCTGTTAGCAGTACAGGGGTTAAAATGTTCAGCTTAGAGTCTCTGAAGCTTTCCCGCTTGGATGTGCTCAGCTGTTCAGTATTGAACACTCCCCACTTCTATATATACTCGCCTCTGGCAATCTGGATTGCCAATGATAGTCTTATACTGCCTAGTGTGGAGTGGTGGTGTTGGTTGTTGCTAGAGGCGCTTGGAGTGTTGATCGGTGACTGTTGCTTGGTCTTTCAGCTGTGTGCAATTCCTCATCCTCTCCTATTTGGTTTTCCTTCCTTTTCTGCCTAGTGTTCCTCTATGTTGCTTGTGAGTGCATATTTGTATGATTGGTATTTTCATTTTTCTATGTGCGTCCTCCCTTGTTAGTCTGGTTTGTGTATATACTGTGGTAGATTGGCTCACTAGGCTTCACACAGAGGAAGACTCAGGAACATTGTCTCTTTAAATCTCTCACTGGTTTATTAAGGATGCTGCCTAAACAAGTGCAGACTTAAAATAAACAAGGCCTTTCTCGCCTAAGGAAAACAAAACATAACATACAGCACAGTCGGTGTCGTTGCGGGGATCCGCTCATTCAGGTAAAAGTCAACATACACAGGTTCAACTTTCTTGTCAGGACACCTAACAATGGAGTTCTCCTTTCTAGGCCTACCAAACACCTAATGACTCAAAAGGCTTGCTATTTATATCCCAGACCATACCCTGGGATGGAGATATGGTGAATAACTCCCACACGCTCTATGATAGTTGACAAAAATCCAGCCCTTAAAATGGCCGCTTAACCCCTCTCAACACATAGTTTGCTGGAGGAAACTTCTAGGTTTCAAATCACTGAAGCTAGTAGCCTCAGTGAAACATATCTCCCCTCCAGTACTTTGCCAATGACTTTGTCACAATACACACAATATTATTTCCCACTTCCCTGGGTGGGGGAGGGGAACAGATATAGGACTGATTCAGGAGTGCAGCAAGGTACATGGCTCCAGCGTCTTCACCATCAGAAGAAAATCCAGGGAGCAGTGATAGCTAGGGCGTCCCTAGCTTTAGGGACAGGGAAGGAGCCCCTGGCCCTGAGTAATCTGACAGCAGAGTGGACACTGGTCCACACTATTTTTTGATCCACCATGGATCTTATTTCGGCTCTGGCTGGGCAACTGCAGCAGCTCAGCCTGGAGGTGGCAGATCTTTCTTCTGTTGTTACACAACACACGAACATGGCTGGTCTGGGCACCACTACTCCCAGGAAGCCCCAGGTGGAAGCCAAGATCGTCATGTTCAGGGAGGCCTGCAAAATTGAACTGACACTTCTTATGATAATATTGAAGTTGAAGCTTCATCATCTTTTTCAAGCCACCATTCCAGATTTGTGCAATGTATGTTTTTTGCATCAACATCAGCGATCTCACCATTATGAAACATACTAGTCACCTCTGCCTTGTTTGTCGTGCCAGAACTGGTAGACATTGGGATGAGCCAACTTGATGACTCCGATATTTTGCCTGGATGTCCACCTTTTGACTTCTGAATGGATGGGCGGACTTAATTTCGTATTCTTCCAACTATCATGGCATTCACATAATGCAGTTTGGCAATTTTCTGGGCCAAGAGACCGCTATCGATGAGTTGGATGATGCTGTTTCTCTTTTCTTGGAAAACTGACTTCATAGCTGCTCCTCAATTCAAATCAGTTACCTTTCACTTGGGAATCAACCTAATAATACACTGAGCTATTAGAGAATGTGAAAACAGGTTGTATTTTGTAGTATTTAGAAATAAAAATATTTTTAAACCACCAGGAGCAAAACAGTTATAATGCAGCAACATGACAAGAATCTGCATAACTAATCATATGCTAAATAGTTGCAAGTCCAATTTATGTATGAGATAGCCAAGATGATTGTCTATAAAATGATGGTAGCCTAACGATCACAGTAGTAGTGGATGGTGAAAAATAGAGCCTCGAAGTCAAAAGTTCAAAACATTGTTACTCTTTTGTGCAGCACCCCAGGATCCTGGTCCTTGCAGTAATATCATTCTCCTCTAGAGGGGAGTGATGTTATGTTTGGAGGCAATGAAAGACAACTGAATCCAGGTATCACAAACATACAACACATTTCATACTCCAGTCCACCAGGGGGAGCTATGCTCCTATTTATTAGGGCACTCTTCACACTTAGGTAAAACTGGTGGCCTGGAGAGGAATTTAGGCAATTGCTGGCTGAGCTTCGCTCAGGTAGTTGGTCCCTGACAGGGGTGGGAGGCCTAGACAGAGGGTCACGGAGCTGCGCCTGCCCTAAGTGCTGCAGTTCCTAAGAATGGACACCAAGGAGAACTGTATTGTAGAGAGGGTGAGAAGAAGTCATAGCAAAGGAGTGGATACCAGAAGGAGTTCTGCCCTGCACAGGCTGCCTCCTTCTGAGGCGCAGGAACCCGGTAGCCGGAACACCGAGGGAGCAACAGTCCTTTATGCCTTGCTCCAGAGACCGGCAGGACAGCTAATTGAACGTTACTGATCCGCCCTATACCCAGAAGGCAAGGTGGCACCCACGAGAGGCTGGGGCAATGATAGAGTCCCTGTAAAAAGCCTCAAGCCACCGGTCATACAGGTTTGTCCTATCCATCTGGGGGACAGAGAGAGATAACACCAATAACATCTATAACATCTGTGAAGACCTTATCAGAGGCTTAGCAGTAAGGTACTACAACACCACGGCGCTAGAGGAAGGCTACTGATTTCCACCTGGATAAGGGGACTCTGGATTTGCCTCCAAACCGGCCGGACTCTGCCTGCCCTGTGGTCTGCGCTAAGGACTGGGGATGCTGAGGCCTTCAGTAAAAAGGTAAAGAGACTGCAACCTTGTGTCCTCGTTCTTCACTGCGCCTCTCACCATCCACCATCTATACACTGGGAAGCCCTGGTGTTGTGAATTCTGTTCTCGAACTCCCTCCGGTGGTTATGAATGGTACTTCGGCGAGTTCTGTCCATGGACTCCCTCTGGTGGCTGTGAGTGGAGATGCTGGTTCTGAGGTTCTGTCCTCAGCTGACCTTGTTTAGTCCTAGGCTGGCTGCTCTATTTAACTCCACTTAGATCGTTACTTGATGCCAGCTGTCAATGTCCTAGTACTGGTTCAGTTTGCTCTTGGATCTTTCAGATGACCTGTCTACTCCAGCAAAAGCTAAGTCCCTGCTAGCTTATTTGTTTACCACTGTTTTTCTGTCCAGCTTGCTATCATGATTCTGCCTGGCTAGCTGGAAGCTCTGGGATGCAGAGTGGCACCAACACGCCATGAGTCGGTGTGGGGTCTCTTTTGCACACTCTGCATGGTTTTTTGGTAGTTTTTTATGCTGACCGCAAAGATACCTTTTCTATCCTCAAGTCTGTTTAGTTAAGTCTGGCCTCCTTTGCTGAAACCTATTTCATTCCTGTGTTTGTGACTTCCATCTTAACTCACAGTCAATACGTGTGGGGGGCTACCTATTTCTTTGGGGAATTTCTCTGAGGCAAGTTAGGCCTTATTTTCTATCTTTAGGGGTAGTTAGCTCTTAGGCTGTGAAGAGGCGTCTAGGCAGAGTCAGGTACGCTCCACGGCTATTTCTAGTTGTTGTGATAGGTTTAGGGGTTGCGGTCAGCAAAGCTCCCACTTCCCAGAGCTTGTCCTGTATTACTAGTTTGCTCATCAGGTCATTCCTAGTGCTCCTAACCACCAGGTCATCATAACACCCTGGGGATACACTTCACCTGTGGGAAAGTATACCATCTAGCTGCCATAACATCACCCCAGCGGACCCCTTAAGCAGCCTCGGTCACCATGACCGAATACCACAGGTGGCGTCACGAACATTATCCCTTAAAAGACCTTTCCCTTTAATACGGACCTCCCGAGGGCCGCGGACCGGGTCAGCCACCGTGACATCCCCCTTGAGAACCGAAGGACCCAGTACCGAGTTCTCCTAGCCCTTGGGGGTGCTCCATTTGCTCTTCACTCTATACGCCTGATCTTGAGTCATACCAGGTACACATCAGACAGGTCCTTCAGATACTTGGAGCGCCCCCACTGCCGCAGGGCCGAGGGGTACCCGGTACCGGGCCTCTGAGTCTCTGTTCTAGGGTTGTCACGGTGGCTAGACCCGGTCCGTGACCCTGCTGAGGGGCGTCCAATGAAAGGTGTGGATGGTGATGGTGATGATGTTATGGTGCGGTGCAGGTCGCAGTAAATAACAAGGACACCAGGTTGTAGTCTCTTTACCTCTTTACTGAAGGCTTCAGGATCCTCAGTCCGGAATACGGTTAACCGGGCTGCCTGAGTCCGGCTGGTCCAATGGCACCTCCAGAGTTCCCTTTGCAGGTGGAAATCTGTGCCTACCTTCTAGCGCTTGTGTATTGTGGTCCTCCCCTGCTGTGCTTACGGGATAATCCCCACAACTGTTGTGTCTGTTTCTGAAGTTCCCTCACAACTCGATTATGATGTTCTGCTTCGTCCCCCAGATGATATGGCTAGGACGCACCCGTTTGACGGGTAGGCTCGGAGGTCTTCCGGGACCCTAGAGTCGCCCCTCTCCAGATGTTGCCCCCTGTGTCTGCTTAGGTGATTTTGGGTGAGACAGCCCGCCTATAACTGACTGTCCTGCCGTAGGTTTGAAGTAAGGCCTGGAGCTCAATACTTCCTCTGCGTTCCGGCCACCGGCTGCGCGCCTCAGTAGGATGTTGCCTCGACTTACAGCACGACTCCTACTGGTGTTTCTCCTTGTTGCGTTGATCTCGTTTCTCACTCAGCACAATAAACCTCGCTTCTTGTCCTTTCTTGGGGTATCGCCGCGATGAAGTGCAGGCGCGGTCCCGTAACGTTCTTTCTGTTCGCTAGGCCTCTGTTAGGATCCCACCCCTGACAGGGACCCCCCTGAATCTTCCCCTGCAACACCCTCTGCCACAGGATGTTGCCTGGTTCCAACCCAGTCAGCTTCTCACTAACTTCCTATCCAACCCCCAGTTTTACCAGATTGTGAGGAGTGGCCTAATACATAGCACCCTTAGCTCCCCCTGGAGGCCAGACTGTGAAGTGTATTGGTGTCTGTGATACCTGGTCAGGTGAACTCCTTCAGTGCCATCGGACGTACCATAGCCCCCCTTAGCGGCGGAGCATCAGTACTGCAACGACCAGGACTCTGGGGTGCTGCATACTCAGAGACAATAAATTATTTATCAAACCAGAGAAATGCATGTTATCGGTTCAGGAGATTCCTTTTCTGGGTTATGTTTTATCGTCCTCTGGTTTTCGCATGTTTCCTGCAAAAATCCGAGTTGGGATCATCCTGAGAACCTAAAGGCCTTACAAAGATTTTTGGGTTTCACCAACTACTATCAAAAGTTCATCAAAAACTTTTCGATAGTGGCCAAACCTCACACAGATATGGCCCTGGCGTCTTCACAATCAGAAGTAACCCGGGGAGCAGAGATAGCTAGGGCGTCCCTAGCTTTAGTTACAGGGAAGGAACCCCTGACTTCAGGTAATCCATCAACAGAGTTGTGACCTGTTGTGAACTGTGTTTCTGGGCTCCCTCTGGTGGTCACTAACGGTATTGTGTTAGGCATGTCTTGTTGCATGCCTGAGCTCCAGCTGTGTCGTTAAGCAGCGGGTGTTCCCTATTTAAGTCTCCTCTGGACTCAGTCTCTTGCCTGGCATCGTTGTATCCAGACCTATATGGTCTCCTCCGGATTCCTTTCAGTCTGCCTCATGCAAGAAAAGCTAAGTCTGTTTTGTACAATTTGGATCGTTTGCATTATTCAGTGTTTTGTCCAGCTTGCTTTACATTTGATTTTCTGACTCGCTGGAAGCTCTAGGGGGCTGATATTCTCCCTCCACACCGTCAGTCGGTGTGGGGGTTCTTGAATGTTCAGCGTGGATGTTTTTGTAGGGTTTTCTGCTAACCGCATAGTCCACTATCTATTTTCTGCTATTTAGACTATTGGGCCTCACTTTGCTGAATCTAGTTCATCTCTACGTTTGTGCTTTCCTCTTGCCTCACCGTTATTATTTGTTGGGGGCTTTCTATATCTTTGGGGTTCAATTTCTCTAGAGGCAAGTGAGGTCTTATTTTTTCTCTCTAGGGGTAGTCAGTTCTCCGGCTGGCTCGAGACGTCTAGAACCAACGTAGGCACGTTCACCGGCTACTTTTAGTTGTTTGTGTTAGGATCAGGTATGCGGTTAGCCCAGTTTCCACCTCCCTAGAGCAGTATTTATATTTTTGCTATCTTGCCGGAATATCAGATATCCTCTGCCATTGGGATCATAACAGTGACCCCTGTTTTTTCACTTCTTCTCATCCCTTCTGTGAATTTTATACTTAGTTATTCTGTAACTGCTCTGAAAAAAAAATTGTCCTATGTGGAATGTTGAGATTTGGGTTTAGGGTGGCATAGGGAATTGAAGTTAAGATACTTTTTTATGTTTTATACTATGGAATTCTTATTCATCTTTTTTAGCAGATGGAAAATCTGTATTTGGAGTTTTTCAATAAAAATGATTTGGCTTTTTTTTTTAAAAAAGGACATGTAACCCAAATTTCACAAGCAGTGGCAACTGCAGGGAAAATGAGCGGAAAATAACATCTGATCCTTGAAGCTCAAGGACCCAAAACCAGCTGGATATTTTTTTTCAGAATGAGTTGCTGATTTTGTAAGTTTGCCCACTGACAAAGGCTTGAACAGTCTATAATTTTAAGGGTAAGTTAATTTTAACATTGAGAGCTAGAATATCAAAAACAAAATAAAAAAAAATCACATCGTATAAATTATATAAATTTATTAACATTTTGCAGTGAGAAATAAGTATTTGATCCCTCTGGCAAACAAGACTTAATACTTGGTGGTAAAACCCTTGTTGGAAAGCACAGGAGTTAGACTTTTTTGTAGTTGATAGTGAGGTTTGCGCACATGTCAGGAGAAATTTTGGTCCACTCCTCTTTGAAGATCATCTCTAAATCATTAACCCCTTTACCCCCAAGGGCGGTTTGCACGTTAATGACCAGGCCAATTTTTACAATTTTGACCACTGTCCTTATGAGGGTCTAACTCTGGAACGCTTCAACGGATCCCGGACACTGTTTTCTCGTGACATATTGTACTTCATGTTAGTGGTAAAATTTCTTCGATATTACTTGCGTTTATTTGTGAAAAAAGCAGAAATTTGGCATAAATTTGGAAAATTTCGCAATTTTCCAACTTTGAATTTTCATGCCCATAAATCACAGATACATGCCACACAAAGTACTTAATAAATACAATTTCTCATATGTTTTCTTTAGATCAGCACAATTTTGGAACCAACATTTTTTTTCGTTAGGAAGTTATAAGGGTTAAAAGTTGACCAGCAATTTCTTATTTTTACAACGCCAATTTTTTTAGGGACCACATCACATTTGAAGTCACTTTGAGGGGTCTATACGATAGAAAATGCCCAAAAGTGACACCATTCTAAAAACTGTACCCCTCAAGGTGCTCAAAACCACATTCAAGAAGTTTATTAACACTTCAGGTGCTTCACAGGAATTTTTGGAATGTTTAACAAAAAAATGAACATTTAACTTTTTTTCACAAAAAATTTACTTCAGATCCAATTTGTTTTATTTTACCAAGGGTAACAGGAGAAATTGGACCCCAAAAGTTGTTGTACAATTTGTCCTGAGTACATAGATTCCCCATATGTGGGGGGAACCACCGTTTGGGCACATGGCAGAGCTCGAAAGGGAAGGAGCGCAGTTTGACTTTTCTATGCAAAATTGGCTGGAATTGAGATAGGACGCCATGTCATGTTTGGAGAGCTCCTGATATGCCTAAACAGCGGAAACCCCCCATAAATGACACCATTTTGGAAAGTAGACCCCCTAAGGGATTTATCCAGATATGTGGTGAGCACTTTGACCCAAAGAAGTGCTTCACAGAAGTTTATAATTTAGAGCCGTAAAAATAAAAAGATCATATTTTTTTCACAAAAATTACCTTTTGCCCCCAATTTTTTATTTTCCCAAGGGTAACAGAAGAAATTGGACCCAAAAGTTGCTGTGCAATTTGTCCTGAGAACGCTGATACCCAATATAGGGGCGTAAACCACTGTTTTGGCGCATGACAGAACTCGGAAGGGAAGGAGCGCCGTTTGACTTTTCAATGCAAAATTGGCTGGAATTGAGATAGGACGCCATCTCGCGTTTGGAGAGCCCCTGATGTGCCTAAACAGTGGAAACCCCCCACAAGTGACACTATTTTGGAAAGTAGACTCCCTAAGGAACTTATCTAGATGTGTGGTGAGCACTTTGAACCCCTAAATGTTTCACAGAAGTTTATAATGTAGAGCCATAAAAATAAAAAATCATATTTTTTCACAAAAATCTTTTCGCCCCTAATTTTTTATTTTTCCAAGGGTAACAGGAGAAATTGGACCACAAAAGTTGTTGTACATTTTGTCCTGAGTACGCCGATTCCCCATATGTGGGGTAAACCACTGTTTGGGCGCATTGACTTTTCAATGCAAAATTGACTGGAATTGAGATAGGACGCCATGTCGGGTTTGGAGAGCCCCTGATGTGCCTAAACAGTGTAAACCCCTAATAAGTGACCCCATATTGGAAACTAGACCCCCCCAAGGAACTTATCTAGATGTGTTGTAAGAACATTGAACCCCCAAGTGTTTCACTATAGCAGAGCCGTGATAATGAAAAATCCTTTTTTTTCCACAAAAATGATTTTTAGCCTCCAGTTTTGTATTTTCCCAAGGGTAACAGGAGAAATTGGACCCCAAAAATTGTTGTCCAATTTATCATGAGTACGCTGATACCCCATATGTGGGGGGAACCACCGTTTGGGCGCATGGCAGAGCTCGAAATGGAAGGAGCACCGTTTGGAATGCAGACTTAGATGGAATGGTCTGCGGGCGTCACATTGCGCTTGCAGAGCCCCTGACGTACCTAAACAGAAACCCCCCATAAGTGACCCCATATTGGAAAGTAGACCCCCAAGGAACTTATCTAGATGTGTTATGAGAACTTTGAACCCAAGTGTTTCACTACAGTTTATAACACAGAGCCGTGAAAATAAATAATCTTTTTACTTCCACAAAAATTAATTTTAGCCCCCAGTTTTGTATTTTCCCAAGGGTAAAAGGAGAAATTGGACCACAAAAGTTGTTGTCCAATTTGTCCTGAGTATGCTGATACCCCATATGTGGGGGTAAACCACTGTTTGGGCGCACGGTAGAGCTCAGAAGGGAAGGAGCACTGTTTTACTTTTTCAACGCAGAATTGGCTGGAATTGAGATCGGATGCCATGTCGCATTTGGAGAGCCCCTGATGTGCCTAAACAGTGGATATCCCCCAATTCTAACTCCAACCCTAATCCCAACTCTAACCATAATCCTAGCCACACCCCTAACCTGGACACGCCCCTAACCTGAACACACCCCTAACCTGAACACACCCCTAACCCTAATCCCAACCCTAACCATAACCGTAACCACACCTATAACCCCAAAACACCTCTAACCCCAGCACACCTCTAACCCCAACATATCCCTAACCCTAATCCCAACCCTAACCACACCCCTAACCCTGACACACCCCTAACCCTAATCCCAACTGTAATCCCTACTGTAAGCATAATCCAAACCCTAACCCCATCTCTAGCCCCAACCCTAACTGTAGCCCCACTCCTAACCTTAACTTAAGCCCCCAACCCTAACCCTAACTTTAGCCCCAACCCTAACCCTAGCCCTAGCCCTAACCCTAACCCTAATGGGAAAATAGAAATAAATACATTTTTAAAATTTTATTATTTTTCCCTAACTAAGGGGGTGATGAAGGGGGGTTTGATTTACTATTTATAGCAAGGTTTTTTAGCGGGTTTTTGTTTGGCAGCTGTCACATGCTAAAAGACGCTTTTAATTGCAAAAAAATGTTTTTGCATCACCTCATTTTGAGAGTTATAATTTTTCTATATTTTGGCACACAGAGTAATGTGAGGTCTTGTTTTTTTGACATTTTTTCATTGCTTTTTATTCCGATTTTTGGGAGGCAGAATGAACAAAAACCAGCAATTCATGAATTTCTTTTGGGTGGGGCGTTTATACCGTTCCGCGTGTTGTAAAGTTGATAAAGCAGTTTTATTCTTCGGATTAGTACGAGTACAACGATATCTCATTTATATCTTTTTTTTATGTTTTGGCGTTTTTAGACAATAAAAACTATTTTATATAAAAAATAATTGTTTTTGCATCGCTTTATTCTGAGGGATATAACTTTTTATTTTTTTTCTGATGACGGTTTGTTTTTTGCGAGACAAGATGACGTTTTCAGCTGTACCATGTTTATTTATATCCATCTTTTTGATCGCATGTTATTCCACTTTTTGTTATTTTTACACATGATGTTTTTTTTTATTTTTACTTAGTCCCAGGGTGGGACATCACTATATAAAGACAGATAGCTGAACTGACATTGTGCCCAGCACTGTGTCAGATCAGCGATCTGACAGGCAGTGCTGCAGGCTTGCCGGTGCCTGTTCTCACCACCTCCCTGCAGGACCCGGAAGGAGCCCCGTGGCCATCTTGGATCCGGGGCCTGCAGGGAGGAGGAGGGAGGAGACCCTCTGAGCAACGCGATCACATCGCGTTGTTCTGAGGGTCTCCGGGAAGCACGCAGGGAGCCCCCTCCCTACGCGATGCTTCCCTATGCCGCCGGAACACTGCGATCTTGTTTGATCGCAGTACTTTGGGGGCTAATGTGCCGGGAGTGGGCTGTGAACACTCCTGGCACATAGTGCCAGAGGTCAGCTGTGATAATCAGCTGACACCCGGCCGTGATCGGCTGCGCTCCCCCCGTGAGCGCGGCTGATCACGTATGACATACTATTCCATCCATGGGAATTAGGGCCCGGGTCACATGGACGGAATAGTGCATCTAATGGCAGAAAGGGGTTAAAGGGAACCTGTCACCCCCCCAGGCGTTTGTAACTAAAAGAGTCACCTTGTGCAGCACTAATGCTGAATTCTGTCAAGGCTGCTCTTTAATTTGGGGTCCCTTCCACCGCTGAAAGAATAATTTTTATAATTTGCCCTCCATACCTGTAGTTTGTCGGGGGGCATGTCCTTCCTCCCAGGACACAAATGCCTCCCAGCCATCAGTCATTTCCTCCTTTCCCCTGGGCGCCACCTCCTCAGCATTCAGTTATGTCCCCGGCGCCTGCGCTGTAATTTTTTTCTCAGGCATGCACAGTTAGCGCTGCTCTTCCACTGACATCACATGATGTCTTCATTCTCGTGCCTGCGTGTATGCGTGGCCCAAGATTCCCAGCCCATCAGTGTGAATGAATCAGAAGAGACTGCGGGGCGGGATCTCGAGCCGCGCGTACACGCAGGAGCAAGAGTGAAGACATCATGTGATGTCAGTGGAAGAGCAGTGCTAACTGCGCATGCCTGAGAAAAAAAATTACAGCGCAGGTGTCGGGGACATAACTGAATGCTGAGGAGGCGGCGCCCAGGGGAAAGTAAGAAATGACTGATGGCTGGGAGCAGGGCCGTATTTAGAGTTTCTGCTGCCCTAGGCACTTTTAGTGCTGCCTCCCCCTTTGGTGAGTATGACACTATCGGCAGTGACTTTGGCAAGAATCGCTGATGTGAAAGTCACCTTTTGCAGCAGATCCGGCAGATTTCTGCATCTGCTGCATAACGGATCACTTACGGCAACACTGCGTTCAGCCTCATTCATTCCCTATGGGATTTGCGGCACTTGCCATGATCTGGCAAATGCGGTACCATACCTCCCAACTTTTGAAGAAGGGAAGGAGGTATAAAGTTAGCGGCGCATGTAGTGTGCCGCGGCAAGTTTTAGGCCACACCTCTGACCACACCCATTTCACAACTAGTCACACCCATATCCACGTCCCAACCACAGCCATTTAGCACTGCTGATCACACTGTTTTATATACAATAATTATAAACAAAAAAATATGGCCACACAGTGCTCCATACTGTATAATGGCCACACATGATGCTCCATACTGTATAATGGCCACACATGATGCTCCATACTGTATAATGGCCACACATGATGCTCCATACTGTATAATGGCCACACATGATGCTCCATACTGTATAATGGCCACACATGATGCTCCATACTGTATAATGGCCACACATGATGCTCCATAGTGTATAATGGCCACACATGATGCTCCATACTGTATAATGGCCACACAGTGCTCCATAATTTATAATGGCCACACAGTGCTCCATACTGTATAATGGCCACACATAGTGCTCCATACTGTATAATGATCCCACATGATGCTCAATACTGTATAATGGCCACACATGATGCTCCATACTGTATAATGGCCACACAGTGCTCCATAATTTATAATGGCCACACAGTGCTCCATACTGTATAATGGCCACACATAGTGCTCCATACTGTATAATGATCCCACATGATGCTCAATACTGTATAATAGCCACACATGATGCTCCATACTGTATAATGACCACACATGATGCTCCATACTGTGTAATGGCCTTGGCCACACATGACGCTCCATACTGTATAACGGCCACACATGGTGCTCCATACTGTATAACGGCCACACATGATGCTCAATACTGTATAACGGCCACACACAGTTCTCCATACTGTATAATGATCCCACATGATGCTCAATACTGTATAATGACCCCCCCCTCCTGTATGCATGGCTCATCTCCCTCCCATCCCATATGCATGGCTCATATCCCCCCCTCCTGTATGCTTGGCTCATATTCCCCCTCTGTATGCATGGCTCATATTCCCCCTCCTGTATGCATGGCTCATATCCCCCCCTGTATGCATGGCTCATATTCCCCCCCCTGAATGCATGGCTCATATTCCCCCCCTGTATGCATGGCTGATATTCCCCCCCCTGAATGCATGGCTTATCTCTCCACCCCCCCCTGTATGCATGGCTCATATTCCCCCCCTGTAAGCATGGCTCATATTCCCCCCCCTGTATGCATGGCTCATATTCCCCCCTCCTGTATGCATGGCTCATATTCCCCCTGTATGCATGGCTCATATTCCCCCCCTGAATGCATGGCTTACCTCTCCACCCCCCCTGTATGCATGGCTTATATTCCCTCCCGTAAGCATGGCTCATATTCCCCCCCCTGTATGCATGGCTCATATTCCCCCCTGTATGCATGGCTCATATTCCCCCCCCTGAATGCATGGCTTATCTCTCCACCCCCCCCCCGCGCTCCTAGGGCGCGAGGGGGGGCGGGGGATTTGGTTGGTCGGGAGGTGACCCAGGAAAAAAAAGAAAAAAAAAGAAAGAACAACAAACCTTGCTCAGGTGCCGCGCCCCCTGCATTGTCCCCGCCCTAGGCACGTGCCCTCAAGTGCCTAGTGGCAAATACGGCCCTGGCTGGGAGGCGTTTGTGTCCTGGGACGAAAGACATGCCCCCCTGACAAACTACAGGTATGGAGCGCAAATTATAAAAACGATTCTTTCAGCGGTGGAAGGGACCCCAAATAAAAGAGCCACCTTGACAGAATGCAGCATTAGTGCTGCACAAGGTGGCTCTTTTAGTTACAAACGCCTGGGGGGTGACAGGTTCCCTTTAAGATTTTAAGACTGTCGCTTGGCAACTCGGAGCTTCAACTCCCTCCATGAGTTTTCTAGGACATTAAGGTTACATACAAATTACAGATATCATTTACAGTAAGCATACTAACAATTACAGATTGATACAGAGGGGCGAGGACCCTGCCCTTGCGGGCTTACATTCTACAGGATGGTGGGGATGGAGACAATAGGTTGAGGGTTGCAGGTAGCTTCGGTAGTGGTGAGGAGGCAGCGGGGTCAGTACAGGCTGTAGGCTTTCCTGAAGAGGTGGGTTTTCAGGTTCTGTCTGAAGGATCTGAATGTGGTTGATAGTCGGACGTGTTGGGGCAAAGAATTCCAGAGGTTGGGGGATATTCGGGAGAAGTCTTGGAGGCGGTTGGGTGAGGAGCGGATAAGTGTGGAGGAGAGAAGGAGGTCTGGGGAAGACCGGAGATTACGTGAGGGAAGATATCGGGAGATTAGTTCAGAGATATATGGAGGAGGCAGGTTATTGATGGCTTTGTAGGTCAGTATTTGTAATTTGAACTGGATACGCTGAGGGAATGGGAGCCAGTGAAGAGATTTGCAGAGGGGAAGCGGAGGAGTAGCGAGGAGAAAGATGAATTAGTCGGGCAGCAGAGTTAAGAAAGGACAGGAGAGGTGCAAGGGTGTTAGTAGGGAGGCCACAGAAAAGTGCAGCGCCCCAGAGTCCTGGTCGTTGCAGTATTGTCGCTCTGCCACAAGGGGGAGTGATGGTACGTCTGATGGCACTAAAGGAGTTCACCTGACCAGGTATCACAGTCACACACTACACTTCACACTCCGGCCACCAGGGGGAGCAAAAGGTTCTATGTATTAGGCCACTCCTCACACTCTGGTAAAACTGGGAGTCGGATAGGAAGTTAGAGAGAAGCTGACTGGGTATTGCCCAGGTAACATCTAGTGAGAGAGAGAGTTGCTTGGGAAGACTCAGGGAGGTCCCTGTCAGGGGTGGGATCCTGGCAGTGGCCTAGCACGAGACAGATCGTTACGGAGCCGTGCCTGCACCTCATTGTGGCGCCATCCTAAGAAAGGACACGAAGCGAAGTATATTGTGGAGAAGTGAGAAACGAGATCACAGCACAAAGGAGATAGAACCAGGAGGAGTCGTGCCCCAACATCGGCAACATTCTTCTGAGGCGCGTAGCCGGCGGCCGGAACGCCAAGGAAGTAATAGGCTCTACGCATTACTTTGAACTACGGCAGGGCAGTTAACTCTAGGTTGGCTGTCTCACCTTTACACCTAATGAAGACAACGGAGGCAATTGTGGGAGAGGGGCGTCTCTAGGGTCCCTATAAAATAACTCCAGGCCTACCCCGTAATACGGGTGCGTCCTATCCAAACCATCTGGGGGACGGAGAGAAAGAACAGAAACATACACGACAGCTGTGAGGACTATCCCGTGGTGCTCAGCAGGGAGGTACTACAACACACAGGCGCTAGTAGGAAGGCTACTGATTTCCACCTGCAAAGGGAACTCTGGATGTGCCTTCGGACCGGCCGGTCTCAGCCAGCCCTGTTAGCAGTGCTCTGGATTTCGGATGCCGAAGCCTTCAGTAAAGAGGTAAAGAGACTGCAACCCTGTGTCCTCGTCATTTACTGCAACCTACACCATTACCATCTACTCATCAAGGGAAGCCCTGGGGACATACTTCACCTGTGGGAAGTTACAACATCTAGCTGCCATTCCATCACCCCAGCGGACCCCTAGCAGCGTCGGTCACCCTGACCGAATACCACAGGTGGCGTCACGAACACTTGACAAACTCTCACCTACACCTTTATTTGGGCGCCCCTTAGCAGGGCCACGGACCGGGTCAGGCCACCTTGACACTCCTAGAACCGAGACCGAGGGACCCGGTACCGAGTACCCCGCTGTGGTGCGTTTGGGGGCCGCTCCAAAAGGATGTTGCAGTAGTCGAGGCAGGAGACGATGAGGGCATGCACAAGCATTTTAGTAGATTGACGGTTGAGGAAAGGACGGATTCTGGAGATATTTTTGAGCTGGAGGCGACAGGAGGTGGAAAGAGCTTGGATGTGCAGTTTGAAGGACAGGGCAGAGTCAAGGGTTACTCCGAGGCAGCGGACTTCCAATACGGGGGAAAGCATGATCTCGTTAAATGCGATAGATAGGTCAGGTAAGGAAGATCTATAAGATGGAGGAAAGATGATGAGTTCAGATTTGTCCACAATGAGATTGAGGAGGCGAGAAGAGAAGACGGAGCATATGGCTGATAGACACTCCAGGATTCTGGACAGCAGGAGAGGTGACGTCTGGGCCAGAGAAGTAGATCTGAGTGTCATCAGTATAAAGGTGGTACTGGAATCCATGGGAGTTGTCCCAGGCCAAGTGTATAGATGTATGTACTATTACTGACTATTGTGTGCACCTATTTCATGTTTATTACCTCATTACACTTGTAATTTTTTTTATATATACTGTTTATTGTATGTGTCCAGGTTATGCCACCATTTTATCCTCATCTGTATTGTTCTCATAGTTACATAGTTACATAGTTATTAAGGTTGAAGGAAGACTGTAAGTCCATCTAGTTCAACCCATAGCCTAACCTAACATGCCCTAACATGTTGATCCAGGGGAAGGCAAAAAAAACCCATGTGGCAAAGAGTAACTCCACCATGGGGAAAAAAATTCCTTCCCGACTCCACATACGGCAATCAGACTAGTTCCCTGGATCAACGCCTTATCAAGGAATCTAGTGTATATACCCTGTAACATTATACTTTTCCAGAAAGGTATCCAGTCCCCTCTTAAATTTAATTAATGAATCACTCATTACAACATCATACGGCAGAGAGTTCCATAGTCTCACTGCTCTTACAGTAAAGAATCCGCGTCTGTTATTATGCTTAAACCTTCTTTCCTCCAGACGTAGAGGATGCCCCCTTGTCCCTGTCTCAGGTCTATGATTAAAAAGATCATCAGAAAGGTCTTTGTACTGTCCCCTCATATATTTATACATTAACATAAGATCACCCCTTAGTCTTCGTTTTTCCAAACTAAATAGCCCCAAGTGTAATAACCTATCTTGGTATTGCAGACCCCTCAGTCCTCTAATAACCTTGGTCGCTCTTCTCTGCACCCGCTCCAGTTCAGCTATGTCTTTCTTATACACCGGAGACCAGAACTGTGCACAGTATTCTAAGTGTGGTCGAACTAGTGACTTGTATAGAGGTAAAATTATGTTCTCCTCATGAGCATCTATGCCTCTTTTAATACATCCCATTATTTTATTTGCCTTTGTAGCAGCTGCCTGACACTGGCCACTGAATATGAGTTTGTCATCCACCCATACACCCAGGTCTTTTTCATTGACGGTTTTGCCCAGAGTTTTAGAATTAAGCACATAGTTATACATCTTATTACTTCTACCCAAGTGCATGACCTTACATTTATCCCCATTAAAGCTCATTTGCCATTTATCAGCCCAAGCTTCTAGTTTACATAAATCATCCTGTAATATAAAATTGTCCTCCCCTGTATTGATTACCCTGCAGAGTTTAGTGTCATCTGCAAATATTGAAATTTTACTCTGAATGCCCCCTACAAGGTCATTAATAAATATGTTAAAAAGAAGAGGGCCCAATACTGACCCCTGTGGTACCCCACTGCTAACCGTGACCCAGTCCGAGTGTGCTCCATTAATAACCACCCTTTGTTTCCTATCCCTGAGCCAGCTCTCAACCCACTTACACATATTTTCCCCTATCCCCATTACTCTCATTTTATGTAACAACCTTTTGTGTGGCACCGTATCAAAAGCTTTGGAAAAGTCCATATATACTACGTCCACTGGGTTCCCTTGGTCCAGTCCGGAACTTACCTCTTCATAGAAGCTGATCAAATTAGTCTGACATGAACGGTCCCTAGTAAACCCGTGCTGATACTGGGTCATGAGGTTATTCCTCTTCAGATACTCCAGCATAGCATCCCTTAGAATGCCCTCCAGGATTTTACCCACAGTAGAGGTTAAACTTACTGGCCTATAATTACCGAGTTCAGTTTTTGCCCCTTTTTTGAATATTGGCACCACATTTGCTATACGCCAGTCCTGTGGTACAGACCCTGTTATTATGGAGTCTTTAAAGATTAAAAATAATGGTCTATCAATGACTGTACTTAGTTCCTGCAGTACTCGGGGGTGTATCCCATCCGGGCCCGGAGATTTGTCAATTTTAGTTATTTTTAGACGCCGCTGTACTTCCTGCTGGGTTAAGCAGGTGACATTTAATGGGGAATTTTTATCACTAGTCATTTTGTCTGCCATGGGATTTTCTTTTGTAAATACTGATGAAAAAAAGTCATTTAGCATATTGGCTTTTTCCTCATCCTCATCCACCATTTCACCCAGACTATTTTTAAGGGGGCCAACACTGTCATTTTTTAGTTTCTTACTATTTATATAGTTAAAGAATATTTTGGGATTATTTTTACTCTCTCTGGCAATGAGTCTCTCTGTCTCAATCTTTGCTGCCTTGATTTGCTTTTTACAGAATGTATTTAATTTTCTGTATTTATTTAATGCCTCCTCACTACCTACTTTCCTTTAATTCTCTAAATGCTTTCTTTTTGTCCCTTATTGCGCCCCTTACAGCTCTATTTAGCCATATTGGTTTCCTCCTATTTCTAGTATGTTTATTCCCATACGGTATTGTTGTGATCCGCTTTTTGGGCTCCCCTAGTGGTGGCTGGTGGTACTGGAGACTTGTGTGTTCTTTTCTGCCTCAGCTCACCTGCTTCCATCAGTTTTGGGAGTTCCCTATTTAGCCTTGCTCTCCAGTCACTTCCTTGCCGGTCATCATTGTAACCTGAGTCTTTCAGTTGCATGTTCCTGCTACCAGTCTGCTGATCAGCTAAGTGGACTCTTGTCCTTTTTGTTTTGTATTTTTTGTCCAGTTTACAGTTTGTCATTTCCTGTTACTGGAAGCTCTTGTGGACTGAAATTGCCACTCCTGTGTCATGAGTTGACACAGGAGTCTTAAAGTAATTTCAGGATGGGTTTTTGAAAGGGTTTTTCAGCTGACCGTGAAGTCCTCTTTTGTATCCTTCCTCTATCTAGTAAGTGGACCTCGCTTTGCTAAATCTACCTTCATACTGTGTATGTCTTTTCCTCTGAACTCACCGTTAATATATGTGGGGGCTACTATCATCTTTGGGGAATTTCACTAGAGGTAAGCCAGGTCTGTTCCTTCCTCTTCCAGGCGTAGTTAGTTCTCCGGCTGGCGCATGGCATCTAGGCAGCCGTAGGAATGCTTCCTGGCTACTGTTAGTTGTGTGGTAGATTTAGGTCACGGTCAGCTTGAGTTTCCATCACCCGAGGGCTAGTCTGTTATTTTGTGTTTCTGATGTTCCTATGCCATTGGGGAATCATGACAGTATGACCGGCCACTGTTAAAGTAATTGGCAGAAGAAAGGAGAGTAAAAGAAGTCTGTAGATTTTTATTTTTTTTTTTTCCCTCACATGTTTGCTACTTAGTTGGCTCAGTTGTATTTCTGCTCTATTTACAGCCTTGCCTTTCTCTCCTTCTAATCCTTGAATGGCTCTGATCTCTCCGGTTTAAGGATGGACTCTCAGAGTTTGGCTGCAGGTTTAAATAATCTTGCTACGAAGGTTCAGAATTTACAAGATTATGTTATACGTACTCCTATTTCTGAACCTAAGATTCCTACACCAGAGGTATTTTCCGGAGATAGATCTCGGTTTCTGAATTTCAAATGTAATTGTAAATTATTCCTTTCTCTCAGACCTCACTCCTCTGGAGATCCTGTTCAGCAGGTTAAGATTGTGATTTCTTTGCTGCGAGGTGACCCTCAAAATTGGGCATTTTCATTGACACCAGGGGATCCTGCGTTGCTCAATGTGGATGCGTTTTTTCTGGCTTTAGGGTTGCTGTATGAGGAACCTAATTTGGAGATTCAAGCTGAAAAAGCTTTAATAGCCCTGTCTCAAGGGCAAGATGAAGCTGAGATATACTGCCAAAAATTTCGTAAATGGTCTGTGCTTACTCAGTGGAATGAGTGTGCCCTAGCGGCAATTTTCAGAGAAGGCCTTTCTGATGCCGTTAAGGATGTCATGGTGGGGTTTCCTACGCCCACAGGTCTGAATGAGTCCATCACAATGGCGATTCAGATTGATCGGCGTTTGCGGGAGCGCAAACCCGTGCACCATTTGGCGGTATCTTCTGAAGGGACGCCAGAGAAAATGCAATGTGACAGAATTCTGTCAAGAAGCGAGCGGCAGAATTATAGGCGCAAAAATGGCTTGTGCTTCTACTGTGGTGATTCCGCGCATGTTATATCAGCATGCTCTAAACGTACTAGGAAGGTTGACAAGTCTGTTTCTATTGGCACTTTACAGTCTAAATTTCTTCTGTCTGTAACTCTCTGATTTGTTCATTATCAGTTATTACCGTGGATGCCTATGTGGACTCTGGCGCCGCTCTGAGTCTCATGGATTGGTCCTTCGCCAGGCGCTGTGGGTTTGATTTGGAGCCTCTGGAAGTTCCTATACCTCTGAAGGGTATTGATTCTACACCTCTGGCTTGTAATAGACCACAGTTCTGGACGCAAGTGACTATGCGTATGACTCCAGACCATCAGGAGATGATTCGCTTCCTCGTGTTGCATAATTTACATGATGTGTTAGTGCTTGGATTACCATGGTTGCAATCTCATAACCCAGTACTGGACTGGAAAACTATGTCTGTGTTAAGCTGGGGATGTCGGGGGGCTCATGGGGACATACCTTTGGTTTCTATCTCGTCATCTATTCCCTCTGAGGTTCCGGCATTTTTGTCGGATTTTGGGGATATTTTTGAAGAGCCTAAAATTGGTTCTCTCCCTCCCCACAGAGAGTGTGATTGCGCCATAGATCTGATTCCAGGCAGTAAATTTCCAAAGGGTCGTTTGTTTAACCTATCTGTACCTGAGCATGCTGCCATGCGAGAGTATGTTAAGGAGTCCCTGGAAAAGGGACATATTCGTCCTTCTTCATCACCTTTAGGAGCTGGGTTTTTCTTTGTCTCTAAAAAGGATGGCTCGCTGAGGCCTTGTATTGATTATCGACTCCTGAATAAAATTACTGTCAAATATCAGTATCCGTTGCCGCTGCTTACTGATTTGTTTGCTCGCATAAGGGGGGCTAAGTGGTTCTCCAAGATTGATCTCCGTGGGGCGTATAATTTGGTGCGAATTAAGCAAGGGGATGAGTGGAAAACCGCATTTAATACGCCTGAGGGCCACTTTGAGTATTTAGTAATGCCTTTCGGCCTTTCTAATGCACCTTCAGTTTTTCAGTCCTTTATGCATGATATTTTCCGTGAATATCTGGATAAATTTATGATTGTGTATTTGGACGATATTTTGATTTTTTCTGAGGACTGGGAGTCTCATGTTCAGCAGGTCAGGAGGGTTTTTCAGGTCTTGCGGGAGAATTCTCTGTGTGTAAAGGGTTCTAAGTGTGTTTTTGGGGTTCAAAAGATTTCCTTTTTGGGGTACATTTTTTCCCCTTCTTCTGTTGAGATGGACCCTGTCAAGGTTCGGGCTATTTGTGACTGGACGCAGCCTACTTCTCTAAAGGGTCTTCAGAAGTTCTTGGGCTTTGCTAATTTTTATCGTCGATTTATAACTGTTTTTTCTGGTGTTGCTAAGCCTCTTACGGATTTTACTAAGAAGGGTGCTGATGTTGCCAATTGGTCCTCTGCCGCTGTGGAGGCCTTTCGGGAACTTAAGCGCCGCTTTTCGTCTGCCCCTGTGTTGCGCCAGCCTGATGTCTCTCTCCCCTTTCAGGTTGAGGTCGATGCTTCCGAGATCGGAGCGGGGGCGGTTTTGTCGCAGAAAAGTTCCGATTGCTCAGTGATGAGACCTTGTGCGTTCTTTTCTCGAAAATTTTCTGCCGCCGAAAGAAATTATGATGTCGGTAATCGGGAGCTTTTGGCCATGAAGTGGGCATTTGAGGAGTGGCGTCATTGGCTTGAGGGTGCTAGACATCAGGTGGTGGTTTTGACTGATCACAAGAATCTGATTTATCTTGAGTCTGCCAGGCGCCTGAATCCTAGACAGGCGCGCTGGTCGTTGTTTTTCTCTCGGTTTAATTTTGTGGTCTCATATCTACCAGGTTCTAAGAATGTGAAGGCAGATGCCCTTTCTAGGAGTTTTGAGCCTGATTCCCCTGGTGATTCGGAACCTACAGGTATCCTTAAGGATGGGGTGATATTATCCGCTATTTCCCCAGATCTGCGACGTGCTTTGCAAGAGTTTCAGGCGGATAGACCTGATCGCTGTCCACCTGGTAGACTGTTTGTTCCTGATGATTGGACCAGTAGAGTCATCTCGGAGGTTCATTCTTCTACGCTGGCGGGTCATCCTGGTATTTTTGGCACCAGGGATTTGGTGGCTAGATCCTTCTGGTGGCCATCTCTGTCTCGAGATGTGCGTGTTTTTGTGCAGTCTTGTGATGTGTGTGCTCGGGCCAAGCCTTGTTGTTCTAGGGCTAGCGGGTTGTTGTTGCCCTTGCCTATTCCGAAGAGGCCTTGGACGCACATCTCGATGGACTTTATTTCTGATCTTCCTGTCTCTCAGAGGATGTCTGTTATCTGGGTGGTGTGTGACTGTTTTTCTAAGATGGTTCATTTGGTGCCATTGCCGAAGTTGCCTTCCTCGTCTGAGTTGGTTCCTTTGTTTTTTCAAAATGTGGTTCGCTTGCATGGTATTCCTGAAAATATCGTTTCTGATAGGGGTACCCAGTTCGTTTCTAGATTTTGGCGGGCATTCTGTGCCAGGTTGGGCATTGATTTGTCTTTTTCGTCTGCCTTCCATCCTCAGACTAATGGCCAGACGGAGCGAACTAATCAGACTTTGGAGACGTATTTGAGGTGTTTTGTGTCTGCGGATCAGGATGATTGGGTTGCCTTTTTGCCGTTGGCGGAATTTGCTCTTAATAATCGGGCTAGTTCGGCCACTTTGGTTTCCCCTTTCTTTTGCAATTCGGGGTTTCATCCCCGTTTTTCTTCTGGTCAGGCGGAGTCTTCGGATTGTCCTGGAGTAGATGCTGTGGTGGATCGGTTGTATCGGATTTGGGAACAAGTGGTGGACAATTTGAATTTGTCCCAGGAGAGGACTCAGCGGTTTGCTAACCGCCAGCGTCGGGTTGGTCCTCGCCTTTGTGTTGGGGACTTGGTGTGGTTGTCTTCCCGTTTTGTCCCAATGAGGGTTTCTTCTCCTAAATTTAAGCCTCGGTTCATCGGTCCCTATAGGATTTTGGAGATTATTAACCCTGTTTCCTTTCGTTTGGACCTCCCGGCATCTTTCGCTATCCATAATGTGTTCCATCGGTCGTTGTTGCGGAGATACGAGGTGCCGGTGGTTCCTTCTGCTGAGCCTCCTGCTCCTGTGCTGGTTGAGGGTGAATTGGAGTACGTTATAGAGAAGATCTTGGACTCCCGTATTTCCAGGCGGAGACTCCAGTATCTGGTTAAATGGAAGGGCTATGGTCAGGAAGATAATTCTTGGGTAACTGCCTCTGATGTTCATGCCTCGGATTTGGTTCGTGCCTTTCATAGGGCTCATCCAGGTCGCCCTGGCGGTTCTTGTGAGGGTTCGGTGCCCCCTCCTTAAGGGGGGGGTACTGTTGTGATCCGCTTTTTGGGCTCCCCTAGTGGTGGCTGGTGGTACTGGAGACTTGTGTGTTCTTTTCTGCCTCAGCTCACCTGCTTCCATCAGTTTTGGGAGTTCCCTATTTAGCCTTGCTCTCCAGTCACTTCCTTGCCGGTCATCATTGTAACCTGAGTCTTTCAGTTGCATGTTCCTGCTACCAGTCTGCTGATCAGCTAAGTGGACTCTTGTCCTTTTTGTTTTGTATTTTTTGTCCAGTTTACAGTTTGTCATTTCCTGTTACTGGAAGCTCTTGTGGACTGAAATTGCCACTCCTGTGTCATGAGTTGACACAGGAGTCTTAAAGTAATTTCAGGATGGGTTTTTGAAAGGGTTTTTCAGCTGACCGTGAAGTCCTCTTTTGTATCCTTCCTCTATCTAGTAAGTGGACCTCGCTTTGCTAAATCTACCTTCATACTGTGTATGTCTTTTCCTCTGAACTCACCGCTAATATATGTGGGGGCTACTATCATCTTTGGGGAATTTCACTAGAGGTAAGCCAGGTCTGTTCCTTCCTCTTCCAGGCGTAGTTAGTTCTCCGGCTGGCGCATGGCATCTAGGCAGCCGTAGGAATGCTTCCTGGCTACTGTTAGTTGTGTGGTAGATTTAGGTCACGGTCAGCTTGAGTTTCCATCACCCGAGGGCTAGTCTGTTATTTTGTGTTTCTGATGTTCCCATGCCATTGGGGAATCATGACACGGTATATACTGTGCACAGGTCCTATCCAGGATGCTAATAAATGTCTCCCATTTTCTTTGTGTATTTTTGTGTCTCAGGATATCGTCCCAGTTAATTGCACCAAGATCCTCTCTCATCCGTTGGAAATTTGCCCTCCTGAAGTTTAGTGTCCTTGTCACCCCCCTACTACCCATCTTATTAAAGGTTACATGAAAACTTATTATTTTGTGATCACTATTCCCCAATTGACCCCCAACCCTTATATTTGATATGCGGTCTGGCCTGTTGGTTAATATTAGGTCTAGCAGTGCCCCTCTCCTTGTTGGGTCCTGAACCAGTTGTGAAAGGTAATTGTCTCTCATAGTTGTCAAAAACCGATTACCTTTGCTGGAACTGCAGGTTTCTGTTCCCCAATCTATTTCAGGGTAGTTGAAGTCCCCCATAATAATGACTTCTCCTTGAGTCGCAGCTTCATCTATTTGCTTTACGAGGATATTCTCCATTGCTTCCATTAGTTTTGGAGATTTATAACAAACCCCTATCAGTAATTTATTATTTTTTCCCCCTCCCCTTATCTCCACCCACAGAGACTACATTTTCATTAGATTCACCTATATTATCACGCAGGATGGGTTTTAAGGTCGATTTTACATACAGACACACCCCACCCCCTCGCTTATCTGTGCGGTCATTTCTGAAAAGGCTATAGCCCTGCAAGTTAACAGCCCAGTCATGGCTCTCATCCAGCCATGTTTCAGATATCCCCACCATGTCATAATTATGCTCCAACAACATTAGTTCTAATTCATCCATTTTGTTGGCGAGGCTTCTGGCATTAGTATACATGCACTTGATGTTACTCTCTGTACCTCTATTCTTTCTTAAATTACTAACTGTTCTAACCCCACCCCCCATGCCACCGCCACCCCCAACTGCCTTATTTGTGCCCAGGTCTCTATCTGCACTATCTTCCCCTCCTATAAAATGAATACCCTCCCCCCCAATCCCTAGTTTAAACACTCCTCCAACCTTCTAACCATTTTCTCCCCCAGCACAGCTGCACCTTCCCCATTGAGGTGCAGCCCGTCCCTAGCGTAGAGCCTGTAGCCAACTGAGAAGTCGGCCCAGTTCTGCAGGAACCAAAACCCCTCCTTCCTACACCAATTCTTGAGCCACTTATTAACCTTCCTAATCTCCCGTTGCCTCTCTGGCGTGGCACGTGGTACAGGCAGTATTTCGGAAAATACCACGTTGGAGGTCCTTGCTTTCAGCTTGCAGCCTAATTCCCTGAAATCATCTTTAAGGACCTTCCACCTACCTCTAACTTTGTCATTTGTGCCAATGTGCACCATGACCGCTGGGTCCTCACCAGCCCCTCCCAGTAATCTGTCCACCCGATCAGCGATGTGTCGGACTCGAGCGCCAGGTAGGCAGCACACCGTCCGACGATCCCTGTCTTTGTGACAGATTGCCCTATCTGTTCCCCTAATAATTGAGTCCCCCACTACCAGCACCTGTCTGGCCTGTCCTGCTCTCCTTTTTCCCTCCTTACTGGAGCAGTCACTCCTCCGGCTTTCAGAGGACATGCCTGGCTGCAGCAGTGCTACCCCTGTACTGGCACCCCCCTCATCTGCCAACTTAGCAAACTTATTGGGGTGTGCCAGATCAGGACTAGCCTTCTCATCTGTTTATATATTTTTCTCAAACATTGGCTTTTTAATATAAATTTGGCTTTTTAAATAAATGTGTCTTTTATCTATTGGTTACCTTTGAATGGAGCTTTTTTAGGTGTTTCTCTATTGTGTTTATGCACTATTGTTTATATTTAGGATATATATGTAGGTGTCTTATTCTTTTTCTATATTAGGTAACCAACGAGTGATTCCTACATTTACTCAATGGAAAAAGAAAAAAGTACAATTGCCTAATAAGATGCCCCCCAAAAACGTTTCTGTAGTATCAGTGCAACTGGACCTTCATATACTTTTTTAACAACATGGTAGGAGGTAAGGCTTCCCAAGACATTCATCATTTTTGTTATGACTGCTGGAGGTATATTCCTTTCTTCTCCCTCAATAATTACCCCTAAGGAGGTTTTATATAATTTGCCAAGACACAAGATGATCGTTTGAGATGCCACACAACCACGGAGCTTTGAACCTTTGCTATAGGCAAAATTAAACTAGTGCTTAGTTCTCTAAAGTATCATGTCTTTGAAGAAAGCTTCTCCTTTCCTCCAAATAGTTGATGAAAGTGTTTTTATGTTCAATTATTTTAAGGAGGATCACCTTGTTTGGAAATATTATTAAGTAATGATGGCTAGTCATACATGAGTGCCTCCTGGTAGAGAAATCACCTTTTGTATATTCCAGATTGTATACTGCAAGAAAATTCCCAACATGTCGGACCTTCAAAGGTACCACCGTGCTAGAACATGAGTTTAGGAAGGATAATGTTGGGTTTGGTTACACTTCAAAAAATACTAAGGATACTGCTTAACAGTATGACTAGTCTGAAAATAGATAACTGATATTAACTGTTCTCAAAAGCTAAACTGGGGATCTGTTGACATAGCCTAGGATTTTTCCCAGGGTGGAACTACCATTCCATGGCCAAGTACATAGGTGTTACTTACCTTGTCCCAATCCATGGTTTTATCCCTCCTTCTCACCTTGCATGATGATGGTAATTTTACACTTCCTCGTCTGGGCACTGCTGCTCCAGGACACCTGCCTTGTCACAGTGCCGGAGTAACATTTCATATCTGGAAGCATTGATTAAGTCATTTGATGATGTCTCTAAACTTGTTTGACTTTGGTTTCATACTGTTCTCTTCCTCACCTTGATTTATTATTCCTTTTCACAGTTTCCCAACTCTGTTGACACCTCTCTGCTTATGCCTGCAGCTCCTGCTTCAAGTCCTTGGTCACATTCTGTTTCTGTGCTCACAGACACTCTCCGATGTCATTAGGCCCAGCAGAATGTTGAAGAATAGACCATGGATCCCTTGCCTGTTGATTCAAGTGCATTACTGTCTCAATATTTTTCCTGACTTCTTATTCTGATTTTGGCTTTGCAACTGGATTTGTCCAACCTTTGACCCAACCTCGGACCACATCATCATATCATCCTCCTCATCCTTCCACCCTGTCCACCTTCCTTGTGACTCTGGTTTTGTCCTCTCAGTGTCCCTCAGTGTTATTCGGGGACTACTTTGGGGAACGTGACATTTGACTTACAAAGTCTAAAGCCTCTTTTAAGAAATTAAAGGGGTATCTCCCAACCCCCCTAAAAAAACAAATTATTCCTTACCCAGAGAACTTTCTTATCAATGATTATCTGACAACTGAGATCTTAGCGGTCCCGAGATCAGGGTTCTGTAATATTGAGAACGAGGTTTTTACACTACATCTTGAATGGAGTGGAGGTGCACATGCTTCACTTCCGCTCCCTTCATTATCAATGAATACGCATTAAGAGTAAAGTCCAAGGGCAATTTGAAACTCTTCAAAATAGAGGATACAATGAATACCCAGCTTTCTTCTGCAGTCCTGTTGACAATGAATGGAGCAGAGGCTAAGCATACTCACCTCTGCTTCATTCAAAATGGGATTGCAGAGCCCTATTCTTGACGTCACTGTGGGTCCCAGCGATCAGACCCCAGATATTAGCAAGTTATAACTTGTTTTTTTTAGGGGAATGACCCTTTAAGATTCAAGAACAAGGAGAATTAGATTCTGTTCCCTCAGCCAGTAACAAACCAATTGCTACATAGATGACCTACTTTTCTGATGAGAAACCTAAAGGAATTGTCCCAAGAAGGACATGCCATAAATGTTCAATAGATGCAGATCCCACTACTGGGACTTGCATCTATCTGGAGAAGATGGTCCAAACACTGTGATGGAAATTAAGAAGTCTCTCTGTTAATTTTTATATGAGCTCAAGTTGGTAATTTCTACAGAAAATTGGAAATTTGCAGGACTCTCAGAGAAATGAATGGAGAGAGGTACTTCTTAATTTCTGAGATTGTTTTCCAGATGGACGCAAATCTCAGTGGTCCCAATCGGATATGTATAGCATATCATATCCATATTCGACCCTTTCAACAGCTATACTGGCCTAAGTGACAACCACACTAGATGTTGAGGGAGGATCTAAAGTGATCCTTCACGGTTAACTGTTGAGGGAGGATCTAAAGTGATCCTTCACGGTTAACTCAGTGATTTCCAAATTAATCTACAGGGCGTTGCCGGCGACTGAAAATGACCAGACGGAGACGTGTGTCTCTGTTTGGGGGGGGGATCAAGCAGATCTCTCTGGCCCCCGTTTATTGTGTATGACTTTTCATAGTCATAGAAATTATACTTCAACCAATCAGCATAAGAACACGCTCACAGTTCTTAACCTATAAGAATGCAGGAAGTCTGTGCGTCAAAGTCTCGTAGAACAATACACCCTCAGTCTCATGTTCTGTTTAGATTGCAACAATCAAGGTCTCATAACAGCTGTAAACTTTAGCCTACTAACAAAATTTATCTTAGAACAGCAAAATGGAGTCGAAAAGCACAAAATGGAGAATCTTTCTTAATTTGTCCCTTCACATTCCCCCCTAGATAAATTTTGTTAATTAATGTCCAGCATCAGAGGTACTATCCCAAGCTATAAGCTTCAGGGGTACTGGTCTTCACATGGCTGGTGCCATGTTACCAGCCATGGCTGTTGCGGCGTACCCGTCCCCTGTTGTGAATTTGGATTCTGGGCTCCCCCGGTGGCTACTGGTGGAATTGAACTGGTGTCTTCATCTTCTCTGTTCACCTGTTCCCATCAAGATGTGGGAGTCGCTATATAACCTTGCTGCTCTGTTAGTTGCTTGCCGGTCAACAATGTTATCAGAAGCCTCTCTGTGCTTGTTCCTGCTCCTAGACAACTACTAGATAAGTTGGACTCTTGTCCATGTTTGTTTTTGCATTTTTGTTCCAGTTCACAGCTGTAGTTTCGTTACTGTGTCTGGAAAGCTCTTGTGAACAGGAATTGCCACTCTGGTGTTATGAGTTAATGCCAGAGTTTTAAAGTAATTTCTGGATGGTGTTTTGATAGGGTTTTCAGCTGACCATGAAAGTGTCCTTTCTGTCTTCTGCTATGTAGTAAATGGACCTCAAATTTGCTAAACCTATTTTCATACTACGTTTGTTATTTCATCTTAATTCACCGCCAATACATGTGGGGGGCCTCTGTCTCCTTTCGGGGTATTTCTCTAGAGGTGAGCTAGGACTAATATTTTCCTCTGCTAGCATTATTTAGTCCTCCGGCTGGTGCTGGGCATCTAGAATCAACGTAGGCATGCTACCCGGCCACTGCTAGTTGTGCGTTAGGTTTAGTTCATGGTCAGCTCAGTTCCCATCTTCCAAGAGCTAGTTCCTATATATGCTGATGCTATGTTCTCTTGCCATTGAGAACATGACAGTTTGACCGGCCCACTAAAGGGTTAAAATCCTTGGCTGAGAAAGGAGAGAAATAAGAAGTCTGCTGAGATTTTTTTTTTTTTTTTTTTTTTCTCCTTCTAATCTTTGAATGGCTCTGTGTCCACCTGTTTGTAATGGATCTTCAGAGTGTAACTGCAGGTTTGAATAATCTCGCCACGAAGGTACAAAATTTGCAAGACTTTGTTTGTCATGCACCTGTATCTGAGCCGAGAATTCCTTTGCCGGAATTTTTCTCGGGGAATAGATCTGGGTTTCAGAATTTTCGAAATAATTGCAAATTATTTTTGTCCCTGAAATTTCGCTCTGCCGGAGACCCTGCACAGCAGGTCAGGATTGTGATTTCCTTGCTCCGGGGCGACCCTCAAGACTGGGCTTTTTCATTGACACCAGGGGATCCTGTGTTGCTCAATGTGGATGCGTTTTTTCTGGCCTTGGGGTTGCTTTATGACGAACCTCATTTGGAGCTTCAGGCAGAAAAAACTTTGATGTCCCTATCTCAGGGGCAAGATGAAGCGGAAATTTACTGCCAAAGATTCCGTAAATGGTCTGTGCTTACTCAGTGGAATGAGTGCGCCCTGGCGGCGACTTTCAGAGAGGGTCTCTCTGATGCCATTAAGGTTATGGTGGGGTTCCCTGTGCCTGCGGGTCTGAATGAGTCCATGACAATGGCTATTCAGATCGATAGGCGTTTGCGGGAGCGCAAACCAGTGCACCATCTGGCGGTGTCCACTGAGAAGTCGCCAGAGAGTATGCAGTGTGATAGAATTCTGTCCCGAAGCGAGCGGCAGAATTTTAGACGGAAAAATGGGTTGTGTTTCTATTGTGGTGATTCTACTCATGTTATATCAGCATGCTCTAAGCGCACTAAAAAGCTTGATAAATCTGTTTCCATTTGCACCTTACCGTCTAAGTTTATTCTATCTGTGACCCTGATTTGCTCTTTGTCATCTATTACCACGGACGCCTATGTCGACTCTGGCGCCGCTTTGAGTCTTATGGATTGGTCCTTTGCCAAACGCTGTGGGTATGATTTAGAGCCTTTGGAGACTCCTATTCCTCTGAAGGGGATTGACTCCACCCCATTGGCTAATAATAAACCACAATACTGGACACAAGTAACTATGCGTATTAATCCGGATCACCAGGAGATTATTCGCTTTCTGGTGCTGTATAATCTACATGATGATTTGGTGCTAGGATTGCCTTGGCTGCAATCTCACAACCCAGTCCTCGACTGGAGAGCTATGTCTGTGTTGAGCTGGGGATGTAAGGGGGCTCATGGGGATGTACCTGTGGTTTCCATTTCATCATCTATTCCCTCTGAAATTCCTGAGTTCCTGTCTGACTATCGTGACGTCTTTGAAGAATCCAAGCTTGGTTCGTTACCTCCGCACCGAGAGTGCGATTGTGCCATAGATTTAATCCCGGGTAGTAAATACCCAAAGGGTCGTTTGTTTAATCTGTCTGTGCCTGAACATGCTGCTATGCGAGAATATATAAAGGAGTCCTTGGAAAAGGGACATATTCGTCCATCGTCATCTCCCTTAGGAGCCGGTTTTTTCTTTGTGTCAAAAAAAGACGGCTCTTTGAGACCATGTATCGATTATCGGCTTTTGAACAAAATCACTGTTAAATATCAATACCCATTGCCGTTGCTGACTGATTTGTTTGCTCGCGGTTCTCTAAGATTGACCTTCGTGGGGCGTATAATTTGGTGCGAATCAGGCAGGGGGATGAGTGGAAAACCGCATTTAATACGCCCGAGGGCCACTTTGAGTATTTAGTGATGCCTTTTGGTCTTTCAAATGCTCCGTCAGTTTTCCAGTCCTTTATGCATGATATTTTTCGCGATTATTTGGATAAATTTATGATTGTGTATCTGGATGATATTCTGATTTTTTCGGATGACTGGGACTCTCATGTCCAGCAAGTCAGGAGGGTTTTCCAGGTTTTGCGGTCTAATTCTTTGTGTGTGAAGGGTTCTAAGTGTGTTTTTGGGGTACAGAGGATTTCCTTTTTGGGATATATTTTTTCTCCCTCTTCCATTGAAATGGATCCAGTCAAGGTTCAAGCTATTTGTGATTGGACGCAGCCCTCTTCTCTTAAGAGTCTTCAGAAATTTTTGGGCTTTGCTAACTTTTATCGTCGATTTATTGCTGGTTTTTCGGATATTGCTAAGCCATTGACCGATTTGACTAAGAAGGGTGCTGATGTTGCTGATTGGTCCCCTGACGCTGTGGAGGCCTTTCGGGAGCTTAAGCGCCGTTTTTCCTCTGCCCCTGTGTTGCGTCAGCCTGATGTTGCTCTACCTTTTCAGGTTGAGGTCGACGCTTCTGAGATCGGAGCTGGGGCAGTGTTGTCGCAGAAAAGTTCTGACTGCTCCGTGATGAGGCCTTGTGCCTTCTTTTCCCGTAAATTTTCGCCCGCTGAGCGGAATTATGATGTTGGGAATCGGGAGCTTTTGGCCATGAAGTGGGCTTTTGAGGAGTGGCGCCATTGGCTTGAGGGGGCCAGACATCAGGTGGTGGTATTGACTGACCACAAAAATTTGATTTATCTTGAGACCGCCAGGCGCCTGAATCCTAGACAGGCGCGCTGGTCATTATTTTTCTCTCGGTTTAATTTTGTGGTGTCATACCTACCGGGTTCTAAGAATGTTAAGGCGGATGCCCTTTCTAGGAGTTTTGAGCCTGACTCGCCTGGTAACTCTGAGCCCACAGGTATCCTTAAGGATGGAGTGGTATTGTCAGCCGTTTCTCCAGACCTGCGGCGGGCCTTGCAGGAGTTTCAGGCGGATAGACCGGATCGTTGCCCACCTGATAAACTGTTTGTTCCTGATGATTGGACCAGTAGAGTCATCTCTGAGGTTCATTCTTCTGCGTTGGCAGGTCATCCTGGCATTTTTGGTACCAGGGATTTGGTGGCAAGGTCCTTCTGGTGGCCTTCCCTGTCACGAGATGTGCGAGGCTTTGTGCAGTCTTGTGACGTTTGTGCTCGGGCCAAGCCTTGTTGTTCTCGGGCTAGTGGATTATTGTTGCCCTTGCCTATTCCTAAGAGGCCTTGGACGCACATCTCGATGGATTTTATTTCAGATCTGCCTGTTTCTCAGAAGATGTCTGTCATCTGGGTGGTGTGTGACCGTTTCTCTAAGATGGTCCATTTGGTTCCTCTGCCCAAGTTGCCTTCTTCTTCCGAGTTGGTTCCTCTGTTTTTTCAAAATGTTGTTCGTTTGCATGGTATTCCTGAGAATATCATTTCTGACAGAGGGACCCAATTCGTGTCTAGATTTTGGCGGGCATTCTGTGCTAGGATGGGCATAGATTTATCTTTTTCGTCCGCTTTCCATCCTCAGACGAATGGCCAGACCGAGCGGACTAATCAGACCCTGGAGACATATCTGAGGTGTTTTGTGTCTGCTGACCAGGATGATTGGGTTGCTTTTTTGCCATTGGCAGAGTTCGCTCTCAATAATCGGGCCAGCTCTGCCACTTTGGTGTCCCCGTTTTTCTGTAATTCGGGGTTTCATCCTCGATTTTCCTCTGGTCAGGTGGAATCTTCGGATTGTCCTGGAGTGGATGCTGTGGTGGAGAGATTGCATCAGATCTGGGGGCAGGTGGTGGACAATTTGAGGTTGTCCCAGGAGAAGACTCAGCTTTTTGCCAACCGCCACCGTCGTGTTGGTCCTCGGCTTTGTGTTGGGGATTTGGTGTGGTTGTCTTCTCGTTTTGTCCCTATGAGGGTCTCTTCTCCTAAGTTTAAGCCTCGGTTCATCGGCCCGTATAAGATATTGGAGATTCTTAACCCTGTTTCCTTCCGTTTGGACCTCCCTGCATCCTTTTCTATTCATAACGTTTTTCATCGGTCATTATTGCGCAGGTATGAGGTACCGGTTGTGCCTTCCGTTGAGCCTCCTGCTCCGGTGTTGGTTGAGGGTGAGTTGGAGTACGTTGTGGAGAAAATCTTAGACTCTCGTGTTTCCAGACGGAGACTCCAGTATCTGGTCAAGTGGAAGGGATACGGCCAGGAGGATAATTCTTGGGTGAATGCATCTGATGTTCATGCCTCTGATTTGGTTCGTGCCTTTCATAGGGCCCATCCTGATCGCCCTGGTGGTTCTGGTGAGGGTTCGGTGCCCCCTCCTTGAGGGGGGGGTACTGTTGTGAATTTGGATTCTGGGCTCCCCCGGTGGCTACTGGTGGAATTGAACTGGTGTCTTCATCTTCTCTGTTCACCTGTTCCCATCAAGATGTGGGAGTCGCTATATAACCTTGCTGCTCTGTTAGTTGCTTGCCGGTCAACAATGTTATCAGAAGCCTCTCTGTGCTTGTTCCTGCTCCTAGACAACTACTAGATAAGTTGGACTCTTGTCCATGTTTGTTTTTGCATTTTTGTTCCAGTTCACAGCTGTAGTTTCGTTACTGTGTCTGGAAAGCTCTTGTGAACAGGAATTGCCACTCTGGTGTTATGAGTTAATGCCAGAGTTTTAAAGTAATTTCTGGATGGTGTTTTGATAGGGTTTTCAGCTGACCATGAAAGTGTCCTTTCTGTCTTCTGCTATGTAGTAAGTGGACCTCAAATTTGCTAAACCTATTTTCATACTACGTTTGTTATTTCATCTTAATTCACCGCCAATACATGTGGGGGGCCTCTGTCTCCTTTCGGGGTATTTCTCTAGAGGTGAGCTAGGACTAATATTTTCCTCTGCTAGCATTATTTAGTCCTCCGGCTGGTGCTGGGCATCTAGAATCAACGTAGGCATGCTACCCGGCCACTGCTAGTTGTGCGTTAGGTTTAGTTCATGGTCAGCTCAGTTCCCATCTTCCAAGAGCTAGTTCCTATATATGCTGATGCTATGTTCTCTTGCCATTGAGAACATGACAGTCCCCCCTGTATACTAGAATTTACGAATAACAATTATTGATAACAGTGGTGGGGATCTTTTAAAGATATATATATAAAAATAATCCGCGCTGGGTTCTCCAGTTTTGTGACCACTAGATACCTCCAAAAAACAATAAGTATTTGCACCTTTTATATGACTTTAAAAAAATATTAAAAAATAAGTTTGTGCTGTGTTTTAAAATAGCTCCACCATGGAGCATGTTGTGAATCTGCTTTTGGGCTCCTTCTGGTGGTGGCTAGTGGTACTGGTGACTCGGGTGTGTTTTCTTTCTCAGATCACCTGTTTTCATCAGTAGTGGGGAGTTCCTATTTATTCCTGCTCTTCAGTCATTGCCTTGCCGGCCATCAATGTAACCAGAGCCTTTCTGTTGCATGTTCCTGCTCCTAGACTACTGATCAGCTAAGTTGGACTCTTAGTCCTAAGTTTGTTTGCATTTTTTGTTCCAGTTTACAGCTATATCATTCTCTGTAGCTGGAAGCTCTTGTGGGCTGAAATTACCACTCCGGTGTCATGAGTTGACACATGAGTCTTAAAGTAATTTCAGGATGGTATTTTAAAAGGGTTTTCAGCTGACCGTGCAGTTCCCTTTTGTATCTTTCTACTATCTAGTAAGCGGACCTCGCTTTGCTGAACCTACCTTCATACTGCGTATTGTTGTGATTCGGTTCGTGGGCTCCCCCGGTGGTCTCTTGTGGTACTGGTGTCCTGCAAGCTTTGCCTTCAGTTCACCTGTTCCTATCAGGATGTGGGAGTATCCTATTTAACCTTGCTCCTCAGTCATTCTAATGCTGGCCATCAATGTATCCAGAGTGATTCTGTTGCATGTTCCTGCTCCCAGTTTTCTGCTCAGCTAAGTTGGACACTTTAGTCCTTAAGTCTATTTTTGTATGTTTTGTCCAGTTTGCACTTATGTGAATCTCTGCAGCTGGAAGCTCTTGTTGGGCTGAAATTACCACTCCAGTGGCATGAGTTGTCACATGAGTTAAGGTAATTTCAGGATGGTGTTTTGAAGGGTTTTGCAGCTGACCGCGAAGTCCTCTGTTGTATCTTTCTGCTATTTAGTTAGCGGGCCTCTCTGTGCTAAATCTGCTTTCATACTACGTGTGTCTTTTCATCTGCTCTCACCGTTATTATATGTGGGGGGCTGCTATCTCCTGTGGGGACATTCTCTGGAGGCAAGCCAGGACTGTGTTTTCTTCTACCAGGGGTAGTTAGTTCTCCGGCTGGCGCGCGGCATCTAGAGACAACGCAGGAATGCCCCCTGGCTACTTCTAGTGTGGTGTGTAGGTTTAGCATCGCGGTCAGCTCTAGTTTCCATCACCCGAGAGCTTGTCCGTTTATTATATGCTTCTGATGTTTCCTTGCCATTGGAAACCATAACAGTATGGCCAGCCCAAATGTTTAATCTATAGGCTGAAGCAGGAGAGAAAAGGAACTGTGTGAAACCTTTTTTTTTTTTTTTTTTTTTTTCCCTCCTCTGAAGTTGCACTCCAGCTCTAATTGCAGTCTCCTGTTTTCCTCTCCTCTTAACCCCTGAATGGCTCAGACTTTATCTGTTGAAATATGGATCCCCAGAGTCTGGGTACCAATTTGAATAATCTTGCCTCTAAAGTTCAGAATATACAAGATTTTTTGTTACATGCTCCTCGGTCTGAACCTAAAATTCCTATACCGGAGTTTTTTTCTGGAGATCGATCTTGTTTTCTAAATTTTAAATACAATTGTAAATTGTTTTTTTCGCTGAGATCTCATTCTGCTGGAGATCCTGCCCAGCAAGTAAAAATTGTTATTTCTTTACTGCGGGGTGACCCCCAAAATTGGGCATTTTCATTGGCACCAGGGGATCCTGCGTTGCTCAATGTGGATGCGTTTTTTCTGGCTTTGGGGTTGCTTTATGAGGAACCAAATTTGGAGATTCAGGCTGAGAAAGCCCTAATAGCCCTCTCTCAGGGGCAAGATGAAGCCGAAATATATTGCCAAAAATTTCGAAAATGGTCTGTGCTTACTCAGTGGAATGAGTGCGCTCTGGCGGCAATTTTCAGAGAAGGTCTCTCTGATGCGGTAAAAGACGTCATGGTGGGGTTTCGTGCGCCTACTGGTCTGAATGAGTCCATGACAATGGCAATTCAGATTGATCGGCGTTTACGGGAACGCAAACCTGTGCACCAGTTGGCGGTGTCTTCTGAAGAGGCACCACAGAGTATGCAATGTGATAGCTTTCTGTCCAGAAGCGAACGACAAATTTACAGGCGCAAAAATCATTTGTGCTTCTATTGTGGAAATTCTACTCATGTTATATCAGCATGCTCTAAACGAACAAAGAAAGTTGATAAATCCTCGGCTATTGGCACTTTGCAGTCCAAGTTTATTTTGTCTGTAACTCTAATTTGTTCGTTATCTTCTATTGTTGCGGATGCGTATGTGGATTCTGGCGCCGCTTTGAGTCTTATGGATTGGTCCTTTGCCAGGCGCTGTGGGTTTGATCTAGAGCCTCTGGAAGTTCCTATACCTTTAAAAGGGTATTGATTCTACACCATTGGCTAGTAATAAACCACAATACTGGACACAAGTGACTATGCGTATGACTCCAGACCATCAAGAGGTGATTCGCTTCCTTGTACTGTATAATCTACATGATGTGTTGGTGCTGGGATTGCCATGGTTGCAGGCTCATAACCCAGTCTTTGACTGGAAAACGGTGTCTGTACTAAGCTGGGGATGTCAGGGAAATCATGGGGACACACCTTTGGTCTCCATTGCTTCATCTATTCCCTCTGAAATTCCTGAGTTTTTGTCTGATTATCGTGAGGTTTTTGAGGAATCTACTCTTAATTCTCTTCCTCCTCACAGAGATTGCGATTGCGCCATAGATTTGATCCCTGGCAGTAAATTTCCTAAGGGTCGTCTATTCAATCTGTCTGTACCTGAACATGCTGCCATGCGAGAGTATATTAGGGAGTCCTTGGAAAAGGGACATATTCGTCCTTCTTCGTCTCCTCTTGGAGCGGGGTTCTGTTTCTTCTATGTTCTGGCAGTGTGTATTCACCACAAATGTAACAGAATGAGTCTGGATCGTTAAGACAACTTCTTCTTGATGAGTTCATGCTTTTCACTGGAAAACAGACAACAACATAAAGTTAGTGCAAAAATCAAGCTATGAACAAACTTTTAGAACACTAATTATCACAAAACTATATTGAGAACTGCCCAGTTCAAGTACTAATCCAAAGAAATTAATGAGATGATGCGTCGCATTTACCAACAAGTGCTATAAATAAGATACCAAAAATCTCAAAAACTTGAGCCAATCTGGCAAAACTGATGACATATTCAGAATCAGCACCCCAAAAATACCCTAAATTCGATGAAATATCTTTGGCACCAAAAATGCTGTTGACCAGTGTTATAGACTCTTGAATAAGATCACAGTCAAGTATCAATATCCTTTGCCATTGCTGACAGATTTATTTGCTCGCATTGAGGGGGCGAAGTGGTTCTCTAAGATTGATCTTCGCGGTGCGTATAATTTGGTGCGAATTAAGCAGGGGGATGAGTGGAAAACCGCATTTAATACGCCCGAGGGCCATTTTGAGTATTTGGTGATGCCTTTTGGTCTGTCAAATGCCCCTTCGGTCTTTCAGTCTTTTATGCACAATATTTTCCGTGAATATCTGGATAAATTTATGATTGTGTATTTGGACGATATCTTGATTTTTTCGGATGACTAGGAATCTCATGTTCAACAAGTTAGGAGGGTTTTTCAGGTTTTGCGGACCAATTCTCTGTTTGTTAAAGGTTCAAAGTGTGTTTTGGGGGTTCAGAAGATTTCTTTTTTGGGGTACATTTTTTCCCCCTTTTCTATTGAGATGGATCCTGTGAAGATTCGGGCTATTTGTGACTGGACGCAACCGACTTCTCTTAAGGGCCTTCAGAAATTTTTGGGCTTTGCTAACTTTTATCGTCGATTCATAACTGGTTTTTCTAGCGTTGTCAGGCCTTTGACTGATTTGACTAAAAAGGGTGCTGATGTTGCAGATTGGTCTCCTGCTGCTGTGGAGGCCTTTCGGGAGCTTAAGCGCCGTTTTTCTTCTGCTCCGGTGTTGTGCCAGCCTGATGTTTCTCTTCCTTTTCAGGTGGAAGTTGATGCTTCCGAGATCGGAGCGGGGGCGGTTTTGTCGCAGAAAAGTTCAGATTGTTCAGTGATGAGACCTTGTGCGTTCTTTTCTCGAAAATTTTCGCCCGCCGAGCGAAATTATGACGTCGGTAATCGGGAGCTTTTGGCGATGAAGTGGGCATTCGAGGAGTGGCGTCATTGGCTTGAGGGTGCTAAACATCAGGTGGTGGTCTTGACTGATCACAAAAATTTGATTTATCTTGAGTCGGCCAGACGTCTGAATCCTAGACAGGCGCGCTGGTCGTTGTTTTTTTCCCGGTTTAATTTTGTGGTTTCGTATCTGCCAGGTACTAAGAATGTGAAGGCGGATGCCCTTTCTAGGAGTTTTGAACCTGATTCCCCTGGTGATTCTAAACCTACGGGTATACTTAAGGATGGGGTGATATTGTCTGCTGTCTTCCCAGACCTGCGACGTGCTTTACAAGAGTTTCAGGCGGATCGGCCTGATCGTTGTCCGCCTGGTAGATTGTTTGTGCCGGATGAGTGGACCAATAGAGTCATCTCGGAGGTTCATTCTTCTGCGTTGGCAGGTCATCCGGGAATTTTTGGTACCAGAGATTTGGTGGCTAGGTCCTTCTGGTGGCCTTCCCTGTCTCGGGACGTGCGTACTTTTGTGCAGTCTTGCGATGTTTGTGCTCGGGCCAAGCCTTGTTGTTCTCGGGCTAGTGGGTTGTTGCCCTTGCCTGTTCCTAAGAGGCCTTGGACACACATCTCTATGGATTTTATTTCTGATCTCCCTGTTTCTCAGAAGATGTCCGTCATTTGGGTGGTGTGTGACCGCTTTTCTAAGATGGTTCATTTGGTGCCCTTGCCCAAGCTGCCTTCCTCATCTGAGTTGGTGCCCCTGTTTTTTCAGAATGTGGTTCGGCTGCATGGTATTCCGGAGAATATCGTTTCCGACAGGGGATCCCAGTTTGTGTCCAGATTTTGGCGGGCGTTTTGTGCCAGGATGGGCATTGATTTGTCTTTTTCGTCTGCATTTCATCCCCAGACAAATGGCCAGACGGAACGTACTAATCAGACCTTGGAGACTTATTTGAGGTGTTTCGTGTCTGCTGATCAGGATGACTGGGTCTCCTTTTTGCCGTTGGCTGAGTTTGCCCTTAATAATCGGGCCAGTTCTGCCACTTTGGTCTCCCCTTTCTTTTGCAATTCAGGGTTCCATCCTCGTTTTTCATCTGGTCAGGTGGAGTCTTCGGATTGTCCTGGAGTGGATACCATGGTGGATAGGTTGCATCGTATTTGGGGGCAGGTGGTGGACAATTTGGAGTTGTCCCAGGAGAACACTCAACGTTTTGCTAATCGCCATCGTCGTGTTGGTCCTCGTCTTCGTGTTGGGGACTTGGTGTGGTTGTCCTCCCGTTTTGTCCCTATGAGGGTCTCTTCTCCTAAGTTTAAGCCTCGGTTCATCGGTCCTTATAGGATTTTGGAAATTCTTAACCCTGTGTCTTTTCGTTTGGACCTCCCAGCATCCTTTGCTATCCATAATGTCTTCCATCGGTCATTATTGCGGAGGTATGAGGTACCACTTGTGCCTTCTGTTGAGCCTCCTGCTCCTGTGCTGGTTGAGGGTGAATTGGAGTACGTGGTGGAGAAAATCTTGGACTCCCGTGTTTCCAGACGGAGACTTCAATATCTGGTGAAATGGAAGGGCTACGGTCAAGAGGATAATTCTTGGGTTACAGCTTCTGATGTTCATGCTTCTGATTTGGTCCGTGCCTTTCATAGGGCTCATCCAGATCGCCCTGGTGGTTCTTGTGAGGGTTCGGTGCCCCCTCCTTAAGGGGGGGGGGTACTGTTGTGATTCGGTTCGTGGGCTCCCCCGGTGGTCTCTTGTGGTACTGGTGTCCTGCAAGCTTTGCCTTCAGTTCACCTGTTCCTATCAGGATGTGGGAGTATCCTATTTAACCTTGCTCCTCAGTCATTCTAATGCTGGCCATCAATGTATCCAGAGTGATTATGTTGCATGTTCCTGCTCCCAGTTTTCTGCTCAGCTAAGTTGGACACTTTAGTCCTTAAGTCTATTTTTGTATGTTTTGTCCAGTTTGCACTTATGTGAATCTCTGCAGCTGGAAGCTCTTGTTGGGCTGAAATTACCACTCCAGTGGCATGAGTTGTCACATGAGTTAAGGTAATTTCAGGATGGTGTTTTGAAGGGTTTTGCAGCTGACCGCGAAGTCCTCTGTTGTATCTTTCTGCTATTTAGTTAGCGGGCCTCTCTGTGCTAAATCTGCTTTCATACTACGTGTGTCTTTTCATCTGCTCTCACCGTTATTATATGTGGGGGGCTGCTATCTCCTGTGGGGACATTCTCTGGAGGCAAGCCAGGACTGTGTTTTCTTCTACCAGGGGTAGTTAGTTCTCCGGCTGGCGCACGGCATCTAGAGACAACGCAGGAATGCCCCCTGGCTACTTCTAGTGTGGTGTGTAGGTTTAGCATCGCGGTCAGCTCTAGTTTCCATCACCCGAGAGCTTGTCCGTTTATTCTATGCTTCTGATGTTTCCTTGCCATTGGAAACCATAACAGCGTATGTCTTTTCCTCTGAACTCACCGTCAATATATGTGGGGGGCTTCTGTCTCCTTTTCGGGGGAATTTCCCTAGAGGTAAGCCAGGTCTGTTTTTTCCTCTACTAGGGTTAGTTAGTCCTCCGGCTGGCGAGAGACGTCTAGGGATAAAACGTAGGCACGCCCCCCGGCCACTATTAGTTGTGTGGTAGGTTTAGCTCACGGTCAGCTCGAGATTCCATCACCCAAGAGCTCGTCCGTTATTTATGTGTCCTGACGTTCCCCTGCCATTGGGAACCATGACAGTATGGCCGGCCAAGTGTTAAAACTGTTGGCAGAAGAAAGGAGAGAAAAAGAAGTCTGCAATTTTTTTTTTTTTTTTTTTTTTTTTCCTTGGTGCTTGCTCTATAGTTGAATCAGTTGCATTTCAGCTCTAATTGCAGTCTTTGTCTCCCTCTCCTTCTAACCCTTGAATGGCTCTGATCTCACCTGCTTAAAATGGATCCTCAGAGTTTGGCTATAGGTTTGAATAATCTTGCCACAAAAGTTCAAGATTTACAGGATTTTGTTATACATGCTCCTATATCTGAACCTAGAATTCCTATACCAGAATTTTTCTCCGGAGATAGATCTCGTTTTTTGAATTTCAAATATAATTGTAAATTATTTCTTTCTCTGAGACCTCGCTCCGCTGGAGATCCCGCACAGCAGGTTAAGATTGTAATTTCCTTGCTGCGAGGTGACCCTCAAGATTGGGCTTTTGCATTGGCACCAGGGGATCCTGCGTTGCTCAATGTGGATGCGTTTTTTCTGGCTTTGGGGTTGCTTTATGAGGAACCTAATTTAGAGATTCAGGCTGAAAAGGCCTTGATGGCCCTGTCTCAAGGGCAAGATGAAGCTGAAATATACTGCCAAAAATTTCGTAAATGGTCTGTGCTTACTCAGTGGAATGAGTGCGCTTTGGCGGCGAATTTCAGAGAGGGTCTCTCTGATGCCATTAAGGATGTTATGGTGGGGTTCCCTGCGCCTACAGGTCTGAATGAGTCCATGACAATGGCTATTCAGATTGATCGGCGTTTGCGGGAGCGTAAACCTGTGCACCATTTGGCGGTGTCTTCTGAGAAGGCGCCAGAGAATATGCAATGTGATAGAATTCTGTCCAGAAGCGAACGGCAGAATTTTAAGCGAAAAAATGGGTTGTGCTTCTATTGTGGTGATTCAACTCATGTTATATCAACATGCTCTAGACGCACAAAGAAGGTTGATAAGTCTGTTTCAATTGGCACTTTACAGTCTAAGTTTATTCTATCTGTGACCTTGATTTGTTCATTATCGTCAATTACCGCGGACGCCTATGTCGACTCTGGCGCCGCTTTGAGTCTTATGGATTGGTCCTTTGCCAGGCGCTGTGGGTTTAATCTAGAGCCTCTGGAAGTCCCTATACCTCTGAAGGGTATTGATTCTACGCCATTGGCTAGTAATAAACCACAATACTGGACACAAGTGACTATGCATATGACTCCAGACCATCAGAAGGTGATTCGCTTCCTTGTGTTGTACAATTACAGTGGTGGGGATCTTTTAAAGATATATATATATAAAAATAATCCGCGCTGGGTTCTCCAGTTTTGTGACCACTAGATACCTCCAAAAAACAATAAGTATTTGCACCTTTTGTATGACTTTAAAAAACTATTAAAAAATAAGTTTGTGCTGTGTTTTAAAATAGCTCCACCATGGAGCACGACATTACCATAAGGAAATTCTGAGCGAGATAATAAATTGATTTTTTACCTGGTGCAGTATAGTCGATAATGTCCACAGTTCCCTTTAGTCGGTCTTTGTAAAAGTCCAAATGTGGAAAAATGCGGCTTCGGTGGAGTTTTTTTCCTCTTTTGTTTTCACGTGAGGGGGCTCCAGGCAGTGCCCCGGCCGGCGGCAAACAGCCCTATGCTCGCTCACTGCTAGTAGCGACTATGCGCTGTTGTGCAGCTCTCGGTTCTCTGCCTCTGCAGGACCTTGCGTGACGTCACGGTCGTGTGATTGCTCACGTGACTTGCTACAGATAGCACGGTGGACCAATTTCCAGCCGCATTTTTCCACATTTGGACTTTTACAAAGACCGACTAAAGGGAACTGTGGACATTATCGACTATACTGCACCAGGTAAAAAATCAATTTATCATCTCGCTCAGAATTTCCTTATGGTAATGTCGTGCTCCTGTCATGGTTCCCAATGGCAGGGGAACGTCAGGACTAGGGTTGAGCGAAACGGGTCGATCATTTTCAAAAGTCGCCGACTTTTGGCTAAGTCGGCGTCTCATGAAACCCGATCCGACCCCTGTGCTTGTCGGCCATGCGGTACGCGACTTTCGCGCCAAAGTCGCGTTTCAATGACGCGAAAAGCGCCATTTCTCAGCCAATGAAGGTGAACGCAGAGTGTGGGCAGCGTGATGACATAGATCCTGGTCCCCACCATCTTAGAGAAGGGCATTGCAGTGATTGGCTTGCTGTCTGCGGCGTCACAGGGGCTATAAAGGGGCGTTCCCGCCGACCGCCATCTTACTGCTGCTGATCTGAGCTTAGGGACAGGTTGCTGCCGCTTCGTCAGAAGCAGGGAGAGCGTTAGGCAGGGTCCACTAACCACCAAACCGCTTGTGCTGCAGCGATTTCCACTGTCCAACACCACCTTCGGTGTGAAGGGACTGTGGAAGCTATTTTTTTTTTTTTTTCCCCTCAGCGCTGTAGCTCATTGGGCTGCCCTAGAAGGCTCCGTGATAGCTGTATTGCTGTGTGTACGCCACTGTGGAAACCAACTGCTTTTTTCAAAGCACATATCCTCTTGTTCCTTTCTGCACAGCTATCTTTTTTGTTTGTCCACACTTTTTATTTAATTTGTGCATCAGTCCACTCCTATTGCTGCCTGCCATACCTGGCTTACATTACTGCAGGGAGATAGTAATTGTAGGACAGTTTTTTTTTTTTGTTTGTTTTTTTTTGTGGGAGATTAAGATTGGCATTTCTGCTACAGTGCCATCCCTGTGTGTGCCATCTCTCACTGAGTGGGCCATAGAAAGCCTATTTATTTTTTCCGTGATTTGTGTTCTAAAATCTACCTCAACACAAAAACACTACATCAATCAGTGGGAGAAAAATATTGGCCTCAGTCAGGGCTTGTGTGCCACTGCTGTGTGTGCTATCTCTCATTCAGTGGGCTATAGCAAGCCTATTTTTTTTTTTTTTTTTTTAATATTATTTGGTTTCTAAAGTCTCCCTGAAAAAAAAAAAAAAACCTAAAAAAACAGTGGGAGAGTAATATTGCCCTTTCAGCTTGTGTGCCAGTCTTGACTCCTGGGTGTGCCACCTCTCTCCCTCTCATTCAGTGGGCCATAGAAAGCCTATTTATTTTTTTTTTTAAATATTATTGGGTTTCTAAAGTCTCCCTTAAAAAACAAAAAATACATAAAAAAACAGTGGGAGAGTAATATTGCCCTTTCAGCTTGTGTGCCAGTCTTGACTCCTGGGTGTGCCACCTCTCTCCCTTTCATTCAGTGGGCCATAGAAAGCCTATTTATTTTTTCCGTTATTTGTGTTCTAAATTCTACCTCAACACAAAAACACTACATCAATCAGTGGGAGAAAAATATTGGCCTCAGTCAGGGCTTGTGTGCCACTGCTGTGTGTGCTATCTCTCATTCAGTGGGCTATAGCAAGCCTATTTTTTTTTTTTTTTTTTTAATATTATTTGGTTTCTAAAGTCTCCCTGAAAAAAAAAAAAAAACCTAAAAAAACAGTGGGAGAGTAATATTGCCCTTTCAGCTTGTGTGCCAGTCTTGACTCCTGGGTGTGCCACCTCTCTCCCTCTCATTCAGTGGGCCATAGAAAGCCTATTTATTTATTTTTTTAAATATTATTGGGTTTCTAAAGTCTCCCTTAAAAAACAAAAAATACATAAAAAAACAGTGGGAGAGTAATATTGCCCTTTCAGCTTGTGTGCCAGTCTTGACTCCTGGGTGTGCCACCTCTCTCTCTCATTCAGTGGGCCATAGAAAGGCTATTTTTTTTTTGGTTTTTTTAATATTATTTGGTTTCTAAAGTCTCCCTGAAAAAAAAAAAAAAAACATACAAAAAACAGTGGGAGAGTAATATTGCCCTTTCAGCTTGTGTGCCAGTCTTGACTCCTGGGTGTGCCACCTCTCTCCCTTTCATTCAGTGGGCCATAGAAAGCCTATTTATTTATTTTTTTAAATATTATTGGGTTTCTAAAGTCTCCCTTAAAAAACAAAAAATACATAAAAAAACAGTGGGAGAGTAATATTGCCCTTTCAGCTTGTGTGCCAGTCTTGACTCCTGGGTGTGCCACCTCTCTCTCTCATTCAGTGGGCCATAGAAAGGCTATTTTTTTTTTGGTTTTTTTAATATTATTTGGTTTCTAAAGTCTCCCTGAAAAAAAAAAAAAAAACATACAAAAAACAGTGGGAGAGTAATATTGCCCTTTCAGCTTGTGTGCCAGTCTTGACTCCTGGGTGTGCCACCTCTCTCCCTTTCATTCAGTGGGCCATAGAAAGCCTATTTATTTATTTTTTTAAATATTATTGGGTTTCTAAAGTCTCCCTTAAAAAACAAAAAATACATAAAAAAACAGTGGGAGAGTAATATTGCCCTTTCAGCTTGTGTGCCAGTCTTGACTCCTGGGTGTGCCACCTCTCTCCCTTTCATTCAGTGGGCCATAGAAAGCCTATTTATTTTTCCCGTGATTTGTGTTCTAAATTCTACCTCAACACAAAAACACTACATCAATCAGTGGGAGAAAAATATTGGCCTCAGTCAGGGCTTGTGTGCCACTGCTGTGTGTGCTATCTCTCATTCAGTGGGCTATAGAAAGCCTATTTATTTTTATTTTTTTTTTAATATTATTTGGTTTCTAAAGTCTCCCTGAAAAAAAAAAAAATACCTAAAAAAACAGTGGGAGAGTAATATTGCCCTTTCAGCTTGTGTGCCAGTCTTGACTCCTGGGTGTGCCACCTCTCTCCCTCTCATTCAGTGGGCCATAGAAAGCCTATTTATTTATTTTTTTAAATATTATTGGGTTTCTAAAGTCTCCCTTAAAAAACAAAAAATACATAAAAAAACAGTGGGAGAGTAATATTGCCCTTTCAGCTTGTGTGCCAGTCTTGACTCCTGGGTGTGCCACCTCTCTCTCTCATTCAGTGGGCCATAGAAAGGCTATTTTTTTTTTGGTTTTTTTAATATTATTTGGTTTCTAAAGTCTCCCTGAAAAAAAAAAAAAAACATACAAAAAACAGTGGGAGAGTAATATTGCCCTTTCAGCTTGTGTGCCAGTCTTGACTCCTGGGTGTGCCACCTCTCTCATTCAGTGGGCCATAGAAAGCTTTTTTTTTTTTTTTCCTTGATTTGTGTTCTAAAATCTACCTCAACACAAAAACACTACATCAATCAGTGGGAGAAAAATATTGGCCTCAGTCAGGGCTTGTGTGCCACTGCTGTGTGTGCTATCTCTCATTCAGTGGGCTATAGAAAGCCTATTTATTTATTTATTTATTTTCTTATTATTTGGTTTCTAAAGTCTCCCTGAAAAAAAAAAAATACATAAATTAGGTGGGAGATTAATATTGACATTAGTGCTTGAGTGACAGTCCTGCGTGTGTGTCATCTCTGTGATTTTGTGCCACAGAAAACAGAGTGTGTAACATTGTGCCTGATTTTCCTTGTGGTCTCACCAACCTGTTAAGGGATATTGAAATCATACTGAAGTTATAGCTCACCGTGTAAGTTGTTTGACAGCAACAAATAAAGTTACTTTGGTTAAGATTTTAAAACAATGAGGAAGTCTGGTGCAAGAGGTCGTCGTGGGCGTTCATTGTCAGCTGGTAATGATGGTAGTGGTAGTGGAGCATCAGGTGGTCGTGGGGATAAAAATATTCCACCTAAGTCTGGAGCTGTGGAGCCAGTTTCGTCGTCAGGCTACACAAGGCCTCGAACGCTCTCTTTTCTGGGAGTAGGAAAACCGCTTTTAAAGGCGGAGCAGCAACAGCAAGTTTTGGCTTACATTGCAGACTCAGCCTCTAGCTCTTTTGCCTCCTCTTCCGAAACTGGTAAATGTAAAAGCAGCGCGTCGCTTGTGGATGTTCACGGTCAGGGACAAGTCGCTTCCTTGTCCTCCTCAGCAAAAACTACAACAAGAGAGAAGGATGCAGCAGGCGACACAACGGGTCACTCCATGGAGCTCTTTACACATACCGTCCCTGGCTTAGAAAGTGAAACATTTAACAGGCCATGCCCATTACAAGTAGATTCTGACATGGAGTGCACTGATGCACAGCCACAGCCAGAGTACTATGCTGCTCCTTTGACTCAGACCACCACATTGCCCTCTCAGGGTACAGATCCACAATCAGACCCTGATGAGACTATGTTGCCCCGCCACGAACGCTATACCACCGACCGACACAGTGACACAGACGAAGTTGCACACGAGCTCGAAGAGGAGGTAATAGATGACCCAGTTATTGACCCCGATTGGCAGCCATTGGGGGAACAGGGTGCAGGCGGCAGTAGTTCAGAAGCGGAGGTGGAGGAGGGGCCGCAGCAGGCATCAACATCGCAACAGGTTCCATCTGCCGGGCCCGTATCTGGCCCAAAATGCGTGTCAAAGCCAAAACCTGTTGGAGCACAGCGTTGCCATCCGGTTAAAGCTCAGTCTGCAATCCCTGAAAAGGGATCCGAGTCTAGGAAGAGTGCAGTCTGGCATTTTTTTAAACAACATCCAACTGATCAGCGCAAAGTCATCTGTCAAAAATGTTCAACTAGCTTAAGCAGAGGTCAGAATCTGAAAAGTCTAAATACTAGTTGCATGCATAGACACTTAACCACCATGCATTTTCAAGCCTGGACTAACTACCAAACGTCCCTCAAGGTTGTAGCACCCTCGGCCAATGAAGCTAGTCAGCAACGCAACATCCCTTCCGTCACTGTAAGGCCACCATTTTCCGCACCACCGGCAGTATCTGTGCAGGTTTCTTTGCCAGCCAAAAGCAGTCAGGGTCAGGGAATCACCAGTTTTGTAGGAGGAAATATTGCATCTAGGGCACCGGCGGAAACAATACCGTCTCCAACCGTCTCTCAGTCTGCCATGTACACCGGCACACCCGAAAGTTCCACGATCTCCAGCTCTCCAGTCCAGCTCACCCTACATGAGACTCTGGTTAGAAAAAGGAAGTACTTATCCTCGCATCCGCGTACACAGGGTTTTAACGCCCACATAGCTAGACTAATCTCGTTAGAGATGATGCCCTACCGGTTAGTTGAAAGCGAAGCTTTCAAAGCCCTGATGGAGTACGCTGAACCACGATACGAGCTACCCAGTCGACACTTTTTTTCCAGAAAAGCCATCCCAGCCCTGCACCAGCATGTTAAACAGCGCATCGTCCATGCACTCAGGCAATCTGTGAGTACAAAGGTGCACCTGACTACAGATGCATGGACCAGTAGGCATGGCCAGGGACGTTATGTGTCCATCACGGCACACTGGGTGAATGTGGTGGATGCAGGGTCCACAGGCGACATCAATTTAGGGACAGTTGTGCCTAGCCCACGGTCTAGGAAACAGTTGGCTGTAGGCGTTCGCACCCCCTCCTCCTCCTCCTCCTCGTCCTCCTGCAGAAGCTACAGCTCTTCCACAGAACGCAGTCTGCCAACCACTCCATCGGCAGATGACACTGTTGCACACCAGTTGTCCCATTATGGGCCAGCTACTGCCAAGCGTCAGCAGGCTGTATTGGCTATGAAGTGCTTGGGCGACAACAGACACACCGCGGAAGTTCTGTCCGAGTTCTTGCAACAAGAAACACAGTCGTGGCTGGGCACAGTAGATCTTGAGGCAGGCAAGGTAGTGAGTGATAACGGAAGGAATTTCATGGCTGCCATCTCCCTTTCCCAACTGAAACACATTCCTTGCCTGGCTCACACCTTAAACCTGGTGGTGCAGTGCTTATTGAAAACTTATCCTGGGTTCTCCGACCTGCTCCTCAAAGTGCGTGCACTTTGCTCACATATCCGACGTTCGCCTGTACACGCCAGCCGTATGCAGACCTATCAGCGGTCTTTGAACCTTCCCCAGCATCGCCTAATCATAGACGTTGCAACAAGGTGGAACTCAACACTGCACATGCTTCAGAGACTGTGCGAACAGAGGCGTGCTGTTATTTATTTGTGGGAGGATACACGGGCAGGCAGTAGGATGGCAGACATGGAGTTGTCAGGTGTGCAGTGGTCTAAGATACAAGACATGTGTCAAGTCCTTCAGTGTTTTGAGGAATGCACACGGCTGGTTAGTGCAGACAACGCCGTAATAAGCATGAGCATCCCCCTAATGCGTCTGCTGATGCAAAGTTTGACGCACATAAAGGAGCAGGCGTCTGCACCAGAGGAAGAGGAAAGCCTTGATGACAGTCAGCCATTGTCTGGTCAGGGCAGTGTACAGGACGAGGTAGCGGGCGAAGAGGAGGTGGAGGACGAGGAGGATGATGGGGATGAGTATATTTTTAATGCCGAACCTTTCCCGGGGGCACAGGAAATTGGTTGCGTGTCACGGCCGGGTTCTGGTTTTTTGAGGGACACAAGTGACGTAGATTTGCCTGCAACTGCCCCTCAACCAATCACAACCGGAGATTTGACAACTGGAACTTTGGCCCACATGGCGGATTATGCCTTACGTATCCTAAAAAGGGACACACGCATTACGAAAATGATGAACGATGACGATTACTGGTTGGCCTGCCTCCTTGATCCACGCTATAAAGGCAAATTGCAAAATATTATGCCACATGAGAACTTGGAACTAATATTAGCAACCAAACAATCAACTCTTGTTGACCGTTTGCTTCAGGCATTCCCAGCACACAGCGCACGTGATCGTTCTCACACGAGCTCCAGGGGGCAGCAGACTAGGAGTGTTAGGGGTGCACACATCAGAAGTGGCGTTGGACAGAGGGGTTTTCTGACCAGGTTGTGGAGTGATTTTGCTATGACCGCAGACAGGACAGGTACTGCTGCATCAATTGAAAGTGACAGGAGACAACATTTGTCCAGTATGGTTACTAACTATTTTTCATCCCTTATCGATGTTCTCCCTCAACCGTCATTCCCATTTGATTACTGGGCCTCCAAATTAGACACCTGGCCAGAATTGGCAGAATATGCATTGCAGGAGCTTGCTTGCCCGGCAGCAAGTGTCCTATCAGAAAGAGTATTCAGTGCTGCAGGTTCAATATTAACCGAAAAAAGGACTCGTCTGGCTACCCACAATGTTGACGATCTAACATTCATTAAAATGAACCACAACTGGATTTCGAAATCTTTTGCCCCACCTTGCCCGGCCGACACCTAGCTTTCCTATGAAAAGCTCTTGCCTGTGAATTACTTTTCTAATGTCTAATTTGCTGCAGCTGATTGTACAGCATACGACATGTTTACACCTCCCTAAATGGCAAAACTCCCCACACGGGGCCGTGGTATCGCGACTTGGCGCAAGCACCCGTGAGACTGCTGTTTGTCTGAAGAGGTGGGTGTGCTCGCTTTTGGTTGACGGCATTGCTACTGGGTCCCTCATAGTACAATGTAGTGTCTCTGGCGGTGGCGGTGCGCACCCAACGTCAGACACACCGTTGTAACATGAGGGGCCCTGGGGCGGTCCCGCCGGCCTCAAGAGAGTTCCCCCCTACCCCAGCTCAAAATGTGCTCTACCACGTGCAAAATTATGTCGCACAGCTCCACCAATCTTTAGTCTATTCGCTGACATCATTCAATGTCTGGCACTGACAATACAAATTTGTAGACATCTATGATGCAACTTAAAGTAGTCTGTGTCTGTGTCCTATATTGGCACCATTAAATAGTTACTGCCAAATTACTATGTCAGAAACTCAGTAGATGAGCCCACCCCTGTACCTAAGTATGCCACCTTTTTTTTTGTTTTGGTTGTTTTGCGAGACATTAACATCTATTTATATTTTGGGAGTACTGGGACAGACACTCCTTGCACTACTCCTCCACTCACCACCAAGCTGCCTGTGTATCCATGTAACCGCTGTAAAACTGCCATGAGCCTATTGTTTGTTATGTTAGGCCTTTGATAGCCTGTCTGCGGTCCCTACTTTAAATACTCCTCCACTGACCACCAAGCTGCCTGCCCGTGTATCCATGTAACCGCTGTAAAACTGCCATAAGCCTATTGTTTGTTATTTTAGGCCTTTGATAGCCTGTCTGCGGTCCCTACTTTAAATACTCCTCCACTCACCACCACCAAGCTGCCTGCCCGTGTATCCATGTAACCGCTGTAAAACTGCCATGAGCCTATTGTTTGTTATTTTAGGCCTTTGATAGCCTGTCTGCGGTCCCTACTTTAAATACTCCTCCACTCACCACCACCAAGTTGCCTGCCCGTGTATCCATGTAACCGCTGTAAAACTGCCATGAGCCTATTGTTTGTTATTTTAGGCCTTTGATAGCCTGTCTGCGGCCCCTACTTGCAATACTCCTCCACTGACCACAATGCTGCCTGGAGTGCCTGCCTGTGTATCCATGTAACCGATGTAAAACTGCCATGACTGCCTACTGTTTGTTATTTTAGGCCTTTGATAGCCTGTCTGCAGCCCCTACTTGCAATACTCCTCCACTGACCACACCAATGCTGCCCGTGTACCCCTGGAACCTATTTAAAAGTTCATAGAGCCTAGTTATATATTTTATTTACTATTAATAAGGCCATGATGGACTACGCTGTACCACGCTACAAGCTAACCAGTCGACACTTCTTTTGCGAGAAAAGCCATCCCAACCCTCCACCAGCATGTAGAAGACCGCATTGTCCATGCACTCTGGCAATCTGTGAGTACAAAGGTGCACCTGACAACAGACGCATGGACCTGTAGGCATGGCCACGGAAGATTACGTGTCCATTACGGCGCAATGGGTTAATGTGGTGGATGCATGGTCCACAGGGGACAGCCTACTAAGTCTGTCTGCAGTCCCTAATTCAAATTGTCCTCCACTGTCTAAATCGGAGCTTCCACCTTCTGGCTTTCGGCCTATAGTATCAGAAATTAAACTGCATTTGGCCTTCAACTTTGGTTAGGGCCTACTAACGGCTTCTGCCCCTCCCTGGTGTTGCCCTCAACTAAATAAAGCTGAGCTTCAACCTTCTGCTCCAAATTACCATTTTGAAAAATGCAATAGGCTTTTCCGGCCTACTAAAGGTGTCTGTCTGTGTGCCCCTGCCTGGTGTTGCCCTCAACTAAATAAAGCTGAGCTTCAACCTTCCGGCTCTCATTAAGTGGTTTTAAAAAAAAAAATGGTGGTTAGGGCCTACTAACGGCTTCTGCCCCTCCCTGGTGTTGTCCTCAACTAAATAAAGCTGAGCTTCAACCTTCCGGCTCTCATTAAGTGGTTTTAAAAAAAAAAAATGGTGGTTAGGGCCTACTAACGGCTTCTGCCCCTCCCTGGTGTTGTCCTCAACTAAATAAAGCTGAGCTTCAACCTTCCGGCTCTCATTAAGTGGTTTTAAAAAAAAAAATGGTGGTTAGGGCCTACTAACGGCTTCTGCCCCTCCCTGGTGTTGCCCTCAACTAAATAAAGCTGAGCTTCAACCTTCTGCTCCAAATTACCATTTTGAAAAATGCAATAGGCTTTTCCGGCCTACTAAAGGTGTCTGTCTGTGTGCCCCTGCCTGGTGTTGCCCTCAACTAAATAAAGCTGAGCTTCAACCTTCTGCTCCAAATTACCATTTTGAAAAATGCAATAGGCTTTTCCGGCCTACTAAAGGTGTCTGTCTGTGTGCCCCTGCCTGGTGTTGTCCTCAACTAAATAAAGCTGAGCTTCAACCTTCCGGCTCTCATTAAGTGGTTTTAAAAAAAAAAAATGGTGGTTAGGGCCTACTAACGGCTTCTGCCCCTCCCTGGTGTTGCCCTCAACTAAATAAAGCTGAGCTTCAACCTTCTGCTCCAAATTACCATTTTGAAAAATGCAATAGGCTTTTCCGGCCTACTAAAGGTGTCTGTCTGTGTGCCCCTGCCTGGTGTTGCCCTCAACTAAATAAAGCTGAGCTTCAACCTTCTGCTCCAAATTACCATTTTGAAAAATGCAATAGGCTTTTCCGGCCTACTAAAGGTGTCTGTCTGTGTGCCCCTGCCTGGTGTTGCCCTCAACTAAATAAAGCTGAGCTTCAACCTTCTGCTCCAAATTACCATTTTGAAAAATGCAATAGGCTTTTCCGGCCTACTAAAGGTGTCTGTCTGTGTGCCCCTGCCTGGTGTTGTCCTCAACTAAATAAAGCTGAGCTTCAACCTTCCGGCTCTCATTAAGTGGTTTTAAAAAAAAAAATGGTGGTTAGGGCCTACTAACGGCTTCTGCCCCTCCCTGGTGTTGTCCTCAACTAAATAAAGCTGAGCTTCAACCTTCCGGCTCTCATTAAGTGGTTTTAAAAAAAAAAAATGGTGGTTAGGGCCTACTAACGGCTTCTGCCCCTCCCTGGTGTTGCCCTCAACTAAATAAAGCTGAGCTTCAACCTTCTGCTCCAAATTACCATTTTGAAAAATGCAATAGGCTTTTCCGGCCTACTAAAGGTGTCTGTCTGTGTGCCCCTGCCTGGTGTTGCCCTCAACTAAATAAAGCTGAGCTTCAACCTTCTGCTCCAAATTACCATTTTGAAAAATGCAATAGGCTTTTCCGGCCTACTAAAGGTGTCTGTCTGTGTGCCCCTGCCTGGTGTTGTCCTCAACTAAATAAAGCTGAGCTTCAACCTTCCGGCTCTCATTAAGTGGTTTTAAAAAAAAAAAATGGTGGTTAGGGCCTACTAACGGCTTCTGCCCCTCCCTGGTGTTGCCCTCAACTAAATAAAGCTGAGCTTCAACCTTCTGCTCCAAATTACCATTTTGAAAAATGCAATAGGCTTTTCCGGCCTACTAAAGGTGTCTGTCTGTGTGCCCCTGCCTGGTGTTGCCCTCAACTAAATAAAGCTGAGCTTCAACCTTCTGCTCCAAATTACCATTTTGAAAAATGCAATAGGCTTTTCCGGCCTACTAAAGGTGTCTGTCTGTGTGCCCCTGCCTGGTGTTGCCCTCAACTAAATAAAGCTGAGCTTCAACCTTCTGCTCCAAATTACCATTTTGAAAAATGCAATAGGCTTTTCCGGCCTACTAAAGGTGTCTGTCTGTGTGCCCCTGCCTGGTGTTGTCCTCAACTAAATAAAGCTGAGCTTCAACCTTCCGGCTCTCATTAAGTGGTTTTAAAAAAAAAAATGGTGGTTAGGGCCTACTAACGGCTTCTGCCCCTCCCTGGTGTTGTCCTCAACTAAATAAAGCTGAGCTTCAACCTTCCGGCTCTCATTAAGTGGTTTTAAAAAAAAAAAATGGTGGTTAGGGCCTACTAACGGCTTCTGCCCCTCCCTGGTGTTGCCCTCAACTAAATAAAGCTGAGCTTCAACCTTCTGCTCCAAATTACCATTTTGAAAAATGCAATAGGCTTTTCCAGCCTACTAAAGGTGTCTGTCTGTGTGCCCCTGCCTGGTGTTGCCCTCAACTAAATAAAGCTGAGCTTCAACCTTCTGCTCCAAATTACCATTTTGAAAAATGCAATAGGCTTTTCCGGCCTACTAAAGGTGTCTGTCTGTGTGCCCCTGCCTGGTGTTGCCCTCAACTAAATAAAGCTGAGCTTCAACCTTCTGCTCCAAATTACCATTTTGAAAAATGCAATAGGCTTTTCCGGCCTACTAAAGGTGTCTGTCTGTGTGCCCCTGCCTGGTGTTGCCCTCAACTAAATAAAGCTGAGCTTCAACCTTCTGCTCCAAATTACCATTTTGAAAAATGCAATAGGCTTTTCCGGCCTACTAAAGGTGTCTGTCTGTGTGCCCCTGCCTGGTGTTGCCCTCAACTAAATAAAGCTGAGCTTCAACCTTCTGCTCCAAATTACCATTTTGAAAAATGCAATAGGCTTTTCCGGCCTACTAAAGGTGTCTGTCTGTGTGCCCCTGCCTGGTGTTGTCCTCAACTAAATAAAGCTGAGCTTCAACCTTCCGGCTCTCATTAAGTGGTTTTAAAAAAAAAAAATGGTGGTTAGGGCCTACTAACGGCTTCTGCCCCTCCCTGGTGTTGCCCTCAACTAAATAAAGCTGAGCTTCAACCTTCTGCTCCAAATTACCATTTTGAAAAATGCAATAGGCTTTTCCAGCCTACTAAAGGTGTCTGTCTGTGTGCCCCTGCCTGGTGTTGCCCTCAACTAAATAAAGCTGAGCTTCAACCTTCTGCTCCAAATTACCATTTTGAAAAATGCAATAGGCTTTTCCGGCCTACTAAAGGTGTCTGTCTGTGTGCCCCTGCCTGGTGTTGCCCTCAACTAAATAAAGCTGAGCTTCAACCTTCTGCTCCAAATTACCATTTTGAAAAATGCAATAGGCTTTTCCGGCCTACTAAAGGTGTCTGTCTGTGTGCCCCTGCCTGGTGTTGTCCTCAACTAAATAAAGCTGAGCTTCAACCTTCCGGCTCTCATTAAGTGGTTTTAAAAAAAAAAATGGTGGTTAGGGCCTACTAACGGCTTCTGCCCCTCCCTGGTGTTGTCCTCAACTAAATAAAGCTGAGCTTCAACCTTCCGGCTCTCATTAAGTGGTTTTAAAAAAAAAAAATGGTGGTTAGGGCCTACTAACGGCTTCTGCCCCTCCCTGGTGTTGTCCTCAACTAAATAAAGCTGAGCTTCAACCTTCCGGCTCTCATTAAGTGGTTTTAAAAAAAAAAATGGTGGTTAGGGCCTACTAACGGCTTCTGCCCCTCCCTGGTGTTGTCCTCAACTAAATAAAGCTGAGCTTCAACCTTCCGGCTCTCATTAAGTGGTTTTAAAAAAAAAAAATGGTGGTTAGGGCCTACTAACGGCTTCTGCCCCTCCCTGGTGTTGCCCTCAACTAAATAAAGCTGAGCTTCAACCTTCTGCTCCAAATTACCATTTTGAAAAATGCAATAGGCTTTTCCGGCCTACTAAAGGTGTCTGTCTGTGTGCCCCTGCCTGGTGTTGCCCTCAACTAAATAAAGCTGAGCTTCAACCTTCTGCTCCAAATTACCATTTTGAAAAATGCAATAGGCTTTTCCGGCCTACTAAAGGTGTCTGTCTGTGTGCCCCTGCCTGGTGTTGTCCTCAACTAAATAAAGCTGAGCTTCAACCTTCCGGCTCTCATTAAGTGGTTTTAAAAAAAAAAATGGTGGTTAGGGCCTACTAACGGCTTCTGCCCCTCCCTGGTGTTGTCCTCAACTAAATAAAGCTGAGCTTCAACCTTCCGGCTCTCATTAAGTGGTTTTAAAAAAAAAAAATGGTGGTTAGGGCCTACTAACGGCTTCTGCCCCTCCCTGGTGTTGCCCTCAACTAAATAAAGCTGAGCTTCAACCTTCTGCTCCAAATTACCATTTTGAAAAATGCAATAGGCTTTTCCAGCCTACTAAAGGTGTCTGTCTGTGTGCCCCTGCCTGGTGTTGCCCTCAACTAAATAAAGCTGAGCTTCAACCTTCTGCTCCAAATTACCATTTTGAAAAATGCAATAGGCTTTTCCGGCCTACTAAAGGTGTCTGTCTGTGTGCCCCTGCCTGGTGTTGCCCTCAACTAAATAAAGCTGAGCTTCAACCTTCTGCTCCAAATTACCATTTTGAAAAATGCAATAGGCTTTTCCGGCCTACTAAAGGTGTCTGTCTGTGTGCCCCTGCCTGGTGTTGTCCTCAACTAAATAAAGCTGAGCTTCAACCTTCCGGCTCTCATTAAGTGGTTTTAAAAAAAAAAATGGTGGTTAGGGCCTACTAACGGCTTCTGCCCCTCCCTGGTGTTGTCCTCAACTAAATAAAGCTGAGCTTCAACCTTCCGGCTCTCATTAAGTGGTTTTAAAAAAAAAAAATGGTGGTTAGGGCCTACTAACGGCTTCTGCCCCTCCCTAGTGTTGCCCTCAACTAAATAAAGCTGAGCTTCAACCTTCTGCTCCAAATTACCATTTTGAAAAATGCAATAGGCTTTTCCGGCCTACTAAAGGTGTCTGTCTGTGTGCCCCTGCCTGGTGTTGCCCTCAACTAAATAAAGCTGAGCTTCAACCTTCTGCTCCAAATTACCATTTTGAAAAATGCAATAGGCTTTTCCGGCCTACTAAAGGTGTCTGTCTGTGTGCCCCTGCCTGGTGTTGCCCTCAACTAAATAAAGCTGAGCTTCAACCTTCTGCTCCAAATTACCATTTTGAAAAATGCAATAGGCTTTTCCGGCCTACTAAAGGTGTCTGTCTGTGTGCCCCTGCCTGGTGTTGTCCTCAACTAAATAAAGCTGAGCTTCAACCTTCCGGCTCTCATTAAGTGGTTTTAAAAAAAAAAATGGTGGTTAGGGCCTACTAACGGCTTCTGCCCCTCCCTGGTGTTGTCCTCAACTAAATAAAGCTGAGCTTCAACCTTCCGGCTCTCATTAAGTGGTTTTAAAAAAAAAAAAATGGTGGTTAGGGCCTGCTAACGGCTTCTGCCCCTCCCTGGTGTTGCCCTCAACTAAATAAAGCTGAGCTTCAACCTTCTGCTCCAAATTACCATTTTGAAAAATGCAATAGGCTTTTCCGGCCTACTAAAGGTGTCTGTCTGTGTGCCCCTGCCTGGTGTTGTCCTCAACTAAATAAAGCTGAGCTTCAACCTTCCGGCTCTCATTAAGTGGTTTTAAAAAAAAAAAATGGTGGTTAGGGCCTACTAACGGCTTCTGCCCCTCCCTGGTGTTGTCCTCAACTAAATAAAGCTGAGCTTCAACCTTCCGGCTCTCATTAAGTGGTTTTTAAAAAAAAAATGGTGGTTAGGGCCTACTAACGGCTTCTGCCCCTCCCTGGTGTTGTCCTCAACTAAATAAAGCTGAGCTTCAACCTTCCGGCTCTCATTAAGTGGTTTTAAAAAAAAAAAATGGTGGTTAGGGCCTACTAACGGCTTCTGCCCCTCCCTGGTGTTGCCCTCAACTAAATAAAGCTGAGCTTCAACCTTCTGCTCCAAATTACCATTTTGAAAAATGCAATAGGCTTTTCCGGCCTACTAAAGGTGTCTGCCCCTCCCTGGTGTTGTCCTCAACTGAACAAAGCTGAGCTTCCACATTCTGGCTTTCGCCCTATACTATCAGATATTAAACTGCATTTGGCCTACTAGTGTGGTTAGGCCCTTGAAACAGTGTTTGCTGCTCTTGGGTTTGCTACTCCACTGAACAAAGCAATGCCGCCTGTTTAGTCCTGTTACCAATTTTGAACTGCATGTAGCCTACTTTATTCTTTGGCCCTATATCTGTTTCCTCCTCATCCTGCCCATTGCCCAGCCACTGCTAAATGAGTCTGCTGGTACATTGACCTAGACCACTACATTCCCCTTGTACTCTACACAGCCAGAATCTGTCCCTGCTGAAAGTAAGGTTCCCCTTCCCGCATGTTATACCACCTTACACAGGGACAAAGAGGAAGGTGCAGATGAAAGTGCAGGTTCCTTCATCAGGTGGGGGGGCATACTCGTTGGCGACGTCACTGGCACAGGGCCCCTCAGAGTACGCAAAAGTGTCGCTGCTGGTGGGAGGCGCCCCCGCCATGCAAACACACCGCCGTACTTTGAGGGGCCCTGTGCCAGTGGCAATGCGAACGAGTGGGCCCCCCCCTGCTTGCTCAGGATCACAGCACTTGCAACTTTTAAATACTTACCTTTCCCTGCAACACCGCCGTGACGTAGTCCGCATTTCCTGGGCCCACGAAAAACTTGAGCCAGCCCTACTCCCCCCACAACTTTCCCCCAATTCCCTATGCCCAACTATTATTATACAGTTAATTAAGATTGGCAAGCTTCAGAAACAAGAATGGATGTTTTTGGCATTAAAATGGGCACTGTAGGTGTTTTCCTGGCCTCCACTCACTGCCGACTATGCTTCCCCATTGACTTGCATTGGGTTTCGTGTTTCGGTCGATCCCCGACTTTTAGCGATAATCGGCCGACTGCACTCGACTCGACTCTGGACAAAATCGGGTTTCCCAAAACCCTACTCGATCTTAAAAAAATGAAAGTCGCTCAACCCTAGTCAGGACACATAAATAACGGACGAGCTCTTGGGTGATGGAATCTCGAGCTGACCGTGAGCTAAACCTACCACACAACTAATAGTGGCCGGGGGGCGTGCCTACGTTTTATCCCTAGACGTCTCTCGCCAGCCGGAGGACTAACTAACCCTAGTAGAGGAAAAAACAGACCTGGCTTACCTCTAGGGAAATTCCCCCGAAAAGGAGACAGAAGCCCCCCACATATATTGACGGTGAGTTCAGAGGAAAAGACATACGCAGTATGAAGGTAGGTTCAGCAAAGCGAGGTCCGCTTACTAGATAGTAGAAAGATACAAAAGGGAACTGCACGGTCAGCTGAAAACCCTTTTAAAATACCATCCTGAAATTACTTTAAGACTCATGTGTCAACTCATGACACCGGAGTGGTAATTTCAGCCCACAAGAGCTTCCAGCTACAGAGAATGATATAGCTGTAAACTGGAACAAAAAATGCAAACAAACTTAGGACTAAGAGTCCAACTTAGTTGATCAGTAGTCTAGGAGCAGGAACATGCAACAGAAAGGCTCTGGTTACATTGATGGCCGGCAAGGCAATGACTGAAGAGCAGGAATAAATAGGAACTCCCCACTACTGATGAAAACAGGTGAACTGAGAAAGAAAACACACCCGAGTCACCAGTACCACTGGCCACCACCAGAAGGAGCCCAAAAGCAGATTCACAACAGTATCCCCCCCCTCAAGGAGGGGGCACCGAACCCTCACAAGAACCACCAGGGCGATCCGGATGAGCCCTATGAAAGGCACGAACCAAATCAGAGGCGTGAACATCAGAAGCAGTTACCCAAGAATTATCTTCTTGACCATAACCCTTCCACTTAACCAGATATTGTAGTCTCCGTCTGGAAATACGGGAGTCCAAGATTTTCTCCACAACATACTCCAATTCACCCTCAACCAGCACAGGAGCAGGAGGCTTGGTAGAAGGAACAACCGGCACCTCATACCTCCGCAACAACGACCGATGGAAGACATTATGGATAGCGAAAGATGCCGGAAGGTCTAAACGAAAGGATACAGGGTTAAGAATCTCCAAAATCCTATAAGGACCGATGAACCGAGGCTTAAACTTAGGAGGAAACCCTCATAGGGACAAAACGGGAAGACAACCACACCCAGTCCCCAACACGAAGACGAGGACCAACACGACGACGGCGGTTGGCAAAATGCTGAGTCTTCTCCTGGGACAACTTCAAATTGTCTACCACCTGTCCCCAAATCCGATGCAACCTATCCACCATCGTATCCACTCCAGGACAATCCGAAGACTCCACCTGACCGGAAGAAAAACGAGGGTGAAACCCCGAATTGCAAAAGAAAGGAGAAACCAAAGTGGCAGAACTAGCCCGATTATTGAGGGCAAACTCTGCCAACGGCAAAAAGGCAACCCAGTCATCCTGATCCGCAGACACAAAACACCTCAAATAAGTCTCCAAGGTCTGATTAGTTCGCTCCGTCTGGCCATTAGTCTGAGGATGGAACGCAGACGAAAAAGACAAATCAATGCCCATCCTAGCACAGAATGCCCGCCAAAATCTAGACACGAACTGGGTCCCCCTGTCAGAAACGATATTTTCCGGAATACCATGCAAGCGAACCACATTTTGAAAAAACAGAGGGACCAATTCGGATGAGGAAGGCAACTTAGGCAAAGGTACCAAATGAACCATCTTTGAAAAACGGTCACACACCACCCAGATGACAGACATTTTCTGAGAAGCAGGGAGATCAGAAATAAAATCCATAGAGATGTGAGTCCAAGGCCTCTTCGGAATAGGCAAAGATAACAACAATCCGCTAGCCCGAGAACAACAAGGCTTGGCCCGAGCACAAACATCACAAGACTGCACAAAAACTCGTACGTCTCGAGACAGGGAAGGCCACCAGAAGGACCTAGCCACCAAATCCCTAGTACCAAAGATTCCAGGATGACCTGCCAACGCAGAAGAATGAACCTCCGAGATGACTCTACTGGTCCAATCATCAGGAACAAACAGTCTACCAGGCGGGCAACGATCAGGTCTATCCGCCTGAAACTCCTGCAAAGCCCGTCGCAGGTCTGGGGAAACAGCAGATAATATCACCCCATCCTTAAGGATACCTGTAGGTTCAGAATCACCAGGGGAATCAGGCTCAAAACTCCTAGAAAGGGCATCTGCCTTCACATTTTTAGAACCTGGTAGGTATGAGACCACAAAATTAAACCGAGAGAAAAACAACGACCAGCGCGCCTGTCTAGGATTCAGGCGCTTGGCAGACTCAAGATGAATCAGATTCTTGTGATCGGTCAATACCACCACCTGATGTCTAGCCCCCTCAAGCCAATGACGCCACTCCTCAAAAGCCCACTTCATAGCCAAAAGCTCCCGATTACCAATATCATAGTTTCGCTCGGCGGGCGAAAATTTTCGAGAAAAGAACGCACAAGGTCTCATCACGGAGCAGTCGGAACTTTTCTGCGACAAAACCGCCCCAGCTCCGATCTCGGAAGCGTCGACCTCAACCTGAAAAGGAAGAGCAACATCAGGCTGACGCACCACAGGGGCAGAAGAAAAGCGGCGCTTAAGCTCCCGAAAGGCCTCCACAGCAGCAGGGGACCAATCAGCAACATCAGCACCCTTTTTAGTCAAATCAGTCAAAGGTTTAGCAACATCCGAAAAACCAGTTATAAATCGACGATAAAAATTAGCAAAGCCCAAGAATTTCTGAAGGCTCTTAAGAGAAGTAGGTTGCGTCCAATCACAAATAGCCCGAACCTTGACAGGATCCATCTCAATGGAAGAAGGGGAAAAAATGTACCCCAAAAAAGAAATCTTTTGAACCCCAAAAATACACTTAGAACCCTTCACACACAAGGAATTAGCCCGCAAAACCTGAAAAACCCTCCTGACTTGTTGGACATGAGAGTCCCAGTCATCCGAAAAAATCAAAATATCATCCAGATACACAATCATAAATTTATCCAAATATTCACGGAAAATGTTATGCATAAAGGACTGAAAGACTGAAGGGGCATTTGAAAGACCAAAAGGCATTACTAAATACTCAAAATGGCCCTCGGGCGTATTAAATGCGGTTTTCCACTCATCCCCCTGCTTAATTCGCACCAAATTATACGCCCCACGAAGATCAATCTTAGAGAACCACTTAGCCCCCTTTATTCGAGCAAACAAATCAGTCAGCAGTGGCAAAGGATACTGATATTTGACTGTAATTTTATTCAAGAGTCGATAATCAATACACGGCCTCAAAGAGCCATCTTTTTTAGACACAAAGAAAAAACCGGCTCCTAAGGGAGATGAAGAAGGACGAATATGTCCCTTTTCCAGGGACTCCTTAATATACTCTCGCATAGCAACATGTTCAGGTACTGATAAATTAAACAAACGAGTCGACCCTTTGGAAATTTACTGCCTGGAATCAGATCTATGGTACAATCGCAATCTCTGTGAGGAGGGAGTGAACCAAGCTTAGGCTCCTCAAAAACATCACGATAATCAGACAAAAATGCCGGAATCTCAGAGGGAATAGATGATGAAATGGAAACCAAAGGTACGTCCCCATGAGCCCCCTGACATCCCCAGCTTAACACAGACATTGCTTTCCAGTCAAGGACTGGATTATGAGATTGTAACCATGGCAAAAGCACCAAAACATCATGTAGATTGTACAACACAAGGAAGCGAATCACCTCCTGATGGTCTGGAGTCATACGCATAGTCACTTGTGTCCAGTATTGTGGTTTATTACTAGCCAATGGCGTAGAATCAATACTCTTCAGAGGTATAGGGACTTCCAGAGGCTCTAGATTAAACCCACAGCGCCTGGCAAAGGACCAATCCATAAGACTGAAAGCGGCGCCAGAGTCGACATAGGCGTCCGCGGTAATTGACGATAATGAACAAATCAAGGTCACAGATAGAATAAACTTAGACTGTAAAGTGCCAATTGAAACAGACTTATCAACCTTCTTTGTGCGTCTAGAGCATGCTGATATAACATGAGTTGAATCACCACAATAGAAGCACAACCCATTTTTTCGCCTAAAATTCTGCCGTTCGCTTCTGGACAGAATTCTATCACATTGCATATTCTCTGGCGCCTTCTCAGAAGACACCGCCAAATGGTGCACAGGTTTACGCTCCCGCAAACGCCGATCAATCTGAATGGCCATTGTCATGGACTCATTCAGACCTGTAGGCGCAGGGAACCCCACCATAACATCCTTAATGGCATCAGAGAGACCCTCTCTGAAATTCGCCGCCAAAGCGCACTCATTCCACTGAGTAAGCACAGACCATTTACGAAATTTTTGGCAGTATATTTCAGCTTCATCTTGCCCTTGAGACAGGGCCATCAAGGCCTTTTCAGCCTGAATCTCTAAATTAGGTTCCTCATAAAGCAACCCCAAAGCCAGAAAAAACGCATCCACATTGAGCAACGCAGGATCCCCTGGTGCCAATGCAAAAGCCCAATCTTGAGGGTCACCTCGCAGCAAGGAAATTACAATCTTAACCTGCTGTGCGGGATCTCCAGCGGAGCGAGGTCTCAGAGAAATAAATAATTTACAATTATATTTGAAATTCAAAAAACGAGATCTATCTCCGGAGAAAAATTCTGGTATAGGAATTCTAGGTTCAGATATAGGAGCATGTATAACAAAATCCTGTAAATCTTGAACTTTTGTGGCAAGATTATTCAAATCTATAGCCAAACTCTGAGGATCCATTTTAAGCAGGTGAGATCAGAGCCATTCAAGGGTTAGAAGGAGAGGGAGACAAAGACTGCAATTAGAGCTGAAATGCAACTGATTCAACTATAGAGCAAGCACCAAGGAAAAAATAAATAAATAAAAAAAAAATTGCAGACTTCTTTTTCTCTCCTTTCTTCTGCCAACAGTTTTAACACTTGGCCGGCCATACTGTCATGGTTCCCAATGGCAGGGGAACGTCAGGACACATAAATAACGGATGAGCTCTTGGGTGATGGAATCTCGAGCTGACCAGGAGCTAAACCTACCACACAACTAATAGTGGCCGGGGGGCGTGCCTACGTTTTATCCCTAGACGTCTCTCGCCAGCCGGAGGACTAACTAACCCTAGTAGAGGAAAAAACAGACCTGGCTTACCTCTAGGGAAATTCCCCCGAAAAGGAGACAGAAGCCCCCCACATATATTGACGGTGAGTTCAGAGGAAAAGACATACGCAGTATGAAGGTAGGTTCAGCAAAGCGAGGTCCGCTTACTAGATAGTAGAAAGATACAAAAGGGAACTGCACGGTCAGCTGAAAACCCTTTTAAAATACCATCCTGAAATTACTTTAAGACTCATGTGTCAACTCATGACACCGGAGTGGTAATTTCAGCCCACAAGAGCTTCCAGCTACAGAGAATGATATAGCTGTAAACTGGAACAAAAAATGCAAACAAACTTAGGACTAAGAGTCCAACTTAGCTGATCAGTAGTCTAGGAGCAGGAACATGCAACAGAAAGGCTCTGGTTACATTGATGGCCGGCAAGGCAATGACTGAAGAGCAGGAATAAATAGGAACTCCCCACTACTGATGAAAACAGGTGATCTGAGAAAGAAAACACACCCGAGTCACCAGTACCACTAGCCACCACCAGAAGGAGCCCAAAAGCAGATTCACAACATGCTCCATGGTGGAGCTATTTTAAAACACAGCACAAACTTATTTTTTAATATTTTTTTAAAGTCATATAAAAGGTGCAAATACTTATTGTTTTTTGGAGGTATCTAGTGGTCACAAAACTGGAGAACCCAGCGCGGATTATTTTTATATATATATCTTTAAAATATCCCCACCACTGTTATCAATAATTGTTATTCGTAAATTCTAGTATACAGGGGGGACGGGTACGCCGCAACAGCCATGGCTGGTAACATGGCACCAGCCATGTGAAGACCAGTACCCCTGAAGCTTATAGCTTGGGATAGTACCTCTGATGCTGGACATTAATTAACAAAATTTATCTAGGGGGGAATGTGAAGGGACAAATTAAGAAAGATTCTCCATTTTGTGCTTTTCGACTCCATTTTGCTGTTCTAAGATAAATTTTGTTAGTAGGCTAAAGTTTACAGCTGTTATGAGACCTTGATTGTCTAGTGGTCACAAAACTGGAGAACCCAGAGCGGATTATTTTTATATATATATACCTGTTTATAGCTACTAATACAGAAGGGTGGCACTGTATTTGTATCCGCTGCAGGATTCACAGTTTCTGAAGCGCTACTGGTGTGCTTAATTTTATCATCTTTTGAAGATAGCCATGCGCTTGGCTTCAACATCTTCATCAGATAACTTTGTGAAATCGGTGTAGAGAAGAGCAGGGGTGGCAACGTTTTGGTTTCATCAGTAGTTGCCTTAGTGCAGAATTTCCTAATGCATACAGAAATACACCAAAGAACAAGTTTTAGTATTACATACATGACAAGGATAAAGGCAACAATATATATATCAAACTTTGCAAGATTCCAGCTATCCAGCCCCCAAATCCCTCAAACCAATTGGCTAGATTAAAAATAGGAGAAGGTGTCTGCTCACCAACTGTCCTTATTGCAGTCATTGTCTTTATCATATTGATCTCTGAGTCTTTAAGGGTATGTGCACACGTCCGGATTTCTTGCAGAAATTTCCTGAAGAAAACCGGAAATTTTCTGCAAGAAATCCACATTTTTTTTTTGCGTTTTTTTTCCGTTTTTTTCGCGTTTTTATTAGCATTCTGCAAGCGTAATTAGCTTGCAGAATGCTAAAGTTTTCCAAGCGATCTGTAGCATCGCTTGGAAAACTGACTGACAGGTTGGTCACACTTGTCAAACATAGTGTTTGACAAGTGTGACCAACTTTTTACTATAGATGCAGCCTATGCAGCATCAATAGTAAAAGATAGAATGTTTAAAAATAATAAAAAAAATAAAAAAAATGCTTATACTCACCCAGACGATCTCCTCAGCGGCGTCCGTTCCTCTTCCTATAGCTGGTGTGTGCGCGCAGGACCTTCCATGACGTCGCGGTCATGTGAGCGGTCACGTGAGCGGTCACATGAGCGGTCACATGACCGCTCACGACCAATCACAAGACAGTGACGTCATCACAGGTATAGGAACCGAAGCGGCAGCATGCAGCGGTGAGGCGGGAACACTGCGGGGGACATCGCAGGTGAGTATAGGACTATTTTTTATTTTAAATCTTTTATTTTTGACCAATTATATGGTGCCCAGTGCGTGGAGGAGAGTCTCCTCTCCTCCACCCTGGGTACCAACCGCACATAATCTGCTTACTTCCCGCATGGTGTGCACAGCCCCGTGCGGGAAGTAAGCAGATCAATGGACTCCTAGGTGTGCGGAATCCCCGCAATTCCGCATTTTTAATGAACATGTTGCTTTTTTTTCCACGATGCGATTTTTTCGCGGAAAAAATCGCAACATTTGCACAAAAAATGCGGAATACACTGTAAATAATAGGAGGCATATGTTAGCGTTTTTTTCGCGTTTTTATCGCGGTTTTATAGCGGGAATCCTGACGTGTGCACATACCCTAAATGTCTTCTAACTTTAACTTCATAGATAGTGCTATTGGGATCTATATAATGACAGCATGCGGGTCCAGTAACCTGACACATACCACCCTGTGCTGCTGTTAAGTAATTCAGTACTACAGTATATTAATTAGTGACTATGATAAGTTGGCTTTGGACAACAACAGTAGTATTAAGTATATCCAATATATCCCAAATTTGATCATCTAGATAGTCTGTGGCCCTAAACAATTTATCCCACATTTGTGTAATCATAGGGTAAATGAAAATAGAACTGACAATTTTATTGGCTATACCCATCTGTACTACTAATCTTTCATGATATTGTACAAACTTATTATTCAAGGATATTGGGGAATTTAGGCTGTCCCATGTGGTTACCAATAATAATATAGAAAATGCGAAAAACCAAAACATTATGTCCCCTTATTTGCTACTAGTCTGTTTGACCAGCTTGCAGTGCGAGCGTGGATCCACGTCGGCCTTCCTTCCAGCTTTACTGACATAGGAGTGATACTGAGGACTTGGTAGGGACCGTCATGCAAGGGTTCTAGTCCGTATTTTCTGACATGGCTTTTCACGACCACAAAATCACCAGACTACAAGTTGTGACAAGTGTCGGTTTCTGCTGAATCTGGAAGGGAAGAAGAAACTAAAACATGGGTGTTAGCAAGATTTTTACTAAGCTGAATAACATATTGAACAGCACGGTCAGTTTCTTTTGACAACTACTGAGGCTGGAAATTTGCAACTGGGGGCCTAGCACCAAACAGTATCTCATATGGGGACAGGCCATGTTTTGCCTTATGGGTAGTACGAATGTGGTACAGTACAATGGGTAGGAGCTCTGGCCATGGAGCCGTAGTCTCCTGCATCATTTTGGTCAATTGTCCCTTCAGTGTGCCGTTCAGCCTCTCAACTTTCCTACTGGATTGTGGATGGTACGGAGTATGGAGGGCTACAGTGGATCCAAGCATTATCAAAACCTCCTGATACACATGAGAAGAAAAGGCCGGGGCTTGGTCACTTTCGACGACTTCTGGAACACCATATCTGCATATGACTTCCATCACCAGTTTCTTCGCTGTAGTCTTTGCAGTCATGTTTGTAACGGGGAATGCTTCAGGCCAACTGGAGAACATGTTGACAACCACCAGACAATATTCATACCTTCCAGACTTAGGCAACGTGATGTGGTCCACCTGGAGCCTTTGGAAAGGATAGTCGGGCTTAGCAAGGTGCTTCGGGGGTACATGTTGAAGTTGACTGGGGTTGCAGGTCTAACAGATATTACATGCACGGTTGAGTGCTGTCAGGACTGTAGAAATACCTGGAGCCCAGTAGAATTTTTGTACCAGGGCTGGATTTTTTTATTTTTTTTCTCGATGTGTGGGCCCATGTGCCTACATGGCAATAGCAGGGTACATCCGCTTAGGGAGACACACAAGTTGGTCATTTTTCCAGAGACCCTTGTCCATACATGCTCCATCAGCCTTCCACTGCTTCACTTCTTCCTTTGGGGACATTCTCTGCATCGTCATTAAGCGGTCTCGCGGGGTCCGACAGAAAACTTTAGTCTGTCGTAGATCATCAGGTTCCTGTAGAGTCAGTGTTTCTTGTAACTATTTACGCTGAGAGCGTGTGGTCACCATAGCTGGTGTGATCTGTTCAAGGGGTAGGAGATTAGCAGCTTTTGCTTGCATATCCGCAAAGGCGTTACCAACAGTCTGTGGACTGTTCCTAGGACCGTGCGCCTTAACTTTGATAATGGCCACCTGGGTAGGTAATTTGATTGAGTCCATGAGGGTTTTAACAGCTTCAGCATTCTCCACTGGAGTCCCGGCGGTGGTAATAAACCCTCGATTGGCCCATTGGGCTCCGAAATCATAAATAATACCAAATGCATACTGTGAGTCCGTGTATATATTAGCCCGCCTGTCTTTGGCCAGAACACATGCAGTAGACAGAGCCTGAAGTTCTGCTTTTGCTGACAGTGAGGGATGGTGCACTACAGTGTCTTCCGTAGTGACAGCGTATCCAGTGTGGAATCTGCCAAAATCATCAGCATATCTTAAACCATCTTTCAGGGCATTGTAGAGAGGTTGCATTATGTGGGATGCGTCCGGTATCCACTGACGAAAATAAGTACATAGTCCAAGAAAACGCTGGAGTTCAGTCTCATCTTTCGGAAAAGGAAGGGAGCTGACGGCTATTTTTCTTTCTTTTGTGAGGTGTCTGACACCCTGAAGGAGACAGTGACCCAAAAATATCACATGACCAAGACAGAACTGAATTCTCGAGGCCGAAATCCAACAGTTCAGATCTGCCAGATACTTGAGGAGGGTAACAGTGGCAGCAATGGCTTCCTGCTCTGTTCGTGCACACAACAAAAGATCAGCCACATACTGAAGTGGTGTGACATAGGGGTGATTTAACTGCCTGAGTAAAAGACACTCGCCCAGATTTTTTTCAAACTGATTGGGACTATTTTGGGCCCTTTGTGGCATAACTGTCCACATCAATTGTCGTCCCTGATAAGTGAATGCAAACAGAAACTGGCAATATTATTATTATTATGGGTGTAATGCAATGCTGAAGAAGGCATTGGCAAGGTCGATGACTGTGAACCAAGCAGCATCCTGAGATATCTGGGACAAAAGAGTATGGTTCTACAGGCATTATTGGGGGTGGATCTGGGCCTATCAGGGCCATCATAACCGTAGGAAGGACATGTAGGATACAGGGGTTATATAATGTAAGAACCATCTGACCATCATCTTGGAATTGTATTCTGGAGCGGAACTGTGATAATATATCTGCCCCCAGTAAATTTACCGGACATACGGGAGAGATTAGGAACTGAACAGTAACCTCAAGGAAAGGACCCACAGGGTTTTGTAAGAGTATATTTATTCGGTCTGCCATCTACTCTAATTAAAACAAGCTCTTGGTCTGAGAATTTACATTGGGGGGCTTGGGATGGAGATTCAAAGACAGGGTTAAAAGGGATATTGGAGTATGAGACTGGATTTGTGTATGGGAGGAGGGCTGGAGCTGAAGTCTGTTACATGAACCACTGATAAGGAACGGAGCTGCGTCCTTGTAGCTTGGGGGGGGGGGGGCCTGAGATTGGAGCAGGAATCGTCCTTGTAACTGTGGGGGGGGGGGCTGGGGTTGGTGCTGGAATCGCTGTGGCTACTGGTTTAACCTTTTGATTTCCCTGCTAATGCAGAACGGGCTAAGTTCTTTTGAAAACTCTTTACTACTTTTAATGCATCATCCGGAGTGGAAGTCTCGATATCAGGTCTAACTGACATTATTGCCTCTTTCAATTCAGATTTAAGGCCGGACATTAAAGCTACTACAAAAAGGTGTGTATGGGCTTTATTTTACAATGAGAATCCCAGATCTTTATATACTACCATAAGACACCCATAGAATTTCTCGGCAGTCCAGGATATATTGGTGCCTTGGGGTTAAGGGGCACAGGGCTTACAGTCGGGAGTAGAGGCTTAATTTCCTGGGGAGGGACCATATTATCTAGCAGGGAGACCCCCTGTCCCAAATTTTTAATTGTTTGCTTTCCTGACACATTAATCTCAGTCACTTTCTCAGTTCCTTCTAGTACCACAAAACATCCAGTTTTTTGTCATAGTAATAGACAACTTTTCTTTTTCAACGTCCCAAAAACAATCAGAATTTCACTTTCAACTTCCAACTTACAATATTTCTTTGTAGTGCAAAACAATATTGTCGCTTTAAACGAAACACAAATCTCCCAGCGCGTACTACACCAAGAAAATACAGAGAGACTTAGAACGCAGCTACGTGCCCCCTCCATACCAGAGACACAGAGATAAGAAAATCGCAGCATTCCTCAGCACAGAAAGGAGAAAGCAATTGCGCAGCTGTTTGACCTCTCCCATCAGGTATCTCAGAAATCTACAGAAACAGAATACAGTAGTTCTCAGACTTAATTAATTTCTTCAAAACCTTCATCACACAATTCACATGCCAGAACACCTTAGAAAAACCAATGATTGAGAATATTTTCCCCATCTTTGGGCTAACAGTATCAGATTCATCACACAAATTCAAAGTCTTCTTCTTCTTCCACGGAAACTGATTCTCCTTTAGAGCTAAATATCCTTACTTAGTCGTGCATAGTACTAGAGCGGCCGTATAGTCTATTCCACTAGGTTTACCTGTCCCCCGCTGGGACAACCCAAAATCACAGTACTCAGCGAAAGGAGGAGGGCGTCTCAGACTTTCCCTCCGGACACCTCTGGAAATATACATATATATCTATATATTCCTGAGTTACGCATCCTACCCATCTTCGATCACCTCACCGCGCCTGATTCTAACAGTGATCAGGAATTCAGGATATTTTGACTATAAAGAGAATTACATCACTGGTCAATCCGGGGTGTCCATCCCTTATGAGGTACGGTTCGAGCACTGGGCTCCCAACGGAACTACACCTCTATATGATTCCACCCAAGAATCACCCCACCATCGGGGACAAACCTCAGATCCTCTTTGCAGCACAAACACAGGAAAACCACACCAAACGGTCAGTCTGGACAGTATAACTGCCAACTTACCGTGGTTGTTGTGGGGGATGATCAGTCCCAATTTTCCAGTGCCTGTGTCCGGTCCGAGGGTCCTTTGTCTTGTTGTCCTCCGGGGGGCAGAGGCGTTCCTGCTTGGGGCCCTGTCATGATTCTCAATGGCGAGAGAACATAGCCCAGCATATATGAGAACTAGCTCTTGGAAGATGGAAACTATACTGACCATGAACTAAACCTGCCGCACAACTAGAAGTGGCCGGGTAGCATGCCTACGTTTTTTATCCCTAGATGCCCAGCGCCAGCCGGAGAACTACCTAATCCTAGCAGAGGAAAAGACAGTCCTGGCTCACCTCTAGAGAAATTTTCCCAAAAGGCAGACAGAGGCCCCCACATATATTGGCGGTGATTTTAGATGAAATGACAAACGTAGTATGAAAATAGGTTTAGCAAAATCGAGGTCCGCTTACTAGATAGCATGAAGACAGAAAGGGCACTTTCATGGTCAGCAGAAAACCCTATCAAAACACCATCCAGAAATTACTTTAAGACTCTAGCATTAACTCATAACACCAGAGTGGCAATTTCCGCTCACAAGAGCTTTCCAGACACAGTAACGAAACAGCAGCTGTGAACAGGAACAAAATGCAAAAACACACAAGGACAAAAGTCCAACTTAGCTAGGAGTTGTCTAGTAGCAGGAACATGCACAGAAGGCTTCTGATTACATTGTTGACCGGCATGAAACTGACAGAGGAGCAAGGTTATATAGCGACTCCCACATCCTGATAGGAGCAGGTGAACAGAGGGGATGATGCACACAAGTACAATTCCACAAGTGGCCACCGGGGGAGCCCAGAATCCAATTTCACAACAGTACCCCCCCCTCAAGGAGGGGGCACCGAACCCTCACCAGAACCACCAGGGCGATCAGGATGAGCCCTATGAAAGGCACGGACAAGATCGGAGGCATGAACATCAGAGGCAGTGACCCAAGAATTATCCTCCTGACCGTATCCCTTCCATTTGACCAGATACTGGAGTTTCCATCTGGAAACACGAGAGTCTAAGATCTTTTCCACAACGTACTCCAACTCACCCTCAACCAACACCGGAGCAGGAGGCTCAACGGAAGGCACAGCCGGTACCTCATACCTGCGCAACAATGACCGATGAAAAACATTATGAATCGAAAAGGATGCAGGGAGGTCCAAACGGAAGGACACAGGGTTAAGAATCTCCAATATCTTGTACGGGCCGATGAACCGAGGCTTAAACTTAGGAGAAGAAACCCTCATAGGGACAAAACGAGAAGACAACCACACCAAGTCCCCAACACAAAGCCGAGGACCAACACGACGACGGCGGTTGGCAAAAAGCTGAGTCTTCTCCTGGGACAACTTCAAATTGTCCACCACCTGCCCCCAAATCTGATGCAACCTCTCCACCACAGCATCCACTCCAGGACAATCCGAAGATTCCACTTGACCGGAGGAAAATCGAGGATGAAACCCCGAATTACAGAAAAACGGGGACACCAAGGTGGCAGAGCTGGCCCGATTATTGAGGGCGAACTCTGCCAAAGGCAAAAAAGCAACCCAATCATCCTGATCCGCAGACACAAAACACCTCAAATATGTCTCCAAGGTCTGATTAGTCCGCTCGGTCTGGCCATTAGTCTGAGGATGGAAAGCAGACGAAAAAGACAAATCTATGCCCATCCTAGCACAGAATGCCCGCCAAAATCTAGACACGAATTGGGTCCCTCTGTCAGAAACGATATTCTCCGGAATACCATGCAAACGAACAACATTTTGAAAAAACAGAGGAACCAACTCGGAAGAAGAAGGCAACTTAGGCAAGGGAACCAGATGGACCATCTTAGAGAAACGGTCACACACCACCCAGATGACAGACATCTTCTGAGAAACAGGCAGATCCGAAATAAAATCCATCGAGATGTGCGTCCAAGGCCTCTTCGGGATAGGCAAGGGTAACAACAATCCACTAGCCCGAGAACAACAAGGCTTGGCCCGAGCACAAACGTCACAACACTGCACAAAGCCTCGCACATCTCGTGACAGGGAAGGCCACCAGAAGGACCTTGCCACCAAATCCCTGGTACCAAAGATTCCAGGATGACCTGCCAACGCAGAAGAATGAACCTCAGAGATGACTCTACTGGTCCAATCATCAGGAACAAACAGTCTACCAGGTGGGCAACGATCAGGTCTATCCGCCTGAAACTCCTGCAAGGCCCGCCGCAGGTCTGGAGAAACGGCAGACAATATCACTCCATCTTTAAGGATACCTGTGGGCTCAGAATTACCAGGGGAGTCAGGCTCAAAACTCCTAGAAAGGGCATCCGCCTTAACATTCTTAGAACCCGGTAGGTAAGACACCACAAAATTAAACCGAGAGAAAAACAACGACCAGCGCGCCTGTCTAGGATTCAGGCGCCTGGCAGACTCAAGGTAAATTAAATTTTTGTGGTCAGTCAATACCACCACCTGATGTCTGGCCCCCTCAAGCCAGTGACGCCACTCCTCAAAAGCCCACTTCATGGCCAAAAGCTCCCGATTCCCAATATCATAATTCCGCTCGGCGGGCGAAAATTTACGGGAAAAAAAGGCACAAGGTCTCATGACGGAGCAGTCGGAACTTCTCTGCGACAACACCGCCCCAGCTCCGATTTCAGAAGCGTCGACCTCAACCTGAAAAGGAAGAGCAACATCAGGCTGACGCAACACTGGGGCGGAAGAAAAGCGGCGCTTGAGCTCCCGAAAGGCCTCCACAGCATCAGGGGACCAATCAGCGACATCAGCACCCTTCTTAGTCAAATCAGTCAATGGTTTTACAACATCAGAAAAACCAGCAATAAATCGACGATAAAAGTTAGCAAAGCCCAAAAATTTCTGAAGACTCTTAAGAGAAGAGGGTTGCGTCCAATCACCAATAGCCTGAACCTTGACAGGATCCATCTCGATGGAAGAGGGGGAAAAAATGTATCCCAAGAAGGAAATCTTTTGAACCCCAAAAACACACTTAGAACCCTTCACACACAAGGAATTAGACCGCAAAACCTGAAAAACCCTCCTGACCTGCTGGACATGAGAGTCCCAGTCATCCGAAAAAATCAGAATATCATCCAGATACACAATCATAAATTTATCCAAATAATCGCGGAAAATGTCATGCATAAAGGACTGGAAGACTGAAGGGGCATTTGAAAGACCAAAAGGCATCACCAAATACTCAAAATGGCCCTCGGGCGTATTAAATGCGGTTTTCCACTCATCCCCCTGCTTGATTCGCACCAAATTATACGCCCCACGGAGATCAATCTTAGAGAACCACTTGGCCCCCTTTATACGAGCAAACAAATCAGTAAGCAGTGGTAACGGATATTGATATTTAACCGTGATTTTATTCAAAAGTCGATAATCAATACACGGCCTCAAAGAGCCGTCTTTCTTAGACACAAAGAAAAAACCGGCTCCTAAGGGAGATGACGAAGGACGAATATGTCCCTTTTCCAAGGACTCCTTTATATATTCTCGCATAGCCGCGTGTTCAGGCACAGACAGATTAAATAAACGACCCTTAGGGTATTTACTACCCGGGATCAAGTCTATGGCACAATCGCACTCCCGGTGCGGAGGTAGTGAACCAACCTTGGGTTCTTCAAAAACGTCACGAAAGTCAGACAAGAATTCAGGAATCTCAGAGGGAATAGATGATGAAATGGAAACCAAAGGTACGTCCCCATGAGTTCCTTTACATCCCCAGCTTAACACAGACATAGCTCTCCAGTCGAGGACTGGGTTATGAGATTGCAGCCATGGCAATCCCAGCACCAAAACATCATGTAGATTATACAGCACCAGAAAGCGAATAACCTCCTGGTGATCCGGATTAACACGCATAGTCACTTGTGTCCAGTATTGTGGTTTATTACTAGCCAATGGGGTGGAGTCAATCCCTTTCAGAGGTATCGGAGCCTCCAATGGCTCCAAATCATACCCACAGCGTTTGGCAAAGGACCAATCCATAAGACTCAAAGCAGCGCCAGAGTCGACATAGGCGTCCGCGGTAATAGATGACAAAGAACAAATCAGGGTCACAGATAGAATAAACTTTAAGTGCTAATTGAAACAGACTTGTCAGGCTTCTTAGTACGCTTAAAGCATGCTGATATAACATGAGTTGAATCACCACAATAGAAGCACAACCCATTTTTTCGTCTAAAATTCTGCCGCTCGCTTCTGGACAGAATTCTATCACATTGCATATTTTCTGGCATTTTCTCAGTAGACACCGCCAAATGGTGCACAGGTTTGCGCTCCCACAGACGCCTATCGATCTGAATAGCCATCGTCATGGACTCATTCAGACTCGCAGGCACAGGGAACCCCACCATAACATCCTTAATGGCATCAGAGAGACCTTCTCTGAAAATCGCCGCCAGGGCGCACTCATTCCACTGAGTAAGCACAGACCATTTGCGGAATTTTTGGCAGTATATTTCAGCTTCATCTTGCCCCTGAGACAAGGACATCAAGGCCTTTTCCGCCTGAAGCTCTAAATGAGGTTCCTCATAAAGCAACCCCAAGGCCAGAAAAAACGCATCCACATTGAGCAACGCAGGATCCCCTGGTGCCAATGCAAAAGCCCAGTCCTGAGGGTCGCCCCGGAGCAAGGAAATTACAATCCTGACCTGCTGTGCAGGGTCTCCGGCAGAGCGAGACTTCAGGGACAAAAACAATTTGCAATTATTTTTAAAATTTTGAAAGTGAGATCTATTCCCCGAGAAGAATTCAGGCAAAGGAATTCTAGGCTCAGACATAGGTGCATGAACAACAAAATCTTGCAAATTTTGTACCTTTGTGGCGAGATTATTCAAACCTGTAGCTACACTCTGAAGATCCATTTGAAACAGGTGAACACAGAGCCATTCAAGGATTAGAAGGAGAGAAAGAGAGGAAGGCTGCAGCATAGGCAAACTAGCAAGTGATTCAATTAAGAGCACACTCAGAACTAGAGGAAAAGAAAAAAAAAAAAAAAAAAAAATGTAGCAGACTTCTTTTTTCTCTCCTTTCTCAGCCAGTAATTTAACCTTTTTTTGGGCCGGTCAAACTGTCATGATTCTCAATGGCGAGAGAACATAGCCCAGCATATATGAGAACTAGCTCTTGGAAGATGGAAACTATACTGACCATGAACTAAACCTGCCGCACAACTAGAAGTGGCCGGGTAGCATGCCTACGTTTTTTATCCCTAGATGCCCAGCGCCAGCCGGAGAACTACCTAATCCTAGCAGAGGAAAAGACAGTCCTGGCTCACCTCTAGAGAAATTTTCCCAAAAGGCAGACAGAGGCCCCCACATATATTGGCGATGATTTTAGATGAAATGACAAACGTAGTATGAAAATAGGTTTAGCAAAATCGAGGTCCGCTTACTAGATAGCATGAAGACAGAAAGGGCACTTTCATGGTCAGCAGAAAACCCTATCAAAACACCATCCAGAAATTACTTTAAGACTCTAGCATTAACTCATAACACCAGAGTGGCAATTTCCGCTCACAAGAGCTTTCCAGACACAGTAACGAAACAGCAGCTGTGAACAGGAACAAAATGCAAAAACACACAAGGACAAAAGTCCAACTTAGCTAGGAGTTGTCTAGTAGCAGGAACATGCACAGAAGGCTTCTGATTACATTGTTGACCGGCATGAAACTGACAGAGGAGCAAGGTTATATAGCGACTCCCACATCCTGATAGGAGCAGGTGAACAGAGGGGATGATGCACACAAGTACAATTCCACAAGTGGCCACCGGGGGAGCCCAGAATCCAATTTCACAACAGGGCCCCACGTTTCGGGCGCCAACTGTTGAGGGAGGATCTAAAGTGATCCTTCACGGTTAACTCAGTGATTTCCAAATTAATCTACAGGGCGTTGCCGGCAACTGAAAATGACCAGACGGAGACTGTTGTGAATTCCGTTCTCGGGCTCCCTCCTGTGGTCATGAGTGATACTGTGTGAGTTTGTTCTTGGGCTCCCTCTGGTGGCCTTTAGCGATATGGCTGGGCTCAGCTGCTTCATTTCCTTCTATGCTGGGCCTATTTAACTCACCTGGACCTTCATTTGTTGCCTGCTGTCGGTGTATTCAGTCCTGTTTCTGAGAGCTCCTGAATATTCCTTGTGACCAGTCTCCTGCTGGAGAAGTTAAGTTTGTTTGTTCATTTTGCTCATTATTTCCTTGAAAACGTTTCTCTGTATATGATGAGTTCAGTCCAGCTTGCTTATATGTGATTTTTCGCTTGCTGGTTAGTTCTGGGGTGCAGAGTGCGCCCCTCACATCGTGAGTCGGTGTGGGGGTTCTTGTATTCTCTGCGTGGTTTATTTTTGATAGTTTTGTACTGACCGCACAGACTTCTATCTATTTTCAGTCTATCTAGTGTTAGTGGGCCTCATTTGCTGAACCTGTTTCATTTCTACGTTTGTCTTTTCCCCTTAACTCACCGTTATTATTTGTGGGGGGCTGACTATAACTTTGGGGTTATTTCTCTGAGGCAAGTGAGGTCTTTGCTTTCTCTCTAGGGGTAGTCAGTTTCTCAGGCTGTGAACGAGGCGTCTAGGATTTTAGGAACGCTCCACAGCTGCCTTTAGTGTTTGTGGATAGGATCAGGATTGCGGTCAGTATAGCTTCCACATCCCCAGAACTTGTCCTATATTCTGGTCATATGTGTCAGGTCAGTTTTGAGATCCTACCACCGGATCATAACAGGAGACGTGTGCCTCTGTTTGGGGGGGATCAAGCAGATCTCTCTGGCCCCCGTTTATTGTGTATGACTTTTCATAGTCATAGAAATTATACTTCAACCAATCAGCATAAGAACACGCTCACAGTTCTTAACCTATAAGAATGCAGGAAGTCTGTGCGTCAAAGTCTCGTAGAACAATACACCCTCAGTCTCATGTTCTGTTTAGATTGCAACAATCAAGGTCTCATAACAGCTGTAAACTTTAGCCTACTAACAAAATTTATCTTAGAACAGCAAAATGGAGTCGAAAAGCACAAAATGGAGAATCTTTCTTAATTTGTCCCTTCACAGAGGTTCTCCCATCCCTTTTTCCAAGAGTTTAAATTTGGTGGCTAGCTTGATTGCATCATGGCCTGTTAACCACTCATAATAATTATTGAGTTCTCGTATAAATATGTTTATGGTGAATTGATGATAGGAACTAGAATGTATCAGGCAATAACGGGCACACAGCCTACCACTCATTTACACAGTTCTCCAAGTTGCCTTCAGATTATCTCCATTTAGTCCCCCTCTCATCCAATTCATTATTTTGAAATTACTAAGCTTGTGGGACTTTTCTTTCTTGCATTCTTCTCATACTCTGCCAGGACCACGATGAGCAACCTCTTCCCGTAATTACCAAATGCTCCACAAAGAACGAGATTATCTATTAATTATAGTGCCTGCTTTTCAACAGGTGACATTCCCCATTAATGGAATGGGGCCATGCAATGACTGTGCATGGCCCCCGACTAAGCATGACAATCCCTATTATTGACAAGAATTCTTTAAAGAAGCCATATTAGTTCCAAATTCTCGAGTCATGAAGACAGAAGCATCGAAAACTGCTGTTGTCAACTTTCTAATATGTTAATGAGAGGATTCTCATTGGAGGGTCATCCCATAGATTTGTTACAAAGGATGCTGGGAATTCTTGCAGTGTTTCCCATACCCTTTGTGAGATCATGGACATGTTGTGACTAGTGTTGAGCATTCCGATACCGCAAGTATCGGGTATCGGCCGATACTTGCGGGTATCGGAATTCCGATACCGAGATCCGATACTTTTGTGGTATCGGGTATCGGTATCGAAACAACATTAATGTGTAAAATAAAGAATTAAAATTAAAAATATTGCTATACTCACCTCTCCGACGCAGCCTTGACCTTACCAAGGGAACCGGGAGCCTTCTTTGCTTAAAATGCGCGCGTTTCCTGCCTTCCGTGACGTCACGGCTTGTGATTGGTTGCGTGCCGCCCATGTGGCCGCGACGCGACCAATCACAGCAAGCCGTGACGTAATTTTCAGGTTCTGAATGCCTAATTCTAGGCATTCAGGGTTTGAAAATTACGTTACGGCTTGTGATTGGTCGCGTCGCGGTCACATGGGCGACGCGACCAATCACAAGCCGTGACGTCGCGGGAGGCAGGAAACGCGCGCATTTTAAAATTACGTCACGGCTTGTGATTGGTTGCGTGCCGCCCATGTGACCGCGACGCGACCAATCACAGCAAGCCGTGACATAATTTTCAGGTCCTAGAATGCCTAGAATTATGAATTAGGCATTCAGGACCTGAAAATTACGTCACGGCTTGCTGTGATTGGTCGCGTCGCGGTCACATGGGCGGCACGCAACGAATCACAAGCCGTGACGTAATTTTAAAATGCGCGCGTTTCCTGCCTCCCGTGACGTCACGGCTTGTGATTGGTTGCGTCGCCCATGTGACCGCGACGCGACCAATCACAAGCCGTAACGTAATTTTCAAATACTGAATGCCTAGAATTAGGCATTCAGGACCTGAAAATTACGTCACGGCTTGCTGTGATTGGTCGCGTCGCGGCCACATGGGCGGCACGCAACCAATCACAAGCCGTGACGTCACCGTGACTTTGGGGTTATTTCTCTGAGGCAAGTGAGGTCTTTGCTTTCTCTCTAGGGGTAGTCAGTTTCTCAGGCTGTGAACGAGGCGTCTAGGATTTTAGGAACGCTCCACAGCTGCCTTTAGTGTTTGTGGATAGGATCAGGATTGCGGTCAGTATAGCTTCCACATCCCCAGAACTTGTCCTATATTCTGGTCATATGTGTCAGGTCAGTTTTGAGATCCTACCACCGGATCATAACAGGAGACGTGTGCCTCTGTTTGGGGGGGATCAAGCAGATCTCTCTGGCCCCCGTTTATTGTGTATGACTTTTCATAGTCATAGAAATTATACTTCAACCAATCAGCATAAGAACACGCTCACAGTTCTTAACCTATAAGAATGCAGGAAGTCTGTGCGTCAAAGTCTCGTAGAACAATACACCCTCAGTCTCATGTTCTGTTTAGATTGCAACAATCAAGGTCTCATAACAGCTGTAAACTTTAGCCTACTAACAAAATTTATCTTAGAACAGCAAAATGGAGTCGAAAAGCACAAAATGGAGAATCTTTCTTAATTTGTCCCTTCACAGAGGTTCTCCCATCCCTTTTTCCAAGAGTTTAAATTTGGTGGCTAGCTTGATTGCATCATGGCCTGTTAACCACTCATAATAATTATTGAGTTCTCGTATAAATATGTTTATGGTGAATTGATGATAGGAACTAGAATGCATCAGGCAATAACGGGCACACAGCCTACCACTCATTTACACAGTTCTCCAAGTTGCCTTCAGATTATCTCCATTTAGTCCCCCTCTCATCCAATTCATTATTTTGAAATTACTAAGCTTGTGGGACTTTTCTTTCTTGCATTCTTCTCATACTCTGCCAGGACCACGATGAGCAACCTCTTCCCGTAATTACCAAATGCTCCACAAAGAACGAGATTATCTATTAATTATAGTGCCTGCTTTTCAACAGGTGACATTCCCCATTAATGGAATGGGGCCATGCAATGACTGTGCATGGCCCCCGACTAAGCATGACAATCCCTATTATTGACAAGAATTCTTTAAAGAAGCCATATTAGTTCCAAATTCTCGAGTCATGAAGACAGAAGCATTGAAAACTGCTGTTGTCAACTTTCTAATATGTTAATGAGAGGATTCTCATTGGAGGGTCATCCCATAGATTTGTTACAAAGGATGCTGGGAATTCTTGCAGTGTTTCCCATACCCTTTGTGAGATCATGGACATGTTGTGACTAGTGTTGAGCATTCCGATACCGCAAGTATCGGGTATCGGCCGATACTTGCGGGTATCGGAATTCCGATACCGAGATCCGATACTTTTGTGGTATCGGGTATCGGTATCGAAACAACATTAATGTGTAAAATAAAGAATTAAAATTAAAAATATTGCTATACTCACCTCTCCGACGCAGCCTTGACCTTACCAAGGGAACCGGGAGCCTTCTTTGCTTAAAATGCGCGCGTTTCCTGCCTTCCGTGACGTCACGGCTTGTGATTGGTTGCGTGCCGCCCATGTGGCCGCGACGCGACCAATCACAGCAAGCCGTGACGTAATTTTCAGGTTCTGAATGCCTAATTCTAGGCATTCAGGGTTTGAAAATTACGTTACGGCTTGTGATTGGTCGCATCGCGGTCACATGGGCGACGCGACCAATCACAAGCCGTGACGTCGCGGGAGGCAGGAAACGCGCGCATTTTAAAATTACGTCACGGCTTGTGATTGGTTGCGTGCCGCCCATGTGACCGCGACGCGACCAATCACAGCAAGCCGTGACATAATTTTCAGGTCCTAGAATGCCTAGAATTATGAATTAGGCATTCAGGACCTGAAAATTACGTCACGGCTTGCTGTGATTGGTCGCGTCGCGGTCACATGGGCGGCACGCAACCAATCACAAGCCGTGACGTAATTTTAAAATGCGCGCGTTTCCTGCCTCCCGTGACGTCACGGCTTGTGATTGGTTGCGTCGCCCATGTGACCGCGACGCGACCAATCACAAGCCGTAACGTAATTTTCAAATACTGAATGCCTAGAATTAGGCATTCAGGACCTGAAAATTACGTCACGGCTTGCTGTGATTGGTCGCGTCGCGGCCACATGGGCGGCACGCAACCAATCACAAGCCGTGACGTCACGGAAGGCAGGAAACGCGCGCATTTTAAGCAAAGAAGGCTCCCGGTTCCCTCGGTAAGGTCCAGGCTGCGTCGGAGAGGTGAGTATAGCAATATTTTTTTATTTTAATTCTTTCTTTTACACATTAATATGGATCCCAGGGCCTGAAGGAGAGTTTCCTCTCCTTCAGACCCTGGGAACCATCAGGGATACCGTCCGATACTTGAGTCCCATTGACTTGTATTGGTATCGGGTATCGGTATCGGATTAGATCCGATACTTTGCCGGTATCGGCCGATACTTTCCGATACCGATACTTTCAAGTATCGGACGGTATCGCTCAACACTAGTTGTGACCTAAATGACCAGGCAGGAAATTGTATTGAGGCAAAAGAAATAAGCTTATGGCTTCCGTGACATTTGTAATGCTAAACAGGATGAAGAGAAACCATCCAATGTAAATTTATACAGTATACCAGTGATCAATATCAGTCAGTACTGATAATTTCCCTCTGTGAGGAGGACTCTCCACCAAAAATTGCAACTATGACTATACAGTAGAGATGAGCGGATCGACATGCGAAGGATCAAGTTCAAGATGAATTTCCTGAAATTCAGTATCACACAAATTCGATCATGTTGAGATTCGATTTGCAGTTTGCAAAAAAAACCTTGCCCTGCACCATTTCCCACACTGCTGAAGCATCAGGGAGTGGGTAAATGTAATTTTGTGTGGCCCTGCAATTATGACATGTAGTGGATGACCACACCCCATTTTACATCTCCAGAGTATCCTATAGAGTGTAAGCTTCTTTCCTTCACTTGAATTTTCTATGTAATTTCATGCTTTCCAGTATTGTGATTCAAATCAAACTTTTTTTGACAAGTCAGTGAAGTTGGCAATTTCAAATTTTAAAGGATCTGCTCATCTCTACTATACAGTATATAACAGATTTTTAGGAAAGACATAAAATATCTCCTCTACTTTGAGGATCTAGGAGGCCTCCATTATCACCATTCACTGTCCAAGATGCTCCTTCCAATTTGCCCACCTTTCCTTTGCCATGGGCAGCCATCCAATGGATGTTGACAACAATGCTCACCTATGGGACGTTACTTCTTGTGATAATGGGTTTCTTTTTTGATTGTTTGATGATCCAATCTGGCTGAAAATAGAAGGTGCAATTCGATTCTCAGGAGCCAACGTGAAGCACAACTGACAACACTCCAGGTTGGCTAATCAAATGAAGTGTAATAGATACCGGGAGGAAGAAAGCGCTCAGGGATTGTGTCCAGCGACATTGGATTACTGACGTGGCCAATGGATCGGGTTTCGGTAATCAATTCACACCAACTCTAGTCCAAGAATTTAAACTGGAGAAGAAATTGTGTAGGTGACCACTTCTATATGTTGATGTAATATAGGTGGGGGCACCACCAAATTTTTTCACCTCGATGCCTCTACCAGTGTTTTCCCAACTCAATTACTTCCCATCCAAGACTTGATCATGCCCTTTAAGACCATCAGCAGAACATAGGCACTCTTTGGAATGTTGACCACGATTTTTGATCAAATCTTTCCCACACTTTAGACACCAAAGACCAGAATGAAGTTCCATCAAAGAAAAATGTCTCATGGGTAAAAACAATAATACTTGGAGCAGTTGATGAGAAAAACGTCTAGGAACAAGGTAGATGGAAATGGGTTGCCGAGGGGTGCATAGTGGATCATCTCCACTTTAAGGCTGGGGCCAGAAAGTGACTTTGGCTCTGTGCTGTTAATATTTTGGAATATAATGCAGGTGAATGGGGTCAGATTATGACCCATAAGGTAATCCGATCGCAACAATCCAGCCATAAAAAGATAGCCAGTTGGATGTTTTGCAACCTGACGGTACGCTAGGGGTCATAACGCGACCCCATTTGCTTGCAAAATAGTAGCGGAAGAGAAAGAACTTTGGATGTGTAAACAGTGTTGCGGCCAAAATCGCTGTCTAGTCCCAGCCTAAAAGCAAAAATAAAAGTGCTTACTACTGTTCCCTGTAGGACATAAAAGGGACTACATTCGTCATTTCTTAGCTTTTAATTACTCATGAACTATGATAGAGAACTTGGCAGATGACCATCAGCAAGGTTTCCTGGCAAATGAAATGTTGGAGGGCATAGAGCATGTATACATCTTTTATAAAGGGGTCATCTAATGTGTATGTCCACCCCTGTATCCACTGAACACAATGGTGCTGGCAATCAAACAGGTATCCGGCATAGTTTCTGGGTAAATGCTTGTTCTGCTGGTAAGCATCCCCCCCGATTTCTCCATACACTCACACTCAGACCAGCCAAATGTACGTGTTCTTAACCTGCGGGTAGGGGAATAAGAACTGCCAAACACCTTTGAAGGTGGCTTTTTTCCTCCCCTCAGAACCAAAGAATCAGACATGTTGAAGTTCGACATACCCGATCCTTTTCTTTCCCAAGACATACGCATAATATAGGTTATAAAAATTGGAGAATTTGGACAACTTTGGTCTTAATATCAATATCACTGAAATAACTGAAGAATCCAAGAAATGATCTTCAGGAGACTTATCCCTCACTTGTTTTTTATTATGTATACACCTTTCACATGTAAAGTGTCATGGAATAAATGGCACTATAATAAATAATAATAGGGTCTTCAGAAGTGGAGTCCTAATATTGTCTGCCACTGGTATTGTCATTTGATCACATCCTATCTATACTCAAATGGAAAAGCAATTGACAAGGGATGATCATCTCCATCAATGGTGTAGAATTTCTTAAAATTGTATCTTTGCTGCTGGCGGGATGAACTCCCTTCTCAAACGCCTGAGTCATTATTGAGAGGATAGGTCAGAACTTGCTTTTATAAGAGGAACATCCTTATCTCTTATCCAAACGTCAAGGTCTTGCTCAATTTGGGATGATGTAAAATATACATTGAGTTCACAATATGCAATATGCAAGCATTGAGTCACCATTACCATTAACTGCCCCCCAGGTGAGTATAATAGAAGTTCTTTTTCTTCTCTTCCAGGTCGGGTTGGGGGCAGATATACAGCATTATAGAATGCTGCATATCAGCCCTGAAAGGCGGTGGCAGTAACCCATATCAGCTAAACTTGGTGACAGGTTCCCTTTAAAAGTCTTTTGGCTGTGTGTAAAAATTGCATCATCCAGCAGAGGGCAACAAAAAAAGAAAGAATAAAAAATAAAATCCATATTAATTTCAGTTTATGGCAAATCCACATGATATAGAGATGCAGTCTTGTGAGAAGACGTCAGCTACTTCTTTCCTCATTGGCACCTATGTTAAATAACAGTTCCTGGTAGATTTTATTAACTTTTATAGTAACCTTTTTAGCAAATTTTTAGTCTTTAAATGCGGGTGATTGTCGTGGTCAGTCTGACAAATCTCTGATGGACATAAAATTGGTCACCAATCGTGATCCCACCTGTGATAAGATGCATGTAATTCAATAAATGATGTACGCCTCTTAAAGGGGTGGTCCACAACTAAAGTTGATTTTAATCCTAGATGTCTGTCTATTTAATGTAATAATTAGTGATGAGCGAGTGTACTCGTTGCTCGGGTTTTCCCGAGCATGCTCTGGTGATCTCCGAGTATTTTAGTGTTTGGAGATTTAGTTTTTGTCACCTCACCTGAATGATTTACAGCTACTAGCCAGGCTGAGTACATGTGGGGGTTGCCTGGTTGCTAGGGAATCCCCACATGTAATCAAGCTGGCTAATAGCTGTAAATCATTCAGCTGCGGGAATGAAAACTATATCTCCGAGCACTAAAATACTCGGAGATCACCCGAGCGTGCTCGGGAAAACCCGAGCAACGAGTACACTCGCTCATCACTAGTAATATTCCAATCGATTTTCTAATATACTTTAATTAAATATTCCCTATCGTACCCTTTCCACACAATCTAGTTACTGTATCGTTATTTTTTTTGCATTCCGATGATTTTTAGTTTAAGAATGCCCCAGTGTATAGTGGGGAATACTCAAACTGGATGTGATCAGGGGGCCGAGGCTGCAGTCAATGCTGCAGCTCCTTTCCTCACCCTGAAACTAAGAGTAATCAGTTACATCTTTTTCAGGGTCTGGGCTAGTCCCTGCTCTACTGAGCATGCGCGAGTTGTCAAATGAAACACATGCTTGTATGAGTTTTCTGCTCTATAGTCCTTTTTAATGCACAGTGACATTGCGCTACCTTGCAGGCTTTAATGACAAATGATGAGCTGGCAAGAGAGTACAGTGTCAGTGCGCCTTGAAAAGCAAAGAGCGTGGCAAGCATGAAGAACATAGACTAGCCCAGCCCCCAAAATACACAAACATTACAGTGAGAAAAGCGATTAGGTTAGTACATTAAATATATTTAGAACTAAAATTAACTTTAATTTTGGACCGCCCTTTTAATAATAATAATAATAATAATAATTTTATTTTTATATAGCGCCTTACAGTTTGCACACATTATCATCGCTGTCCCCGATGGGGCTCACAATCTAAATTCCCTATCAGTATGTCTTTGGACTGGAGTGTGGGAGGAAACCGGAGAACCCGGAGGAAACCCACGCAAACACGGGGAGAACATACAAACTCCTTGCAGATGTTGTCCTTGGTGGGATTTGAATCCAGGACTCTAGTGCTGCAAGGCTGCAGTGCTAACCACTGAGCCACGGTGCATCTCATTCCTATATGCCCATCATTAAAACTAGCCGATGAAGTGCTAGTCTTAATTAATCGAGGTCGAAAAGTTTGACCTCACAATGGATGGCGCTTCACAGTCAAGTTGCATTTTTGGCATTCCTGATGTGCCTAGTCATGCTGTAAGGCTTTTTAAAGAATCAGACATTCAATTGTAACCTTAATTTTTCTTTCATAAATCAATTGTCACGGGTTTACCGTGACAGAGAGGAGCTGGAAGATCGCAGCATCTGATTTTTCCTACTCCGGCACTGTTTAGAAGCACTTCACCTTCATATTAAATGGTGCAGGTTTCTTTTAGCAGTGCAGGGGTTAATCGGCTCAGTTGAGAGCTCTTGGAAGTTTTCCTGCATTAAGGCTCTCAGCTGTTCACTGTTAGCCACTCCCATCTCCTATATAATCTGGGCCCTGGCTAGCACTCATTGCCAGAGTTAGCTTCTGATGCATGGTTAGAAGATGGTGGTTTGTGGTTGATGTTTCAGAAGGCGTTTGGAGTATTTATCTGAGACTGTTGCTAGGTTTTGGATGTATGCTAATACTCTTCCTTCTACTACTTTGGTTTTACCCCATCCTCCCCTCCCCAGTCTTTACCTCTGTTTTTTGTGTGAGTATATTTGTATGATTGGTATTTTCCTTTATTCCTGTTTGTATTGCCTTGTTAGTCTGGTCGGTGTATTACAGTACACTACTACTCCCCTCTTCCCTGGGTGGGGCAAGGATACAGACTGAGGACGGATTCAGGAGCTAAGGCAACGTATGAAGTCCAGCGTCTTCACCAGTAATGTAAAAATCTGTCTTCACTGAATACAGATTTTACCCCTAAATTAAGAATGAAAGAAAACATATTATGTTTAGCAACTTTATGTGTATTATTGATTTATGAAATAAAAATTAAAAGGACTCGTTAAGGTGAACCTGTCACTCACCATAAATATGTAATTTTTTTACATGGCGTAAATGCCGCTGTTCTCCTGAATCCGGAGTTGTTTTTCGTTTGTTGCTGCACCTCTCTGGTCATGAATTATGGCCCTTTCTTCCCTTTATGTAAATTTAGTGTTTTTTTGCCAAATGGGCATGCTCCTTAACACCTCTCTGGGCGTCTCCTAGAGTTCCATGCCTAGTTGGCTATATAGCCTAGATTTATATACACAGAAGAAGAGGTCATATCTCAGAAACGCAGAGGCGCAGGAACAAAAGAAAAACATCACCGGATTCAATAGAACAGTGGCATTTAATATATATATATATATATATATATATATATATATATATATATATATATATATATATATATATATATATATATATATATATTTATGACAAGTAACAAGTCTTCCTTAAAGGGTATGTACCAATACATGACACTAGAGAGACAGTTTTCTTCCTTACAGGGGAGAGCTGATTTACACATTTTCCCATGGAGATGGATATCAAACCGGTATGGCATTTTTGGGAAGGAAATTTGCTTTTGGTAGGCCAGATATTATCCTACCACTCAGAGAAGTAACTTGAAGCTTCTGGGCCCCAAAGCAAAGCCCATAACAGGCCACCAAGTGCCACATCTTCACAATTGAAGGGATCTCAGACTCAGAGAAGCTTTAAGTCCATCTCCGGCCTTGGGAATGTCTAATTGCTGAAGGATTTAATAAGTTAAGAGATTTCTTTGCTCTGCTGTTTACACAGATAAGCCAATTAGAGATCAAAGGCCTTGTGATTAATGTAGCACATCAGGTTAGTGGGTGAGGGGGCACAGAGCAATTGGGCAATCCAGAGAAAAGCTCTCCATGGGTTTTAGATTGCATAGAAAGAGCGTGAGAACCGGGGCTATCTTGTCCCTTTAATGCATGACAGGCCCTGGGTTCCCCCCTCGCCCCGTGCTGATGCTTAAACCGGGCCAATCCTTTCATGTAACGCATGGCACATCCCAGCCTCCCGCTGCACTGGCACAATGAAGCCCTGGCACTAAAACTGTCACTTTCTGTGAATGAAATGCCTGAGTCCTGTGTTATTCTCTGCCCTCTCCTCTGGGTATTCAGCTTCCTCCAGACAAGAGCATCATAAATCAGGCCACTGAAATGAGGATATTACACACACATTTGCTACAACAATGTCACTGGCAAAACCATGATAAAGTATTTTCATTTATGTAGAAAGCATTAAATGCCACTCGTTGATGGTCACACTGGCACCGTGCCCGGGGAAAGCACTCCTTGTAGCGGTAACGTCACCGCGCACCTGCCTTTCTTACAGACGCAGCAAACAGGAAAGAAACTGTTTTGTTCAGCACTTCCTGCGCGGAACTTGCAAACTTCCTGTTTTCACTTCCTTATTTAAAGGCACGGTGCCCTTTTTTATTTTTCCTAATGGAGGGGACATTTTTATTTTCTACTTAAAGAATGCAGGTATTGGGGAGTAAAAATAATTTATGCAATCGGGTTTCATTAAAAAAATTTTTTGCAAAGTTTGCCTTCTATAGCCTATTACTGACTGCATAATGAGTTAACTGAGTATCCATCTATAAACGCCTTCTAAAGGTCTGACAGGAGAGTTTGCAACTCTTTTAGCTGTGTTTTTTAGCTCTTCTCAGCTGATTAATGACCACAGACCACATCAAAGTTGAATGTGATGAGAAAGAAAGAGCCTATAAAAAATCAAAAAAGTGCAGTTTTTAATCAAATGCAATAGCAAAAAAAAAAAAATAGTATTAACCCCAAATATATATATTTAAATACAAAAAATGTGGGGGGTTTTTGCAATTTAATTTTCTCTTCTTCCAAGAGCCCTAACTTTATTACTTTTCTCTTGGCGTACCCATATGGGTTGTAGTATTGAATTACATCATTCATTTTACCTTATAATGTGCTGAAAAAAATGTCAAGGTGCTGTAAAATTGTGAGAAAAAATAAATAAAAATTCCGACGTTGTTTTTGGGTTGCTTTTTTACAGCTTTCATTGTGCCACAAAAATTAACCCGATTCACCGGGTCACTACGATTTTGTTTTAGTGTCCTAGAAAAAACCTCTGAACGTTATAATGAATAATTTGGTTTTGTTCCCATTTTGTTAAAACCACAACTTTTATCTTTCCTTGGACAGAGCTGTGTTTCGTGCTTTTATTATTTTTGATGTACCTGATCGTCTTTCATTGTGTTGAGATGTGTTGTTCAAGAAACAGCAATTCAGAACATTTTTTTTCTTTATCGTGTTTACCATAAATAATTTTGTATTTCGATAGATCTGACTCTAAGTGACAAACCATATCAAATAATTTTAATTTTTTAAATTGAGGAAAGTGGAGATGATTACAATTTTTGTTTTTTATATCTTTTTTTTTATGTACTTTTAGATATTTTAAAATATTTTTTTTGGCACTTGTGCTTTATTTTTTTAGTCTCCGTAGACTGTTTTATTTGTGCTGCAATAATACAGTATATCAGCATATAGGGAAAAAGAAGCCCAACCCATTATTATTCCATGGCGTTTTACATAATAAAAAACAAGTGCAATTAAAGGAGAGAGGATCCTGCCCATGAGGGCTCACAGTCTACAAGGGAATACAAATTTCCTATCACAGATATGGGAGATGACAGTTCGTGCTCGTAAAGTTCTATGGAGAACTGCAGTTGTCATCTCAGTACAATTTGTGTCGACTTCTAGCTTCTCCCTCCTCCATAGAAGCTTCAAAGCACCAACTGTCATCTCCTATCTAAGTCATGGGAAGTTCTATCTTGACTGAATATAGATTTTACCCATGAACTGAGAGTGAATTATCTATCCAGGAGGAGAAAGAAGCAGATTTATCATTCTGATCATTTGGTCCCATGCCGTTGCCAGCTTGTTATATCAGTGACCGGTGCTCGTTATGTGTCTATCAAATCACTAAGAGGTCCAACTACCATACCAGTACCTGTGCCCAGGGCCGTTTCTTCAACAGGGCGGGCAGGGCGGCCACACGGGGCGCCGTGGGGCCGGGGGGCGCAGGAGAGGCCTCGGGCCCCGGTGGTCCCCTGCCCGCTGCTGCTGCTGTTTAAGGGCTGTCAGGGGCGCGGATGCCGCGCTCAGTGCTGAGCGCGGGCGCGCCCTGCCCGAACTCAGCTGCAAATCTGACAGCTGAGCGGTCAGATCATCGCCTCGCGTCGCCGCGCCCCCCCCCCCCGCACCGCACATAATGGTTGCGGCCACCTCGGCGCCGCCACTCACCCATACCTCCCAACCGTCCCGATTTCAGCGGGACAGTCCCGCTTTGGCACCGGGGTCCCGCTGTCCCGCTTCGGGCATTTAAAATCCCGAATTTGCGGCCGCCGGTGAAGCCCCGCCCACTTCCGGGACGTAGAGAGAGCCTGTTTTTTTTTTTTTTTATATAAAAGCTGCCTCCTGACCGCCCGCGCAACACCCCCCCCCCCTCCCGCCCCCTGTGCGGCGCTGCCACGCTGAAGGAGAGAGCCTGCAGCAATCAAGAAGAAAGGTCAGCGATTCACTACCTCTGGCTGTGTGTGCACGGAGCTCCGGCTTCTGCTCTTAGCTGCTATCCCGGCAGAGAAGGAGAGACGGGGGAGGTGCCGGGATAGTGCAGAGCTGTGAGCAGGAGACTGAAGACTTCAGCAGAGAGCTGCACATGGACATCAGCCGCCCCTGCATCACAGAGGAGATTGTGTGTGTGTGATGTGTGTGATGGCTGCGTGTGTGTGTGTGTGATGGCTGGGTGTGTGTGTGTGATGGCTGTGTGTGTGTGATGGCTGCGTGTGTGTGTGTGTGATGGCTGCGTGTGTGTGATGGCTGCGTGTGTGTGTGTGATGGCTGTGTGTGTGTGATGGCTGCGTGTGTGTGTGTGTGATGGCTGCGTGTGTGTGTGTGTGATGGCTGCGTGTGTGTGTGTGATGGCTGCGTGTGTGTGTGATGGCTGCGTGTGTGTGTGTGATGGCTGCGTGTGTGTGTGTGATGGCTGCGTGTGTGTGTGATGGCTGCATGTGTGATGGCTGCGCGTGTGTGTGTGTGTGTGATGGCTGCGTGTGTGTGTGTGATGGCTGTGTGTGTGATGGCTGCGTGTGTGTGTGATGGCTGCGTGTGTGTGTGTGATGGCTGCGTGTGTGTGATGGCTGCGTGTGTGTGATGGCTGCGTGTGTGTGATGGCTGCGTGTGTGTGATGGCTGCGTGTGTGTGTGATGGCTGTGTGTGTGTGATGGCTGCGTGTGTGTGATGGCTGTGTGTGTGTGATGGCTGTGTGTGTGTGATGGCTGTGTGTGTGTGATGGCTGTGTGTGTGTGATGGCTGTGTGTGTGTGATGGCTGCGTGTGTGTGATGGCTGCGTGTGTGTGTGATGGCTGCGTGTGTGTGTGTGTGTGATGGCTGCGTGTGTGATGTCTGCGTGTGTGTGTGATGGCTGCATGTGTGTGTGATGGCTGCGTGTGTGTGTGTGTGTGATGGCTGCGTGTGTGTGTGTGATGGCTGCGTGTGTGTGTGTGTGATGGCTGCGTGTGTGTGTGTGTGATGGCTGCGTGTGTGTGTGATGGCTGCGTGTGTGATGCATTTGTGTCAAAGCTGCATGTGTTTGTGAGCTGCGTGCGTGTGAGCTGCGTGCCTGTGTGTGAGCTGCGTGCCTGTATGTCATTATACAGTATGGAGCATCATGTGTGGTCATTATACAATATGGAGCATCATGTGCGGTCATTATACAGTATGGAGCATCATGTGCGGTCATTATACAGTATGGAGCATTATGTGTGGCCATTATACAGTATGGAGCATCATGTGCGGTCATTATACAGTATGGAGCATCATGTGCGGTCATTATACAATATGGAGCATCATGTGCGGTCATTGTACAGTATGGAGCATCATGTGCGGTCATTATACAGTATGGAGCATCATGTGCGGTCATTATACAGTATGGAGCATCATGTGTGGCCATTATACAGTATGGAGCATCATGTGCGGCCATTATACAGTATGGAGCATCATGTGTGGCCATTATACAGTATGGAGCATCATGTGCGGCCATTATACAGTATGGAGCATCATGTGCGGTCATTATACAGTCTGGAGCATCATGTGCGGTCATTATACAGTCTGGAGCATCATGTGCGGTCATTATACAGTCTGGAGCATCATGTGCGGTCATTATACAGTCTGGAGCATCATGTGCGGTCATTATACAGTCTGGAGCATCATGTGCGGTCATTATACAGTCTGGAGCATCATGTGCGGTCATTATACAGTATGGAGCATCATTTGCGGTCATACAGTATGGAGCATCATGTGCGGTCATTATACAGTATGGAGCATCATGTGCGGTCATTATACAGTATGGAGCATCATGTGGGGTCATTATACAGTATGGAGCATCATGTGCGGTCATTATACAGTATGGAGCATCATGTGGGGTCATTATACAGTATGGAGCATCATGTGCGGTCATTATACAGTCTGGAGCATCATGTGCGGTCATTATACAGTATGGAGCATCATTTGCGGTCATACAGTATGGAGCATCATGTGGGGTCATTATACAGTATGGAGCATCATGTGCGGTCATTATACAGTATGGAGCATCATGTGCGGTCATACAGTATGGAGCATCATGTGTGTTCATTATACAGTATGGAGCATCATGTGTGGCCATTATACAGTATGGAGCGTCATGTGTGTTCATTATACAGTATGGAGCATCATGTGTGGCCATTATACAGTATGGGGCACTGTGTGGCCATATTTTTTTGTTTATAATTATTGTATATGAAACAGTGTGATCGGCAGTGCTAAATGGGTGTGGTTGGGATGTGGATATGGGTGTGACTAATTATGAATGGGTGTGGTCAGAGGCGTGGCCTAAAATTTGCCGCGGCGCGCAAAGCGCGCCGCAAACTTTGTCCCTCTTTCCCATCTTCAAAAGTTGGGAGGTATGACTCACCTCCGCTCCGCGCTGGATGAACAGCGAGAATGAACAGCCAGGATGAGGCAGCTCGGCCACTCCCACACTGATAGCAGGGGCGCCGCGCTCTCGGCTGAGCACGGGCGCTCCCTGAGACAGTGATCAAAGAGCTAAGCACACACACTATCACTGTCAGACTAGGCTGCCTGGCTGTTGCCAATTTCAATGCTGGACAGGACAGGCTGCAGTCTAGTCTGACAGTGGTAGCAGTATAGCAAAAATGCCCACCCCCTGCCTATGGATTAGTCCTTCCCTTCCCAGCAGCCCCATTTAGCAGTCTGAGCGCGCTCAGACTCAGAGGGCAGAGGGCACTGACACACTGAACAGGTGAGGGGGTCTGAGGGATGGGATGGGTTGGGCTAGCCTTTTTTTTTGGATGGGGACCCCCACACCTGCCCCCCCCCCAACCACCCTTGGGGCATGCTGATTTGGCATGCCCCACAGCATGAAACCCGGGAGGGGGCCCAGCTGACTTACCTCATCTTTGGCAGTCTGGTGGCATCCTCACCCAGGCGAGAAGTGTTGGAAAGAGTTATGGCAGTAACTGTATACCTGGCAACCAATAATTTAGCTTTTCGAGGATCGTCAAATACATTGTTTACACCAAATAATGGACATTTCCTTGGGCTTATAGAGCTTCTTGGAAAATTTGAACCAGTAATGAGAGATCATTTAAAACGAATTACTTCCCAGGAAATCCATACACATTACTGTGGAAATTTAATTCAAAATGAAATTATCTGCTTGATGGCCTCTCAGGTGAAGAAATGTATTCTAGAAAAAGCCAAAAGATCTAAGTATTTTTCAATAATGTTGGACTGCACACAAGATGCAGGTCACACTGAACAGTTGTCATACACCTTAAGATTTGTTGATATAGATGATGATCACGTAGCAATAAAGGAACATTTTATTGGCTATCGTCCTGCTACTGATACATCTGGGGAAAGTCTCGCCAATCTCCTTTTAGAAGAGATTAGTAAATGTGACCTGGAATTAGAAAATGAACTGGCAGAAAAGCTGAATTATTCGGAAGCTATTAATGCTTTTGCAGCGGCTAAATCTAGAAGAGTCAGTTTCTCATAAATCTGCAACCTACAATTTTTAGGATCTGTTTCCAAAATAATTAATAGATATTATTTACCTACAACTTTGTTCTCACCGTTAATAATTAGCATACTTGTCCCTTTTCCCCAAGTTCTATATAAGTTAAAGGCAAATTATAATTTATTAAAAAAAGGGAAGATACAAGCCTGCTCTCTATTTATTACTCAAGCCCACAAAAATAATGTTTATTATTTTCGGTGCCGGGGGGGGGGGGGGGGGGGAGAGAAATTTCCTACTCTCGCCCTGTGTCATTTTTGGGCTAGAAACTGCCCTGCCTGTGCCAATCACTGGACAGAAGGAGCCATGGCACAGCTCCAATTTTTACGGTGCACAACCACTAATAAAAGTTCAGAGCAATAACAAGTGATGACGCTCATTAGGGGCCTGAACATGATTTTTTTTCTCATTAGACGGGGCTTATATGAAATTAGAATAACAGGGTCAGTGCCACCCTTGTCCATGGGAATTGTCTACCCCATTCAAATGAATAAGTCTGAACTGCAATTACAGACACAGCCACTAGACAAGATTGGCGCTGTTTCTGGAAGTAGGACACCATGGTTCTCCTATATGATACTTTTCTTGCTACGTCGTTGGATGCAGCATGGGTCTCTTTCTTGGAAATCGGTATGATCTATGGGATACATTCACAAACCATAACATGAATGACACCCAAAGACCCGGTGTCAGCCTCTGTGACGTGTGGTTAGAGGTTCAGCCGCACTGATATAGCGATATCTTGGTTTGTGGTCTCTCTCTACATTTGCAGCCTCTGAAGGCAAATAACAATTTGTCTATTCCCTGGCAGCAGGCAGAGGGCTTGAAAATTGATTGAGGGGCTGTCGGGGGCACATGCAGACCTATGAGCAACCTCTGTTACAGACTCCAAACAATACCTTAGTTTTATGAATCCACCTCCAAGTATTGCAGATACTGTTCACACCTTGCAGTGCTCTCAAGCTATTCACATTACGAGGTGGGGTCATCATCATAGCATCACTATGTGGACAATTCCTTCAAACCAGGGCATGGCAATTAAGTTTCTTGAGAAACCATGATGGTGTGGTGGGTCGAACTGACAGACTGAAATGAATTCTGCTTATTATTAATATTAACTTATTATTTTACATTAATTTTATCACTTAACATTCAGCAAATTAAGTCTGTTAACTTGCTGCTAATACCGAGAGCGATAAGGACTATTGTAACCCGTCTTCTTACCTGTAGTAGCAAATCAAAACCACATAACTTACTGCTTTTTATACATTTTATAAATCATACTGCTCCTGCTATTCAGCTTTCGTACCTTGATGTACAGCTGCCCACACACAGTATGATGCCTCCACAGCCCTCATACACAGCATGATGCAACCACAACACAGTATGACACAACTACAGCACCCCCAACAAAGTATGATGCCCCCACATCACACAGTATCACCCCCAACCCAGCATAATGCTCCCACAACTCCCCCACACCGTATGATCTCCACAATACCCCACACAGAATGATCTCCTCACAACCCCTACACAGTATCATGTCCTTACACCTCCTCAGTACAAAATGTTGTCCCAACAGCCCTCACATACACCGTATGATGTCCCCACAGCCCCCACACACACACAACGAATGATGTCCCCACAGCCACCACACAGTATGATGTCCATACAGCTCATGGAGTATAATGTCCCCGCAGTACATTCCCCCCACACAGTATGATGTCTCCACAGAACATTCCCACACAGAATGATGTCCCCGCAGCTCTCCCACACATTATGATGGCCCCAGCCCTTCACCTACATACAGTATAATGTCCCCAAAGCTTCCTACTCAGTATGAAAGCCTCCACAGCTCCCCAACACAGTATAATGCCACCACAGCTCCCCAATGAGTATGATGGTCCTCACAGCCCCCTAAACATTATGATAGCCACTATTTCCAGCCCTTCGGCTGTTCTGATCTGAAGGAATAGCGAAAGGTACAGATATGGCCCACTAGCTGTAGTTTGCCCAGGTCTGCTTTAATGAAAACCCCCTGATGAAGAAACAGCAAAAACGCACAAACACATGAGGTGATGTGGTTTGTTTGATCCAGTCATACTGTATTTATTGGTTCATGCCTTTTTTCCGTGTGGTCTTTTATGTGGAGACATCAGGACTTGGTCACCCAGTATATACTTCTGCGGTAGACATACTGTAGTCATTTATGCCATAGTGTGCAGCATGTGATATGTAATACTCCTTATGCACGTTGCAGTCACTTTTTGCACAGTTATTTTCTGTAACCTCTTGGCTATCTGTATATGGTGTTACTTTATTATTATTAATTCAATCAATTTTCAATGAATTACTAATTTATGAACCAAGCACGTCTGCCCTATGTACCCATCACTGTCATTGGTGGCAATGCATTATTGTAGAAAATAATCTATATATTTTTTTCTGTCCTTGCAATTCTATATATCAATTACTGTATTTTGAAGTCCTTTTTAGATATAATTTGATTCATAGGATGGATTCTTAGGATTAACCACTCATTTCTGGGTTGGTATTTGTATGATAGTAATTCCACGTACATATATATGTTTTCAATGTTTTTATATGTTACTAATAAAGTTATATGTTTCTAAACTATTGATGGTCTGTGTAGGCTTTCCTGAAGGGTTTAATGTATTGTAGACTTCAACCATCATACCTTATTTACCCAATTTTGGAGATTTTCTTAAAGTCACCTGCAAATTATCAGAGTGTATAGCCACGCCCCCAATGCACTTCCAGGCTAGTTTGCATGTGACTTAAAAGTTTTCTTCACGCTGGCACATCAGATTCCTAGAAGACAGGTAGGATTTTTATTGTTATACTAGAACCTAAACAGTCATACCACTAGTTTCAGCAATAAAATTCTCTTGACAGGTTCCCTTTAAGTAGAGGATCTGCTGATGCTTCCAGCTAAAAGCATATGACTCAATGTCACAGATGAGGTTTGCAGATGTATGGTATTTTATGACATCCGTTGTTCCCATTGCATAATGCTGCCTACAAAACCTCTAATGCAATATTGGATTTTTTTTGCTCAGTTCTTCCGTGCAGTATTTCACCCCATGGACTATTTTGCAATAATTAATAAGCATGATTAAGAAAATCGAAGAAATAACTACAGCGTAGGATCCAGGATCTGTAGCCAACCTAAAGTGAATGTCTAGCAATTAAAACCATACTTTTTTTATGATACAGAGCTCCAAATCCCCTGCACAAAAAAGTGAAATAATTAAAACCTGTCTGCCTTCAGCCACCACTAGAGGGAGCTTATTGTATACCGTGTGTACATTTATATAGGGCTGCAGCAGTGACATCCCATCCACACGACGTGCCCACTGCAGCCGATCAGTGGTCCCAGTGGACATTTACTGTGGTACTGGGACTGTACAACTGCAGTCTATTACAAATAGATGATGATCGATTCTAATACTGGGCAATAAGAAAAACGTAGAAGTATATCAGTAATAATGATGTGATCCAGGGCAATGTTTGCAGGAGCAAAGTCTGTATTGATACTATCCATCATTGGGGTAGAGAATTATATCGTTCATACAGAATTGCTATACTAGTGGGCTAGTCCTATGAGTTTTGCACCAGAAGCTGACACTCCATCCTTCTCTATACTTACAGTTATTTCTACCATGCATGATCGGGAACACAAAAACTGATTCATACGGTAATATCATAGAACTGCATTTTTTTTGTAGCACACAATTAATACAATATACTTGTGAAACATGGGACTGTTTTCTCGTGACATACTGTACTTCATGATAGTGGTAAAATTTGTTCGATAGGACGGGTTTATTTGTGAAAATATCGGAAATTTGGTGAAAATTGTGCAATTGTGTAAGATACTTACATCAAATGAGTTAATAAATAACACTTACCACATGTCTACTTTACATCTACATTATTCACGAAGCATATTTTTCTCCTTAGGAAATTCGAAGGGTTAAAAGTTTATCAGCGATTTCTAATTTTTCCTACAAAATTTGCGAAACCATTTTTTTTAGGGACCACCTCACATTTGAAGTGGCCTATATGATAGAAAATACCAAAAAGTGACGCCATTCTAAAAACTGCACCCCTCAAAGTTCTCAAAACCACATCCAAGAAGTTTATTAACCCTTTAGGTGCTTCACAGGAATTAGTGCAATGTGGAAAGAAAAAATGAACATTTCACTTTGTTTTTCATAAAAATTTAACTTTAGCCCCCAATTTTTTATTTTCACAAGGGTAACAGGATCTCACAATTTGTTGTGCAATTTCTTCTGAGTACACCATTACCCCGTATCTGGGAGAAAACTATTATTTGGGCACACGGCAGGGTTCAGTAAGGAAGCAGCAAAGTTTGACTTTTTGAACGCAAAAATAACGAATTGAGAGTGGACGCTATGTCGTGTTTGAAGAGTCCCTGTGTCTAAACAATGGAAACCCCCACAAGTGACCCCATATTGTACTAGACTCCTTAAGGAATGCATCTAGCTGTGTGGTGAGCACTTTGAACCCCCAGGTGCTTAACAGAAGTTTATAACATACAGCTCTGGCAAAAATTAAGAGACCACCACATCAAAACCCTGTCATGGGCAGCCTAAATGATTATGAACTTGTTTTCTTTGCATTATTTGAGGTCTGAAAGCACTGTTTATTTGTTTTTTAATTTTGAAGATTTCTCCTTTTCAGAAAAAAAATACAAAATGTATTGCTTGGAAATTCGGAGACATGTTGTCAGAAGTTTATAGAATAAAAGAAAAATTTACATTTACTCAAAAATCTACCTATACAAAGAAAAATCAGACAAACTGAACATTTTGCTGTGGTCTCTTAAGTGTTGCCATAGCTGTAGAGCCATGAAAATAAAAAATCTAATTTTTCCCACAAAAATGTTTTTTATCCCCAATTTTTTTTATTTTCTCAAGTGTAACAGAAGAAATTGCACTGTACAATTTGTTGTGCAACTTCTCCTGAATATGCCAACACCCCATACATGAGAGAAAACTACTGTTTGGGTGCAAAGCAGGGCTTGGAAGGGAAGGAGCGTCATTTGACTTTTGGAGTGCAAAATTGGCTGAAATCATTAGTGGATCCCATGTCACATTTGAATAACCCCTGATGTGCCTAAACAGTGGAAACTGCTTGCAAGTGACACTATTTTGGAAACTAGACCCCTCAGAGAACTTATCTAGATGTATGGTGAGTAGAGTTGAGCAAATTTCTTCGTGTCCCTGCTTATTCGGCCAGCTATAGCGCTTACCAAATAAGCTGCAGAGGAAACCCGGATACATGGAGTGTGCCAGCTGATCAGCGCCGCAGCTGCGTGTATCGCGGCTGTGTCACTGTCACAGCACATGCATGGAGAGCCTGTGCATGCATGGGGGTCCTTTGGGGGTACATTATACTACTATGGGGGTGTATTATACTGCTATGGGGGTGCATTATACTGCTATGGGGGTGCACTACATTGCTATGGTGAGGCACATAATACTGCTATGAGGAGTACATTATACTGCTATGCGGTTGCATTATACTGCTATGGTGCTGAATTATACTGATATGGGCGTGCATTATACTATGTACAGCTCTGGCAAAAATTAAGAGACCCCCCACATCAAATCTCTGTCATGGGCAGCCCAATCTCCAGACCTGAACCCCATTGAAAACCTCTGGAATGTAATCAAGAGGATGATGGATAGTCACAAGCCATCAAACAAAGAAGAACTGGTTACATTTTTGCGCCAGAAGCAGTGTGAAAGACTGGTGGAAAGCATGCCAAGACGCATGAAAGCTGTGATTAAAAATCATGGTTGTTCCACAAAATATTGATTTCTGAACTCTTCCCACGTTAAAACGTTAGTATTGTTGTTTCTAAAAGATTATGAACTTGTTTTCTTTGCATAATTTGAGGTCTGAAAGCACTGCTTATTTTTTTTTATTTTGACTAGTGATGAGCGAATATACTCAGTACTCGAGATTTCCTGAGCACGCTCGGGTGTTCTCCGATTATTTGTAAGTACTCGGAGATTTAGTTTTCAGTGCGGCAGCCTTCCTTCCTAAGAATGAGCGCGTGAATGACCTGCGGTGACGTCGCGGCTTGTGATTGGTCGCGTGAGCGGTCACATGGGCGGTCACGCGACCAATCACAAGCCGTGACGTCATCTAAGGTCCTTCACTCGCTCATTCTTAGGAAGGAAGGCTGCCAGAAAGAAGCAGGGCGCGAATATACTCACCCTCGGACGCGCCCTGCTTCTTTCCGGCAGCCTTCCTTCCTAAGAATGAGCGCGTGAAGGACCTTAGATGACGTCACGGCTTGTGATTGGTCGCGTGACCGCCCATGTGACCGCTCATGCGACCAATCACAAGCTGCGACGTCACCGCAGGTCATTCACGCGCTCATTCTTAGGAAGGAAGGCTGCCGGTTAGTACCAGGGCGCGTCCGAGGGTGAGTATATCAATATTTTTTATTTTGATTCTTTATTTTACACATTAATATGGATCCCAGGGCCTGAAGGAGAGTTTCCTCTTCTTCAGACCCTGGGAACCATAGTATCCCATTGCACTGCATTGGGTTTCGTGTTTCGGCTGACCCCGACCCCGACTTTTTTATAGGATCGGCCGATTTCACTCGACCCGACTTTTGAGAAAGTCGGGTTTCGTGAAACCCGACCCGATCCTATAAAAATAAAAGTTGCTCAACCCTAGTGATCACCGCATTATCTGTACACTATACACTATACACAGAGCTCTTGCATATAATGTTACTGGTGATCACTGTATTATCTGTACACTGACACTATATACAGAGTACAGAGCTCCTGTGTATGTCACAGGTGATTACTGTATTACGTGTACACTGACACTACACACTGTGTACTACATGCAAAGCTCCTATGTATAATGCCACTTATGGTATTAGTATTTTTTTAAATAATGATCAGTATTGTAGTATTCGGTCACTATGTGGTTGTAATATGTGGTCCAGCCATTGTGTGGCTATATTTGTCCTTTGTAAGAGGTATTATTCTGTCACTATGTGGTGGTAATATGTGGTCTGGTCATGGTGTGATGGTATTTGTCACTTGTATATGCTATTATTGTTCATTTTAAAAAATGTATGTGACACATTCTCTTAAGGAAACATAAATAAAAATATACCTAAAAGAGTGTTGGATATTTTAACAAATATTTAATAGGTTAGAGTAAAGGTACCGTTACACTAAACGACTTACCAACGATCACGACCAGCGATACGATCGTTGGTAAGTCGTTGTGTGGTCGCTGGGGAGCTGTCACACAGACAGCTCTCTCCAGCGACCAACGATCAGGGGAACGACTTCGGCATCGTTGAAACTGTCTTCAACGATGCCGAAGTCCCCCTGCAGCACCCGGGTAACCAGGGTAAACATCGGGTTACTAAGCGCAGGGCCGCGCTTAGTAACCCGATATTTACCCTGGTTACCATTGTAAAAGTAAAAAAAAACACTACATACTCACCTTCTGATGTCTGTCACGTCCCCCGCCGGCGGCTTCCCTGCACTGAATGTATCAGCGCCGGCCGGCCGTAAAGCAGAGCACAGCGGTGATGTCAGCGGCGCTGATACATTCAGTGCAGGGAAGCCGCCGGCGGGGGACGTGACAGACATCAGAAGGTGAGTATGTAGTGTTTTTTTTTTACTTTTACAATGGTAACCAGGGTAAATATCGGGTTACTAAGCGCAGCCCTGCGCTTAGTAACCCGATGTTTACCCTGGTTACAAGTGAACACATCGCTGGATCGGTGTCACACACACCGATCCAGCGATGACAGCGGGTGATCAGCGACGAAATAAGGTGCTGGCCTTCTAGCTCCGACCAACGATATCACAGCGGGATCCAGATTGCTGCTGCGTGTCAAACACAACTATATCGCTATCCAGGACGCTGCAACGTCACGGATCGTTGTCGTTCTCGTTGGAAAGTTGTTCAGTGTGAAGGTACCTTAAGGCCCAGCCAAAAGAGTCTACCTAGTTGTGGTGGCGGCTTAAGAAAAATCTTTTAGCCAAAACAAAAGCTGCTGGCTATGTATGTGATCTGGTGTTAGATGGGAACTGATAATGAGTGATAGCTGAGGACGTGATGCAGATGTGGAGTTTTTCTATAAGTGAGTAGCAGTGGGACTGTAGAAGGTTCGAGGATTGGACGCGGAGCTGGGATGGAGCCTGGGTGGAGTCTCAGGGGGGCCCGAAAATTTTGCAAGTATGGGGCCCCAAAATTCCTAGTGACAACTCTTTCTACAGGTGTCATGACAATTTTGATTCCATGGGAGTTTTCCAGATACAAGCAACAGTGGATGTTGCTTAAAATTGCACACTGCCATTGTAGTGACAAGTATGTTGTAGTGCCCATATATTGTGCCCAGTTCATACACCTGTAAATTAGGCGGGCTCTCATCGCTACAGAAATGACAAACATGTGGATGCTAAATGTGGAATAGACACATAGTGGGGCTCAGAAGAAAGGGAGCATTTTGCATTTGGGAACACAGAATTTACTGAATTTCTTTTGAGAAGCGATGGCCATTTCACTTTTTCAGAGCTACCAGTAATGTGGAATCCTCCTATATTTCCGTTAACAGATGATGGACCCGAGTGGGGACTTGCTTTTTCTGTGGATTGAGTTGAAGCTTTTATTGGGAACATTTTACAAAACAATTTGGATCATATTTATTTGGCGTTCTACGCTGAACACTTACATCGTGGTTTCCCTTTAAATCTTTAGGTGACGCAATTCAGATGACACTCCCAAGGGAGCCACTTACTATAATGAGGCAGCAGAATAACTCTGGACTCCGTCTGTACTTTGTTTCCTCCCCTACCTGTTTCTGTTCCTACTTTCATCTTCTTCAGTCTCCTCCCTTTCATGTTTCTTCTTTCCCTTCCATCTGACTCTTCCCTTTCCTGTTTCTGTACCCTCTTTCCTTTTCTTCTGCCTCAACACGCCTTCCTGTTTCTGTGCCCTCTTTCTCCTTCTTGAGTCTCTTATCTTCCGTTTCTGTTCCCTTTTTCTCCCTCTTCTATTTCCTGTTTGTTTCTTTTTTCTCATTCTTTTGTCTGATCCAATTCCTTTTTCTGTTCTCTCTTTTCCCTTCTGTTCTCTTCCTTTTCTTACTGTTGTTCCTTGTGTCTCCTCCTTTTCCTGTTTCTGTTCCCTCTTTCCCTTCTTTCTTTCTGCCTCCTCCCCATTCCTAATCCTGTGCCCTCTTTCTCATTCTTCAGGCTCATATCATTCCTGATTCTGTTCCCTTTTTTCCATCTTCGGTCTCTTACCTTTCCTGCTTGTTTCTTCTTTTCCCCTCTGCTGTCTCCTCCCTTTCTAGTTTTTGTTGCCTCTTTCCTCTCCTTATCTCTCCCTCCTTTCCAGTGTATGTTCCCTCTTTCTCTTGTATCCTTCCTTTCCTATTCCCTCTTTCATTTTCCTCTGTGTCCTCCCTTTCCTGTTTTTGTTCCTTCTTGCCCTTTTTCTGACTCCTCCCTTTCCTGTTTCTGTTCCTTTTTATCCTTCATTTGTCTTCTACCTTTCCTTTTTCTGTTCCCTCTTTTTCCTTCTTCTGTTTCCTCCCTTTCCTGTTTTGTTCCTTCTTTCCTCTTCTTCTTCTTCTTCTGCCTCCTCCCTTTCCTGGTTCTGTCCTTCTATTGTCTTCTCTCCATCTATACAATTGCTCAGGGTCCTTGTTTCCTTGGAGGCCCCTACATTTAGAAAGTCCATCAGCAACCATTACCGTATTTAGCCATGTATGGTGATATTCTATGTGAAGGAAATTCAGGTATTATGTTTAACCATGTGGCAGTAATATGTAGGCTGTTAATATAGGGCTAGAGCTTGTTTCCCCCAAGTCCCGTGTCTGTAATCCTTCTTTGTCTAATTAACACTTTTTAACCTTTGCATTTCACACAAGTGAGCTTCTCTCTTCTTTTAAACTCTTTTCCACGTTTCTGAAACATATAAAAGTAGATCTACTGAAGACATTTATGTCCAAAATATTAAAATATCCTAGAAGAATTAGCCAGTGTAAGCAGCATTGTGTGTCTTACGCGCATTCATTCGAATGATATATAGCCTTTATTACAGTCTAAAATCTGTATTTGTGGTGGAGAATATGATACATCCATACTTTACATCACTCATAAAGCAAAAGATCTTCCCTTACTCCAAATCATAATGCAGCTTGTATGTTATCAGACAGTAAATGCATAAAATATCAATATACATGAAGCCTTAGTCATTGAAGCAACGGTTTATGAAAGATGGAAAATAGCGCACAGTTAACAAAGTTCAGTGCCATACAATACCCAAATCAAAGAACCATGTAGTGCCTAAAAAAGTGACGTGCACTATGCCGCCATTGAGGCTATATAGCAGTGCCATACAGTACACAAAAAATGCAGTGCCCTAATAGCACCATCAAACAGCTCACACATAAATGCTTAGCAGTGCCAAAATAAAGGCAAAAGTGCTCAAAATATCAAAATATTTCACACCTAAATTATTCTACCATATAATGCATAAGTAATAGTCCCATACATTGCTAAATTTCTAATCACAGAAGAAGCAAACAGGGTCTGTAGTGGAACCCATTGGAGATAGCAATCCTAGAAGTCAATACTAATGCTTTAAAGAGCCCAAAGAACATTGAATGGCCTTTAAATTATTTCCCTATACCAGCTTGATGGTTTCCTTAAGGAGAAATATTACCCAATAGACCATTTACCAAAAGCCTCTCACTCAGCGAACCAGTCTCCTACGTTGCACACAGATATAGCTGTGGAGGTCTTGTTCTTTGCAGGACGAGTTGTACTTTTTAATTAAATCATCCATTTTATCATAAGATGTACCGGAAAGCGGGGAAAAAAGGTGTGGCAAAAGAGCAAATAGATTTTTGAGTTTTTTATTTGCAGCATTGATTATGCGGTAAGAATGACCTGGCTATAGGATTCTCCAGGTGAGTACGATTACGTGAATAAGAAACATGCATAGTTTTTGCTTTATAAAAGTACAGGAAAAAAATTCAGACATCTGAAAGAGAAAAATAAAAATTTAGCTTGTGTTGCCATTTTCCGAGAGCCATGATGTTTAAATTCCCAGGAAATGGGGCTGTACGTGGGCTTATTTTTGCACCTCGAGTCGATGCTTTCATTTATATCATATATATCCAATATCCCAATAGCTCATCACAATGCACAATTCCTCTTCTTTGGAAAATGGTAGTGATCCCCTGACCTCTTATGTCCCGATGCGACTGCATATGTTGCACCAATCGTATGTCCACCCCTACAATTGCCCCCTTTTCACTTTTATATCAGAGCCTAGTTGTAATAAGGAAGTTCATGATTATTCAACTATGCTCACGACTTTGGGTCAGGGGAGACCGTGAGTAAAATTTTACCTGGCCTCATTTATATATAGTAAAAGAGAAGTGGCCATGGTAGATCACTGACAGACGGTAATGGAAAATTCTTTCATCAGGCTGAAGCGTAAAGGATGAAATCCTAAACCCTGTATAAAGCCAGAGCACATTGAGGCTAAGAGCCAAACAGATCTAATAGACACATTCAAATTTATAGTCACCATATAGCTCTATACTTTGACATTACACTCATTGGTCAAATTTTTTATGACCGTTACATTTGAGACCTTTGATTACATTCATAATAAGCTTCTTCTCTCTAGTTCTCCTCTTTCCAACCATATCCGCCATTGCTTTTGCCAACAGCTTAACCCACATTATGGCTTACGCTTGGACAAAAATGCAATGGTAACCTACAGATACTTCTCTCAACAAGTTATTCAATCTGCTTGTTCCTCCCATTCAACATTTTAAGGATCTGGTCATCACCTTCAACCATCAGATCTACCTGTAATAAACCCATTTAGCAAGCATGGAGCATCAACTGTTGGATCTCTATAAGAGTGATGGACTGTTCGGCTGCGTTCCTACTGCTAAAGACAACAATCATGTAAGCAGGTTGCGGGATGCAGTGACAGACAGAAGGCAGAGCAAGGGAAAACAAATATAACAGTTTTAATTTAACTGGGGGTTAGCTCCTCGTAGGGAGGTGCAGGCTTAAATGGAGAGAATCACAGTCCAATTGAAAAGGATATGCAGACTTAAGGAACAATGAATCAGATAACGGCAGTTCTTGGGAATGCTGGGGCGAGTCAATAGCGCCAACAACGACTGGCGCGGTGCTGGTACAAGAAGGTTCAGCTGGTAATAGTTGTCCGTATTCTGGCGGCAGTGGTCGGTCTCCGGTACCTTCCGCTGAGCCCCTAGTCCTTGAACATATGCGGCCGAAGCAAACAAGGCCGGTGCACGATCAGAGTCTCCCGTGGGCGGGAAGGTATTTGCTGATAATGTGTCCTGAAACCGTCCGCCCAGTACCCGGTTCTCTCTTTGCGGCACGTGCGCTGTACTCACGGTTACGAAGCACACGGTACCTCGCTCTCTGCCAGCCACCATGCGTGCTGCACTTCTCTCTCTGTGCTGCGCGCTGCCTGTTCCTGCCAAGACTGAAGCGCCGACAACAGCTGGCGCAATGTTTCTCCAACGAGGTCCTGCAGACCACGGTCCGACGACGAGGGCAGACGCGAATAGTACTGAACTCTGCCCTGGCTCTTAGGCTGGCGTGCGGCGCTTAGCTGAACAGGGCTCCCGACTCTTTTCTTATTAGTGCGGTGGGCTCTGGCAGCGTCCCGGCATCGAACCTACCACGTGTTTTTCGGCCCGGCTGCGCACCCCTCAGAGCTCGCTGCACACGCACCTTGCTTCTGTCAGCCACCGGCGAGAAACTGCCCGACTCTGTGTGTGCTTTTACTTATAACCGCGCCCCCAGTTTCCGGGTCAGGGAACCTGTCTGGGCCTGTTTGTTTTCCCTGGACAACATGGGACACAGCCTCAGCAGTTCTGGACCCGGTATGGCACAGGTACCCGCAGTCCGGTCTTCCTCCTTACAATTGCAATATGTGTACAGTGTCATGCAGTTTTACATGGAATGTGAACAGTGATATGCGTCTTTTAGATTATATAAGGGTAATGTTCAGCATATAAGGATGTACAGTGTTAATGTATAATGTTGGAAGTACTGTTCATACAGTTGAGTGACTTAGCAACGGCATAAGACATAAGATAAGGACAATAGGTTTAGTCTATAGGATAGGATATAGTTAATGGATAGAACTAGCTCAGTGAGCCGGGAATAGTATTAGTGAAAAGTGGGCACTTCATGATAGTGGGTCAGATAGGGAAGTTCTGTGACAAGGTCAAGTTCAGGTGCAGTGGGCTGCTAGGGCCAGCATGTGCCAATTGTTTGAGGCTGTACTGATATCCTTTGTGGACATTACTGCAACAACCGAAGCCTAGGGCTTGGTCCAGAGAGAGTGCCTGGTCTTCTCACATGTCACGGTCTGTGGACGAGGAATCACATGAAGGTTAGGTGGCCAGTCCTGGGTACACTGCTGAAGTAGGCAGGAAATTCCTGAGGCTGACTGAGTCAGTGGGCTTAGGGATAGTCCAGGATAAATGAGTGGTAAAGCTGAAGATACATTATACTAAGGAAGTAAGAAACATGAAGTGCTGTGTCCTATCCCACTTGTTACTCTCTGATGAACTTGAACTGACCAATAAATGTTTGCTTGTTGCAATGAACTTTCTACCCCCTGAATTGTGCTGTTCCCAAAAATGGAGACCTAGAGACAGCGGAGGTCTGCGGCCTACAAGTAAGTATGATGCATTCCACACCTGACAGCACACTGGAACGGAGACACAGTTTTCCTGTAAAATGCCAGAGCGTAACAAGACAGCAGCTCGACCATTACTACCGCTCTTGGCCTCTTTACATCACCATCTGGAGCGCCCCCAGACGCAGGGCCGCGGGGTACTCGATACCGGGCCTCTCTGTCTCGGTTCTGGGGTTGTAACGGTGGCTAGACCCGGTCCGTGACCCTGCTAAGGGGCGTCCAGTGAAAGGTGTAGGTGGTGGTGCGTGGTGCAATTCGCGGTGAATAACGAGGACACAGGGTTGCAGTCTCTTTACCTCTTTACTGAAGGCTTCAAGATCTTCAATCCAGAGTACGGTTAACAGGGCTGTCTGAGACCGGCCGGTCCGATGGCACCTCCAGAGTTCCCTTTGCAGGTGGAAATCTGTGCCTTCCTTCTAGCGCCTGTGTGTTGTAGTACTTCCCTGCTGAGCACCACGGGATAGTCCTCACAACTGTTGTGTCTGTTTCTGATGTTCTTTCCCACAACTTATGTCTATTCTGATGTTCTTCTCCGTCCCCCAGATGATATGGATAGGACGCACCCGTATGACGGGTAGGCCTGGAGTTCTTCCGGGACCCTAGTGACGCCCCTCTCCCACAGTTGCCCCCTATGTCTGCTTAGGTGATTTAGGTGAGACAGCCAACCTATAATTAACTGTCCTGCCGTTGGTTTGAAGTATTGCTTGGAGCCTAATACTTCCTCGGCGTTCCGGCCACCGGCTACGCACCTCAGTAGGATGTTGCCTCGATCTTACAGCACGACTCCTACTGGTGTTATCTCCTTTTTACTTTGATCTCGTTTCTCACTCTCCACAATAAACCTCGCTTCTTGTCCTTTCTTGAGATACCGCCGCGATGTAGTGCAGGCGCGGTTCCTGAACGTTCTTTCCTTTTCGCTAGGCCTCTGTCAGGATCCCACCCCTGACAGGGACCCCCCTGAATCTTCCCCCCGCAACACCCTCTGCCACAGGATGTTGCCTGGTTCCAACCCAGTCAGCTTCTGTCTAACTTTCTATCTAACCCCCAGTTTTACCAGATTGTGAGGAGTGGCCTAATACATAGCACCCTTAGCTCCCCCTGGAGGCCAGACTATGAAGTGTATTGGTGTCTGTGATACCTGGTCAGGTGAACTCCTTCAGTGCCATCAGACGTACCATCACTCCCCTTAGCGGCGGAGCATCAGTACTGCAACGACCAGGACTCTGGGGCGCTGCACATCCATATCATGATGCCTTGACTTCTGTAGCACAGACCATTGCATTTTGCACCATATAGATTATAACTATAAGATAATCTATGCAGCCTAGGTGCTAGGGGCAGGAAATCTAGGCATCTGCCTAGGGCCCCTGCTACTCCAGTGTCCCCCAGCAAGTGGAGTGCACATCATCTGGTGAAAACTGCAGATATGCTGCTGATAACATGATACTTATGATCGTTAATAAATAACATTTCCCACATGTCTACTTTACATCAGCACAATTTTGGAAACATCATTTTTTTTTTGTTAGGACGTTATAAGGGTTAAAAGTTGACCAGCGATTTCTCATTTTTCCAACAAAATTTACAAAACCTTTTTTTTAGGGACCACCTCACATTTGAAGTGAGTTTGGGGGGACAATATGACAGAAAATACCCAAAAGTGACATCATTCTAAAAACTGCACTCCTCAAGGTGCTCAAAACCAAGTTCAAGAAGTTTATTAACCCTTCAAGTGCATCACGATAACTAAAGCAATGTAGAAGAAAAAATTAACATGTTACTTTTTTCACAAAAAAATTACTTTAGGCCCTAACTTTTTTTTTTCACAAGGGTAACAGGAGAAAATGGACCACAAAATTTGTTGTGCAATTTCTCCTGAGTACACCGATACCCTGTATGTGGGGGAAAGGCGCATGGCAGAGCTCAGAAGCGAGGGAGCACAGTTTGACTTTTTGAACGTAAAATTGGCTGGAATCAATGGCAGACGCCATGTCTCGTTTGAAGACCCCCTGATGTACCTAAACAGTGGAAACCCCCAATTCTAACTTCAACCCTAAGGGTACTGTCACACTCTGCAACTTTCCAACGATCACGACCAGCGATACGACCTGGCCGTGATCGCTGGAAAGTCGTTGTGTGGTCGCTGGGGAGCTGTCACACAGACAGCTCTCCAGCGACCAACGATGCCGAAGGCCCCGGGTAACCAGGGTAAACATCGGGTTACTAAGCGCAGGGCCGCGCTTAGTAACCCGATGTTTACCCTGGTTACCATCGTAAAAGTAAAAAAAAAAAAACAGTACATACTCACATTCCGGTGTCCGTCAGGTCCCTTGCCGTCTGCTTCCCGGACTGACTGAGTGCCGCCGTAAAGTGAAAGCACAGCACAGCGGTGACGTCACCGCTGTGCTCTGCTCTTACATTCCGGCCGGCAGTCAGTCAGAGCGGGAAGCAGACTGCGAGGGACCTGACGGACACCGGAATGTGAGTATGTACTGTTTGTTTTTTTTTACTTTTACGATGGTAACCAGGGTAAACATCGGGTTACTAAGCGCGGCCCTGCGCTTAGTAACCCGATGTTTACCCTGGTTACAAGCGAACGCATTGTTGGATCGGTGTCACACACACCGATCCAACAATGACAGCGGGAGATCCAGCGATGAAAGAAAGTTCCAAACGATCTGCTACGACGTACGATTCTCAGCAGGGTCCCTGATCGCTGCTGCGTGTCAGACACAGCGATATCGTATGGATATCGCTGGAACGTCACGGATCGTACCGTCGTAGTGACAAAAGTGCCACTGTGAGACAGTACCCTAACACAGCCCTAACCCAAACCCTAACCTCAAAACATCCCTAACCCTAGTCCCAAACCTAACCATATCCGTAACCCCAACACCACAACTGTAACTCCAACCCTACCCCCAACACAACCCTAACCCCAACCCTAGCCTTAATTCTAGCCCTATCCCCAACCCTAACCCTAGCCCCAATTCTGAGGAATAAGTACCCTTAACTGCCACTGTTAAAAGGCGCGTACGTGATCGTTAAGGGGTTAACAGCCTGAACTCAGCGAATGTAAATAAAAACAAAAATGTTTCTGTGTGATGGTGCAACGTGTCCCATTCGAGGCTTTTGCCAGCGTTTGACTTTGTCTAAAACTGTCCCTGAACCCTTGCCCATATCTATGTATATAATTGCCTAAGGGGTACATCCGTCTGTCTGTAGCGGAAATCCCGGGTCGCTGATTGGCCCCTCCCTACTCCCCTCCAGTCAGTGCCCCCTCCCTACTCCCCAGTCAGTGCCCCCATAGCTGTTTAGCAGTCCATTAAATGGACTGCGTTACACCGCGGCATAACACGGTGTAACACAGTCTGTTGACGCTGCTATTAACCCTGTGTGGCCAACTTTTTACTATTGATGCTGCCTATGCTGTGTTATATACTACGTGGCTGTGTTATATACTACGTGGCTGTGTTATATACTACGTGGGCTGTGTTATATACTGGCCTGGATCCGGGGGCCGACGGATGGTGAGTATATAACTATTTTTTATTTTAATTATTTTTTTAACAGGGGTATGGTGCCCACATTGCTATATACTGCGTGGGCTGTGTCATATACTGCGTGGGCTGTGTTATATACTACGTCTCTGTGCTACGTACTACGTGGCCTGTGCTATATACTACACGGCTGTGCAATATACTGAGTGGCTGGGCAATATACTACGTGGCTGTGCTATATACTACGTGGCTGTGTTATATACTACATGGGCTGTGTTATATACTGCACGGCCTGTGATATATACTACGTGGCTGTGCTATATACTACGTCTCTGTGCTATATACTACGTGGCCTGTGCTAAATACTACGTGGCTGTGCAATATACTGCGTGGCTGGGCAATATACTACGTGGGCTGTGTTATATACTATGTGGGCTGTGTTATATACTACGTGGGCTGTGCTATATACTACTATACATATTCTAGAATACCCGATGCGTTAGAATCGGGCCACCATCTAGTCCCTCTATAAGGACATGGATGGGGGTCCTTCACTCCGGCCTCCAACCTACTAGGGCACATGACTATATTTTATGGACATTTATGGGCTCTACTTGTGCCTCTGTACATATTCTACGCTAACAGCTTTACTTCAAGGGAAGAATATGGTGCCTCATAGAGGTCGGGTGACAGGGTGTTGGCTGACACAACTGCTTAAGGAATCATTGGGGTGGGGAAGATTATTACTGGAAGGAGCTCAGGATGGGTGACATTATACCAAGAAGAGGACCGTAATGGGGGACGCTATACCAGGAAGGGGGACATTATATCAGGAAGAGGCCCAGGAAAGGGGACATTACACTAGGAAGGGGCCTAGGATGAAGGACATTATCACAGTGTAGGGTCCAGGACAGGGGACATTATTACAGAAAGGGGCCAGAACAGGTGACATTATTACAACAACAGGGGACATTATTACAGGAAGGTGCCTGGATGGGGACATTATTACATGGAGGGTAAACAAATATGTCTATATAGGATCTAGAAGGTCACAAAGGCCCATGCATCTTACCAACATGGAGGTGGGAGCCCAAGTCCAAATTTTGCACTGGAGCCCATGGGGCTTTAGTTATGTGGTGCTGAGCGACGATCATTCCTGATCAATGGGTCTGTAATTAAACCATTGATTGTCCAACAGCTCATTGGACAGTTAATGTGGCTGTAAAATAATCTCTGAACGGTGAGCGGTGGCGTGAGGACAGGTAATTTTTTTTATTTTTCGATCATTTTCTTCTCTACACTGTAGCCAGTTAGAATTACCGAATTTATACTAAGAGAAGTGCAAAAAAAAAATCAGATTCTGGAGAATTCTACTGTTTTATGTAAAATTCCAAGCAGATCCAATGTCTTCTCTAATAATATCTAGGCTACAAATTGCCAGAAGTGATTGTTCCATGGAGTCTGGTGCAGACAGGAGGTGCAGCCACACCGCTCCGCATGCAGATGTCCCTTCCAGCAGAATCCCAGTGTCCTCCCAGCCTGCTGTGCTGATCCGCCTTGTAATCCACACATGCACCCATCCCCAGCCAGACAAACCGGCTCAGCCTCAGGGAGGGGACAAGGACGTCACACCCTGGGGCGGTGTCTTTGCAAAAAAAGCATGGTGGACAATAGCGGCCCCGGGAGCTTGCAAAGGAATAATGCGCGGCTCCTTTAAGAGCTCCGGTAAACGCAGCAAACGCGGAAGACTGCGGACAGAAGACGGAACGCGGAGGCGCCCAGCGGAGAAGAGTCCGGCCCGACTACGTTTCTTCCTCACTGATGATACAATGTATCAAGGCTTGATCTACATCCAGGACTGGACAGAGGGTGGGGGATGGGGGCTGCATTGCTGGATGGTGGGGGGGAGGGGGGTGGCATTGCATGATTTCTGTGGACTTAATGCTGTTTCTTTAAGCCAAAAGGTAAGTGGATCTCCCCCCAATAAAGATCTGGATGTCACTGCACAGTGGTGTGTTTGCATTGCACTGGTGAGTGCAGGAGGAGGAGGAGGAGGAGTGCTGCCAGGAATAAATATGTATGTGCACCCTTGTAGTGCCACTCCGCAGCATTGGCTGGGCACCCTGGTATGGGAAGAGTTAAAAAGCCAGGGAAGGCAAAACAACATTTAAATGCCTGGATGGGGGGAAAAGAGATTAAATTTCGCTTCTCTCTCATCAATTTTCTGTTTAATGTCACTGGGACTCCATTGTGGGAGAGGAGATACGTCACCCGGCCATAAATTTGTGATTATACAGCTACCAGCAGCCTCTGCTCTAATTGAATGGATTTACTCCATGCAAAGGCAGGTAGGAAAGAGACCCCTGAGCTGTGAGACCCCAAATATAGCTAGAAGGGAGGCAAGTGCAAAACGGAGCGTGTGTACAGGGGCCACGCAGACACAACCAAGAGCCGCGCTGAAGGTGACCATCCGACCATAGAAACCGACCATAGAATCCGACCATAGAATCCGACCGAGGAACCTGCCAGTCAGCAGCCGACCTGCTTGTACACCGCTCATCTCCAGCTTCTTGCCCCCTTTTTTCCCTTCCATGTTTCTTTTTAACCTGGATTGCAAAAGAATTCTCCCAAACTCCTCTTTGTAGGTAGGTGACGCTTAGTTTCAGTTTTTTATTATATACAGAATTACATTTTTTCCCAAACCCAACGACTTTATAGAAATACCTGGTGATCTATTTTACCATATACATATGTTATTCTTTAAGTTTGGATTGTTTTAATCCTTTTTTTAAATTTCTTAAGAATTTTAGAAACAGGGTTACTTCACCCGGAATTAAAAGAAAGGAGGATATTTTATAGATTTTAGGATCAATTATTTAACTACTTGGCTCCCAAAAGTAACAATTTGGGCTGAATACACACAGACACCAACTGATCTGGGTTGTTTTTTTTTATAGATTTTTATGATAAACATTTATATAAATTGTAATAAATAATTTGTTCATTTATTTTACTTTTTTGTTGTTTTTTTTACAATATTTAGTAGTTTATTTTTTTGCTTTTTTCACAATACAATATACTTTTTCAAATGTTAAACTTTTTTAGTTTCTATTTTTATAATAATAAATATATTTATGATTTATATATTTATTAATAAATATGTGTGTATGTATATGTGTATATATATATATATATATATATATATATATATATATATATATATATAATTTTAAATTAAAATATATTATATTGTATATATTTTCAGCGCAATGATACACACAATGTATTATTTTTCAATTGGAGAAGAAAATGTTTCCACATACTTTAGGTTTCCTCTTTCTTTTTATCGTAGGAGACAAATGAAGTAGAAAAAAAAATAAATCCAGAATATAAATTTAGTTGTTTTTTTTAAATTTATTTAATCGATGGCCTATTGTACATAGCCATAGTAAAATGACACTATATTTTTCTGAAAATAAAATAGATTTTTATGTAATGATTTTTAATTTAAAGTCACCGACTTTTCCGCTATTAAACACTTTAGAAATTTAGGCTTAAATTTGCTTAATTCTCATTTTATTACACATTCTTTGTACTATATGTCCTTGATTACTGTGTATTCATCCTTTTTTTTTTTTTCTATACAAATATATATTTTATCCAAACCTAAAAGACATTTTAGAGCAGAGATAACCTCATTTATATAACATACACTATAGTAAAGGCATAAGCCATAAATAAATTATATATATATATATATATATATATATATATATATATATATATATATATATATATATATAATATTTTCCTCTTCATTACCCGTTTTAATGTCGTTTTTGGTATAATTTTTTTCCAATCAATTTTGACCATCTATTTTAGAAAATGCACTTATTTAGATATCTAATGTTTCAATGCCTTGTAGGTTTTTATTAGGCAGGAAAAAAATATTAGTGCTGTTATATTTTTGTTATTTTGCCCTAGTTTTTCTATAATGATAATCTGTGCTTTCTACGATTTCTACATCTCTGGTGACTGTCCCAGATTTTTTTTCGATTATTTTTTTTTAAACCTATTTCCATTATTGATAGAAATTAAAAAATAGGATTTAAAGGGCAAGTTATAATCAGCCTAAAATGAATTTCTTTGTGTTCCTATTCGTCTGTAAGATGTAACTAGATGTTTTAGAATAGTTTTTAGGTAGTGGATCTGAAAAGGCGTTAAAGCCAGGATCTGGGTACAGGGTGTGGGTGATCCGGGTGAGCCCTGTGTTCCTGCCTGTGGGGAGTCTACAAAGGACTCTTTGTTTCCTCCTCGAATCTTTTCATTTTTTACTTTGGTTTGTAATTGTAGATCTAGATTTGGAAACAAACTTTCAATCAAACGACCAGATAAAAAGACACACATATATATATATTTTTTTTTTCTAAATCAGGAAACGGCTTTTCTGATGCCACAAAAAGGCACAGTATAGACCACATTTTTTTTTGTTAACCAGATCAGAGGCAGAGTGAATGGCAATTTGAAAGTTATTTAACAGTGCGACATTTTTGCGACTTTCAACAATAACCACCAAATATTGACTCCTATTCATTGTGGTGGGAATGCACCTTGTGAATCGCTCGGAAAATTAGGGAATAAACATAGGGCTGATCTTATTGTAGACGTGAAAGAGAATCCTCCCCCCTTATGAGGTTATTATCATGTAAAAGGCGCAAAAAGGCGCATTTGTGGGCAGCTTTATAAGTGCTGATAGGGGGGTTTCTAATGTGATATTTTTAGGGCTGAATAATTTATGTAAGTGTTGTTTTAGAGCAATTTTCAATAGCTTTTTGGGAAGAGCTGAGAATGTGTGTATTCCCTGCGCACTTAAGTGGAGGGATAGATCCGAGGGGTCTGGGGGTCCCTGGAAGCTGGAGATGAGGGTGCGCCATCCTCCTCTCCCCGGGAGACTGCAGTCTATAGGGTTCCACCAGGAGGATGTCCACCATCCATCAGTGGGCTGTCCAGGACTCCAAGCATCGGCTGCACTCAATAGCATTGATCTGCCCAAAGTCCATGTTTGCATTGATAATTAATAACTAACAAGCCTGGGCTGTAATAAACCCTCTGTAGGACAGGCACAGGCAGCCTCCCCTCCCCCACTGCCCATGGACTGATCTTATCTGGACCTCTGGATGGGGACAATAGGCTCCCTGTCATGGCTCTGTGATGGCCAGGGTTCGAGGGTCAGGCTGATTATAGGACCTGGCAGCAAGGGGTTAATTCGCAAGCTTAAACACAACGTTAATTGTTGCAAGAAGGGGATCCCTGAATGGTCACCCTCTATCCATATACTGGGCCAGGGTATGGCCGGGACATAGGGGGTTACAACTCTGGGGGATATGGTAAAATGTGAGTGTGTGTGTGGGTATATGTATACGTGTATATATAATGCAGTGTGTGTGTGTGTGTGTGTGTGTATATATATATATATATATATATATATATATATATATATATATATATATATATATATATATATATATATATATAATGCAGTGTGCGTGTATGTGTGCATGTATTATTATTATTATTATTATTATTATTTATTGTTATAGCGCCATTTATTCCATGGCGCTTTACATGTGAGGAGGGCTATACATAATAAAAACAAGTACAATAATCTTGAACAATACAAGTCATAACTGGTACAGGAGGAGAGAGGACCCTGCCCGCGAAGGCTCACAATCTACAAGTATGTATGTATGTGTATATATACAGTATATATTATGCAGTGTGTGTGTATATATAATGCAGTGTATGTATGTATGTGTGTATATGTATATATATACATATATTATGCAGTGTGTGTATGTATGTGCTGGAAAGACTGGAAAACGGCAATCATGATAATATGCATAATAAGCCAAATTTGTACATGTATATATCATATATATATATTCCATACATACTCAAATTTATGTAATTTGTTACTTTGTATCTATTGATGGCTTATTATGCATATTATCATGATTTTATATTGCCCTTTTCTAGGGTATATATTACAATTACACACATAGATGTGCTTGGCTGGATACTTGGATGTATATGGATTGATTGATGGATTGTGGATTGTTTGATTGCTAAATATATATGAAGTAGCTAGATACGTGCGTATATGTGTGTGTACACACACACACACACACACACACACACACACACACACACACACACACACACACACACACACACACACACACACACACACACACACACACTGGAAATTCGATGCTTAGCTGTATGTAGCCAGATGTCAGATGTATGTGGATCGATAAATATTAAAATATTAAGTCGCTAGATACATAGAGGTGTATATATATATTCTTATATAATATATGTAATATATATAGATACATATATTTATGTAGCATGGTACTTTTATGTATTTGGGTTGACTGATAGTTTAATGGCTTAATAAAAATAGAAATGAAATAGCCAGATACGTGTATATGTTAAAATGGAAATTATATGCATATGTGTATATGGATGGATGGAAAATAAGAGAGATAGATATGAAGTAGCTAGATACGTGGCTGTGTGTGTATATATATATATATATATATATATATATATATATATATATATATATATATATATATATATATATTAGATGCATAGGTGTATATGGATCGATGGATAGATATAAAGTAGGTAGATACATATAGGGTGTGTGTCGGTATGTATATATATATATATATATATATATATATATATATATATATATACATCTACTGTAATACATGTGGATCGGATGCCACATGAAAATCTAAATTGGATGGCTATGTGAAATGATTGACAATGGGACAGATGGATAGATGTGTATGTCCATCTACATATATGGCATATTGATGAGATATATATATATATTTATTTACACGCATTATGTATTTAGCTGCTTCATATCTATCCATCTCTCTTATTATCACATACATTATTGTAGCTATTTCTTGGCCATATATTCCACTTGCATATATCTAACTCAGACTGTTGAGATGTGCTGCTCCATACATGGGGCAGGCTGTGCTGCTCTGTGTCTGATCTTTCTTGCCACCATTGCAGCTACATTAATCGTGTGGTGTTGCTGTTCCTGTGTGATGTACATGGCTGGTACAAGCAGCCTGCACTGATCAGTCAGAGGCTGCCTCTACCTGGGTGTGTGGAGAGGAGGCAGCCTGTGCAGTCTGCTGCCTCACATCACTAATTACCTGTGGATCACAACATGCTCCTGTGACATGCAGCAAGTCGCTTCATGCAACCCAAGGCCCACAGCTTCAGCCTGCATGGGGAAGAGATATATAAATATATATATATATATTTGTCCACTGCCCCCCCTCTCCCATCACTGCTGCACCCCCTCTTCCCTGCCAGCCACCCTGACTTCTCAATTACCTGCTGATTATTGTTATTGGCCATTATATCTGTATTATTAATAATTTCCATATTAGCAGCACAAGCTAAATGAAAGGAAAGTATAATGCAAAACAGATGGGGGCTCCATTGTGATCACCTCACACAACCCAGCGCAGAGACGTGTGTGAACACACTGCCTGTATTTAGGCACAAATTAGGATCTACATTTAACAAGGAATTAAGTAAACTGTGCTAAAGAGAAGAGGGGGCTCCCATCACTGCAAGGGGCCCAGCACATAGAGGCTGTACACTGCACCTCCAGGACTCCCCTATCTATCTATCTATCTATCTATCTATCTATCTATCTATCTATCTATCTATCTATCTATCTATCTATCTATCTATTCATCCCTTATATGTAATCTATCAATTCCATCACTGTAACTATATTTGTAATAGGCATTCACTAGACAGACATGTATAAAGATAGGATATATGTGAAAAAAAAATAAAAAATTCAACAACTTCACATTGAGATGGTGCAATACAGTAGAATTATGGTGAAGGTATATACCAGTAATATAGAGGATTAATGCTATCAATTATTGCACATGTATATTTGTGTATTAAATAGTTACACATGCATAGATGAAGGTCTGTAGTCCTCTAAGTAAAAAAAAATATATACACACATCTATAGTGCGTTTAATATCTAAAAGAAATAATATAGCTGTTACACAAATGTTGAAAAGGGCAAATAAAACAATTCTAGTTTTGCAATGCTTATGTTTATACTTGCATTTAATCCTTAGGACGATTGATAGACAATTAGATATAATCTTAGATGTATTTTTTTTTTATTAACGACTATATCTTTCAATAGTGTGTGTGTGTATGTATGTATATATATATATATATATATATATATATATATTCTAATTATTGTGTGCATATATTATCTCTATTTAAATCTACATATACAGATAGTGTGTATATATATCTATATATAATATATGTATATACAGTATGTATGTGTGTGCTTGTGTTTGTGTGTGTGTGTATGTATACATATATATATATATATATATATATATATATATATATATATATATATATATATTCTGATATTTAGAGATGATTTCCTTTTTCTATTTCTGTACCTCTTCTGTATCTACAGAGCCTTTCCACCCAGGCTTTCGATCAGCCCCACATAGGGATGTATATTCCTACATCAGCACAGTGCATATTTGCAACCTCTGTAGAGTCAAACCCCTGGTACTTTACTCCTGGAAGATTCTTCCTTTTCTGTCAGAAATCTATTTATTGTCTTATTCCCAGCCTCATTTCCAATGTAAACCTGTCTGGCCTGACAGCAGAGGAGACATTATTATCTAGCAGGCGATGCCTCTGATTTCCTATAGGCGCTTCTGCACGATGTGGATGGTCCAGGGCAGAGCTGGCTGGTGGTCGTAGGAAGTGGAGACCCCCTCCCCCCAGCTGGTGGTCGTAGGAAGCCCCCCCCCCCCCCCCCCCCCCGGATTACATAATTCAGTAATCTGATAGCTATAAATTAATGCTGCATATTATAAAATCTGCTACAATCTAGGGATCAATGTGTAATATTTAAAGTGACAGGCGCACAGATTGGGACGGTGATGGGCCATATTGTCGTGCCCCCATATGGGTGAGTGGTGCCCCAATGACCCTGCAGATCACACGGATGGCAGTACCTACCTCTGTGATATTAATCAGGCGCCCATACCAGGAGCATTGGGGGGATTTATTGGGGAAGTCGCTCATTGAGCCCATATTGTTTGGGGCTGTACCCGGGTCTGATTGGGGTCATTAACACCACACATCTGTGATTGCACTGAATGCTTTGGGACAATCCGAGGTGTCACTGCTGCCCGGTGTCCACTGAGCACATTTTACCAATTGCTTTTAGAGGAGGAAATTGGGCAGTGGGGGAGGGGAAGGGGCCATAATAAACGTCCTCTTGACACTTCCCTGATTAAAGAGCTGATTCAGCTTTTGTGTTTTCCTCTCTCCCCTGTGATTTCAGGATTTGTGTGCAGGCAGTGGTGCTGGGGGGCTCCCCGGGTGCTGCCCCTACAACCACAGGACAGGATCAGACCCTGGTGGGCACCGACGTACGAAGAGCAGTTGTTAGGAAATAGGTGTCATAGGGGGAAATAAGTAGGACAGCAAAGAATGGCCAGAGGAATTCACTAATTCTCTGCTGATCAGATCCTGAGACATTCCTTCCAATGAGACAATACAGTCCATTTTCCTAACTAAATAGATTATAAATGATTACAATAGACACATAGAACGACTGGTATTTTAAAATAGACTGATAAATATCACATAGATTGAAATAGAACAAAAGAGCAGAGACATCTGAAATAATTATATAATCAGATATTTAAAGTGAACTGATTAAATATCACATGGACACTGATGGATAAATAGGTAAAGCACATACTGGTGTGAGAGGTATTTAAAATAAACTGATATATATCTAAAGTCAGATACATGGATATGAAAGGTATTGTAGGTATTGGTAGATGGCATGAAATAAGTAGATCGATAGAGCAAAGACGGATATCAGATAGTTAAAGTAAAAAATCAAGACAGAAAGACATTATGAGGTTATCTATAGAACAATACATGGAAACATTCCTAATTATAGAAATAGGGGGATACATATATATATATATATATATATATATATATATATATATGCACATACACAGCCATATGTAAGTGTGTATCCAAACGTGTGAATATATATATATATATATATATATATATATATATATATATATATATATATATATATATATATATCTATATATCTGTATTCATTTTTGGTAGCTGTGCTCATTTTTCCTGAGCAGGAATCCTACAGACACTCTCTAATAGTGTCACAATAAATGAGTAGAGATCCATCAATACTCAGATCTGCATATGTATATAGTGGGGGTACATGTGGCAAAATGTGATACATTATTTATAGCATAATATTTTGATATATCAATCTGTGATGCGAAACAGAATCAATCCTATTATCAGCTTCTATTATTGGAGTCTGTCTATAGATCTATCTATCTATCTAAAATTATCTTATCTAAGATTAGATAAGTTCTTATAAAGATAGAACAGATAGACATTCATAATTTGTAATAGAGGAATTCTGATGTCACAGGCATCGCAGATCCAGCATTATCCGATGAGTATTTATTTCTACACAGTCACTTAAATGGAACTTGTTTTTATTTTGGTAGATCCTACCATTAAAACAGATAAAGAAACTTGTATGAAATGATCAATCTTTACTAAAAAAATATTTATGGATAGATATACAAATAGATAATGAAAATATATGGAATATGCAGATAGATTGCATAGACAGTGTAGATAGATACACCGATATATAGATCAATATTAGATAGATATGAAATAGATAAGGTAATAGATGACACATATAGATAGATAAATGAAAATAGCTGCAGAGATCGATATCGGATAGATGAACAGAGATATGTGAAAGATATTGATAGACATAATTCCGCCAGGTAATGGTGAGCCCTGTACTCGGCTCATAGTGACCCCTCATGGATTTCAGGAGACAGGGTGACCACACACTACAAGTCTACTCCTCTATGGAGACAGACTGCAGATCTCCTGTTGTGCTTGTGTCTAGGTAGTGATAAGGGGTTAAAGTGGAGAAGTGCCATTGTCTGTGCTTCAAGGAATCCCAATATTCCCGTACTCCACCCCCATTATAATATTCAACCCCTCTCCAGGGAGAAAACCTCAAATCCTGACAAAAAATCCCTAATACACCGATACTGTCAGGACTCCTACATGGTGCCCCCCGCCCAGTGCTTCCATGTAATGCCAAATCACACCCTAGATCTGGTGCAGGGTATCCCTAGGGTCTCTGTAAGTGGATGGGGGTCGGCCTATCAGTGTTCCGCTAACCAAGGAATACCCCAGGAGTGTGGGAGACCCCCAAATTGGCTAAATCACATCATTTAGCTTTGTGGTTTTATAGGGATAGTAGTGTGCGGGAGGTTAGTATGTCTGACCCTATACACACAAATAGATAGATAGATAGATAGATAGATATGGCATAGATAGATAGATAGATAGATAGATAGATATGGGATAGATATTAGATAGATAGATATGGGATAGATAGATAGATAGATATGGGATAGATAGATAAATATAAGATAGATATGGGATAGATATTAGATAGATAGATAGATATGGGATAGATATTAGATAGATAGATATGGGATAGATAGATAGATATGGGATAGATAGATAAATATAAGATAGATATGAGATAGATAGATAGATAGATAGATATGGGATGGATAGATAGATAGATAGATAGATAGATAGATAGATAGATAGATAGATATGGGATGGATAGATAGATAAATAAATATAAGATATATATGGGATAGATAGATAGATAGATAGATAGATAGATATGAGATATATAGATATGGGATAAATAGATATGGGATAGATATTAGATAGATAGATATGTGATAGATAGATATGTGATAGATAGATATGTGATAGATAGATATGTGATAGATAGATATGTGATAGATAGATATGAGATAGATAGATATGAGAGATAGATATGAGATAGATAGATAGATAATAGATAGATAATAGATAGATATTAGATAGATATGGGATAGATTTCAATGTACTCAAGAAATGTAACACTGACAAGTGTATGCATATACTATCTATCAGTCTATCTATAATCTCTCTCTCTCTCTCTACATACCTCTTTATATGATGTATTATCTTACCATTTTGCACACCATTCCTTCTCCTCCGCTGGACACTCAGGAGTTAAACAGATACTGTCCTCTTCTGTGTTCGCTGTCAGGTTTTTCCTAATCGCACTCGCTAACTGGAGTCATGTAACAGCCCACAACTATCCAGGTACACCGTGTTTTTTTTTTCTTGTCCATTTATTTAAGGCATCAGTTACACATCGCATCCTAAAAACAACGTTTACATGTGGCCCCCAGAATGCTCCATCATAAAATAAACTGAGAAGATGAAATACAGATGTGGAGCGGACGCTGCAGTGGTGGCATTATAGAAGGATGGAGAGATAACAGAGAGCATATGGCAATGTAGTGTCACAGCTTCCTGCTATTTCATATCAATATATCTTTGGCAAAGAAATAAACAGTACATGTACAGCACCAATGGTGCTCTAAAAACTAATAATAATAATAATAATAATAACAATAATAAAAATAGATCCAACAGTATATGGCAGTATAGATGGATAGATAGGCATATGAGATGGCAGTATGGTGTCGATGTTATCTTGGGGAAAAATTATTTATATACAGTATATGTCTGTGTGTATGTTTATGTCAGTATCTAGCCATCCCATATCTATCTGTCTATCTTACATGCTAGCAGTGGACCATAGAATTGTGGCTATACTGGTACATTAGCTACCTGTGACATTTTGCTTTTGAGGTTTTACACCCCTTTCTGCAGGAAGAGTCTCCCTTGAAAGTGTTTATCATCTTTTAGCACAGAAGTTTAAAGTCAGATTTATATTACTCTAGATTGATAGTTCTGGGAAATATAGAAATATAGATATATATGGGATAAATAGATATTAGATAGATAGGAGGAATTAGAAGGATTTAGATAGATAGATATATAGATAGAGGGAATTAGATAGGAATTAGATAGATATGAGATAGATAGATAGGTATGGGATAGATAGATAGATAGATAGATAGATAGATAGATATGGGATAGATAGATAAATATGAGATAGATAGATAGATAAATATGAGATTGATAGATAGATAGATAGATATACAGATAGATAGATATGGGATAGATAGATAGATATGGGATAGATAGATAGATAGATATGGGATAGATAGATAGATAGATAGATAGATAGATAATAGATATACAGATAGATATGGGACATATAGATATAGGATAGATAGGTAGGTAGGTAGATAGATAATGTCATATGCTATCATGGCAGGATCCTGGCCACTTCAGGGTTAATCTAAGGGTGGGATGCCTCCAGATTGTGGGTGGGGGGCTGCCTGCTCAGCTGAAGAGAATAAATATTTACCCAAAGCTGCATTATCTGTTGTGTGAGTGGAAGGGAAGTCTCAGGCCTGTGCTGGATTCCTGGCCATTCTATACAGTGCAGTCAGCACAATGGACAGGATGCCAGGCTGATAGCCCTGTGTCCAGCCCCCCAGAGAAGTGCACTGTCAGGAAGCAGCTTGGACTCAGGGCCACAATGGCTTGGAAGGGAGGTTCCCTCATGTAGTATGGAAAATATGATATATGTCATTACTGATGCACAAACAGGCGGATGTTTTTTTGCAGCAGAAATCCCCAAACTCTCATTCATCCTTCTCAAGGGTAAATAGTTAACAAAGGAGCCATTGATGCATGGGGTTAAAGGATGTTTCGTCCAGCAGGACCATGGATGTGGTACCCTTCAGTGACTCCTGGAGCAGCTGGGTCCCAGGAGACTGTTATAGTGTTGGGTGTAATTATTGCTGTATGTTCACACAACACATTGCTCTAATACGCCTCCTTCTTGAAGGGTTAATATGGTAGTGCCCCACAAGGATGGGCTGCTCTTCCATGCATGCTGAAATGCCAGAGGAATTATGTTTTATTGAATAGTCCATCTAATATCTATATAATCTATACCAGATATCTATATATATAATTGTCTAAGGGTTTTTCCGTCTGTCTGTCTGTCCTGGAAATCCCGCGTCTCTGATTGGTCGAGGCCGCCAGGCCTCGACCAATCAGCAACGGGCACAGCATGGCGACGATGATGTCATAAAGGTTGCCTCGACCAATCAGCGACGGGCACAGTCAGCCGCGAATTCGCCTCGACCAATCAGCGACGGGCACAGTATCGACGTAGATGTCATAATGGTTGCCATGGAGACGATGATGTCATAAAGGTTGCCTCGACCAATCAGCGACGGGCACAGTCTGCCGCGAATTCTGGAATCATCATTGTCCATACTCTATATTCTGCATATTCTAGAATACCCGATGCATTAGAATCGGGCCACAGTCTAGTTTATCATAATCTCTCATTATCTGTATATATATTACAAATATTACTGCTTACATCCAACCCTTACACGTATATATGGATGTAGAGGCCTAAGCCTACATTTACTCTCTCTCTTCCCATGAGGAATGCACTTGGGCAGCAAGATCCACTGCTGGCAGGTCCCTCTGCAATTGTCGATCAATGGGGTCCGAGATGTGCTTGGTGGGAGGCGAGATCAGGGGCGCTACAGGCCATGGTAGCACATTTAGGCCACACCGGCTGCTCACAATGGCATCAGCAACATGCAATACAACTCCTGAGATGCTTTGGAGAAATGTCAGTACCATGGGTTCTAAGATGGATCCATTCTGAAACTGACCTTGGATGTCACATGCCAAGCCAAAGGCATCACACAGTGTCTACACAAATCATAAGAAGGCATTTGCATGATATTGGGCTACAAGCCAGAAGCCCAGCTGCAGGTGCTCCATTGACCTCATGCCACCAGTCTCAAAGGTTATCATGGTGTAGAGCAAGAAGCAGGCTCCACAGTAATGAGTCCTCCTTTTGTCTTGCATCCATTGATAGCCAGATATTGGTCTGGAGACTACGTGGGCCACACCATGAAGAGGCTTTATTGAGGAAACATCATACCAGTCCTACTTCCAGGATAATGGTGTGGGGAGACATCATGTACACTAGCCGGACCCCTCTAGTCTTTATTTCAGGTCCACTAACAGGAAGGCGTTACATATTGATTTGGCCATGGACCTTGTTTCTCCAACAAAACAATGCCAGGCCACGTGTTGCTTGTGCTACTGTGTGCAGCCTGCATGGCCTAAACCTGCAGTCATGGTCTGAAGCATCATCTGACTTGTCTCCCATCAAGCACATCTGTAACTTCACTGGTTGGTGATGGTAAAACAGCTGCCAGCAGCGGATCTTGATGGTTTGTCCAAGTGCATTTAGTGCTGCGGAACATTCCTCAATGACCATTAATAACCTAATTGTTAGCAGCTGAGGCTGTAAGTGTCGGGGTTTATGCACATCTAGAAGTTTTGAAAAATTGTGTCCATCTTTTCATCATCTGTATATCTAGCTGTACATGTCTATCCCTCCTGTGATTTCCAGAATTCCATGACTTTTCCTTCCTAGTTGTGCAATTTCTATGTTGGAGAATGTAGTCATATACATCCATTTTTCGCTCTGTGTGCATTGAGTACCCTACTCCCCCCTGACTACACAGAACATGCAAGCAGGGGATTATGTTCTTCTCTTTAATAATCCCCAACTTTACCAAAGTTGTTCAACTGCAACTGCCTTGGCCTTAATTCTCATAAATGTCAGCGGTATTTGCAGATAAATCACATTAACCCGTTGAGAAGAAGATGGACTCTGAGATTTACGACATTTAGTTAAAACACTACAGAATAAAAATCGAGTCCAAGTCGAGCTGTCAATACCTCCAGAGCGGCACTTCTTCTCTGCCTGGGCACGTTGCAGCTAGGAGGGGTGTCAGGAGAGCAGAAGGAGGCCAAACTGTACACTGTGGGGGCCCATGATTATATACACCTTACCCAGGGTAACATTTGCTTCAATATGGAATTATGCAGTGAGCAGGGTTTTTTAAATATCTGTTTTATCTACTTTGTACTTTAGAATGTTTATTTCTTACTTTTCCATGATGTATGATCCTTAGACTTTTTTTTATTTTGATATCCTTGTCATATTACATGTACGATGAATGAGTAGATTTGTAATTATATAAACATTAGGTCATTTTAAAAGCAGCATTGCTATATATTAATAAGTTGGTGTAGATTAGATATACAATAAAAATAGGTATTACAGTTAAAAAATACAATAAAATTAAATATAAAAGCAATAAAAAAGCCTAAAAATAAACAAATACAAATTGCTATACTGAAAAGGGGAAAAGGGACAAAGGTTCTCAATACACATTGTAAACTCCACAAATCACATATACAGCAATATATATATATATATATATATATATATATATATATATATATATATATATATATACAATGTACTGACCAGGAAGTTTTAGAAACATTAATCAAATCAAACATTATATTTTAATGTATAAAATGTAAACTATAAATATTAATAATAATAATGGGTCTTATAGGACTAAACCATGACAGGTCAGGATTTTATACAATATTATCACACTGCCTGGCCTCTTTTTTTGAAGACCCTTCCTCTAATACCACATTGGGCCTGTTTTTACCTTCAGAACTACAGTCATATAATAATACTAATAATAATAATTTTTATTTCTATAGCGCCAACATATTCCATAGCACTTTACAATTCAGTAAGTTTGTCATGGCTCAGCATTCACTAGTTACCTGTGGCCCCCTAGGTGTTGTGAAGCTACAACCACGAACATAGCCACAGGCTGTACTGTTTTCAGGGTATCAGGGAATGCTGGGAGTTGTAGTTCCACAACAGCTGGAATGGTGTTGAAATCATCCTCTTATTGGCCCATGTGGGCAGGATAGTAGGATGAAGGTAAAGAATTGCTCTCAGCGGCTTCATCTTCCTTGCCCCAAAGATGCTTTATAGCGGAGATGTCAAGCTCAAATACACAGAGGGCCAAGATTAAAAACTGGGACGAAGTCACGGGCCAACCTTGATATTTATTAAAAAAAGGTCTACAATTATGTTCCCGTTAAATTCGACTGCAGTTTTGTTGATACCTGTTCATCAAACTTATTCATCACATCCTCCTCTGACCCAGTTTGTAGATGGGGTGTCTGGTTTGATCCATGAAGAACTTGCTCACTTGTCTAATTTCCATGCAGGAAGCTTCCAGTCGTGGAGGGCAAGTGTCTATAATAAAGTGGCCATATTATTGGCACCCCTGAATATTAAGGGGGCCACGTAAAACATCTCCTGAAATAAAGTGTTCATAAAACTCTTTGGATGGAGACTATATAATGTATATTTGATGCAAAAAAAAATGCAAGAGACAATTAATGGCACACAATGTTGAGTTTGAAACAAAAGACTAAATCACCTAGCCCATGAGGAAACTAGAAATTAGCCTGACCTGTCCCCACTTTATCAGCACTCACATCATTTTAATAAGCCTATAAATGGTGGCTCCTATTATTTTATTAGACAAGAGACCTAAGCAGATGAGAAATGCTGTTATATCACCTAGCACAAGCAGTCTAATGAAAATATAAGGCAATCTCCAAAGACTCAACAGTTCAAAATGTTGTCAATAAGTTTGCTAATAATGGAACAGTCTAGAACCTTCCATCATGTGGTGGTAAGAGCAAAAGTGATGGAAGAACCCTATGAAGGTGGTCAAAATTTATTATGCTTTGCTTATATAGCACCATCATATTCAGCAGCGCTTTACATACATTATCATCACTGTCCCCATTGGGGCTCACAATCTATATCCCCTATCAGTATGTCTTTGGAGTGTGGGAGTATCTGGAGGAAATCCACACAAAAACATAGAAACTCTTCACAGATGTTGTCCTTGATGGGATACCAACCTAAGACCCCCATCTCTGCAAAGCAGCAGTGCTAACCACTGAGCCACTGTGCTGCCCACATATACGTGGCAGTACCAAGTAAAACAAATCCAAAGAACTTCAGGCTAAGCTGTAGACATTTGGAATAAGTTTCAACAAGTGCCATATTATGGACAAGGGGGCAAAATAAGGCTTTATGAGCGATGGCCAAAGAGGACACCACTGCTTAAATGGTATAAAAAAAAAAAAGGGAATAAACTTTGCCAAAAATTACATAGACAGACCACAATCCTGGGAAAATGTTCTATGGACAGATTAACCCAAACTAGAGCTCAACCAGAGTTATGTTTATAGGTAATTAAATGAAGCCCATCAAGAAAAGTTTACCTACATGGAAAAATTACAGAGGATCCATAATGTTGGGGGGTCTGCATTACTGCTCTTGGGACCAGAGACCTTAAAATGTTAGAGGTGAAATAAAAATCAGAATCTCCTGGTAACAGATCGGTGCTAGTGGTACACAGCCCCCATGTTTATTTATTACATTGATACATTGTATCAGGACTTGTCTATTGCAGCTACATTCCCATGGCCACTTTCTAGCCCTTTGTTCCCAGATGTCATCCGAGCAGCAGAAATGTAAGTGCCCCCCCCCCCCCCCCTCCCCATCCAGGCTACACAAGAAAATAATGCAAAGGGGTTTTTTTTTTTCTTTAGCTTGTTTTTAATATCCTTTATTGAAGTGACACAAATGTATCTGTATATTTTCACTTATTGCATCATTACAAAAGTCATCATTTCTTCACACAGTTTACAAGGCTTGTATACAGCCCCCCTCCTCCTCCTCCCTCTCCATGGCAAGGTTAACCCCTTGTGCTCTCCTCTAGTCACCCCACAAGCGTCAGTGCCAGACTTCACACAATGTAGCACTAGACATAGAAGATTTCACATTGCCCCCAGCACCTCTCTAGCCCCTTGTTATTACTATGCAGATATAGCCTCCCAACCCCACCCCAGGGGGAACCAGGGAGAAGTAATTAAGCACTCAGTTACCCCCCTAATGTCTGCCTCCAGGAGCCCCCCACTCCCTCACCCCATACCTGAGTCCTGGATGGTCCTCTAGGTCTCTTCTCTGGGAGCAGGAAAGGGACAAGCATCCATAGTCCTGGCTTTGGCTTCTGGATATGCCATGGTAGTCCAGTGCACACTTAATGTGAGGAAGGGGGTGCACCCCCTCCCCCACTCTACACCCTTCATTGCAGACTGCTCTCCCCATGCTTTCTATGCAGAAGAGATGCACACAAACCCCCCTGTGCTGCCCTGCATTATTTTTAGTCGTCTCTAATAGTAAATGCATCGTTTCCCTTTGAAGCCCTCACACTTTGCTCTCTTCTTGGCTCTGGGGCCATGGGGGTCTGCCTATGGAGAGGCGCCTTGAAACCGGCTCCAGCTTATCTCCTTTCATCGAACTGCTGGGGGAGTCTGGAAACTGCCAGGCCCAGTAATTGCTTTTTTCAGGCAGCCCAGTGCGGACTGGCCAGCAGCCAATCAGCGCCTTGTTTACAATCGGTGATTGACAGCTGGCTGGCACCGGGCCAACCAATCATGGCTGTCTGGAAGGGGCGGGGGGAAGGGGGCTGGATAAAAGAAGAAGAAAAAAAAAAGGGGGAGGAAATGCAGACTGGGTATTAACTCTTCATCTACCGGCAACTATCTTTTTCTCTAGGAATTCACCCTGAAGATGGTTTTTTTTTTTTTTTTTGCTATTAAGAAGAGATAATTTTCTATAAAGACATTTTAAATATTTTTTCCCAGTATCTGTCAAACTATAACTCTCAGCATGCCCTCACAAAAAAATGATTCTTCACATGTGTGGAACTACAAATTCCAGCAATTGATGACTGGCATTCTTGAAGTTGTAGTTCCACCAACCACTTTGCTTGTGCTCGAATGGAGATCTCCTGCTCCTTCCCCACTGAAAGGCCCCTAATACCTGTGATGATGGGTTAGACATGTTCATGTCTTTTTGAGACCCCCAGAGTGTAGAGGGGCCCCAGTTTGTAAAAAGCCCCTCAGAGTGTAGAGGGGCCCACCAGAGTGTAAAGGGGCCCACTAGAGTGTACAGGGGTCCACAGCTTGTAGAGGGTCCCCCAGAGTGTAGAGGGCCCGTCAGAGTGTAGAGGGGCCCACCAGAGTGTAGAGGGGCCCCCAGAGTGTAGAGGGGCCCCCAGAGTGTAGAGGGGGCCTCCAGAGTGTAGAGGGGGGCCCCAGAGTGTAGAGGGGCCCCCAGAGTGTAGAGGGGCCCGAGAGTGTAGAGGGGCACCCAGAGTGTAGAGGGGGGCCCCAGAGTGTAGAGGGGCCCCCAGAGTGTAGAGGGGGCCCTCAGAGAGTAGAGGGGCCCCCAGAGTGTAGAGGGGGCCCCCAAAGTGTAGAGGGGGCCCCTAGAGTGTAGAGGGGGGCCCCCAGAGTGTAGAGGGGGGCCCCAGAGTGTAGAGGGGGCCCCCAAAGTGTAGAGGGGGCCCCCAAAGTGTAGAGCGGGCCCCCAGAGTGTAGAGGGGGCCCCCAGAGTGTAGAGGGACCCCCAGAGTGTAGAGAACTCCCAGCTTTGCCTCTTGCAGGGGCATAATTGAATACTCTAGCCATCCCCTCCTGCCTGGGAATCCCCAGGGTCTATAATCTGCAGCTCTGATTCCCTAATCCACACTGACATGTATCAATAAACACCTCAGTCTGTCACTGGAGAAGGGTAACAAAATCCTAATAATTCCCCCTCCCCCTGCTAATAATCCCAAAGGCTAATAGCCCTGAACCTACCCACAGACAGATATATGACCCTTTAAAATGGCAGAAGGACTACTAGTCCCAGCAGATCCTTAATGCCGGAGCATCTTGCATCATTCCTAAAACTAATTGTCCCTCAGCTGTTCCCCATAAAAGCCCTGCAATTTGTAGTTTCGCATCTCCTGAGAGCTGTAGTTCTTTTACATGTCCCCCTTCCCCTGGTCACCTAGGAGTTAACTCCCATTTACACTGACAGTTCGTCCTGGTTGTTGTAGTTCATTTGAGTGGAGGTTCCAGAGTTACTGCCACCCAGTCGTAGTCATCTCCCCCCACTGCTGCGAGTTGTAGTACTAGTCCCACAACTACCTCCCTGCCTGCTGGGAGTTGCAGTGCTGCCGCTCTCCGGGCAGATCCCATTCCTCACTGACCCTCCTAGAGGTCTCCTGGTAGCTGGATTTCCTCCACTGCCCCTGGCCTCCTGGGACTTGTGATTCCACATCCCTCCTGCCATTCTTAACCCATTCATTATCGCGGTGAGCGATTATACATGTCACCCGTTTGACCTCACTCCATCACACCCCGGTCGCTGGCCCCTCTGATCTCCCGGCTCAGGGTGATGTGCGGTGGGTTAACCCTCCAGTGCCCGCCAGTGAGCCTGGCTCCTGTTGAGTGACACTCATCCATTTGAGTAGCACTTATTAAAGTTTCCTGCTCTTTTGATCCTCACCCCCACATAACCCCTTCCCCTGACCCTTTCCCCTCTGCTCCCCTCCCCCCATCATTTGCACACTCCCCCATGCTTGAATTAGGCGCCTTTGTGCTACAGGCCAGACCTGCCCCCTCCAGTCCCATGATTGGCAGCTCAGACCCCCCCTTTTTTTCCACCGTTGATTGGCAGCTCCCTCCCCAAGTCCTTGATTGGCAGCTCCTATTCGCTGCATTATCCAATAGCGCCGCCTGTTTACGCCAGGAGAACTGCACGAGTTCCTTCTCCGTCGGCCAATGAGATTGGCAGCAGCTCATTAGTATGCGGGAGAGGGGGGCTGCTTCAGCGAGGGGAGGGGGCGCTGCAGAGAGGCTCAGGCCGGAAGCACCCAGTCCAGTCACTGCATGCAGAACCCGGGGAGAGCACTGCGCCCACTGCACTCACAGTAAGTACCACTGCTTCCCCCCCGATCACCGACACCAGCGCACTCTTCTCATACAACCTCCAGGTTCCAAAATAAAACAAAAATACATATTTATTATCCCTCTAAAAAATCAGATCGTATCAGAAAACCGAATATTATTCCACGAGCTACAGATGACAGCGATCGCATCGCACCACAGGACAAGACTTGTAAAAATATCCGAACAGAAAAATAGATTTTAGAGCCTCCATGACTGTAAAAATATTCCTGATCGATCCAATCTGCCATAAATTCCCCGCGATTTTACTATTGGAACGTCTAGATTTCTCTTCCAAGTAGATTGTCATCGACAGGTAAAAGATTTCCTATTTAAAAAAAGTAACAAAAAACAGAAATACAAAAAAGCCCCTAAGAAACATAAGAAATAATAATTTAAATAAAATATAAATAAATGCCAAAACATCTATAAAATAAAAAATCTCCTTCCATACCTCCAGAGATTATCATCAATAAGAAATAATTTCCTGTTTAGAAAAAAAAATCAAAACCTATATAAAATAAAATAAAATAAAACTCCAACCATTCCTCCAGAGATTGCCATCGATAAGAAATAATTTCCTATTTAATTACATTTAAAAAAAAAAAAAAATACAAAAGCCTAAAAATGTACATGAATGTTGTAGCAATCATGGATTATCTTATGATCTAAATTGGAATCGATCATATTGTACAAGGTCTCGTTATATATTCCATTATAACCTAATAAAAAGGTCATAAACACCGTTTGATCGCATGGGAAGGATTCTCGTACAGAATAAAAATAAACATCATTTTTCATATATGCCTAGAATGACGCAAAGCGGCTCTGTAAAGAATAGCAAGGGTTAACAGAGCGCAGCTTGGGCCAAATATTGAGTGCTGACGCTAAAATCCATCCATTTCTGGCCTTTATATACTGGATCCCCCATAGGTGACCGTCTTCAGGCCCCCCGTCCGCGGAGCGTTGTTGTTTTTTATTTATAATCCCAACGTTCCATTTTCGTTGACGGTTTTTTTTTCCTTTCATAATCATTAACCCGTTGTTTACCTAGTTTCTTTATTTTTATTTTTTTATCCTTAATCAGTTGGATATAGTCTTTTTCGTGACTTTTTTTTTTTTTTTTTGTTTGTTTTAAATCCCTGTTTCCATTCTGTGTGTCCCTGAGAATAAACAGAGCTAGATATATGGCACGGCCACAATAGCACTAGGGTAAAGGCAGGATGGGGGCGTGTTATTTTTTTCCCCAATATATACATATATATATTTTACACTTAGTATTTCTCTACCTAAACGAACCATATTCATTCTGCCTTTTTAAAAAAAATAATTTAATCCGTAGTAGTTTAGGCTTAGATTAATTTAAATAGGGTTCTGCCTCCCTCCCCTTCACAAAGGTAACTACTCTCTCCCCCCTTCCCCAATTGTTTAAATCTCCTAGTGCAATTCCTATACTTAACTTCTACAATGCAAAACAAATTAACCCCCCCCCCCAAATATAAAGCAATCCATAGTGGTGTTTATTTTTATATTCTTTATGTATAGTCTTGCTTTAAGATTCTTCTTTGTCAATTTGGGTTCTAATATAACAATAATATATATAGAATTCTACCTTTTTGGCCCAAGGATTGCTTTCGATAATGGATACTGTTGTGTTCTGATGTTTTCCTATGGCACCCATGGACTCAGGGTGCTAGGAATATTTTTGAGGACTGGTTTTTGTTTTTTTTTGTTTTTAGTCTCCTGCCGACGGACTCCTCACAAAGGATGGATTCAGAGGGATCAATGATGTGTTATTGATCAAGTCCTGCAAGGGAAAGGAGAGATCTTTGTGGTCAAGGGTTTGGAATTCTGCAAGAACCCTGGATTTTCTTAAGGATACAGCTTCTGGTCCACCCATGTCATTTTTCTATTCGGCTGTGGACGGCTGCAGTGTCTCAATCTACTCTGGCCTCAAGGAAAAACCTCCATTTGGATCTTTTACACTACACAGAAATACATCTTTAATTTCTTTAAATTTTTTATTTTTTCTTCCCAAAAAACATTCATGTTTGATATTATTTGTCCATCTGCTCTTGGACTAAAATAAAATCTAAACGCACCAATGTTACATGGGACTAGTTCCTTCATCAGTCAAGAATTAATCTGCAAATGAAGGGAACCTGGCACCATCTCAATCCACATCTGAAAGCAAGCAGGAATGTCTACTTTTTGGTGTCACTGCAAATTTAGGTACTCTCTGCAGATCTAACCTATATGTATGAGTATCTATCTATCTATCTATCTATCTATCTATCTATCTATCTATCTATCTATCTATCTATCTATCTATCTATCTATCCTTCCTGATTTACAATCATTTCCTATATCTTTATATTGCTCATCCACTATTGTAGAGTACTTCTTATTATTGTATTTCCCCCTTTATACTGTCTTTAGCAGACAGATTTTTCTTTTTTTGCTTTTTTTTTTTCCTGGAAGCGGTTGACTGCTGGGAGAGCCCCAGCCATGATATGCTTGCAAGGAAGGGGGTGGGGGTGGGGGGAGCTGATCTTTCAATACTCAGTAATTGCAAAGCAGGGGATTTTAAGGAAAACAGCAAGAACACAATAGATTAAGATTTCAGACTAAGGAGGGGTGGAGGAAAATCCTTTTGTAAAACAAAAGGGTGAAACTATTTTCTTTGTTTTTTTTTTTTTCTTCTTTGTGTTTTTTTTTGTTTTTTTTTTAATCCAAGTTGTACTTAAGACAATATTTATGTGGATAGTGATTGGTTTGGTATGTATAGTGGGATAGTGCGACTTATCATGTTTTTAAGTATATGGATATTTAGAATTCTTTATGTGCTCTATGTACATAAAATAGGGTGTGGCTTTTATATTGTGATGCCTTTGTAGCTTTTTAGGATGTATGAACTGTATGGTAAAGTGAGTGTATGTGTGTGTATTTATATAGAGCAGTGTGGGGGGCATTATTCTTTGTGTAATGTCAGTGTGTATATATAGTTTGATACTGTTTGGGTATTGCATGTAAAGTATGATGTGTGTATCTCTGTATAACATAATATTTGTATTCCATAGCATGTAGCTTTTATAATCTGATGACTCCGATGTATGTTATAGTACATGTGTGTAGTACAGCAATGCATGTTATATATGTATATTGTATATATGTGTTCATATATTCAATATACATACTAATGTGGGGTGCAGTAATGTATGCTTATTATTGTATGTGTGTGTGTGTGTGTGTGTGTATATATATATATATATATATATATATATATATATATATATATATATATATATATATATATATATATATATATATAATTTATTACATGTAATAAAGTATAGTGTGGGTGTCCACCATGATATGCATGCAAATATGTAGTGTTTGATCATTATTTTATGATTCTGAATTGTGTATATTTAGTATGTCCTACATCTGTATGTATCATTGTGTGTTAAATTAAGAAGTGTGTGATCTAGTATGCACATTATACCTGTATTATATCTATATATGGTGGTAGGTGACCAGTTATATTATGATATCTGAATGTGTTATATGCTATAATAAATGCCCTATGAGAGAAACATATATACATAATGACATTTTCATGGGTGTGTATTGTAGTACACTCGTACTATAATAAATACACAATTTAATACATATACATTATAATACAAAACCCACGCCACTATTATGGTACAAACCTATAGATATCCTAATATAATAACCACACACAAATACATTATAATATAACCTCACATTATGTATATACCTAAACTACACATCCAAATGATAATCCATTACACTGTATCTCCATATAATGGTGCAAACACCATGTAATAATCTCTGCACTATAATAATATAATATCATCACTCCACAGTGCTCCTTTATTCCTAGCTCAGCCTGTGCCTGTCTATGTATCTTCACACAGCATCTATGTGTTATTTTGCATTGACAAACCTGGTCTATGGGAGACATACTCTCTTTATTTCCACTGTGCACTATTAAATATTAATACAATGCAGTTTGAGGATCCTACAGAGATTACATTCTCACTGACAGGGATGTGTCACTTTAGATCAACTTGCACAATTACAAAGCCCCCCCCCCCCCCCCCATCCTTTCCTTCTTTTTTTGCCCTTGATCTAGGTGGACCCTGTGATCTAGCAGGTAATAATCAGTATTATTAATGTAACTCACAGACCAAGCCATAATACATCTTGGGTTTCTATAGGAAGGTGTGGACTGAGTGCTGTCCTCAGATATTTTTTTTTCTTTCCTGCTAGTGCCAGGTCTCTCTAGAGCTGGTGTGCTGGACCTATGTGTCTTTTTTGATGACTTCTTCTATACTATGATGTCTTCTGGTCCCTGTGCTGATAACAATGAATAATTACTGTACAACTCCTGTCATTTCATGGTCTTCTATTGTCTGGCAGTCTCGTACCCTGCTCCCCTCCTGATATGTGTACAGTCAGCCTGCTGGAAATATATATAATATCTTATATTTATATAATATAAAAAAGTCATGCAAGCCAAATCTGGTCAATCTATTCACTGCCATCACTACTGCACTGATTCCCCATCCAGCTGTGACTAAAGCTTTGTCTTAGTTGATTCCATTAATCCACTGCCTTGTTTTATCCCCTCGATCTGAAAAGTAAGGGGGTAAAAATGGCTTTCATTGATATGAAGGGACTGCACTGCTGGGGTATGGTTACCATATCAACATATGCATTTTTCCCCATAGATATGATTGTTATTAATTGACAGCAGCTCTAGCATAAGTAGGGTTAATATGAAGCGGTCATTTTTGCGAGGCATTAGCTTTAGGTGGTCAGTTAATTTTTTTGACCATTGGTTTGCACATGGTAGGAAATATATATATATATATATATATATATATATATATATATATATATATATATATATATATATATATATATATATATATATATATATATATATATATATATATATATATATATATATATACACAAAATCACAAAATCTGTTAATGAGTTATAAAATATATATATATTAATATAATTGCTACCCCATTCTCATATTTTAATGTACATTTAACACTACAGCAAATGTCTGGAAATACAGGTATAATAATAATAATAAATATATATATATATATATATACACACAAATATTTTAGGATAACATGAGAAAATATGTATTCAGAGGATTAAAAATGCCTTTTTAATTAGTCCTCGAAAAAAATAAAAAATAAATCCTGAATCTTATTTTTCAAATGTTCCAGTATAATGTTGATTCTTTTTTTTTTTTGTGTTTGTTTTTATGTTATTATATTTATTGGTTGCATGTATATTTGTGTTTTCTCATTATAAATACAAAGGTCATCCTCTCTTATGTATCCAGGGTATATTTTCCCATTGCTCTCGCAATGATGTAAGTGGTAAGATTATAAAAATGAGTATTGGAAACAGCTGGATATGTCCCAGAAGTGCATTTTGGAGCATCCCACAGTCAGGCAGGCTGGAGGAAGGAGAGGTGCAGGACTGGGTTATGGAGGCAGCCTGCTGAAATATTGCATAGAAACAGGGCAGTAATTGTTCTGTATCCCCTGACAAGTGGGCACTAATGGACAAATGGCACATAAATAAGAAGTGAGCTTGGAAACAGGACAACACCATGTAATGTATACAATATTTTCCATTCAGTCATGAGTTTTGTATTATTTGAGCACTTGGTTTGGGCTGTCATTGTGTCCATGTTCACTGTTGTCCCGGTGTCATCTTGTAAGGATGTGAGATTAGTGATTTAACATGGGAATGGAATGTGATTATATATGTGTCATGTTTATAGGTATTCTCTAATTTTTTTTCTTATGCCTGTGTAATGTGTATTACATCTCTTTAGACTGCATGTTTATTTAATAGTTACAAATATTTAAATTTTGTTTAAAATATTTAATGTTGGGCCATTTTTTTTAACATATTTTTAAAATATTTTTAGTACTCAAGGCCTGTGTGTTTTTTTTTCTTTTAATACAAAATATTCTATAACTGAATATTATTTTTTTATTTTTATTTTTTATGAACATGTTATATTTTATGCAGTAATATAGAAAAGCACTTGGGATTTGGGTCCAATGAAAAGAATTCACTATCCCCAAATCAACATACATCTTGATGTATATCATACTGGTGGAGTGTTCCTCTTTTAAAAAAAAAAAAAAAAAATGTAAATTGCAGATATATTGAATTTTGGTAGATGCTAAAATAATTACATTTTATTTATTTATTTTTAATGAATATTAGATTTACTGCATCCATGCTAGTCTTCCTAACCGTGCTGGCCTCCTGGGATGCATTTATCCATTATGATCAATGAAGAACACTACATGTCCTATCAGCCCTGTCTATGTGGGCGGTGATGTGGATACGGCTTCCATTGTTTAGCTGTATATAAAGCTTGGCTATAGGAATCTAGTAGGACTTTTTATTTTATTTATTTATTTATTTTTGTCCAAGGAGTGATAACTCTAGTTTGAAAACCATTGATCGCCAATCTGATTGGTCAATATGTGCTTTTTTTTATTATTAAAATTTGACCAACAAGGTGATCAGAGATTGGTTTCAATGGTCTACATGTGGTGGATCCTGATACAATTTAATACATTTTTGCTATGATGATGAATTGACCATTATGTGGCACTATTCAATGACATTGTGTGACGAAAAATGCCATTTTTTTTTTTTACTCATTGGTTACTGATAAAATTGGTAATTTTTAGTTTTCCCTGATACTAATCAAAGTTAGATCAGTCTACATTAAAGGGGGTTATCAACTCTTGGAGGTTCTTTTTTATAAATGGGTTTCCCTATTTGTATTCTCTAGTTGTCCCTTAGCTTTTGCACACAGCAATCTCCTGTATTCTTTGGCCTGTAGCAAGTGTTTTCATTTTCCTGCAGTGCCCCAACAGGAGAAATGAAGCATTACACTGTTCCCACTAAAATCAATAGCCTGTCCTTACAATGTATGGCTGTATCGAGTCCTCCAAGTTTTGTACTCCTTTTTAAATGGGGGACCTCTTTCTATTAACGCAAAACCAGACGCTTATAGATGTTTAACCTGGAAAGATTAAATAAAATGGCCGCTTCCTCCTGAAAACAAAAATCATGTCTAGTAAAAAGTCAACATAGTTATCTATGTGGGGCACCGCTAGGTAAAGAGTCCTGGGAAGTCCGCCAAGGCCTAAGCTTAAAGGGACACTAAACCTTTAGTCTTTTATCTCTGTTTACTGTGTAGTTGAATGCTATCGGTTGGTACCTTTGATACGACATTTTTGGACCCGTGAAAGGTGGACTATTGTGTTCTTCAAGGGGAAGTCTAAAAAATTGTGGCTTTTTGTTGATTGGATGACTGTGATCCAAAATGGCAGCGATGTAATCATATACCTTAGATGCAGTGTTCCTAAACTACTCCCTGAGTATCTTGGTTTCATAACCAATATGGTGTCACCCTTCCCTCCAGGCAGAATCCCCAATAGAGTACGATATCCGTGTGCTGAAGCTTAATACACAATACCGCCAGACTGTACATCTTCTCTTATAAGAAATTCTAAGCTTGTCTTATGTATGATTGTTGTTACCGATCCTTCTCGGGGGAACAAGGGTGGGATCAATCTCATATAACAACACATTTATTAAGAAGTATCTGTTTCCTGTGGCAGATACCGGGACAGTGCCTATTTTGCTTTTTGATCATTTTAACCAGCTTTTTTTTTTTTTTAATAATTTTTCGAAAGCTATCCTTAAAAAGTGAAATCTTTCAATGTAGGAAGAAATCTCAACACTTTATCTGTATATTAGGAGCCTAAGGCACTTTTTTTTTCTTCATAAATTTTAGCATTTTTTTTCGGTGCAGTGTTTTTTATTTTGTAAAATTCTGAATTTTTGTCTTTTGGAATTAATAAAAAAATAAAATAAGACTAAAAAAATATCCAGAGTAAGGTTCATTTTGAAGAAGGGAAAAAAAAAAAACCTGCCCAAAATGCTATAGTCACATCTGATTAAAAAAATAAAAACCATAAAAAAAAGAAAACCATGAAAAATATGCCAAAATACTGTGTGTGACTCAAGCCTAAAACTAATATTTGTACATTCAGTGAAAGCAAACCTTCCCCCACTCCTTTTTTTTCATCCTGTGAAGAATAGAAAGGAAAAAAAATATCTAACATGTCTTGTCACCGTGGTCAAATGTGACATGTCGAATTGAATGAGTTTTTTTTTTTCTTTTTGTTAATTTTCATATGACTTTGTGTAATCCAGTACACATGGAGAATTTGTAATTTGATGAATATTATTAGATCTATGAATATTTAGAAGAGATAACAACTTGATCTGTGTCTCCAGGTTCTAGAACCAATCAATCATGGTCTCCATACTCTCCTCCATTTTTTGGCATGCCTACTATAGATATCGAAATTATATGGCAGCTTGAAGGTTTTACCTCTAGATTGGCTTTGGACCCATGATCAGCTGATCACCTGACATGGGCTACCAGCATTATAGTCAATAGTCAACCTTTCTGATCATCCCTTCTAGAAGGTTCTACCACCATCTACTGACCATTGATGGACTTTTCTTTAATCATTCCACCACTAAAGATGCATCTTCAATATCTGTTGGCTAAATGCTTGCGTTGCCAACCGCTTTTCCTCCCAACCCCTAATCTAATGGTGAGAGCTGTGTCAAATGCTGCCAGACACCTCTGGTGGTGACCTCTTCCCAGCAAAACAAAAAGATTGGGAGTAGAAATTCAACATGCTTTTCCGTAACATCATCTGTTTGGGGAAGAGTCTAGAGGCCACCATTAGATTAGCCAAAATTGGCACGTTGTGATGATTTCTTCCTTGTATATGGGGGTAAGGCTTTATCAATAACCTGATCAGTCTTCCACCATCCCCATTTTGTGAGCTTTCCCTTTATTGTCTACAATCAAATTATCTGATGCCTATGCAAGAGATGTGCAGCACTCAATTATTAATAGGAATAATAAAAAAAATACTTTTTAGATAAATCATTCTAAAAGGTGTAACAAAAATCCCCAAATAACAATTATACCTCATACTGGTGTTACTATATGTAAGATCATACATATAAGTAACCATAAAATACTGAGTACAGTAACATTTACCAAAAAGCCAAATGGTTTTACAAAATAAATGTCTGTGTAAAATATATTCTACTAATACAGTAAAATATAGCATAAAGTGTACACAGTGATAACATTTTTTTTAGGGAAGCATGTATTAACTCAAAGTTTCGCATCAAGCTTTGTCAGGGGGTAGCTAATTTTCTGCCAGATAATTTATTTGAAGTAGGGACAGCCTTGGTGATTGCAATTTTGGGGTGTTCTTTTGTGTTGCAAATCGTCAATGATGGAAAACTTCTTCATGGGAAATTCAAAAGTTGAGATTAAGCAGATGCCCTGAATTTCAGAAGTAAGGTATTCTTTGTGTGTCTTCTGCCAAAACTGCAATGGAAAATGTGGATCTAACTGGACATGTGGTGTTATTAGGAAATGTTACAATATTGGGAGGGATGTATTTATTGGGAATAATGTCTAAGGACAATATGAAGAGGATAGAGTCCGATTAGTTGTGTTTGTCAATATAAATACATTTCATTGCTATAAACCTCTCTTTCCAGCATGTACAAAGTTAATGCACGATATTCTTGCAAGATCTCCGTTTCCAGCTGCAAGTAACACCCATCGGCCCCTTCACATATCCGTGCTCCTGTAATTATTGCAATAATTAGTATAGTTAATGTGGATTACGTTTAAACTAATAATTGCAGTCCATATCATGAATGGGTCAGAGGTGACCGTCCTATTGTAGCTTTCTTATAATTGGAAGATTCAGCTTAAACATAGATAATATTCCCCACTGGGGCATTTCACTTTTGTCTCATTTCCAAACCTTTTTCCGCAATTTTTCGGGGATGTGATGTTTAACTACGTCTGTGCCGGGCTGGAAGGATTATAAAATTCTCATTAAAATTTTAGAAAAATATTCGGAATAACACGGTACAAAGATAAATATCTTTCCTGCATTAAAGTTTTCACCATTGGGCAAAACCTTGTAGACCTCCTATTCTGCGGTTTCTAATCAGTAAAGCGTTAAGATAATTGACATAATTTTTTTTCTTGCATCTATTTCTTACATTATCATATTTTTTTTTTTTTAACCATTGCTATTCATTTTAGGCTTGTACTTTTATTGTAAAAATAATACAAAAACTAGTGTCGATTTTTAATAATTTCTACAAATTCGTTTTTAGATTTTTTTTTATTTTTTTTTCGTTGGCATCAGAATGCCATTCGTATGTGTGAAAAAATGTATTAATTATAATTGAAGCTATAGTCATATGTTAAAAAAAAAAATAAAACGCAAAAATACATTTATATTCTAGTATTGTTTCTGATTCTAAAACGCTGTCAGACTATAGGGGTGTAATAAGAATTTGTAATTATGATTATTTTTTTATTTTCAGGTTTTATTTTTTATTTATTTTTACATTTTTCATTTTTACTGTATGTTATTTTTATTTCTAAGGGGTGCGATGTGGGCAAAACGACAAATTTCCTCCTGGTGGCGTGTGTGGTGCGCTGCCTTGATGCTATACAGAGCACACTTGTTACATAAGTTAGCCCAGGCTGTAAATCGAGAAGCACCTATCTGTGGACACCAATGAATAAAAGTGTTTACCACACATGTTATAGAATGTCTACCCTAAAAATAAGTGATTTATTTTCTTCTACAATTTCTTGGCTCCTAAAAAAAAAAAAATTGTGTTCATGCTGGGGACGGAAAGAATGGCATGCACTTGTTCTTTGCATTAAATGTCTGCCCATTCCCATTAGTGACAGAGTCAGTTTTATGGTTCACATTACTAGCTCGAATAGCTCGGAGTCAGTCTTTGGGTCCTCAATCCCTAAAATGTATTTTTTGCCCAGGAGATGGTCGAACTTTTAATGTTTTCGCTGTTCCTAACCCGGCCACTATGGAATCATTAGGGGGATATATAACTTGGTGACTTAGTAGGGTTGTCCGCTTACAAACTAAAACCTTAAAAACAAACAAAAAAACATAATAACTTGTTATAAAGGCATTCAGAAAGGTCTATTAGAGTTAATTAAAAATGTCAAAACGTTTTTTATTTATACCATCTCATGTGCAGAGATATGACCTCTTGAAGTTACAGGCCCAAAAACCTGAGGCTGCACTACTGAGAGGTTCTGATTACGACATGTTTCGAAATAAAGCTTTAATATCCTTTTTGTCTTTTTTTCTCCAATAGAGAATGATACCGGAGCTTCAAGAGGAGCCCGGCAACATTCCCGGGACTTCCCACTAAACAGAGCTGCCCTCTATTTCGCTTCCTCCAGTGATGGACGGCCGGGAGTTTGTTCCTCCTCCTCATTTGAGTCACCGCGGAGCCGGCCGAATGAACCCATCTGCAGGCCACAGTGCGGTGCAGCACCCAGGACACTTCCAGGCCACCAAATACTTTTCCTCACCCCTCCCAATGGCAACCCACTCCGGTAAGTGATTCTTGATTGATAATTTACATTAATTGTTGAGAGTGGAAAAATTCCACTGGTGGAACTGGGTAATTTCCACACCTGGATCTAAATCTCTGAGATTTTAAGGAATGCTTTGTTTTGAGAGTGGGGTAAGCTGGAAATAACTAAAGAGAGAGAAAAAGTAATGGCTGGAAATGGGAAAGGACTTATGGTGCCCCTAAAACATATGTATAAAAAAGGGCACAGGGCCGGACTGGCCATCAGGCAATTCTGGCAAATGCTACATTGTTAACAGAATCGGTGTTCTCAAGATACCCATACCATTAAGAGTTGTGACGGAGCACAAAGTGGATGACTCCGTCACTTACCCCACCAGGCCACCGGTATCATTAGAAATATTGGTCTTGTAGTAAATCTTGCTTTTTCCTCCATCCAGGGTAATATTAGTAATTTATCCCATCTTGTTCACGGGGACGGGGACAACATGGGCCTGTGTGATTTCAAACGCCAGGACTGAATATCAGCCCCAGTCCATACCTGAAAGGGCACCATTGGATGATAGAGTTGCATGAATTGATATGAGAGACCCTGGTCCAACGGCCAGGTCAGCTTTCCGTGGCCACTGGATGAGAGCCTTATGAACTGCCACCTACTTGCTGGCATCCATTGCTCCTCTCTCGATTAATTGGCCTGGTGCAGTGATGTCACACTAGGCTGGCTAATCAACAGGGGCTGCGAATGGCAGCAGTTAGGAGCTTTGCCACCTTCATAGAATACTGATTGGGTCATGTGAATTTATTCACTCATCTCTATTGGATGACTGCATTTTGTATTGTGTCTGATCGGAAATGCCTGGTGGAAAAAAGATAGGACATGTTAGATTTCAATATGCCTGATAATTTTTTTTTTTTGGGAGGAGATTAGCTGCTGCCAGAGGAGTCTGGAATGTACATGTATATGGAAGAGTAGAAAGGAATAAGTGTTGGTTGAACATCTAAGGGCCCTCCATGCACATTAAAGTCAACTGAACCCTCCAATTTTGCAAGGCATCTCATGTGTAAGAGCACCTCCCGACTTAGTAAACGAGTGGGCCGACTCAATTAGGAATTGCTATTTCTGGATGAGACCACCCACTGGACTTCTAAGCTTTTTCCCACAAAACTATATTTTAATTTGTTGATTAGAGAACATATTGAGTCCATTATCATCTGCCGCTTTCATTATGTACACGAGTTATGTCCTCCACAAGCACACCATTATCTGTGATTCCCCCCATTACTCGGAGGTGGGTCATCGGAGTCCAAGTTGATGGATGGTGTTAGGAAACTTGATAAAAATAATTGCAATCTTTTGATGTTGGCCAAACAGCCCATCTGACAGCAATTGTTGTCCCTGATTGCCCAGCAGCATTACTTGTGTAGTCTTCTTCTACAGGCTCGGATATGGTTTCCGACTTTTACATATGGTATATTTATCCTGACAACCAGGCTCAACGCAAATCACGTAAACAAATTTTCACTTGTATCAACAATTTGTAAAAATGTTTAAAACTTACAAATGACTGAGGAATTATCAGGAAAGGGAAGCAAAATCTGCTTTCTCTAGCGTTCCCGAAGAATCTTTGCCTTGGACATCGACCTCAAACAACTTTTACTTCGAAATTTTCCCAATTTGTTTAATTTTTTTAAATTAAACTTTCAAAATCTCTCAATTTTTTTCTAATTCTCCATCTTGAAAATGTGATAGTCACATGTAGATAAGCCAACCTGATAGTCTATGGAAACGAAAATCTGCCATCATTGGCGTGGTAGGCAAGTACACGCATCATAGTGATAGTAAAAATTGTATCACTAGCCCATTGTTCCCGTTCCATCTCTTTTGTATTTTGGAGGTCAGATATTTTTTAATACAGCTGTGAACATCAGAGGACTGACCATCTGGTATTACACCATTACTATAAATTTGTGAGCGTAATCTTGGGGGGGGGGGGGGGATATATTTTGACAATTGATATATGAAGTCCAGCCCCCTAAAACTGAGCACCTCCATGAACCACTATGTGGCATGGTGCCTAACTTCCGCTTTATTCCCAAGATCCAAGACAAAACTCCTCCAAGACCGCTCAATTGTGTAATTTTCTTCTTTAGTCTTAAGCCTGGCTAGGAGGCAGCTTTCTGTAACAGAAATCGTCCTCCTCTGTGCTGTCTGTAATCAGCACTTTAACCCTACCGCTTTATTTAGCTGCACTCTTGTCACTTGGTTTTAAACTGAGGTGGAGAGATTTAAAAGGATTGTCAAAAAGGATGACAGAGTGACTACAGACTATATGACTGCAGACTCATGACAGTGTGTGAAGGGCACACTGTCAGGATAGTCCGGTATCGTACGGACATGTGACTGCATGTACTTCCGCTCACATTCAGACTAGACATGCTCGTCATCTCTCACCGACAATACTTCATCCGGCAACGCTCATCTGCTCGCATTGGCAATACCGGCAATCCTGCACACTGTCAGGATTCAGAAGTCTACAGTCGCATAGTGACTACAGACTTTCATTACATTCCTTTACAATCCCTTTTAAGAAGGGGTTTTCCCATATAACATGTTTGCAGCATCTGTCAAAAATTTTCAGTTTTGGGGCTAGCTTTATTCCCTATATTGGAAAATGTATTATTATTTTTTTATTTTTTTGCAAAAGGTTTAGGTAGATCCCTGTGTACATTTTTAAAGTCTATGGCTGAGACTGTACTCTTATATGTAGTCTTTGGGATCAGCTCTCAGGGACCTTGGTTATATTTGTGGAGATTCCCTTTAAAGGGGTTGTCCACAACTAGGACAAACCCTTCTTGAACTAAATGTTTGGCCCCGATAAAATAATAAAGCCTATACTCACCTCCCGTGCAAGCTCTGTTTCAGTGGTGTCCGCTCTCACTCTCCCCAGGGCTCTCATACGGTGTTGTGACATGTGACCCTGGTGCCCGATCAGCGCTGGCATCACATGGATTGAACATGAGGAAGTCTGGGCTGCAGCTGATCCCTGGCTTCCTCTTCATGTTCAATCCGGTTGTAGGTGGGAACAGTGACACCAGGGCTGATTGGGCGCCGGGGTCACATGTCACAACACCGCACGAGAGCCCCGGGGAGGGCAACTGCCGACACCACAAGAATGGCGACGGCACGGGAGGTGAGTATAGTTTTTTTTATATATATATTTTATTGGGACCAATCATTTAATTCAGGAATGAAGGGGTTGACTTAGCAGTGGACAACTCCTTTAATTATTTCTTCATAACTGTAATTATCTTGATCTGTATGGGAGCGAAAGTTCCCATATTAAATTTAAGAAACGTTAAAATATATTGTCCTTCCCTATATACTTTTGTCTGCCTAATATTTCTAATGTATATGTAATCAATAAATAAGATTTTTATAGCCAAAAAACTCCTTTTTCTCTTTTTTGTTTTGTGTATTTTTTTTGCACATATTAAATTATTGATTTGTCTGTAACTGTGGGCGATATACAAATTTTAATAAAGTAATACAAATGTTTGCCAAGAGGGACATCATATTGTTCCGAAAGTCATATACAGACTATAAGTAACTGATTATTTCTTATTACAAATGTAGGCTACTGATTGAAATAGCTTATTCCCACATACTAATGCATATCATTTTTTATTGTAAAGCAATTTACTTTTTTTTTTTAGGGGGGATGTAAAGGGGTTGACAATGTGGCACCCAATAAATTGTCAATATACTACAAACTGTATATACTGTATTACTTTTTTTTTTTTCTTCACTCAAGTGCAAGATACAAGAGATCAAATTGCAATTCAAACAAAATGAACAAAAAAAAATAAATAAAGATATATATATATATATATATAGATAGATAGATAGAGATATATATATATATATATATATATATATATATATATATATATAATATTTATTTATGATTTTTTTTTTACAATTTGATCTTTTGTACATTACTTTGAAAAAAACAAAAAGTAATTTACTCTCCTTTTCCTTTTGTCAGAGCTATGCCCTCCAAGCATCTCTTGTATCAATATCGGAGCGATTCTAGGTCTTCATGTGTGTGTGTATATATATATATATATATATATTGAGCTACATGATTTTTAGGTAATATTTTTAGATTTTTTAAATAAAAAAAAAACATATTTTTTTTTCTTTCCAGCTGTAAGCCAGGGTTTAACCTACTTTATGTTTACCGCTTTGCTTTTTCACATGGTAGTCAGTTTTAGAATAACACAGTAACTGTTATTGCTGCCGGCTTGATGAGCTGTGAATTCTAATGAATTTCTCTGTGCTATAATGGGATTACAATTAGCGCATGGATTAAACTGTGCCATGAAAATCACCAACACTGAGTATTACCAGTTGGGAGAGTGGCGACAACAATGTCCTGTGTGTCTCCCAAAAGAAAGCTGCCAACCCATGTCTGGCTTCCATTGTTTAGGGCATAGGCTTGGGTACATAAGTATAGTGATTTCTAGTTTTATTGTGAAACTAGGGAAGTTTGGCCAATTTTGTATAAAAAAAATAAAATAATAATTTTTATTTTATTTTTTACAATTATCTGGATTTTATGACTTTTAATTACATTTTTTTTTTTTTTTAGAACAATATTTATAAATGGACTGGTAGGGAAGGAAAGGGTTACATAAAAGAAGTAATTCTGTGAATGAGCAGTTAATTAATTCAATCTGAAAGTGTTGCTGTGAGATATAAGTGGCTTGAATTCTGGCACCATTCCACGCAGTGTAGCCAGGAATATCACACACCCTTTTTAAGCCTGTGGTGATTTCTTATTATGGACGTTCTCAATAATTTACCTGACATGATCTGTGGGGATCTACCTGCCGACTGCGCAGTCTTCCTCCTGGCAGGGGGGCTGAAATAATTACCCAATGCCTCTCTGCAAGATAGACTCCGCTCTCCGAACATCCTGAAATTAAGAATTCAATACATTTTATTTTAAGGTTCGTTATCTTCCAGCATGAGACCAAATACTATTGGGCATCTCAAAGATAAAATCTTAACATGATTTTTTTTTTGTAATCTTGAAATCTGTAATCATGGTTATCGTGGATTTTCAGGCAGCTCTGGGCCATCAAATAAAGAGTAAAAGAAACTAAGGATTATTGGAATTTTTATATCTCTATTACAAGTAAAAACCTTGTAAAATATTTTTATTTTTTCCTAATTTTTGATTATTGGTAATATGGAAAAAACTAAGTTAGTAGCCATTTTGAACTTGTTGACCTGAACTTGTATCACCTGAAGTTACTGTACTCCTATTGGCTCTGTAGAACGAGACTATATTGGTATGAAAATTGGAATACATGACTCCATAATTGTAGTATTTTGAGGTTAGGTCTTTTCCTATCTCCTGAAGTATGGGGAGGAGGTATCATTCATATTATAGACCTTCTTGTGGAGGCAACATCAAGGCAAAACTTGCATTGTACACGTCCATAAACAATTCCTAAGACTAAGTGCACACTTTGGCCCTTGTTTAAATTGGGTAGGACAGTTAGAAATTTTTCTCTGAACATATATTGCCATGATACTAAAGTCTATATCCTAAACAAAAATGATCTCTCAAATGTGGCGTGAACCTTTCTCAAAGTGGCCACGGTTGTCCATTAGACTGCTTCAAGCATAATTTAAGATTATCAATGTGGCTTTCTGCTCCATTCACTTGGCCTCATTATTTTTGTCCAATTCTTGGATTTATAGGACACTTTGCTGTTGAGCCTAGAATTTAGGAATAACTAATGTTGAACCCAGTGCCCTTCTTCTGCTGAACTACTTTGTACTTGCCAGTGTCCACACTAACAGCGGGAAACCTTTGCCTATTGTTAGAAGACCACAAGGACCGTTCTCAGCTGGGTTATTTTGGTCATGCATTTCTTTTCAGATCACCTTCCTTTCCAAGTTTCTTGTTTTCAGAAATGAAGCTATTGTTTTTAGGTTAAATGATCATTAAAGCCACATGCTGTCCTTAAGTTTTTCGTCATTTTGAGTCTTGTAGGCTTCCAAATCAAAGATAGGTCATAGATCTGCCATTAGGTTTAATTCATGAACCCTATAAGGCGTTAGCAGCATGTGTCCTTTGTCTACAAGGGATTGCATGCATTGTATTTTATTATGAACGTTTTGAAATACTTCATGTGGTTGGGCTTCCATACATGATCATATTGGTTCATAGAATCAGGCCATGAGTGGCTCTTCTCATGGAGAAGGGTTTAAGTAGTATACTGATTAGTGATGAGCGAATATATTCGTTACTCGAGATTTCTCAAGCATGCTCGAGTATTTTTTAGTGCTTGGAGATTTAGTTTTTCTTGCCACAGCTGAATGATTTACATCTGTTAGCCAGCATAAGTATATGTGGGTATTCCCTAGCAGCCAGGCAACCTCCACATGTCCTTATGCTGGCTAACAGATGTAAATCATTCAGCTGCGGCAAGGAAAACTAAATCTCCGAGCACTAAAAAATACTCGGAGGACCCCCGAGCATGCTCGAGAAATCTCGAGTAACGAGTATATTCGCTCATCACTTATACTGACTCAGAGTAGAACATTGAGTGATACCATGTCTGAATATCTTGCTGACTTCTACGAGATCTTCTAAGAACACTTTACCTGGCAGCTTGCCTGCATATCCTGTAGAGAAAAACATCCCAATGGTGTGGCATAGCATCAATTTGTTGACTTGTATGCCTAACCTAAAGGTTAGGTACAGCTTACCTTTCACAGAAGAACAATTTCATATCTAATTGTTTCCAACACCCAAGAATGGCAGAACCTAACTAAGGACATAGTCCGAGATGATGCGTTCAAGGGATCTCCAATAAGACCTTTTCACGAAAAGCCCCTGAAGAACTTGATAACTGAACTACCTGTCGACTAGTACTGTCCAAGCCATGATGGCACATGCATCCATGATCATTTCAGGTGGGCGAAACAATCCAAAGAATAAGTTCATATATAGCTCTGGGGAACCAAGAGAGTTGCCCACACATATTGCTATCGACATTACACAGTTCTACTGACCACAGTTTATGGCACTTGTCACATAGTATCATTGTAATACATCTGTCATCACGTGTCTAGAATTCCTCCATCCCATGTATCTTCTCTCATGTCCCCCTCCCCACCTCTTTCTATCCCCAACTTTGCATGCAATCCTTGTATTTATTTTGCCATAAATTAAGGAATATAATCAATATTTAGAGAGGACAGATAGATTTATTCCATTTGCATAAACAGATTGAGTGGCTGTTTAGCCGATATTTCAGCATGTCAGGCTGTTTTATTGGACAAATTGATTTACGACTGAGGTAGAACGGATTGGAGGAGACTTGGTGCTGATAGGAAGGAGATTTAGAGGGACAGGGGAGAGAAGGCAGCGAAGAGGGAAGGGGTCAGTGGGAGTCTTGCTCTTTCCAAGATATGTTCTTTACTATGTGATGCTGAAATGTTTCCAGCCCTTTCAGTACATTTATGGAAATTACTCAGTTTTACAATCGTTCCCATTTCCCTTGAAGGAACACAATAGTTATGGCCAACTCCTTAAATTACCTTCTTTCATCATGGTCTGATTTGGACCATCTCATCCTTTCTGGAGGTGAGAAATTTGACATGAAAAATTAATGGAGTCAATGGTCATCCACCTTCAGAATTTTTTAGATTTTGGGACCCTCCTCTATGTCCATTGGTCTTATTCCAAAATAAGAAGAGATACAACTCCAATCCTTCTTAGGTGATCGCTTTACCTTGGCCTTGTTCATTTTTTTTTTTTTCAGGCTAAAATCTTGCTCTTTTTGTATGTCAAATGGCAGACCAAACAATCTTGTCTTTTTTAACTGACTTTTTAAACACTTTTTTTGTCAATTTCATGGAAAAAAATTAATTCAGTTCTGTGGAGTTTCTATAAAGAGGAAAAAGACAAGGAATAAACTTACACAATTAAAATTGTGGTAGTCCTCTAAACCCCTTTAGCTGTGAAGCGATATCCTGGTACCCCTAGAGATGTTTTGTTGATGCCAGTACAGAAGGGCATGTTAACCACATTTAAGACATTAAATCCCTGCCTCCAGATATGTCCACTTTTGGAAGAGCTATTTCGGAACGTCACTTATTTTAGGTTCCGATTCCCGGCTTGTCCCGGCAAAAAAATCGAGACTCCTGGCAAATCTGTAAAGGGAACATTTTATAATGAGCCCACAGGCCACGAGACAAAAATGAGACCTTCATGTGGTTCTTTTGTCCTTCCTATGAAGAATCTTGATATGTTTTTCCTTTTTGCCAGAGACTGGAAATGTTTTTGCAGACTTCTGAGTTGCTGGTTCATCAGCTGGGAACCCCTACAAGTTTGGACTCTGCTCATTTACTTTAATTAAAGTAATGAATAAAACAAAACCCAAAGACCGACTTGTAATAAAAGCCCTGGTAACGTAACACGTGGACACTGAGATCACCCCTTGTCCAATACATGTATGATTCTGCATGTACGTTACATGATACTGGGTAAGAATATACCGCACCATCAAAGCTAAATGAACAGTTGGCTGGAGCTGCCTTAGGCTTCATGAATAAATGAGTGTATGCAGCTTTTCTGCTCAGGCCCCTCTTGAAATCTAATTTTTCCAACAAAACCTGTTATTTATATGCTTTTTGTATGGGTTAGTCCTAACCCTGAGCCCTTTCTTTTGTCTACAAGGGTTACTTAAAGGGCAAGTCTATAGACACGTGATATTACCATGAACAATCCTGGAAATGTTAACCTGTCCAACATAGAAACATCTGCTAAAAATACATTTTTCAGAAAAAGTTCTTTTTCTCATGTAAGTGTAACTCTCATCTTGCCTGAGGATAGACAGATCTCATATTTTCTGAAGAATGGGAGGAGCTGTCCCCTGCCTTTTCTACTCTTTGTTGCCACCTAGTGATTAAAACTTGTATGAGCAGGAGATCTGGAAAAGGGAATCCAATAACTGCCCTGACTGAGCTCTGGGTCCGATAAGTAGAATATATTATGAAATACGTGTCACACTGCCCCTTATTGACTAGAATATGGATTTACCAGTTTTGAGTGATCCTACCACTATGTATTTCTGTGTTTTTGAGGAATGTCTGCCTCCATTATGTGCAGGTGCCGGGAAGCGGTTTGCATGATCAGATGTTTATTGTGTTATCTTAAAAGAAAAAGAAGATATGATTGTGATTTATTGTAGGGAATGCTTTGATTTTTGTTTTTGGTTTGTTGCTTGTCTAACAAAGGAATGAAGTCTTCAGCAAAAGAAAAAAATGCAGCAAAACCAGATTGTCCCACTCTTCACAGCCTATTGGGAGAAAGTTGAATGCTCTTTGGTTGCACAGTAATCTTCGATGGATGACAAACCTAGAAGGAGATAAATAGACAATGTGAACTGCGTTACAAAAAAAAAATCACAGACTTTTAAACTAATAATAAATATATATATATATATATATATATATATATATATATATATATATATATATATATATATATATATATTAAAGTTTTAAAAATAAAATAAAGAAAAATTAATCAAAGCTTTTTTTTGCACCGTGTTATTAGCCCAGATATCATGGTTGCCACATACAAAAAAATAAAATGTAAAAATTGGCACAATGTGAGTAGATTTAGGGTCCACCTCTTGTATTGCAAGGCTCAAAAAGCTTGTAAAAAAATGACAGAATACAAGGGCAAGAGATGGAGAGCAGATTTATAGAGCAAATTGTGCCAGAATTTTGGTGCGATTAGCTTAGTAAATATGCCCCATGGTGGCAAGGGCAACCAAAATGGACAGGCTTGTTGTGCCCCTGCTTGTTGTGGTCTCAATTACAGAGGACAGCATGACATAATGTGTAATTCCAGGCATGTTGTATAGTGGCCTGTGGGGTGTTCTCTATTAACAACCCCCTCCCTATGTGGTGTACAAATTATCGACATACCTTTAAATTACAGTATCATACATTGGCCAGATAATTCTTCCATCTAGATGTCTAAATGACAATTCTATTCAGTACTGACAACACAATGCACTCCAAACATAATACATCATACAGTCCTTATGTAGTAGAAATAGTAAGTACTGTCTCGCGGTGCTCAGTTGTTTCCTCTCTGTGCTTAGTTGTTTCCTCTCTGTGCTCAGTTGTTTCCTCTCTGTGCTCAGTTGTTGCCTCTCTGCGCTCAGTTGTTGCCTCTCTGCACTCAGTTGTTGCCTCTCCGCGCTCAGTTGTTGTCTCTCCGCGCTCAGTTGTCGTCTCTCTGCGCTCAGTTGTCGTCTCTCTGCGCTCAGTTGTCGTCTCTCTGCGCTCAGTTGTCGTCTCTCTGCGCTCAGTTGTCGTCTCTCTGCGCTCAGTTGTCTCTCTGCGCTCAGTTGTCGTCTCTCTGCGCTCAGTTGTCGTCTCTCTGCGCTCAGTTGTCGTCTCTCTGCGCTCAGTTGTCGTCTCTCTGCGCTCAGTTGTCGTCTCTCTGCGCTCAGTTGTCGTCTCTCTGCGCTCAGTTGTCGTCTCTCTGCGCTCAGTTGTCGCCTCTCTGCGCTCAGTTGTCGCCTCTCTGCGCTCAGTTGTCGCCTCTCTGCGCTCAGTTGTCGCCTCTCTGCGCTCAGTTGTCGCCTCTCTGCGCTCAGTTGTTGCCTCTCTGCGCTCAGTTGTCGCCTCTCTGCGCTCAGTTGTCGCCTCTCTGCGCTCAGTTGTTGCCTCTCTGCGCTCAGTTGTTGCCTCTCTGCGCTCAGTTGTTGCCTCTCTGCGCTCAGTTGTTGCCTCTCTGCGCTCAGTTGTTGCCTCTCTGCGCTCAGTTGTTGCCTCTCTGCGCTCAGTTGTTGCCTCTCTGCGCTCAGTTGTTGCCTCTCTGCGCTCAGTTGTTGCCTCTCTGCGCTCAGTTGTTGCCTCTCTGCGCTCAGTTGTTGCCTCTCTGCGCTCAGTTGTTGCCTCTCTGCGCTCAGTTGTTGCCTCTCTGCGCTCAGTTGTTGCCTCTCTGCGCTCAGTTGTTGCCTCTCTGCGCTCAGTTGTTGCCTCTCTGCGCTCAGTTGTTGCCTCTCTGCGCTCAGTTGTTGCCTCTCTGCGCTCAGTTGTTGCTTCTCCGCGCTCTGTTGTTGCCATGTGGCGCTCCATGGCCGGACTCATAGCGTTTTGTTGCCACCATGTGGTGACCAAATTAAGCCGTCTTAAAAATATTATGCTATAACCTTAAGATACAATCTGTAACTGTTATTACAATACTAATTTTAAGATAAGATTTTATGTTTGTCCCTATACGCGGGTGTCAGGCTGTCCATGGGCTACATTGCCTAAGGCCGACCTGGCTGGATACTTCTAGAACACAAATTGGTGTACAGTTGTGTTATACCACCCATATAAGTTAAATACTTTAATACTGAACTATCTATCCATAGATTTACCCGGCCGGCCTTTGGATTCCTTGTTGTCATGCTCCTCTACTGTGCATGTTGGCGCTATATAAACACAAGGCGGCCTATCTATCCATCATCTGCAGGCGAGCGGCTGTATTACAGAAAAGTTCTTTCACCAACCATCAGGCCCAGCGTTGCCAGCCGCCGTCTGACTATCACCCCTTGTTCAGTGCACAGTACAGATGCTATAAGCATCGAGTTTCTGTGCCACGTTTTCACCGAGCCAGTTCACAGCCTGGCGCTGCCAGCTCATGCTTCTTTGTGCCTTCCTGACCTGGTGTTTTCTTTTTTAGACTCTACAGCCTTGTTCACATTAACCGTGAAGGGCAGAAATTATCCGGCAGCCCCTCGGGGAGATGAATTTGTGAAGCGCAGAGTGTTACCAACTGATTTAAGCTTGCAATTCCCGACTCGAACAGCCCTTTAAATGATTAAATGGCATTGCAAAAATGTTATCTGTAGTGATGACTGCGGCACGCCGTTTATTATGCCTAATGTATTGGGCTTTTTTCATTTATTTATTCTCTGATTGTAATATTTGTAGTGGAACACATGCAATCAAATGTACCCCTGCCCTTTCCTCCTCCTCATCCCCTCCCTTCTTAAAGGGACACTACACCTAAAATTGGCAGCTCAAACTAACTGCTGTTAAACACATTGTACAGGACTAGAAAAACATGGCTGCTTTCTTCCAGAAATGGTGTTCATCCTTGTGATGGGCGGTGTCACATAGTGAAATGAATGGAGCTGAGCTGCAATGCCGCACCTAACCTGCAGACAGGTGTGGCGCTGTTTTTGGATGAAGCGTTTCTGTACAAACGTTTTAAGTAGTGTCCATGGGGTAGGGTCATTGTCTGCCAGAGTGGAAGACCACTAGGGCCCTTGTCATACTAGCTGAATCTCCCGGAATAAGCAGAGACTACTAGAGAAAAGTCTACTCTGCCATATCTGGCTCTCGCCGAAACCTCTGAAAAACAGCTATTCTGGAACACTCCTACATCCAGGGAGGCTTAAATAGGTCTGGCTTAAAGAGGTTGTCCAGATTAGAAAAACATGGCTGCCATTTTCTAAAAATTGGTTGTATCTGTATTGCATTTCGTCTCCTAAGAAATGAATAGCACTGAGCTGCAATACCACTTACAATCTGTGAATACTGTTTAAGGAAAAAGACATATTTTTCATATTCTGGACAACCCCTTTAACAAATTGGAGCATCTCAATGGATGTCTCTTCCAGATCCTTGCAGGAAAACGTTAACAAGCATGCATTTGCCCATGAAGGGAAATTACCACAAAGCCATCATGTCCTGGACCCCCATGGTCATGACATACTTGCTATGGGAATGTCATATCTTGTAGGGGTAACTTGTAGAAGTGTAGGGTCTATAACTTGGGGGGGCCCCAATGAGGAATCCCTAAAAGGGACCCCAACGATCACTGGTCATTAATGGTATTCTCTCATGGGTCAAAGGCCCGGCTACGAATTCAACCACTAGTATGGTTTCGCCTCTGACCTTACACCTCCCGGGCTTTAATACTACCTCTGTAACAGGCGTCCCTTACCCATCACGTGCCATTTATAATACTGGGTGGGCCCGGCTGTAACTATGATCTCTGCACTTCCTTTAACCCCCAACTGCTACTAACGGACCCCAAAAAGAATCCATTGATAATGCCTCTTTAAGAGCTTGTGTTGTTGAAGAGGGAAAGCAGGGCTAGGGTTAACAATGTCGGTGACTCACGGTGAGGTTAGGGAATCTCCGGCTGACGGGATGGTCAGGAATGTCTGTTACATCACAGCTCATTCATTCATTAGCATCTAGGAGTCAGAACACACATCCGTGAGTCTGGAGCCGTGCGGCCGGCGCAGGACACTGGACCCTCACTCTTGTTTTATCACTTTTCCCAAATTATTATTTTTTTTTTTTCCATTTCCGAAAATTCCCTTCTGCAAAATCCTCTGATTTGAGCATAGTGTGGAGAACCCTCATCAATGCCATCATTCTCCTTTTATGGCCAGTTAGGTCGAAGTTACCTGTGTTTTCATATAGGATCAAGGTACTATGTCGCTGCCAAACAACTCTGGCATTGGCTTATTTTCCCTGCCATTAAAGTGATTGGACATATGAAATTCAACATGCCTGATCTTTCTTTTCGTCCATCGCGGGCCGACAGATAGTTAACCAGTCCTTCAAAATTGTATGACTTTACTATGATGTATGGGACGCTTTTACTTACGGTAGCAGTTGATTGAAGTCTACTGTTCTCAGACATTTTAGACGTTTATAAATGAAGTAAGAGACCACAGGTCAAAAAAAATCTCTACACCACCAATACTATTATTATATTCTGTAGATATAGTGCTCAGTCAGGGCGGTGCCATCACCTGGGGAACCCAGGCAAGTCCTGAGGCCTTTAACAAGTCCCCCCCCCACAGATGATGCTGCCAATAGTAACTGAAATAGGTCGAACTATACATTGTTACCTCTGCACAGACCCCCCTTCCCCTGAAATGCCAGAAATTTCACAAATCTCCTCTTCATAAACTGTTGACGTTACGTGTACTGGCCCTTTAAGAAGTAATGTGACCTATAATTGGTTGGTGGGGAGTAAATTATAATGGCGTTTCCCTTTATAGACACATGCGTTTGTCGTTTAATGGGTTAAATCAGTCTTAGGGCTTCAGCAAGCTGATGGTTAATGGATCAACCACATGTGATTCCAATATTTTAAGAACAGCCGGATTCCTTTATTGGGGGGTTAGGGGGATCGGCCATCCCCTGTGGAGGGGACACACCCGCTCACGGCCCATTTTTAGTCTTATTCGCCTCTTTCTGAGATTTTTCTCCCTATTATGGGTACAAGTATGGAGCGCTCCGTACCACCGCCGTTCCCAAGTAAGCGTGCCAGGAAAAAAGGTACAAGACTGGGACTGGTAGCACAGGAACCTAATATTAGTGCCCTGAATGGGAAAGGGTTAAAGCCTCACCCCGCACATTGGATGCTGTGGGCGTGGATGTAGCTGATTATATATTGTATATTTTGGGTTTCTTAAATGCAATAGCAGTCCTATGTAAATACTGGGATAAAGCTAGGAATTTGCCAGCTGTCCTTGTAAAATTGAAAAATTGATGGGTTTTTCATCTTCTTAATAATATTTTAATTTCAATAATTGAATTCTATTTTTTAATCTTTTTGCTTGCTGTCATTGAATAAAAAAATGTGACTGTACTCCCAGAGGGTATAAAACTGTCGCAATACAGTTGCACGGCTCATTTAAAGACTCTAAAACACTGTATCTAGACTGGTCGGACTGTAACTGAAATATTTCCATTCACTGATGGCAAGCAGAAATTCTGAAATGGTGAAAAATTGATACTCAAAATACATTTAGAAAAACTGCTGATTTATACAATTTTTGAAAAATTAATTGGGTTGAGCTGCATTACCGGACATGGCCTAAGGCAATGGTGGCGCTGTTTCTATACAAAAAAACAAAACAAAACAAAAAAAACCCTTTTGGTGCTTTAGATGTAACGATTACAATGTATGGTCTCCAGGAATAAAAACCATTGAGCCCCTTCATGTTATTAAAGCTCCAGGCTTTTATAATCTCTGCTTGCAGTCATTGAATGGGAACCCTAATTGCTATCAATGAAGCCCATTCTAATCCTTTTTTATTAGGTCGGGCTCACACTTGCATCAATACCCGCCACTGCCGCCGCCACTCGGGACCGGAGTGTGCGGCTGCATGTATTTCTACGCAGCTGAACGCTCCAGACCGGACCGCAGGCGGCGGTGCCAGGAATTGATGCCAGAGACTCATGTGAGTTTCTCGCATTGTACTTGCAAGTGTGATCCCGGCCTTACACTGACAGCTCTGATATAATCCATGCAGGAAGGATGTTTCCATTCACTCACAGCAAGTCGAGAAGAACAGTTGCTGATGACTTGCAGTTGAGCTGCAATACCAAATACAACCACTAGACTTGAGTGGTGCTGTTTTGCGGAAACGGTCTGGCACCACCCCACGCCTGTGCCCTGGCGGAGGCTTGTGCTGGCAGTCTGTGGGCAATGCTCGGTTATGATTTATTACACTTTATAAAAAACAATGATGATATAACCTCAGAATCTTCTGATTACATTTCTGGCCCAAGCCACTCGTGCAGGGGAACGGGTCGTGTGAAGGGGCAGCGCGATGTGTTGTGCATGTGTGTGAACCTAGCGGATGAAGCCTGGGAACCTGGATCGCTAGTCCGGGCTGAGCGACTGCACCTCTGGGACTAGCCCTTTAAGAGACAAAAGGGGTGTGGGATCCTACGACTGCAGCTTCGTTCTCAGGATCCCACTGCCGCTTCCTTCAACGCTGCTCCCTCTCACTTTTCTAAATGAAAGCAAATGTTGGGTCTGTTTCCCATCCTTCTCTGGGGTGGCATTAGGGGGTGCTACCCCCGTCACCCTGCCTCCATATGTCCTCCAGTCCGATCCTCTTGACCGTACGTGTGTCCTGTGCCCCTCTCTCTAGAATTTGGCTTGGTTCTTATAGCGGGTGGGTGGGCCTTACCATAAAAGAGGGGGGTTATTATTAAACATGTGTGGGAAATATGGCTGTGTGCATCTCCCAGATTTTTGTGCTCGTGTGTCTGCCAGAGTCTTAAGATGTGAATATCGCTGGTGGGACGCACGTCTACACATAATACAAGAATGGGGGTGGAGTGTGGTGAGAATAGTGTTGGTTTAAAGGACATTTCCCCTTTAAATAAAATATATAGACGGCGCTTTAATTCTCATCAGCTTTCCTTTTATAACTGACACTTTTGGAATTTTCAAATTTGAATTTTGTTTACATTTTATAACTGACCCTTGTATTTGAAATTCGAATTTGAAAAATTCTAAAAGTGTCAGTTATAAATGTAAAGCTAGATGAGCATGATAACGCCTGCTAGAGCGCCCCACAGGAGTCCTCGCCCACCTTTCCCTGATTCTGGAGTAACACCTCTACCCAAATTCCTCCTTTTCCTCTTTGTGCGAGGTATACCGGTAGTCACCCAGCTTTCCTGCCTGTTACGATGGCAAATTTACCTAGTTACAATTTCTAAAGCTAAAAGAGCTGAGCTGTAATACCACACACGCAACCTGAGGGGCGCTATATTTTTTTTTATTGACGAAAGGAACTATATTTTTCTAATCCTGGAAACAATTGCTGTGTGAGTTTAAGCAGCAAATCGGCATAAACGGAAGCTTCTCTTTTTAAAGGGGTTGGCTAGGATAAAAAAAAAACAAGAATAGCTGCTTTCTTCAAAAAACAGCGCCTCTCCTGTGTTCAGGTTGTCTCTATTATTACAGCTCCTATAGAGTGGAGCTGTAATACCAGGCATAACCTGTGGATAGTTGTGGTGCTTTTTTTTTATTTTGGAAGAAGGCAGCCATATTTCTCTAACTTTTTTTTTTTTTTTTTTTACACATTATTATTATTATAGCACCATTTATTCCATGGTGCTTTACATGTGAACACATGATATATATATTTTAAAGCTCTTATTGCAATTCTCTTCCTTTTAAAGGGTTAAATATACCCCAAACGTTTATTATTGCTGTTTTCTTCCAGAAACTGTGCCCCACCTGTCCATATGTTGCACTCACTCCATTATAGTGAATGGAACTGAGCTGCAATACCACACACAACCTGAGGACAAGGGTGGCGCTGTTTTTTGGAAGGCGCCTTACCCGCTGTCTGTAATAAAACTGGCATAAGTTTTGTCCTAATCCTTGTCACATTTGGTCGGTCGTAATTGTGTCAGCTGTTGGGATGCATGACGCCAGGGTGCCGGGGCGTGTGTGTCCGGGTGGCGGACTGTCACTAGAAGGACTGTTTGTGTGTGAGACACTAGAAGTGTTCAGTCTTGTGAGTGCGCAGTGCGGTCAGGCACCGTGCCCAGCCAGATAAGCATCATATGAAAACAGAGTAGGCCATGACACCAGTTGTAGACAGTGCTGAAACCAAAGTGGGAAGGAGGGGGCCCGGGGACAGAATCCGGACAGACCAGACTGGAATTCTTCCTGCCTCTCCAAGAACTTCAATAGTTCAGGACTTAACAAAGATTTTATTGAGGAATTTCAAATATGCCGAATATTGTAATTATATCCTATAGAGGGCCCTACGCTCAAAAAACAAAAGGAGGGAAGTTATGAATCCATGGACTTGTGATGTAATCACTTTCAAAATGAGACCCTGACCAGTTTAATTCTCCTGGGTCCCACTCGTAATACCTTCAAAGGGTTATCCACATTTCGGGACATTTTTATTTTTAAATACGTGTGGTCTGTGGTCATAAATCAGCTGAGAAGAGCTAAAAAAAAGAGACAGATAAGAGTTAAAAACCCTTCCATTGCAATGTCAAAATGGGCTCACTCTTGGATTCTGAGTTAACTCAAGCTAAAAGAATGGGCACAACCGTTAATGAAACCCATTTACAACAATCATTTTTCATCTCAAATATTGAAATTTGAGTAATAAAAAATGTCCTCAAAGGTGAATAACTCCTTTAAATAGGTGGTGGTGGTAGGGAACCCTGTGGCCAGCCAAGGACTTTCCCTACAGGAGGACTGTAGCTAGTATGATGACCGGACGGCTTGAGCATGTCAAAACTAGATGCTTCTATAGAGTGGCTCAGAGATCCTTAAAGAGGGGATTTTCGAATAATAGTATATATACAATGGTTGTCTTAATGATAAACCCCTTTAAGCAGACAACAAATATGACTTCCATTACAAATCGCTTGTCCCTCCCACTGGAGTTGTTTAAGTCTGGACCCCAACCATGCCTATCTTGTGCCCACAACAATAGCCCCTGTGAACGCCCTCAACTCACCAGAGAGATTTACATACTGTATACCCAGCTACCTTTTGGCCTTGAAGTGTTGGGAAATCTGGGACAGCTGTGATATTTCTCTTACTGAAGTAACGAAAGAGTCCTATAAGTAACTTATCCCATAATATATGCATATACTTCCTGATATTTCCTTTTTTTTTCCCCCAAGATTGTCCCTCTGGAGGACCAAGTGGACATTTCTGGGTCAGATCGGTGCCATACTTAAAAAGTTCTGCTCATAGGGATATAAATATTGGGCGACGTGACCTCGGCAACTATGTGACCGATAAGGAGGCATATCTTGGGTATCTTTGTCCTTTTAACATCTGATTCTCCTATCAGATATTGCATGGGTATCTGGTGCAAAACTTGTTGGGACCTTCAGCTCTCTGATAGTGGGGTGTTGAAGCCGGGGCCACAGTTTGACATTTTCTATTACCTCTAGGAACCTTTTCTTGGCATACGTGTCCTGAGGGGTTATGAAACTTTGGGCATTTATGAAAGAACGATAAGATCAATATAATGTGTCCTCCTTTGATTCTGGTCTTAAAATGTCCTCCAAAAATAAGGTGCTGGACTATCACGTACCAGATTTAGGGAATCTTCTATATACTCCATGACGGATGCTGCCTTTTTTTTACATACTTTTTCTATTATTTTTGTATCCTCCACACATCTGTTCTCCAAAGGAGCTGTGTTTGTGTCTACTCCACACATTGATACCAGCTGGGTCGTTGGTCCAGACAGAGCTCTTGACAATTTGCCAATCTACACGCCTCAGGGGTAGACGTGGCTGGAGTGTTCTGCACCTTTATAACACCGATCCCAATGCTCCATCAAATTAGGCTGAAATCTCAATTATCTGTGTGTTAACTTTTTTGAGGCAATCTGGGTCTGATCGTAGGTGGACCCGAGTTAGAAGATTCTAAGATTTTTGGGCCTTCATTTAGGTATATGGATGTTTCCTTCAGTTTTTATGGACCTGGCTTACTTCGCCTGGTCTCCTCATTGTTACTTCATAGAGATATTTTGAGGGTATTAATTAGGCGACGAGGTTCCGATTTGTTATTTAACAATTGTTCGTATCTTGAGGGAAATTTCTGTGTGACCAAAATATGATCATATGACGTACTGGTACAACTTGCCACTTGTGTCATGCACATAGCAATGTGGTCAACACAAGGCTTGTAGTCATTTCATTTTATGGGCTCGTTATCACAATGTTCTGGATGCCCTCTCCTCCACACATTGTAGAAATTTATCTAGATCTGGTGTCTTGCTGTTTGTGACTAGACATACATAATGCAAAATGTCGTCAGTCAGTCCTAAAAGTGGTAATCGCATCTGCCAGCTCTCACACCTGTTATGCCCTAGGAAACATCTAGCAGCGCCAGGCGGTGTCATAACTGGATCTGGTCTGCCGTGCTTTGATCCCTGCTCTTCGTAATGTAGAAGTGTCTTTGAGTTAATTCCTTCCTTATTAGCTTCTACTTGGAACTCATCTGATGAGGAAAATTTGCCATCACACTATTTTTTTTATTTTTTTTAAAGGAACCATTTATTTCAGACCATGTAAAGCTTGAACAAATTGTGAATTGGGGCCATGTTCCACAGCCATGCACATCTTATTGAACCTTTTCTCTACTTAAGACATGATGGCTCAGCAGCCAAGTGATCCCACTACAATTGGTCTAAAGGTGGCCATACAAATGTAGTAACTGTCGACCAAACACTGATTCAACTCCAGCCTTCACGTGTATGTGTTTTCAAGGAGTTAATGGGAGTAATTGGCACCACGAACCTCAGTTGGTGACAGATCTCTCCTGAGAACAAAAGAATTGGCCATTAAAATTCAACATGCCCAAGTCTTTTTTTCGCTCAACATCATCTATTGGGAAGAGTTGTGATGCTTCCTTACAGTTGTTAGGTCCTTCTGAAATTGGAAATGTGTACAGGGGTTTAAGTCCTCCAAGCGCCCCATCAAAAGCCTCAGCCCACAATTAATTTTTCAATTTTTGAGGGGGCAACTAGCTAAATTTGGGACGCTTTTCCCCCTAATAGAACTTCATGAGTACATTCAAAATCTTAGTGGTCTGGTATTCTACAGGTAACTTGATTTGTTGGATAGGCAATTTGTCATGAGGGTTCTCCATGAAAAACGATTCTCCCTAATTCGGCCGGTGTAGACCTTAAATGAGCTCCAATCATCTTATTTTATTGATTGACATACATTGCCAGTAGAATCTGTTTTACTGAAGGATAGTCTTTCCTAGTAGGATATTTTTGTAGTCAAATTAGATTATCGAGAAGCCTCCACACCATGTTGATCTGTTGAAGATGGTCCCAAAACCCAAATGTCTGAAGAGCTTGAAAGATTTGCCAAATGGGCAGGTTTTGCTTGAACTTTACTAGTGGCAGTAGTGTAATGTATAGATTTTGCATTCGGTCCCAAGAATTACTACTCCACCTTCTAATTTAGAATGCTGGCATTTTTCTTTTGAGGCAGAGGGATGGGGTACGACTGCATCCCTTAATGTGGGCAGTAATGGTTATGACTCCCATTTCCAAAAAAAAGTGTAGGATAGTCATTTTTAGTAGAACCCATTAGAGAGAAGACAGTATTAACAGGGTTAAATAGGAAGAGAGACCAGCCCCCCTCCCTATTAAAACCACACTTGGGACACTCATTTCCAAAGTATCTAGGCGGGAGCAGTTTGGCAGCGTGGGATGACCCCCTCCGACAATTCTCCTCCCGTCACCAACAGCCCGGACCTGTTTTCTATCAGAGGCAAATTACTTTGTGTATTTTTCTTTTTTTTCTTAACTTTGGATCCTACATTTAGAAACACATGCGGCGCAAAGGATGGGAGGGTTAAAAAAAAAAATTGCAATTGTAGGCTGCATATTGGATAACCCCTTTGCTGCCAAGAGCAGCTAAATAATATGGGACACATTACATTGCAATGCTCCCATCTGGACACAGTAGGGTTACTGTATCCGTGTTTCCAGGACTGTTATCCCAGGAGAGATCCCCGCCATATGATCTCACAATAAAAGTTTTCTTTTTACGATCCGTGTAACTGTTTCCCTTGCTATTTTCTCCTGTGAACGGCTGCTGTTGGGTTGGCAGGTCCTGGTTCTCCCTTTGCTTCCTCATCGTGAAGCTATTTACTGGACCCTTATGGGGTATGTGATAAAACAATACAGGGAGATCATTATTACGACCGTTCCTACTAATCTTGAAGATCATGTTCTTCTGGGGTAAGTCAATGGGACTGGGGGGGGTCTCTTGGTGGGTTGTCACATTTTTATTATTATTATTATTATAAGTTTTGAAGGTAAAGGTGAATGGTGAGTTCAGGACTGAGCTGAATAAAAAATGTTGTACCTACAACATTATACGAAAATTTAGCTCTGGAATTTTATTTGGGTTTTACCCTATGGGTGGGATTGTTCCCTGAGAAATTCAACAACATGTGCCACATGGTTTTTAACGACTGGTCATCTACATGTTGACCGATATTTGAGATGTCCTCAGTAGTTGCGTTGGGTGATAAGGGTGTAATGGTTCTTTTTATTTGAAATCCATCTGCACCCCAAAATGTAAATGTTAATACTAGGACGCATGCTCCTGTATGATTATTTCTACAAATTTCTACATTGTAACTGATGTTTTTTTGGCATCAGTCTGTGCCATATAGCATCCCGAGTATCCCACCATGCTTCCATGGAGCTAGTCAGATCTCATTATTTTATAAAAAGGAATGAGATCAGAAAGCATCTCAGAAACCGTGTTGGTCTGAAGTCTATTTTTGAATGGCAGAATTTCCTGAAAAATTGATATTGTCCTATAGTTCATAATGTATTACTTATTGTGCCAATTTGTGTTTGAGAAGTCAATCAGATCTGATGGAGATGACCAGCAATGAATGGAAATCCTCTGTCAAGTACCGTGGGTGTGAGTTAGGGTGTGGTTTAGGATGTGGCTCTCGTACTCTGCCTTTTCCTTTTAGTCTTCTTGGGAACAGTTTTGGAAGGGAAGGCAAGCCGAGACTTTGAGAATACTGCGCTGCTCCCTTAGGTCAGAGTTGAATGTGGTCCATTTCTTCTTTTAACAGCTGTGTGTGAACTGGCACTGTGTTGATACAACTGGGAACAATATAATGACGATGCGCATTTAAAAATAGACCCTTGAAAGAACTGGCTTAGGTTCATGATAAAGTTCTTTTGGGGGTGGCAAATGTGAAGATTCTTGTTTTGTTAACACTATAGAACATCTGGGTTTTTCTTGGTAGGTTCTCCACAGGGTGGCACACCTACAGACTGGCGTAATAGGCTGGCAACCGATGGCTTTCCAGTTATGATGGAGCATGCTGGAACTTGTGGTTCTGAGGTGCATTGGTTGCTTAAGCCTAGCCTTGAGCAAGGGAGGTCTTGGCTGAGGGCTATGTGTGTGTGTGTGTGTGTGTGTGTATGAGGCGTAATCTGGAAAGACACTTCTGACAGCTCGCAGGGAATCTCACATCTGGAAATCACTCCCTGTCAGGTGACAGAAGCAGCTGGAGGAAGTTCGGAAAGGGAGGTGGGAGTCATATGAGGCTTGGTAGAAGATGTGAGATTTTAACAGTGCCCCGAAGGCTGGGAGGGAAGGGAATTGATCATCCAATGATACAGTACACACCCTGTACACTGTTCGGCTGTTGCACATGACTTCCATTAATTACTTTTTTTTTTTCTTTTCTTTCCAACTTCTGGATTACGCTTTGGTTTACGAGTGGTTGTTTTATTTTTTCCCCTTCCCCTTTTTTCACTTTAATTTTAATCCCATAATAGTCAAAACATTAAGTCAATACAGTTCTTATGAAACCATAGGGGCTGTAAGTCAGAGTAAGGTCATGTAGCTACAATGCAGAATATTTTTTTAGTTTTGGCCACGGAGCATTGCGGAGGTTGGAGTCAGAACTGAACCCTAGTACACCAAATGTGCCAACAAGGACAGATTCTTCTTCTTTTTTTTTTTTTTTTTTTTCAAGGCCTAGGAGATCCAAGCTAAATGGTTTAGTGCATGAGTGATCCAATAATAAAGACATGATTCCCCATGTACAGCTTTTATTTCTTCTGACCATCACGTAAACTTTGGATATTGCAATCGAGACATGGGTCAACCAAGAAGGTCACCTCCCCCTGATGTTCGCTTCCTTCTTTTTATGGTTGAGAATTACTCATCTCCGGCATAAAACTGAGATTAGTTGGGAGTGGGTTCTCAGAATCCCAAAGGAATTTATACGGTTCCAACGGCAAAAATACACGTTTCCTTGCCTAGCAACAAATTTTCATAGGGTTGCTCTTTAGCCAATAGGTAAAACTGGTCTTGGCTGCCATCGAGGCAGCATAAGATCCTGGTGTTTCTTGTTTTCGTTGGTATATAAGTAACCTAGATTGATAAAACTTGAACATTTTTCAACCATCCATTTGCGATCATAGGCAACAGTCTTGAAACATCCAACTTCACAGAGTTAACACTTTTTAGATGATCACCAAAAATTCGGGCAAAGTAGTCCCCTCAATCAAAAGTGTGGATGGAGGTGGACAAGGCATCTATTCAAATAGCTGGTCTTTTGTACAGGTCTCAATAGGTTTTTTGTGATAATGTATACACTTTTGGCCTAGATGACTGCGACACAACTTTGACTTGTGAGCTGTCGTATTCCAGTGGCATAAGCTTTTGATACAGCAATAGCCTAAAAATTGAGTGGACTACAGTTTTGGGTTTTTTGTTTTTTTTTGCTGTTACAAATTGTCAAGTTTTTTGTTTTTTTTTTGTCTTCATTGCTCTATGTCGTTGTCATGCTACGCAGTAGAGAAATTTGATTAAAAGTCAATGTCTAGTTCTGGTCTTGCTGATTTATGCCAACCATTAAGTCACATAGTGATGTGTGTGTCTATAGTATACCAGTATGTTAATTATCAAATTTTTTTTTTTTAAGGGAGTCGATGATAAACTGGTCTGTGACAGCTTTTGTCTTTTGTTTTTTAGCAAGCACTGGTTTGATGGCGAACTCTTCCCCCTCTTTTATGGGCGGTTTTCTGGGTGGTAGCCTGGGCTCTGCAGCAGCATCGACACACCCAGCAGGAGCATCCTCATCTCCATCAGAATCTACCTACAGGGGCCCCCATGGGGCTGCAGCCTCCCAGATCTGGTTTTCTCACTCCCATGAAGGTCAGTACCTCTATGTATGTTTCAAAATAGAATTGTATTGCAGTCGGATCGTGTTGGGGCAAGTAATATGGCATGTTTTGAGTAAAGTAGGCTTCTTTTTTGCTCCTTTTTTAGAGTATTGATTTAGATCTATTGCAGAATTATCATTTTGGATCTGTTTTGATCTGTTTATTTCTTCTAATAGATATTGCATAATTAAAAAGTATGCTGTTATGGTTGTTTGCAACGTGGGCACTTTTCTTCTACCACCAGCTCTGATACATACATTCCCCCTACCCTAAAAAAAGAGTCTTTACAGCTTCCTCAAGTGTACTATCATCATCTTGTCTCTTCTCACCTCTCTTGTATGAAATTTCCACAACAAAGCCTGTCTAAACTTTTAGTCTTGCACTCCAAGGCCCTCATCTCCTCCTCATCAAAACCTGCTTAGCGGCATTGTCTCCAGACACCTGTGAGCAGGAACTTCATGTCATCAGCATACAGAGAGCTTAGACTAGATAACCCCTGACCCACTGAGCGTGTTAGGAATGACTGTGCCCTCTTCATTGTATTAATCTTTACTCTTATTAATCCTTTCCATCTGAAAACCAGCTGGACATTGTGCTATCCAATTTGGTTGGTGTGCGAATTACAATGTGGTGTAAAATATATTGTTCTCTAGTAGAGGTCTATGGGACCTTGACATCTTGCTTGGATTAGCTAGTTGTCCGGCCATAGTTTGTCCGATGACTACCTCTCCTGATTCCACCATTAAACAGGAACGCTCGGCCAAGCGCTACTATGTTCTCTACAGAAAGCTTCTGACAGACTTCCCTGGTGGTTCCTGGAGAACGAAAGGATCGGCCATTGGAAATCCAATGTGCCTTATCCTTCTCTCCATATGTCGAGGGAGCGTCAAGAAGCCCAAATACACATTAGGCTAATCTTGTCAGAACCATATAATCTTGGTTGACAGTCTAAAGTCTATGGAGGTGGGGAGGAATGAACGTGTCCATATACTTTAGAGAAAAGTTTTAAGGACATGCCACTTTTGGCAGGAACATATAACTTCTGCGTTTGGGACCCTACTATTGGAGGAGAAGAAGAATCGGACATGTTGAATTTCAACATGACTATCTTTTTATGGAATAAAAGCCATTCCCAGCAGCTTAAGTCCCTTTTCCCATTCAAAATACATGCACGATAGGCCAAATTGAGTGTACATGTGTGTAGGGGAGCATGTAATTATGGTTTACATGCACCTTCATTTTTACAGTATAATCATAGTATTCACATCTCTTGACATATTATAATGCACACCCACCCAAATATCTAAACATTCCTTCTAATTTTAAAGGTTATATGGTACGTGAATATATTAGTGTATAGATTAATCAGTTGAATACAAGCAAGTCCATACATGCATGACTGGGAGGGGATCACTCAACAGGTTTTTCGGCCTCAAAAGTATACAGAGATGTATTTATGGCCAATTTTGGCCCTTGGGCCAAAACTGCCATTTAAAGTTGTCGTACCATGTAACAGATCACCCATTAAGCAATGCCCTCACCCATAATAGGCTAAAGATTATTATTTAGAATTCAATAGTCGCCTAACAGGTGACTCCCCTGTTTAACAATGGGGAATAACATCAAGACCTGGTATGTTGCTAGCCCTTGGGCGCATAGATTATTTGCATCTATACCTTTCAACATTGTGGGACAAGCTTGGCTTGATTCATGATTTAAGTGAATGAAGCGCCCCCTTAGGGACTGTCCTATGAGATGGATTTTTTTTTCTCTTTTTTTTGTCATCAAGATGTTGAGAGTCCGTTTTGCTTGTGGGAGAAAGAAAATGAAGACAAACTGTTTTAGCCGCAAGGTTCTTAGGGTGGAGCAGCCTGTATTTTAAGGTGCTTCAAGTATGTCAAGGTATGTTACTGTGTTAATGCAGCATTGTATTGCTATGTTGACCCGTTGGTTGTTAAGGACAACTGGATCAATAACTATTACATCCCTTTACATGATAGTTACATAGTTATTAAGGTTGAAGGAAGACTTTAAGTCTATCTAGTTCAACCCATAGCCTAACAAGCCCTAACATGTTGATCCAGGGGAAGGCAAAAAAAAACCCATGTGGTAAGAGTAAGCTCTACCATGGGGAAAAAAAATTCCTTCCTGACCCCACATACGGCATGATCGCTACTAATGAAAGGGCTTTTGATCCATAAATTCTTTAAAAAATGGCCAGTTGGTTCCTCATTGGACGTTAAAATGTCATCTTATAGAGTATCGCTGGATAAGTTTGATGGACTGCTGATGCTTAATCTCTAGGGGTGACCACACATATTAAATTTACCCTTTATGCTGGTACTAAAAATTGTACTCTTATGTAGAGTCACCCTACCTGGTGTACTTGGACTGTCTCCAGCAGTCTCCTTCTCTCAACTTGGCTTTATGTTCCTTCTGCATTCAAGATAGCCACCTAAGTGACATGGCGAACAAAAAGCCAAGTCTAAACCATCTCTTCTCTGACTTTCCGATGCTGTAGGAATGGGGAGATATGGTTTAGATTTATCAATGTGCGACCTTGGAAGCAGAAGGAATGGAAGGTCAAACTGAGTGGAGGAAACCACTTCTGCAAACCACTATACCACTAATGTATTGTTACTTTTCCATTCCAGTGTAAAGGGTTGATTCAAATTATTTCTCCCGTGTAACCAATAAACATGTATACTTGCTTTCTTCTATGGGAGCAAAGGATCCAGCATGTTGAAGCATTTTTTCCTCTCGCGAATCTGTAAAGAGCAGGGTAGCTCCAAATCTTATTGTAATACAGTGGGGAAAATAAGTATTTGATACACTGCCGATTTTGCAAGTTTTGCCACCTACAAAGAATGGAGAGGTCTGTAATTGTTATCGTAGGTACATTTCAACTGTGAGAGACAGAATCTTAAAAAAAATTCATAGAATCACATTGTATGATTTTTACATAATTAATTTGCAATTACAGACCTCTCCATTCTTTGTAGGTGGGAAAACCTGAAAAATCGGCAGTGTATCAAATACTTATTATCCCCACTGTAGTTAGGGTCACAGTGATGTGTGTTGGCTGAATTAACCAAATCTGGCCCATCAACCTTATAAGAAGGTCTACACTACCATAAACCATGGTGCGCAACCACTTTTATCCATGTGTTGCTCCACTGTTTGGCACAAAGGGGCAAATCAAATTTTGTCAAGAGTTTATCATTGCATGTGGAATAAGACAATCATGTTGTATCTAACTAGTTTAGTTGCTTCCATTTCTCCGTCAGGAGACCCTCAGCTGGCGTGGGAAAAATGTATAGAAAATGTCTTTCAATCAAGAAGAAGAAAGCTGGTTTTCTTCTGCCACCTATTGGAGATGGCTTCTTTTCAATCTATGTCCATCCTTTTAACAAGCCTTTCTTGCCAATGAACTTATTTGGGCACAAGAAACTTTTCAGATTTGTTAACCTCATAGTCCAATCTGCATGATGTTAAAATACCAGGTGGAATTTCCACGTTTCGTTTTTTTTTTTTTTTTTTTTGGGGGGGGGTCTGTTTTGATTTCGGCTGGCATTTTGTAGCCGCTACTTGTGTTTTGACCCCTGTCTCTTTGTGTTTGTTCCTTGTATCAGCCGTCTACTCATTCTCTTTGTATGTTTCCTTGCACTGGTTGTTCGATCTTCCTCTCTTTTGAATATGAAGCCTGAAGAAGGGAGGGAAGTTTGGATGGGGAGGGGGTGGGGGGTGTAGTTCTGATGTGGAACAAGCCAGCTGGCATCTTTTCAGACTAGCAGCCGGGCATGATGCCAGGGCCCATAGCCAATACCACCTCCCGCTCTCACTTTCTTTAACTCTGCGTGTTTCTGTCTCTCTGTGACTGAACTAATTTGGGAGGAATCAGGGTGTGGCGAGAAGATGGCCTTGCCCTTAACCATTTGATGGCAATTTCTCACCATGTGATATCTGACCAGGTCTGACATTGATGATAATGTTTAGTTACGAAAGGGTTGATACTATATAGCATGAGGGAGGGAAGTGATGTGTTTCCAGTTTCCAAACTCAAGGACTCGAAGTGTTTGAAGACGCGGCATCACTCATTCACTCATTTTTCACTTTGGTCAAATGATTTTCTTAAGGCTTCAAGATGAAATCTACAGCAGACTTGGGCAGTCTGCGGCTACCAAGCCGTTGTGGAACTACAAGATTCAGCACGCTATTCCAAAGCAATTATGAACTGTTTGTCTGGTCTTAATTTAGTCTGTAGACCACAAGTGCTGGATGAAATTCTGTTGAAGGCAAACATTAAAGAACCTAAAATACATAAGGGGCAGAGAATCAATCTCTGTGTGACGGAAAACTGGCGCATATACTGTATGTAATTTGAGGATAAATGTGGCACAGTCTTTGAAGTCTAGAATCTACCCCCAAAAATCAACCAACTCAACACTAGGACAATCCTTTTTTTTTTTTTTTTTTACCTATACAATATTGTGGCCAGTGCACCATGTGGCCATATTTGCCCTCCAAAAATGTCATAAACCAGGGGTGGAATAAATTTTACAGAAAAATAAAGGGCCTATTACACCAATACAGAAATAACGTACAATAGGTGGAGAAAGGTTGAACTTGATGGACCTAGGTCTTTTTTCAACCCATGTAACTATGTAACATTCTTTATTTTTTGGCTATAAAAAAAATGTTAAAAATAAAGTTTCATGCCTGGAGCTAATTTCTAGGAATACTGGAATCTCTGCCACTGACATAGATATGCAACAGGTGAGGCCAAGGCTTAAAAATATGGAGTCAGGACAGCTTACCGCTTTTAGATCCTTTGTTTTTTTTTTTCCAGAATTTTGGAATTTCTGGAGTTGTTGGTTGATTAGGACAGTTTTTGGATGGTCTAGGGCAGTTATGTCATATAGGGTTAATTTGCGTGGCTCTTGGAGGTCTGATAGAAAATGGGACTAAAATGGGGACTCAAGTCTAGAATCCCCTCGTTTTGCACACAGTATGTTTCATAGAATTTCTACCCTTCATGAATATAAGTATATTCACAACCCCAAATGTATACATTAGGGAAAAAGGAGGTTCAGTTGCACAGGTATGTAAAAAAATTGAATTTTTAATAGGTCAAATATTAAAAAAATTAAAAATTCAAGCAAAGAGAACTGACATAATGCGCTGACATTATAACCAAGTAAATAAATGTTGTATAAATACTAGCAACAATCACAAAATTGAAATCTGTGTCATCTATTATATGAGAAGAGCCCAATACACTGTAGTAAAACTATGTTATCCAAAGCATGGTCAGTATATTCAGATGTAACAAATAAAGTGCAGAATTTCGTAATCGGTTTGTATAGTGTAAGGGCATAAATTACAAAGTGGAAACCTGACCCACAAGGAAAACATTTTTATGGGCTGGATAAGGCAGTCGAAATGAATTCTATAGTAGTTCATGTTCTATAACATCACCATTCAATAAGTGAGAAGGGGGCATGAAGAGTCAATAAGCTCATGGAGCATAGGAGACACATAAAGATAGTACTTACAAAGTGACTGGTGCCTTGCCGGTATATGCACGCACTACCACCCCGATGCCGCCGTTTTGCCTATGCTTTTTTTTTTTGCAATTGAACCTCCTTTTCCCCCAACTTAAACATTTATTACATCTATTAATGTAGGTTTGTATTGCCAGTATTTCTCATAGACCGTGTTAGAAATAACTTCATGAATGTAACCTACCGATATACATTGTCCGATAAACACTTCTGCCCAGACTGTTTATCCCCAAAAGTTTACCCAATGTTCCAAAAGTTTAGTGCCAAGTTTGGTTTTAGGTCCTTCTCGAGTTAATGGCCAAAAGAAAAGGAGAACTCTCCTTGGCACCTGCGCAGTGTACACTGGTGGCACTGGAGTTCTGTGCCCATGTCGGTCCAGTGCATCTTAACCTGCCAAGTAATTGAGAACATAACATTTTTATTTGGTATGGTTGAATGATTTGTTTTTGGGCTTTATATCCTGAAGCAGTTCCCTACTCCCACATCTTTCACACACCCTTCCCCAGCTCACAGAGCAATACAACAGCGCTAACATCTGCTGCTTATCCCATCTCAGCAAGAGCTTCCTGCACCCAGCCTTCCTCGCCACCAAGGGCTGCACAAGATTGGCAGAAAAATAGCTTTTTTTTTTCTTTTTAACCCCGTCTAGTTCTTGTGCCAGCTGTATAATTAAAGGGCAGCGTAAAAGAACCTCTTTCGCAATGTCCTATGCACGTGCCAGATTAGTGTTGCATCATGAAGAGTGTGGCTACCAGTTTCCTGTTTGTCACCAGCACTCATTTTGGTACAATACTCATTTTATTTTTACATTTTTTAGATGTCTTTAGACTGAATTTAGTTTTTTGATTTTCAGGACTTGTCCTCAGGGGTCTTACCTAATCGGCAGAGTTTACATAGTGAAATTACGACATGGCTTTATTGGCATTTGCTGCTCTTCCATCATCCTCATATTTGGCTTCAATGATGTTAATTAGTCTCAAATATAGGAAAATGCACCATATGTGCCCTAAAAGGTCTAGATGGAATCTTTCCTATTGATACTTGAGGCAAAATGGTTCTCCTTCAGGAAATCTATCTGTTTTAGTGAGTCTTAAGCTCCCCACATACACTTTTCGATAGCCGTCAACCAAACGATGTTTCGCCAGTAGCTATCTTGGCTGTCACTCCCATACACAGGAGCGCTCACTTGGCTGAGCACTCCTGTGTTCTCTGGTGGCTTATCTCTGAAAAGAAAGGGATTGACAGTCCAAAATCAGACATGTGGATCTTTATCTCCCTTGGTCATCATCTGACTGGGCCCCCATACACACTAGACTATTGTAATCTTTATTTTTATATAGCGCTAACTTATTCTGCTGCGCATTAGTTTGCACACATTCTAAATTCCCTATCAGTATGTCTTTTGGAATGTGGGAGGAAACCGGAGTACCCGGAGGAAACCCACGCAAACACAGGGAGAACATACAAACTCCTTGCAGATGTTGTCCTTGGTGGGATCTGAACCCAGGACTCCAGCGCTGCAAGGCTGCAGTGCTAACCACTGAGCCACCGTACTGCCCTAGACTATTGGCCAAACCATAGATATCTCTGAGTTCGGCCAATGTTGGTCTTTATAGCAAGTGTTACCTGGGAAAAAATATGCACATTAGCTCTGCTCTAAATAAAGAAAACCCTCTAGTGCCACCTATAGGTGTCTGACCTATTTAAAGTGACTTTAACCAGAAACAACCATCTGTAAACAGCTGTTTCAGAGTCCTTGCTCCTCATCAGCAGGGCCGGACTGGCCATCGGGCAGTTCTGGCAAATGCCAGAAGGGTCGGTGGCAGTAGTGGGCTGCTCGAGTGTGCCGCTGTCGGCACACTCCCCCCGCTGTCGGCACACTCCCCCCGATGTCGGCACAGTCCCCGCCCCGCATTCAACTATACCGGCGTCATAGACGCCGGTACAGTTGAATGCAATGATGGAGGAGAGGGCGTCTGCTGACGCTCCCTCTCCCATCATTCCACGCTCTGCCTGGCGCTGACACTGCGGGTGCGCGATGACGTCAAATCATCGTGCACCTGCTGTGTGTCAGGCGGGCAGACTGCAGCTACTGGGACCGGAGCCAGGAGCAGCACGAGGAGTGGTGAGAAGAGTGTTTTTTTAATAAATATATATATATATATATATATATATATATATATATATATATATATATATATATATATATATATATATATATATATATATATATATATATATATAATATACGTTACAAAAAAAGCAGGCAGCACTCCATTTTCATTAAAGATAATATGTAGGATTTTAATGAACCCACATGTCTCTGAGAAAGAAACCTTGAGAAAGGCTCATTTGAGCCGAAACGTCGCAGAGACATGTGGGTCCATTAAAATCCTACATATTATCTTTAATGAAAATGGAGTGCTGCCTGCTTTTTTTGTAACGTATTGACTGAGGACGACCGGTGGACGGGTGGTCTGTGGGCTTTGCACCCGAAGATAAGTATAGAAGTTGTGCTGTTCCTTTTTTTCTGCTAATATATATATATATATATATATATATATTTCTAAAATATATTTTCTAAAATATCTATACCTGCGCTAACCTTACAGTGCACTAGTCAAAATATCCCAGTAGAATTTACCTGTATGATGTGAAGTTTGTTAGAAATTTTGCTTGTGGATGTATGTATCAAGTCGTGAATTGATCATGGAGAGGGACTAGGGGGAAAAAAATTAAAATAAATTAAAATAAAGTCACAAATCCTTGATTGCTAGTGTGTCACTTAATTGCTGTAGAGATTAGAATAGTACCAAAATAATTTGCGTGTTATGGAGAACTTTTACTGATCCATAAGTACTGGATCGCTCCTCGCGTAAACACGCAGCCGCCTTACATTCTATGGGGGCTGTGCTGCATTACATTCTATGGGGCTGTGCTGCCTTACATTCTATGGGGCTGTGCTGCATTACATTCTATGGGGCTGTGCTGCATTACATTCTATGGGGCTGTGCTGCATTACATTCTATGGGGCTGTGCTGCATAACATTCTATGGGGGCTGTGCTGTATTACATTCTATGGGGGCTGGCTGCATTACATTGTATGGGGGCTGTGCTGCATTACATTCTATGGGGCTGTGCTGCATTACATTCTATGGGGCTGTGCTGCATAACATTCTATGGGGGCTGTGCTGTATTACATTCTATGGGGGCTGGCTGCATTACATTGTATGGGGTCTGTGCTGCATTACATTCTATGGGGGCTGGCTGGATTACATTCTATGGGGGCTGTGCTGCATTACATTCTATGGGGCTGTGCTGCATTACATTCTATGGGGCTGTGCTGCATTACATTCTATGGGGGCCGGCTGTATTATATTCTATGGGGCGGGGCTGGCTGCATTACATTCTCGGGGCTGTGCTGCATTACATTCTATGGGGGCCGGCTGTATTATATTCTATGGGGACTGAGCTGTATTACATTCTATGGGGGGCTGGCTGGAATACATTCTATGGGGGCTGTGCTGTATTACATTCTATGGGGGCTGGCTGTATTACATTCTATGGGGGCTGTGCTGCATTACATTCTATGGGGACTGTGCTGCATTACATTCTATGGGGGCTGTGCTGCATTACATTCTATGGGGGCTGGCTGTATTACATTCTATGGGGGGCTGGCTGGAATACATTCTATGGGGCTGTGCTGTATTACATTCTATGGGGGCTGGCTGCATTACATTCTATGGGGGCTGTGCTGTATTACATTCTATGAGGGCTGTGCTGTATTACATTCTATGGGGGGCTGGCTGGAATACATTCTATGGGGGCTGGCTGCATTACATTCTATGGGGGCTGGCTGCATTACATTCTATGGGGGCTGTGCTGTATTACATTCTATGAGGGCTGTGCTGTATTACATTCTATGGGGGGCTGGCTGGAATACATTCTATGGGGGCTGGCTGCATTACATTCTATGGGGGCTGGCTGCATTACATTCTATGGGGGCTGTGCTGTATTACATTCTATGAGGGCTGTGCTGTATTACATTCTATGGGGGCTGGCTGTATTACATTCTATGGGGGCTGTGCTGCATTACATTCTATGGGGACTGTGCTGCATTACATTCTATGGGGGCTGTGCTGCATTACATTCTATGGGGGCTGGCTGTATTACATTCTATGGGGGGCTGGCTGGAATACATTCTATGGGGCTGTGCTGTATTACATTCTATGGGGGCTGGCTGCATTACATTCTATGGGGGCTGTGCTGTATTACATTCTATGAGGGCTGTGCTGTATTACATTCTATGGGGGGCTGGCTGGAATACATTCTATGGGGGCTGGCTGCATTACATTCTATGGGGGCTGGCTGCATTACATTCTATGGGGGCTGTGCTGTATTACATTCTATGGGGCTGTGCTGTATTACATTCTATGGGGGCTGGCTGTATTACATTCTATGGGGGCTGTGCTGCATTACATTCTATGGGGACTGTGCTGCATTACATTCTATGGGGGCTGTGCTGCATTACATTCTATGGGGGCTGGCTGTATTACATTCTATGGGGGGCTGGCTGGAATACATTCTATGGGGCTGTGCTGTATTACATTCTATGGGGGCTGGCTGCATTACATTCTATGGGGGCTGTGCTGTATTACATTCTATGAGGGCTGTGCTGTATTACATTCTATGGGGGGCTGGCTGGAATACATTCTATGGGGGCTGGCTGCATTACATTCTATGGGGGCTGGCTGCATTACATTCTATGGGGGCTGTGCTGTATTACATTCTATGGGGGCTGTGCTGTATTACATTCTATGGGGACTGAGCTGTAATGCTTGATACAGCTGTGATTATGTGTTATATAGTCGTGTTACACTCCCCTCACTTCTTGTAACCTACAAGTGTACAAAGACATTATACAGTCACCAGGCGACAAGTGGGCCTGTGTAACTTCAAATGCCAGGGCTGAATTTTAGTCCCAGTCCGGCCCTGCTCATCAGTACTGATTAGTTGGGTTTGATGCCTATGATGCCTCTGCAGAAGTACTGGTTCTCCTTGAAGAGATCCAGCTATCCAAATAACGTTCATAGGTTGCATGTCACCTTTTGGTTCTCAAGGGGTACTCGTTCTTTTCGTGAAGATTCAACTATTGCAGGGAATACCTTGCAGGTACCATTTCATAGGAAAAATTATCTGTTCAACCTCCTATGAGTGAGGATAGTACACACTATGTGTGTGGGTATTACCTCTGCTACGGTAAAGAAATGAGTTGAGCTTGTGTAAGACATCAACCTCAAATGTTAATTTAGACTGAACTGTGTGCTAGAGGGGCATAGTAATGAATGAATCTACATTATTATTTTCAGCATTCCAGCAAAACATGGGTTACCAGATGCAACAGATGCAAGTAGGATTGGGTGTGTCTACGCCAATGGGGAGTGAAGAGCGGGCAGATGTTAATAAGCCCATGAACAGATGTTATTGACATACAGCCTGTTCTCTTGATAACTAATCCATAGTTTGGTCATCTGTGACCGGGTTGGGTCTTGGTCCTATCTTACAGCCTGCTTTCTCCAATAACTAATCCATGGTTTGGTCATCTGTGACCGGGTTGGGTCTTGGTCCTATCTTACAGCCTGCTTTCTCCAATAACTAATCTATGGTTCGGTCATCTATGACCGGGTTGGGTCTTGGTCCTATCTTACAGCCTGCTTTCTCCAATAACTAATCTGTGGTTCGGTCATCTGTGACCGGGTTGGGTCTTGGTCCTATCTTACAGCCTGCTTTCTCCAATAACTAATCTATGGTTCGGTCATCTGTGACCGGGTTGGGCACTGACCTCCTTCAAAGTATATAAAGTTGTGTTCTACACTTGGGTGGGTTATAAAAAAATCTATTCTTCATTCAAAAACATATTATATATATATATATATATATATATATATATATATATATATATATATATATATATATATATATATATATATATATATATATATATATATATATATATATATATATATATATATATATATATATATATATATATATAATATTTTTTTTTAAACTATTAATTTATAATTTACATACCTAAATTAAAAAAAATCTATAATATTTTGTAAGTTTAATGAAAACAACATTATATTCCATGCTAGTGACCCAAACCATGCCATGCACTTTTTGGCAGCTAAGGTGTCCAAGAGACATAGTGAGTCTGTGCCAATGCTCTAGTACGACTTCCCAGTTACCTGGTATGTATATTTATAAACCAAGAATGCTTTAGCGGCACTCCACACCCCCTCTCCCTCCTCCTACTCCTCTTGGGATCTCCTGTAGGGTTGGGTGTCAAGGAAATACCTGGCGTTACCTTTAATGTAGCTGCCAAAACAGCCGGCAGTTTTTCAAGGGCTTGCTTTGTATTCTTCAGCCATAACTGTGCTACCTAAGTTGTAGAACATCTCTTGCTTGAGTCTTACGATTAACCGTCTCTCTGCTGGATAAAAAAAAAATAAAAATGAAATAATAAAAAGTAAAATAAGAATTGAAATTTTTTCCATCAGTGAAGGTTACGCACAGTTGGAATAGATGTGGGTAAACTGCTCCTTACCAGCTGTCACTCTGCAACTTGTCAGGGTGGGTGCAGTGTTGTCCAACAGTTAAGAAACCGCAGGTCCGGGCGTTGGGGGGGGGGGGGGGGGGGACGCACACATGCAAATCAACCTAAAGCAAGTATTCTGTTAGAATGAAGGCAAACCAGCTGAAATAAATTTGTAATTTTTTCAAATTAAATTTTATGGAAAATTTGAATAAAGGAAACTGTGTTTTGCTTTATTTATTTATTTTTTTTAATGAATTTCCATCTCAAAAAGTTTTATTTTTGTTTTAGATTACTATTATTTACGGTATTTTTTTTCTTAAATGTCATAATAATGACAAAGTAAATATATATAAAAAAAAATTGACAATTTCTGTTACTTCATAGATTCTCTAAAAACAAAATAAAAATTTTTAATTAAGCTTTAAAAAAAAAGGTAATTGTCCACCCCACTCCATAAGGTACTTCGCTGGTAGATACTTCTGGTGCCATAAAGTGAAAAATCCACCTTTTTGTGCTTCCTAAACCTCATGTTCACTCATCACCACATTGTTAAAGTCCTCCTCCTTCTATCTTTCATGTCTCTCCGTTTCCCCTCCTCCCCCTCGCGTCTTCAGGCATTGGCAATAAAAAAAAAAATGTAATTAAACTTGCAAATGGAATTCCTACAATATTCCGAGGTCAACCCTTTCCTCCCTGGATTGGCATGGAGATGACACGCGTTTCAAGGCTCTGGAAACAGACTTCTAAACATTGTCACACAGACCTTGCTGGAAATGAAAACAAAGTGTCGTGCCTTAATATAGACGGTATGGGAAATCTGCTGCTGGTTCTGCACCCTCGATGGGACACACTGCATCTCCTTCATAGATCTCAACTTTTGGGGGTTTTTTACATTTCATTGTTATGTTGTTGTTTTTTTAAAATTTTGTTTTAATTATTTTATTTTAAAAAAGAAAATCCTAGCGTTACACGTTTTTTTTTTTCTACTGGATCTCCTTTATAGATCTCAACTTTGTGGGTTTTTTTTACATTTCATTGTTTTGTTGTTTTTTTTTTAATTTTACTTTAATTATTTTCTTTTTCAAAAAAGAAAAACCTAGCGTTACACTTAAGTAAAAAAAAATATATAAAAAATGCCAATATGCATGTGGGCGTTTTCATCTCATTGTATAAGTAACTTTCCCTACTCTACCAATCCAAGTAGCCACAAAAGTCAACATGACTGACCTATATAATGTGCAGAGGGGGCGGGCGCCACGGTACATCAGGACGGATATTTTTATAGATGGGGCAAGTGTTTGCTCCACAGCTATAAGCCTTGATGGTGCAGGAGCAATGCCACAATTTGGGCTACAGGTGGCAGAATACCACTGTGAACATGTGCTCTTATGTTGCAGCCATTTTTGACATCCTTAATTTTTAGCACATTCTTAATTATTTTAATATAAAATTTAATTTACTGTCACCATCAGCTGTAGCTCATTTTTTCTGGCATTCTCCATCCTCCCTAGCCCGTTTATCTCATAACTGGTGCAACACACAAAGACTTGTTGTCTGTATGCGTCCTTGAATGAAGCCATTTCAGGCCTTGGCGTAGGCTCCAGGCTTCAAAGCAGGCTGCACATTTTGTACCCGGGCATCTCTGCCCCTTCGCCCTGGGAATTCCTTAAGCACAGCTGCACGGAACTTCATTCTGTGGGGCTCAGAATTGCCAGCTCTGTTCCTAGGGCTGGGGGCTGAAATGCAACTTTTTTTTTCCAAGGGGGCAGCTGTTACGATTCACAGCACTCAAACTACTCTCTTCAATAGTCAATAGGCTTCCTAAGCTCAAAGAAGCCTTATCTCCTGCTGAGGGAGCTGTCTGCTTAACTGCGTTACCCACTGGACATGTCTTTCCAGATGTAAGTTCATATGGCCTTGCTATATCTCATAAGTCTTTCCATGTGTCAGGAAGACGAAGCATGATCGGAATTCATCAAGTGGTACCATTAAAGATCTCGGTTCACACCAACTGTAAATTTATAGGGTCTATTGATCCCAGGGAATGGATTTGTTGGGCAGATCAAGCAAAGTTGTGCTAAGATATGCACAGATTAAAGATAGAATGAGCATCTGCTATAGCGTTTATCATCCTCCATAATATATATATATAGTTATTATATTATTATGTTATTATATATGTTATTATAGTAATTAGTGAACGCAGTCCACATTGTCTTACAACTTCTTGTTTCTGAATATAGGCATTGGCCTAAGATCTGTAAAAATGGTCTACTTTTACATTTAGTTTTTTCCTTCCCTAATGGTAGACTGCACATGTGGGTGTCTGGTTAGGTTTCTCCCATAGCTCAAGTTGGGTATCATCTATGAATTTATTTCATTTTTTTATAACACCTTTAATTCCACCACAGCACTTTACAGACATCACCATTATCATCACTGGCCCCATAGGGAATCTAGATTGTGAGTAAGGCTGGGATCACACATACGCGAGATACGGCCGAGTCTCGCAGGTGAAAACCCAGCTCTGGCGCCGGCACTCCGGAGCGGAGCGTGCAGCTGCACAGCAATACATGGTGCTGCACGCTCCGCTCCGGAGTGCCGGCGCCAGAACTGGGTTTTCACCTGCGAGACTTGGCCATATCTCGCGTATGTGTGATCCCGGCCTAACTGGAGGAAACCCTCTCAAGCACAGGGAGAACATACACATTCCTTGCAGATGTTGTCCTCGGTGGTATTTGATCCCGGACCCCAGCACTGCAAGGCTGCATTGTTAACCACTGAGCCAGTGTGCTGGATGCTTTTTTTCTTTGGGTCTTTGTGGTGGGGAGTCCCAACTCTTTACAAGATCATCTTAGGAGACTCGAACCTGTCTAGAGCTTACCCTTCAAATCTACAAAAAGGGAAAGACAGGGTAAGCCTAAAGTCTCCCCTCTCCCCACATCCCCACCTCCACTCCCCCCACACACATAAGCTAAAAGGCAGCGAAAATTTCTTATTTTGACCATTGATAGATTGTTGTATATTTTCGTGAAACAAATGATGTTTACCATCCGATTCCGGACAAATTATATTTCCAGATTTCATCAGCAGCCGAAAAAACTAACATGGCTGATGTGATCTGAGATTTTTTTTTTATATAGCATTAATGAACAGCAGTCTGTCTGACTGACCTATGTGTACGGTGGACTTAAAGGAAAATGAGTCGCCCTCCAGGGCCTAGGGGTACTCGGTACCGGGTCCGGTTGCTAAAGGGAGGTCACTGTGACGGCGACCCGGTCCATGGCCCTGGTCGCCCAAGTAAAAGGGGAACAGTCTTTAAAGGGGATGTGAAAATAATAAAAGTTTGTCATGCCACCTGTGACCGACGCTGCTTAAAGTGGTCCTCTGTGGGCAATGGTTCTGCAGATGGTGTCGCTTCCCACAGGTGAAGCGGGATCCTCAGGGCTCCCGGTGTGTTTGGCCAGAGCGGTGTGGTGCCTGAATAAATGAAGGACACGGGGTTGCAATGTCTTTACCTGGTTTACTGTTGCCAGTCAATTTCAGTCCAGGGTACTGGCAACAGGTGATGGTGGAGTTCAGGCATCCTGGAAACTGTTTGAACCCCCTTGGTCAGGTCAGATTGGGAGCCTTCCACTATGCACTGAATATTAGTGCCTTGCTGCCTGCGGCTTTCTGGCAAGGTACTCTTTCTCTCCTGTCCTGGGACAGTAGTAACTGCACGGTAAGCAACTCGAGCTGTTTCCTTGGGGTCTCTATTCACGGTGACTCCGGGCTCAGGTTGTTGCTGTACCTCAGGTGTAATGTGGGATTTGTAGTTCCACACAGCCTCGGGCTCCCGGTGCCCAGTTTATGTGCTCACAGCTCTCCTCTAGCTCCCGACTTCTTCTGTGCTCCTCCTCTGTTCCTTGTCTGCACCAGACTAACTAACTCCTCCAGACCAGAATGTATATAGGGAAGTTCCCCTAAAACCAGGTTCAGAGCTCCCCCTTCTGGCGTAGAGTCAGAATGTGTTGAATGTACAGCTTACCTGCCAAAGGGATTCTCCTCGTTTCCAGGCATGGCATCACCCTCCCCAAGAGGAAGGCAATACCACTGTGGTACCTGAACTCTTGGGGTGCCACAAAAAAACTTCAAAATCTCCCAGGGATGAAGGAGAAGGGAGTTAAGAAACCATAAACCTTTAAATGTTGAAAAATTTGTTCTAGAATTTGTCTTTTCGCAAAAATATATGTATGCTCAGCTCACCTCTTAAGGTACCTTCACACGAAACGACATCGCTAGCGATCCGTGACGTTGCAGCGTCCTGGCTAGCGATATCGTTTCGTTTGACACGCAGCAGCGATCAGGATCCTGCTGTGATGTCGCTGGTCGCTGAATAAAGTCCAGAACTTTATTTGGTCGTCCGATCGCCGTGTATCGTTGTGTTTGAAAGCAAAAGCAACGATACCAGCGATGTTTTACACTGGCAACCAGGGTAAACATCGGGTTACCAAGCGCAGGGCCGCGCTTAGTAACCCGATGTTTACCCTGGTTACCAGCGTAAAAGTAAAAAAAACAAACAGCACATACTTACATGCGTCCCCCAGCGTCTGCTTCCTGACACTTACTGAGCGCCGGCCCTAAAAGTGAAAGTGAAAGCACAGCGGTGACGTCACCGCTGTGCTGTTAGGGCCGGAGCTCAGTCAGTGTCAGGAAGCACAGGAAGCAGACGCTGGGGGACGCATGTAAGTATGTGCTGTTTGTTTTTTTTACTTTTACGCTGGTAACCAGGGTAAACATCGGGTTACTAAGCGCGGCCCTGCGCTTAGCAACCCGATGTTTACCCTGGTTACCCGGGGACCTCGGCATCGTTGGTCGCTGGAGAGCGGTCTGTGTGACAGCTCTCCAGCGATCAAACAGCGACGCTGCAGCGATCGGCATCGTTGTCGCTATCGCTGCAGCGTCGCTTCGTGTGAAGGTACCTTTATACTGCTCCGGATACAAAAAACCTCTCCTGGTTGGACTTTGATAAGCGCAAGGATCATTCCCAGGAAAAAAAGGATAGGTAGTCCAGCACTCAAATTCAAGAATGGTATCTTAAAAAATTTAACTTTATTCAATACATATTAGGGTAAAAACGAGACATCCTGGCAAACACAAAAAGCAAAACTAACATTGGTCTATGGTTTTAGAACCGGTGTGTTTGAACATTTCTTGGTCATGGCGTTGAACTGTTCAGACACACCAGTTCAAAATACAAAGGCCAATGCTAGGATTTTGTTTTGCCAGGATGTCCTGTTTTTAATCGTGTGAGTGTTTTTACCCTGGTTTGGATTGAATCAAGTTATATTTTTTACTATGCCATTGCTGTAGTTTGAGTGTCATATTACCTACCCATTCTTTACCTGGGAATGATCTATGATTTGGTTTTTAACAAGAGCCTGCTTCTTTCTTTGCTATATTTCACATAAACTTGCCTAGACATCTCCATACCTACAAAACCAAAGCATGCAGGATCATCTTGAATGTGCCTCCAAGTCATATGAGAGTTGTCCAATGATATGTTTTTGGTTTTGCATTGTTTAGCTGGAGACTGTCATGTGGAAAATATTTTTAGGACTTGTCCACAGAAAAAGGTCTCCCAACTCTTTTGGCCACTTCCTTTTTGCAAAGGACTAATCCTTCCTGTCTACAAGCAAGAAAGCAGTCATAACTAGGTTTTCCCCTCACTCAGGCTAGGTTTGTGTGCTATGCTGGTCAAAAACGCTGTCTCCAGTTATGGAAAGGGTAGCGCAAACCTAAGAAAACCATTTCTCTTTCTAGCAGGGTGTACGGTATGGAGGAAACCAAAATAAATATTTATTCCGAATTGTAGTTTTCAGGGAATACTGGTTCTCCTTTTGGCGACCATCAGCTGAAATTGGCTAAACAATGTTCCCTGGGGGTGTGAAGCAATATGCAAATTAGCTCCTCAGGATGCAAAACATTGTTTCTTGTCATTTATTTTCGGTAGCTATTCGGTAATTAATGTCATACCTTTTAATGAAAATTGCACAATGACTAAAGATGTTGGTCAAACCAGGGTCTTCTCCAAAAGATGCCAATCTGTGCTTTGCTCTGTTCTTATGATGGTCAAAAAAACAAAAACGCCCAATTTTACATTAATGAAAGGCAAGAGCCTTAAAACTCTTTTCTACATTTGGGTCGATCACCGATTTTATATGGTAGCTACAAGAGTTGGAGTGACGTAGAACCCAGTCCATTAGTCAGGTCATAAATCTGCAGCTTATAGCCCTGAAAACTGCCTCTTACCTGAGAGCATCCTCGACTTTTTTGATTAGCCAGCACATATGTGTAAGCAGGTGTGCGGGATGCAGTGACAGACAGGAGGCAGAGCAAGGGTTAACAATTTTACTTTAACAGGGTGATACTCCATGCAAGGAGGCAAACAGTTAAACAGGGAAATAAACAGTTAAAAGACAGAATGAACGGTTCAATGGTAAAATGATATGCAGGGTTGAAAAACCGTAGATTCAGTAATGGCAGTTCCTTTATACACTTATCGTGTCAGAAGTTTCACTGACTGTAGATGCTGCTTGAAAGTCAGTATCACTGACAACAGGTGGTACGGTACTTGTCCAAGAAGGTCCTGCTGGTAACGATGGTCTGTCTTCTGGCAGCAGTGGTCGGTGTCCGGTACCTTCCACTGAGCCCCTAGTCCATAAGTGGCTGCGGCCAACGCAGGCAAGGATGCCATACTGTCAGGGTTCTGATTGTATGGTGTGGCAAAGTACGGCAATGTGGGCAGCAACAAACAGTCCTGCACACTGCCCTGGCTCTTAAGCTTACGTGAGGCACTCAGCTGAACAGGGCTTCCGGCTCGCTCCCTGTCACTGTGGCAGGCTCTGGCAGCATCCTGGCAAATGGCCAGCCCCGTTTCGTCTCAGCCCGGCTGCGCACCTCATGGAGCATGCTACGCATGCACCTTGCCCCTCTCACGGCTGGCAGGAAAGGTCAAGCGTGGCCTGCGCTATATTGATGCTCGAGGGCTGGACCACTCACGTCCCCCTGTTGTGCGCTGTCTCTTTCCGCCAAGTGTCTCTCTAGACCACCGGGTCTGTCTGCTGCAGTCCGTCGCAGCAACGGCGGGACGGGTGCGGAGCATGCGGCTTGCCCTGCTGCTCGTTCCCTGACGGCAGGGGCCTCTCTGCCGCTTCACGCGCTTTCTCCCTCAGCTTCCAGCCGGATTTCCACTCTAAACATGCCCCCTCTTCCTAGCTCATGGGGCCTGTCCAATCCCCTATTCCTTTCCCCAGGAAACAGGGGATGCAACCTCAACAGTTCTGGACCCGGCTCAATACAGGTACTCGCAGCCTTGTTTTCCTCCTTACACATGTGCAACACGACGCAGTAAAGAGATCATACTAGGCTGGCTAGTCAAAAAAAGAGCAGCAGATGTCGACAGATAGGTAGTTCTCAGCGTTTCGGTTCATGGGTCACAGATTAGTGACCTAGCAGATGAATCAGATCCTGCAAATCTATTTCACCAACTCTAGTAGTTACCTTCAATAGGTGATGCCCAGGACAGTTTTCTTCCTTCTGGAAACGAACTAGTTTACACATCATCTGCATTTTTGGGATTTGGACCCAATATGGCTTTTTTTAGTACCCTTTCTTTTCTATTACTAGTACCTATTCCCAACATCTTTTTGCTTGCTTTTGCTTAACCTGCTTTGTGGCCCACTTTGTATCCACTCATCCTCCATCTGAAGACTGGCTTCCTTACTTGCGGGCGAGGTCGTCTACCATGATGCATTAATGCAAACTGATGTAACATGAAATATGACATTTGCAGTAATGAACATTCTGCGATACTGACACACAACTCTGATTCCTACCCCCAAGATACAAGTCCTATTCTTTGTTAGAACAGGTTAGAAAGATGTCACTGGGGGAGGAGAACAGATGTTCACCTATAATATTCTTCACTAACTCCATATGAAAGTACTGGGAGGCGGGTGGATGAGTCTAAGGGTCAGTGCAAGGTTACACGTGGGAACGGGCATCTGTGGTAGAGGAATTTACTGACTGCTGTTTACTTAAATGAAAGCTAGTAAAAGTCTTTTAACAAGAGGCAATTAAAAGAGACAGCTGCAAGAATGTCGAAAGCTTGGAAGTCTTCTTTCCCAGTCCTCCTCCATAGACTGAAATCTTTCCACTGCAGGTCAAGGAAATTTGACTGTTTTATTGCAGCAAGGTACACGCTGCTGTGGACCAGAGAAATTTTTGCTCAGGACATCCTGGCTCATTCTTAAAAGCAGTTGTCCAATTTGTTGGCAGGATGTGTCTTAAATGTCTGATATATGCGATCCCACCACTATGATCCACATGTATCTTGAGAACAGGCCCTGTCACACACCTCCGGGAACAGAGAGGTGGCTGTGCACGAGCAGCTTTCCCAGTTAAGTTGTATATTAATTGTGAAATTGTAGAGGAGAGGATCCTCATTTCAACAATGCACAGTCTTATGATTGTTGGCCGAGATGATGGCACCATAGACTGGAAGAAAGGGTCCATTTTGGTATTGATAAACTATTACCACGGTGGTCACCTACTTTGAGTCATGTAGACCACCATCATATGACTTCTCCCAGCACTGCTAGAGATTGACAGGTCTCTTCCTTAGTGAGAGATGTGTCAATCATCACTAGCTAGCAGTGTTGGAAAAACATTCTGGGGACAGCGGTGGACTACTCTGGTCTTCTGCTATGGTCCCCTGCCAGATCTTCAAACCTACTGTATTCTCACCCATCCCTTGTAGATTGTGAGCCTTCGCGGGCAGGGTCCTCTCTCCTACTGTACCAGTTATGACTTGTATTGTTCAAGATTATTGTAATTGTTTTTATTATGTATACCCCTCCTCACTTGTAAAGCGCCATGGAATAAATGGCGCTATAACAATAAATAAATAATAATAATAATAAATAATAATAAATATTTTCTCAAACGTTGGAGTGTTCAAAGAAAACTATACCTGACGTCAATCGTATAATCAAGCTCTGAATCTTGCTGCCCAAATCATGACTCCACTAACTGATCCCCTTTAGGGACAACCAGTCGTCCCCTTCAAAAGTTCCCAAGATTAAAACCCAATAGAAAAAAATATATGTATTGGCTGTATTTTTAGGCTTGAAAAAGGCCAGGTTTGGGCGAAATGTTGCTTTGCTCTCTCGTTGTTGTGATTTATTTTTTTTTTTCTTTTTATGGAATAAGGATCAAATTTTTTTAAGGGTTATCCTCTAATGCGTCAGCGTTTCTGGATATTCTATTGTTCTGGGATTAGTGGGAGACCCTACCAAACAAGCACAGAATCCTATCACTGGTGCATGGGATTTGGACATTGGACTAAAACTGAGCTGCTATACCACGCACAACCTGCGGACAGGTGTGGCACTGTTTTGGGGACAAAAGCAGTCATTGTTTTATAATCCTTTGCAATCCCTTTAAATGAAAAGCTGGATATTGTGTATTTGTGTGTGTTTCAGAGACTTTAAAGTTTAAAGATCTCAGGACTTTGGGCTAAAAGTAGCCCCCCCCCCCCCCCCCCCCCCTAGAAGTCAGCAACTTCTAAACTAATTTATCTTAAGGCCCCGTCTCACATAGCGAGATCGCTAGCGAGATCGCTGCTGAGTCACAAGTTTTGTGACGCAACAGCGACCTCCATAGCGATCTCGCTATGTGTGACACGTACCAGCGATCAGGCCCCTGCTGTGAGATCGCTGGTCGTGTCGGAATGGCCTGGACCTTTTTTTGGTCGTTGAGGCCCCGCTGACATCGCTGAATCGGTGTGTGTGACACCGATCCAGCGATGTCTTCACTGGTAACCAGGGTAAACATCGGGTTACTAAGCGCAGGGCCGCGCTTAGTAACCCGATGTTTACCCTGGTTACCAAAAAAAACAAACACTACATACTCGTCTTTCGGTGTCCAGGTCCCTTGCCGTCTGCTTCCTGCTCTGACTGAGTGCCGCCGTACAGTGAGAAGTGAGCGCACAGTAGTGATGGGCAGTCCGGCTCTTTTTGGTGATCCGGCTCTCATGGCTCCGCTCACCAAAAAGAGCCGGCTCTTTCGGCTCACGAATCGGCTCTTTTTGGATCCCTATTGACTATGTGTTCAGGCGTCCGAAACTCCGCCCACCTACCGCAAAACTCCGCACACTTCTTAACAGACAATTAAATTGAAGAGTGGGCGGGGTTTTGCTCAGGTGGGCGGAGTTACGCCTCCCGAAGTCCGAGATTTTACGCCCAGTGAGAGCCATTCAGGAATTTTAGTGGCTCTCACTGGTGTGCCGGCTCCCATCGTTCACAGCAAGGAGCCGGCTCTTTGTGTCGGCTCGTTCGTGAACGACACATCACTAGAGCACAGCAGTGACGTCACCGCTGCGTTCTGCTCTCACTGTACGGCCGGATCTCAGTCAGAGCAGGAAGCAGACGGCAAGGGACCTGGACACCGAAAGGCGAGTATGTAGTGTTTGTTTTTTTTGGTAACCAGGGTAAACATCGGGTTACTAAGCGCGGCCCTGCGCTTAGTAACCCGATGTTTACCCTGGTTACCCGGGTGCTGCAGGGGGACTTCGGCATCGTTGAAGACAGTTTCAACGATGCCGAAGTCGTTCCCCTGATCGTTGGTCGCTGGAGAGCGGTCTGTGTGACAGCTCCCCAGCGACCACACAGCGACTTACCAACGATCACGGCCAGGTCGTATCGCTGGTCGTGATCGTTGGTAAATCGCTTAGTGAGACGGGGCCTTTAGGCCAAGGGGCCCTTCAATCCAATTTTTCTAGCTCGCTCTTGGACTGATGTTATAAAAAGGAAATTACTGTATCAGTATGTTTATGGCACATGGGGAGAAACTGGAGAATCCTACGGAAACCCATACAGGTTACAGTTGAACATCCGAGCTCTGAGGACATGGACCTCCATATAGTCAACTCCATTTCCTATTTGGTGACCACTGAGCTACCTTAATCTCAGAACCATTGCTGACTTTTAGTAGTCATTTTGGGGTTCTATTGGCTCCTGCTTTCTGTAGTGTTTTCTCAGATTTGCGGCATAAATCATGTCTGACAAGAGATAAAGTTGGCTTATTGTGTTGGTAATAAAGCCCGGAACATGTTCTTGCTGTTTGCTGCAATTACTTGGTGAGTGAGGCTCACTGTGTATAATAATAATAAGTGATCGAGAGAGTATTAAAGAATAGTGTCCCAGTGGGTGGCTGGATATGTAAAATTTTTGCTGATTGAGCCCATCTTGAGCTAAATCGCATACCTGAATTATCAGGTTAACCCCTAATGGAAACCACTCTTGAGGAGTCTTTCAGATGAAGAAATGATTGGAGGGCTTTTCCATCTTTATAGATCTGCAGTTGACCATTTCAGGCATTTGCTCCATATATACATGGAGCTTTGGACAAATTGTAGGAAAAAAATATTTTTATAGTCTTGGATTTTGAGACCAGTGGAGACTACGTCCAAGCTTGGCCTGCTCATTGGAGACAAAGACCTACCTAGACTAGAGGAACTAAATTCACCTTCATCCCTGTTCTGGAAGGGTAGTGACCACTACTCTGGAGAATTTTTTTTTTTACAGAGTTGTCAATTTTATTCCTGAGTAGAGTAGGTGGAGAGGAATCATCCTCCATCATTTATTGCATCAGTTGTTGTGTAAGGCAGGGCCATATATCACTGGTTTCCTGCATGAGATAACCCTTCCAGCAGACAGTTCAAGTCTCGAGGGCACAGCAGGATAAGACAGGAAGAATGGCCGCCACACGCTATGAGATTATGATATGCTATCTTGTTTGGGCAAAGGTCTAAACAAGGACTGTGCCGACTATCATGGCGTAGTTTGTAACCAGAAGTAATTATTCACTGTAAACATTTTTACATTATTTTTTTTGCGGAAAATATACCACTCCCAACCATGGGCCGTGCTTGGTATTGCCATTCAGCCCAATCCACTTCAATGCTAAAATATAAGCAATACCCTATAGATTAGAGAAGTGCCTTCATAGAAAAGTATTAACGAGCTGTTGATGTAAAAATTGTACAACGAAAATGTTTGTAGTGGTCAATGCCAGGCAGTAGCTGGCCAAGCCTTTTCGATTTTATGTTAAAATCATTTTCACCATGATGGGCGCTAATTTCCCATGGATTCAACCACATAAAATGATCTCGCCTATGGCTTAAGTAATGGGTTGTTTAACTGATTCTGGCTAATTTTTGGTGTCTTGACAACTTTCTCTGTACTAGTGTTACCGGTGAATGCGATGACATCTAAAAATCATAGTCAAAAAGATCCAATATCTACAAATGTTGGATTTGTGTTTGTTTAAATAATCGTATCTCCCCTTAACTTTTATTATTATTTATTTTTTTCATTTAAAAGCAAATTATGTATAGCTTTTCCCTCTGCCTATAAATCTTTGTGTCTCAGGAGATCAGCCATGTCCCCTCATCTCCTCCTTCTCAGTATGCTGTATTTAGCTATGAGACCACTGGCTCCAGCAGGAGCCTCCCCCCTTTTACCCTATATGCAAGATGAAGCCGTTCAATCGCTAAATTCACCTCCACAGCCAGTGTGCAACCTGAAATGGAGCAGATCTGCTTGTTCTCTGTAGGATTTATACTAGACTGTTAATTCCAGGACTATCCTTCTTGATTATCAAAAGCAACAAGTGTTCCTGCGAAATGCTCAATTCCCAATAACTGTCCGGTACAAACAGGCTTCTGATCACCTGGTGAATAATAAAAACTCAATGTTCGTTAGGTGAAATGATCTTTTGGATTGCCCAAGTAATCATCACTCTCTGCAGCACATTAACTGAACGTGCTGCCGAGAACCATGGCAGCCTGTGCAGACAGAAAGATCTATTACTGATCATCCGGTGTATATCTAAGCATTGTCTGCCTGTCTAAACGGGGCTAGTAAATGACAGTCGGCAGCAAATATGTAGCCAGTTGGCGGTCTATACCATGGCACACCGACTGCTGTAAATGCACCTTTATAGAAGAAAAACAACAAAAAATCTAGACCTGATCAAGAGGAGATCGTCTTTGTTTAAGGGACAGTAAATGTTTAGAGAGATAGTTATGTAATCACTTTGAATTAGTCGGTGACTAATCATTTCTCCCTGTGACAGTGATCAGATGACACATCTCTGTATGTGTGTGTGAATGTTTATTTTTTTATCTTTTAAAATAAATATAAATTCTGTAATATTCTGTTTTTCAGGTTATCCTCGTTTTTCCACTTTTTTACCCATGAGCCACTTGGACCACGGAAACAGCAATGTTCTGTATGGACAACATCGCTTCTATGAGTCCCAAAAAGGTAATGGTTGTACTAAGTGTAGAAACGGTGCCCCTAGTGGTCATGCAAATTATGCGGGTTACCTCTTTATTTATTTTTATTTTTTTTATTCTAATGACCCTATAGGCCCGATCCCTCCAGTTTCCTTTTATAGGATTCCAACTCCTTTTATGTTTTACCCATCCCCAACTAGTTATCCCTCTGTTACTGTAACCAATCATGTTTATGGTACATTGCTTTGTGTGAATGTTCATTATTCCTCCTCCTCCTCCCTATAATTCATTTATGGCCGCTCAGTCATCCTTTAAAAGGTGTGAAATGAATAATACAAAAGCTTAAGTTGTGGTTTAGATCCATCAGTATGTATGATGTCATTGTGTATGAGCTCAGGGCTAATTTGGAATGAAAACCTATTTATGGCATAAAAGTTCCTTTGTGTGCCTTTTTATAGGGGGGGTTTGATTATTTTATTTTTTTTTTCACAGAGAACAGCTCCGCACTAGTATGTGGCATTGCAGACTTGCCCTATTTATTGTATGAGGCTGTGCTGCAATACCAGCCATGGCCACTGAGTGGCGCTATAGCTAGAAAAAACTGATTTTTCTTCACCTAAAAGTAGACTGCCACAAATAAGGGATGATCAGAATGTGACACTTAACATAGTATTGAACCAGTCACTTGGATATTTAGATTACTTACTATAAAGATACCCCCATGCCTCATGCATACGTGTCCCAAGTGGGAAAATTGGGTAAAAGTGAAGAAAACCCAAGCAAATCCCAGGAGAACATCTTTATCATGGGTCAAAAAGTTGAACTTGTGGTCTCATCACCAGCCACTAGTGGCATCATCAGGCTCGGCCCTAGGTCTAGTGCCATCCTATAGTTGATTGATAAACTTAAATAATGACTCTGTTCCACTGTCTGGTTCACCGGGTACCACCATAAAAAAATAAAAATAAAAATGTAATATTACATTTTATGTGTGTGTATATACATGTGTATATTTTTTTTATTAATTTTTAATATATATACATATATATACAGTATGTACTATATATATATATATATATATATATATATATATATATATATATATATATATATATATATATATATATATTAATCTATTACATATCAAATTGTAAAAAATAGAAAAAAAATAAGTATAATAAATTAAAAATAAGATTATAATATTCATAGAATATGTCCAAAAATAAGGACAAAGTTAAAAAAGACAACAACAACAACAACAAAAACCCCTCCAATCCCGTCTGTACTCTGGAAGCTTGCGCCGTCCACCTGCCCGCTGCCATGTCATGCAGAAGTTTTGCTACCTCATTTGGCAACAGACAGGCATGCATGCAGAAATTCAGCATTCCCACAAGCCTCCACGCTCTTGATTTTTTTTTTTTTCCCCCCTTTGCAAAGTTATAACTAAGCTGAAATAACAGGACTGGACTTGAATTTTTTATGACCTGCGTTTACTTAACCTTCTCAACGTTCTGTATTACTTGCCGCATGAAATTCCTCCGGTAATCCCCCACTAATCTGTCCTTCGTTGCATTTCTGAGGCTGAAGAGCCAGCAGGAATAGCAAGTGGCGGTCTGGTGACAATATTAAGATTAGGAGGCAAAATAAAGAAATAAAGATGGGGGGGGGAATGGCAGACCGGGTTATGTTTTATCTTCCGGGATAGTCTCTAGCCATCGGGATCAAAAATGAGGCTAGCCAACATCTGCTGGGGAAAAAAAAACCGCTGCCGCTGGCCGGTAAGTCACCTCAATCTGCTCAGACAGCTTTGGCTGTAATAATTAGAGGTGGGCAAATCGGTAAAATATTGTTTAGCCAAAGGTTTAATTCCATATTGCTTAACCATGATTCTCTAGTATTAGGATGAAATACACATCTTTATAGACCCCTGTAGTTTTCTTTTTAGCTTTGGAATAGGAAATTTGCACAATTTTTGCAGCTTTGATCATCAACAACAATACAAAATATAATCATGATAATTAATACAAGAATATTCTAATGAAAATTTCAATAAAATATCTTATCACCATGTAAAAAAAATAAAAATAAACAATCAACATTGGATTTTTACCCTGGCTTTTAAGTCTAATCCTGGACTCACAATTCCTTTATAATACTAGTATTTGTCCAGTATCGGGCTTAGTGGCCAATGTGAAAATTGTGAAATTTCTATTTTTTATTACTTTTTATTTTACATGATATGAAAAAAAAAAACTGATTTAAACAATAAATCAATTTTCCTTTTTAAAGTTTCTCCTTGTGGAGAGGATCACCTTGGCATAGACAGATTAATAGGCCGTGCAATGTTCCCCTGAGAATTTAAATATGGAAGTATCCTATTCAGAGAGGAAGAGGACGGGCACTCTAGTGTCACCTATTGGAAGTAGCTATCCTAAATGTTCATATTGGCCCTTTTAATATTATTATTATTATCCTCATCAGGTTAATTATTTTGTCATTTGACGTTTTGTTTTTGACAAAATGAAATGAAAAAAAATAGGGGATTCAGTTTAAAGGGATTGTCTAGGATTTTAATGGACTTTGCTTCTTTCTTTCACGAAAAAAAATAGTACCACTTTTTTCAATAGGTTATGCATGGTTTTGCTGTTTATCTAATGTGTATCTCGGATGTACTGCCGTGAGTACCAGACAGGATGGGTTCTTATCATGTCCAGTTCTTTTGCTACCATTGTTGCCAATGTGATATTGCCATGACCAAGATGGCCAAATTTTGCGCAAGTGTTGACATACACCCAGGCTAATTTCTACCCAGGTTTCCCCAGAAATCCATTACAGTTGGCAACTATGATTGTTACTGCATCCTTTCTAGGGGATAGCGCAAATAAAAATCTGATTAATACTACAGATTGAATTAGAAAATAGCAGCATATGACGGGCATCAGTGTTTCCCATGTCAATGGACAGTTTGGTTGCTATGAATGCTTTGCCATTCAACCACAGTGAATTCAGTAGTGTTCGGTGTGACCGGATGAACGTTGGTGGAGACTAAACCTGACCCTATGACATCTACATATAGGAGTGGTGGCTATGTGTGGCCCATAAGTCTATGAGCATTACAAAGATGGCTATGCCAGCATAGCCTCATCACTTCACAATCTAATGGGATCGCCAACTGGTCATCAGATGACCCTGTTTTCTTAAAATCTTTAGGTCCCAAAGAGCAATCTATCCACTCTATATAAGTGACTAGCAAGAAAGAGGATACATGAAAGGCCTCAAGCTGGGCCTAGGTGATGTAGGACTTGAAGGGCACCACAAGCTTCCCAGCACTGAATAAACTAGTTAGGAAGAACAGCCTGGGTGGGTGTTTGGTGGTGGAGGCCTCTTGTTGCTATGTGTCACAACCTTAGCAACCAGTCTCTGATTGCGCAGACCAAATTTAGACGTACATTTAGATGGAGAAAAAAACTCTTTAAAAACCCTCTGGGGGGTAATATATATATATGTGTGTATGTATATGTGTGTGTGTATGTATGTGTATATGTGTGTGTGTGTATATATATGTGTGTGTGTGTATATATATATATATATATATATATATATATATATATATATATATATATATATATATATATATATATATATATATATATATATATATATGTATATATGTACAGGGGTTGGACAAAATAATGGAAACACCTGGAAACATCAACATATGTTAGTTTAATATGGTGTAGGTCCACCTTTTACGGCGATTACAGCCTCAATTCTCCGAGGTATGGATTCATACAAGGTGTGAATTGTTTCCAGAGGAATTTTAGCCCATTCTACAGTTAAAAAACCCTCCAGTTCTTTGAGCAACGATGGCGGCGGAATTCGATGTCTAACATGAATCTCTAAAATCGACCATAAATGCTCAATAATGTTGAGGTTTGAGGATTGTGGGGGCCAGATGAGATGCTCAACTTCATTAGAATGTTCCTTGTGCCATGCTTTAATGATTCTAGCTGTATGAATTGGTGCATTATCATCCTGAAAGATGGCGTTCCCCTCCGGGAACAGTGCTTGAACCATTGGATGCACTTGGTCGCCCAAATAGCACCCCAGATCATCACAGAACCTCCACCATGTTTTACGGTTGGGAGAAGTCAGTCTGGATGGAATGCTTCTTTCGGCTGTCTCTAAAGGTACACTCGGCCGGAGGTCGGAAATAGGGTAAACGATGATTCGTCTGAGAATATCACGTTTCCACTGCTCGTGGGACCAATTCTGGAGGTTTCTACACCATTCTAAACGCTTGGAAACATTTGTCATTGAGAGCAGCAGTTTTCTAATTGCATCCCTTCCGTGCAATCCAGATTTGTGCAGCTCCCGACGAACAGTTTTCGTGGAAACTGGGTTCTGTAGGTGTTCATTGAGCTCAGCAGTGATTTTCGGAGCCGTGGTCTTGCGATCCTCTCTCACAATTCGCTTTAGAGTCCGACGGTCTCTCTTAGTAAACTTTGACTTTCGACCGGACCTGTGCTTTGCTGGGGACGTTTTTCCTTCTCTTTCAAACACAGTCATTACTTTGGAGACAGTACCTCTTGACACGCCAAGCATTCGGGCACTTTCTGTTACACTAGAGCCTGCCATACGAGCACTAACAATTTGGCCTCTTTGAAAATCCGAGAGGTCTGCCATTGGTATCAGGTTCTCATCAATGTTCTTACAATTATGCAAAACAAACAGTTAATTTACATACACATATCACATAACACAAATAATCAACTAGAAAACATTACCATATGTCACGGTTTGCATGTTTATCACATGTCCGAAGATTTTGATGCCAAAACGTTAGGTGTTTCCATTATTTTGTCCAACCCCTGTATATATATAAACATGGTTTCATAAATAACTGTCCGTGTCTCTGTGACCCAGCTGAGCAGGTTCTGGATTTCAAGTCAGTTGTCAAAATAGGAATGTGGTCTGCCAGATATACATACATTAGACGAACTGGAAATCTGACCTTTTAGGTTTGTGTAATCGAAAATGTACAGTGATACTGTGGCCATATATAGCGGCCCGGTCGTTTCTCAGCGGGGTAGGGGAAAGATTTATTCCCTCTTGGTTATAAACTAGAACTCTTGTTTCCTGCGTCGGTGCCAGCTGAATGCCATGGTGTCTCTTTTCTGCCTCAGGCTTACAATTTGTCTCCATTAAAGTTGTATTTTGACTGTCCAGAAACAGGTGGAGAGAAGTCGCTGGAGAGTAACCCAAGCCCTTTGGGGGCCCAGTCTTGCTGATTTCAGGAGTAACTAGGCCCTGAACCTCTTTCTTGTGCTGACAGAGACATCTCCTAAACGGAGCTCACCTTTCACAATATTGTGGTTATCCCCTAATCTGGAGAAATAGCGAGACAATGTATTTTATATCTGTTTGTAGCCTTATGGAATGAATGAATCTGGAAACAAAAAGAAAAAAAGCTGGAAATGTTTTTGAAAAAAAACAAAACAAAATTAATGTGGAAATGCAGAGTCACATGCAATGTTTCCTGAGGGATAAATTTGTTTAGTTTCTCCCAGATGTGTTCAAGTGGACCTATCGCTGGGTCAAGTGTCCAGCTTTTGACATTTATTTTATTTCTGTTGCTCCCCTATAGTATACTGGTTTCAGTTTTCAAGTTTCTTTTTAAATCCACCATAGAGTTTCATAGATATGGGACTTTTTTGTTAGTGCTAGGGGCATGGCTCACATGCTAATCTAGAGGAGCATAAAGACATGCCCCAGAGGATACTGGGAGCCACACCTACTTGGTAAAGACCATAAAAATTAGTACTAAATTAAAAAAAACAACTTGTTTTTCTGAATCGGTATGGCAGATTAAACAAAAAAAAAAAAACAACAACAAAAAAAACCCGCAAAGCCAGGAGCAGCGAGAATAAAGTAGGTACAAAAACTGACCAATTTTGACCTGTTGAAAGGTACTCTTTTTTTAACGGTTTAGAACAACATGCCTGTGTAACGTGGCATGGGGCGGTAGTCGTGGGTGAGGTACTAGTTTCTTTTGCCCCAGCATGTTACATGAAGGTGGGGGTCCTAGCTTGGTGTGTACACTTAGTCTAAAGGGGACCTATGCCCTTGCAGGCCGCATGATGCCGGTGACTTCGGCTGACCAGGACTGAATGTTGAACAGTTCAATGAAGGAGATGACCAGTCCAAAATAAAAAAGTTTTTTACTAAGCTGCCACTTGGTGGGAACTGGGTACAGTAGATAGTAGGTGCATAATTTCACGAGCATTTCCTTTACAACACAGAGCATTCTCACACACAATCTCTTTACTTTTCCCACATTTACTTGCTTCTGCCTTAAATAGTCCCGTTTCCTTCGCCACACCCCAGCACGCTATTACAGTTCAGCTAGTGAGAGTCCTATTCTCAATCCGTGGTTCCACGTTCTCTTCCACGTTCTCTTCCACGTTCTCTTCCCTCTTAAGGGAACTAGTTTGCCTATATGGCCTGTACTTGGCTTCTCTGCTTCTGACACCTTCGAACTCCTGTCTGGGGCCCCCTCTTCATCTAAAATTTTTGTTTCTGTCCTGGCCAGTTACCTCTCTGCGTTATAAACTTTGGGCTGTTATAAACTTGGGGCCGTACTGCTAGGTGTCCTGTCCCATGACCTATCTTTCATTGATTACTCTGTCCTTCGCTATCCACTGCCTCAGTCTCGTGTCTACTCATTAGTCAGACCATGGGTCTGCTTTTGTGGCATGCTGGGCCCTATCTGACATCCTGACAGGAAACTGTCTCTGTGCCTTTACCTTATCCGATACCATTCTGGGCTAGTCCTAAACATGACCTATTAACTCTATTGTCACTATAACGTATGTCACAAAGCACATTACACATAAAAATATTTTTTCAACAATGCATTTGTCTTCAAGGGGGAATGTGGGCAGTATTTCCATCTTGTGATACCTGCTTTCTTCCAGAGTGAGCACCTCAAACGTTCACGAGGTGTATCAGGTTTTAAGACGGGAATGGGTGCATCTATGTCATCTATTGAAGTGAACAAGCCTAAATTACAATACCAAAAAACAACTAGTGGTCACATGTGGTGCTGTTTTTGGAACAGAGACTATCTTTTTCATAGCCTGGACATCATCTTTAACTACAATTGTAGGAATGCTAACTAAGCCCAATATGATTTGTTACTATGGCTCTGAAAGGGGTAGCCAATCAAATTAGTGTTTTTTGTTTTTTTTCTTGACCAGTTTTTGTAAATGTTATGTTGCGTTAAAGAATACCTTGTATTTGTATCATGTTGGATAATTGGTTTCCGATAGTGTCTAAAATAATGTTCTTCTCTTCTTCCAGATAATTTCTATTTGCGGAACCTTCCTGCCCAACCGACCCTGTTGTCAGCTAACCACAATTTTCCAAGTATTGCACGAGCAGCTCCTGGTCATCCCATTGGCTCATGTAGTCGGGACAGAGAGAACAGCCACATGCAGAAATCTTCTAAGGACAATGACCGTTATCTGGGGGGCACAGAGTTGAACAAGGAAAAAATGAGCAAAGGGGACCTGAAGGATAGGCACTTGGAGGACGATGGCAAGGAGAGGCAGAAATTGGTGTTGCCCATGTCTATGGATAGTCATTGTAAGGAGGACATGCACCAGAGAGGATCGTGTGATAACCGGACCAAGCATCTAAACTCTTGCCTAATGACCTCAAAGGTGCTCAATGGGGACCCCAGTAAAGCATTGCTATCCAGCTGCACTGTTGGGGCAGGGATGCCTCGTCAAAGTAGCCAGAATCGATGTGCCAAAGACATGAGATCTGACCGGTCATATCCCCAGCATGAGCCCCAACAACCTTACAGCGAGTGCCTAGAGCGGAGGCAAATGCTCCACCACTCTGTGTCATACACTGTCCCATCTAGTCTCCCCAGCATTCCTGCTCCACTTAACACCTCCACTGGCTCATTCCCCTGTCTACAACTTCATTCCAACTCGGACGTTGTATGCTCATTGCAAGACAAGTCTGGCAGGGATCTAAAGATGGGCAGGCCCACATTAGTGCCTTCTGTGGGGCACTTCACCGACAAAAGCCGGCCTTTTCAGGTGACCCAGGATAACTGCCATATGGACAGAGGAGGAGATGGAAAAGACAAGAGCCACAACATGAATTCTGACTCCCACCCTCCTGGGTCTTACATTAATACATTCTCCCATTTAAAAGCAGAGTCTAAAGGGGATAGGAGGTCGGAGTGGCCACCGAACACAGCCGCAAGGATCAAAAACTTGGACTTTTCAAACAGTGGAAATTCAGAGACTGTTATGCAGAGAGGCATGGATAAGGCTTCATACTTTGAAATGCCTGCCCCACAAGACTGTCCCCGTCCTAATAACCAGGATGCACATTGTATAAAAACCAGCCAGTCCTGCTGCACTTTAGACCGGTCTGCCAAGGACTCCCAGGTGCACAGTAGTTCTCAAAAAGTTGCAAGGATACGGCACCAGCAGCACAGACCAACAGAAATGGAGCAAACGCTAACTGGCCAAGATGGGAAAAGAAAAACCATAGAACTCAGCTCCTTGGGCTACAATGGTCCTCATTTGGGCCCATGGACAGAACCTCCCATGTCTATCGGTGAGGACAGAAAGAACTCTTACCTTGATCCCTTTAGCACAAGTTTACAACAGGCTGCACTGATGACTCCAGGCCCTCCTCTAAGCCAGGAAATACAAGGCCCCACTGATGAGGTGTCTGCCATGAAAAACCTGCTTAAATACAGCAATCAAGCACTTATTGTGGGTCAACGGACCCCTTTTGTGGGGTTGGGGAACATGAAGACCAGCTGTTCCCATCAAGAAATTAAATTCCACGGAAACAACAAGTGCCAGCCAGAACAAGAGAGAATGGACTGTGCCCGAAGTAGAGAGACTGACTCCTCTCATGGAGAAGGAGAGGTCAGGCAACCTCCTGTTGGCATTGCTGTGGCGGTGGCACGACAAAAAGATACCAGCAGCCGCCATGAGTCAGCTTATGGTTCAGGTTCAAGTCGACAGAGCAGGAATAACGTGTCTCAGAAAGGTGGGTACGATTAGAAAGGGAAAAAAGTTTGTGTAGACAATTTATCATCGCCATGTTCTACCTGAGGCAACGATGACCCAAATATTTGTTGGCATCCCAATTGTGATGTAGGTTTATTGAATTACCCACCACGTTGCCAATATTTCATTTTGCATTAGCCTAATTTTCTACCATTATAACAATGGCCCATAGATTTATATCGACATCGTGACTGAAATACCCCCAAATCTGACACCACTGCCTCCCACATTGATTTGGGCACTGTGTGGGAGAGGATGTCCTACACACGAAGCATTGCGATTGGTGTATTCCCTAACGGAAAGTAAAAGTATATGTTGTGGTCACGTGTGCAAGAGTTCAGACTGTTAACTAGTACATGACTGAATCTTTTGCCGCTCTGGAGGTATGACTCATGCCCCGAAGATCTTCCGGTTTGGGGAAAAAAGTATTATCTGGATTTGAGAGCACTTATTCTGAAGACAGGCAAGCTAATCTAAAACTATAGTGGTGTCAGATGAATGGGACTGCTATTAACACGTGGAGCAACGGACACCCAAACCTTTACTTTTTGCCAGGAGTTAGTGGCTAAGTTAAGAAACCTGTTAAATCGGGATTTGTACAGTGGAGTCCACTGAGAGGAAGCATTTTGCGAGCGGGAGGCGTAAGAGGTTCCTGTCTGATGTGTGATGTGATGAGAGTGATGTCACCATGTGGTTTCGGGGGGACCAACTGAAAGGGAGGGTTTAGGGTGTTGGCATGAAAATAATATCTGGGGTTACCAGAAGCCCTTGGCTTGCTTAGAACACATTGCTTTTATTATCCGGCCTGTGGACCATTCTCCCAATGAGACACAACTTCCAGTAGAGAGTTGTTTAGTCAGTTGGCAAGACCATCAGAATTAAGATTTTAACCTCTACATGACCTCACATCTTGGTGGACTAAAGAAATTACAAGTGTCATTTCTCAGTTTTAACGGTATCTTATCTTCTTCTAATGGGGTGCAGTTTCTTGTTCTGGAGACTTAACATTTTGGTGCAGGGAGTTACACTCCAGATAATGCCCTTCTTTGAAAAAGTATGCAAATTAGTTCTCACCAAGATCGAAAAACTTACTTTTTTTTTTTTCTTTCTAATGGATCAACTACTTCTTGGCCCACCAGCTGTACAAGAGGATGAGGTCTACCCAAAACCAATACTTCTGGTCTCTTCTAAATTGTGTCCTAGCCATGTTCCCAAACTATTATATTTGAATAATATGTATTAATCAACCGACCTAATCTTTATAGTCTTCATGTCTAGTTGATAATTTGGTGGTGCCGACATTCTGAAGATCATGCTTATCATGAATGGACTTTGCATGAGTAAATATACCTCTGTCTCCAGAGAAGTCAACACCTTCTCCATAGAAGATGTGCTTTGGTCTACATGAATAGCCTTTTTGTGTTTACGCTGACCCCTTCCATTCTTTTTGTGTAGGCTCTGGTCGGTCCATGCATGTGATTGACCTGGACGCAGAAGAGGAGAGAAACCGTCTTTGTGATGATAGGCTGGGGATCCCCAGCAGAGACCTTTTAATGCAGTGAGTAGCTGTCAAGTCTATACAACAGGCTCCTCCCAGCTATATCCCAGGAATGTGAACTCCTAATCCTGTTTCACACCTTTCATGTCCCATTAATTTTAGAGAAAACAAGGACCTGGTGGAGTTTGCAAGAATCCATCCTTCCAGTGGTTGTCCTGGTGATCTGACTCCTCATCTTATGATAGCAAGCAGTTCCTCTCTTCAAGCCAGCCAATTAGGAGCTGACCCTACACCACATACGCACCCAACCCATCCCCACTGGCTGCCCAGAACAAGGAGTCCTTCCATATGGATGGGTGGCCCTTCGTACAGTGAGTATGCTAAATTCTTGATCAGGCTCCATGGGTTATTTGCCCTAAGAACAGTGCACGGCTAAAGCAGAACTAAGCGTAATCCAAGCGTGCTAAGCTGATGCTGCACTTGTGTGCAGGCGTGAGCTTGTCCAAGACATACGCGCTCGAAGGAAACCGGTCTTCCTGTGTTAAGACAAATAAAATGGTGTTGAGTAACTTGGCACTCAATGCTATTCAGAAGTGCTCCCTTGCCCTGGCACTTGCAAGGATTTAACTGTAGCTAATCTATCTGCCACCAGGTATTAGTCACCCAGCTTTGCATCAGAACCTGCCCCCAGGATTCCCCCCATCTATGCCTAGTGCCATGCAACCAGTGTTCCCCCTATCACAGGAACCTCCTGCCCAACTGGTCATTCTACCTCCGGAGCCCTCTCCCCACACTGCTCCACACACTCTTGGTAAGTTTGAATGTATGTGCCAAGGTAAAGGGCTACTAACATAACAAATCATGTGTTCTTCTCTACTAGGTTTGGGTGCAACAGCGCCAACTAGTGGCCTTATCATCTGGAAAAATTGTTTTCTAATTTACAACATTTTGCCATAAATAATCCTAGTAGTCATACAAGTTTGGGATACCAGCAAAGTCTGACTGATGGCAACCAAAGAGCTGGAAATCTAAGATTTCAGTTACATACAACCTATTTTTTAATTTTATAGGATCAATTATGAAATTAATGCAATTTTTTTAAAAAGTGGCTTTACTGGTACAGAGTACTCTTTATGCTAATTTGTGGTCGTTGTCCCCCTTCTCCAGCTGATGTCATGGATCAGGCTTCTTTGTGGCCTCCGATGTACCCTGGCAGAGGACCCGCCTCTCACCTCCAGCACCCGGGACAGCTCCCGGTCTATTCACGGTCACAGTTTCTACGGCAACAGGAGCTTTATGCCCTCCAACAGCAAAGGGCAGCACAGGCTCTGGAGCTTCAGAGGCAGAGCCATCTTCAAGTATGTCAGACTCAAAGTTCTTATGTTTTAATGATTTTCCTCGATTCCACATGTGGTTCTCATGTAACATCTCCGTTCTTTCGATAGCGTAAAACCGAGGATCATCTGCCAGAATCTGATGACCCACCAGAAAAGGCTGCAAGGCCCCATAGTAAAGCAGAAAACTTAAACACTTCCAAAATCCACCCACCTCCCAACCTGCTGCTTCCACCACCCTCTGCCCCGGCACAACCTAAGCTTTCACCCTGCTCCCATTCACCTGCCCTACGGCCTCCGTCCAAATGCCCAACGCCCCGGCCACTGGCCCCATGCACTTTACCGGCCTGCCCTGATGGCAGCTCCATCTTGGTGCCCAGCTCACCAGCTGTCAGCCCCGTTCCCGTTCAAAACTCCAAGGGGAAAGAAGGAGAAGATCGAAGAGGAGAAGGGCAACCCCCTAGAGACTATCCCAAATCACTGGAACCAGGTAAATTCACATGTACAATGGCTTTTGTTGGCAATAAAGAGGTTAACAGTAGCTCGAAGGGCGAAAAAAAAATCCCAGGCTGAATGGGTGGTGGTAGGGATCCACGTATGCTGTTAAATGAATTGCAGTTCTATTGATTGCCTTTTAAATTAAAAACATATTTGCATACCGCAAGGCCTATTTGTCACCACGTCTCCTCTGCGTATGGTTGGAAATCTGCTCCCCTCCACTAGGTTCTGGCAGCTCCATGCCTGAATCATTGCAATGTATTCCAGGCACAATCAAACACTTATGGAGTTAAAATTGGAAGTCCTAAAGTCCCACTATCCTTTTTCTGGGAAAAGATTTGCCTTCTTGGTCCTGAATCCTCATTGGCTTGGGATCACAGAATATTACAGTCCTATTTTTAAGACTGGGCTGAGTCTTAACCCCAAGGTTATGAGTCACGAATGTCTCCTTGAACTGTTCTTGCATGAGGGAGGTAAGCTGGTAGAGTGATATTCTGCTCATCTGGCCATGCTGTCAGGAGGGTGGAAGGACACCATTAATAACCCAATGACGAAGAGCAGAGGTGGGAGGGCATTGCCAACTTCGGGCACCTTCAGAGCCTTTTCAAGATGGAGTAATAACATTTATTTCCTAGTCCTCAGTCTGTGTCAGCTGCATAAACACCCAGAAAACAGCCCGGGTAATGAGTCCCGCTGGCTTCATCCATCTTGTAAACCTGTCCAAACCACCCCCCACCCACCATGTCCATCTATCTCCCCTGCTTTCAATCATTCACCCTCCCCTTTTATGCAGTCTCTCACTTCATCCATCTAATGCTCGGTCTGGTCATGTCTCTACTTTTCTCTCCTTCCATCATTCCTCTCTCTTTTTTTTTTTTTTCTCACGCTTGCATCTTCCACTCCATTTCTCATTGTCGCCCCTTTCTTTTTACACCTCCCACGTCCTCCTGAATGGTGACTCTGTCCAGTGGTCTAGCAACAAGGAAAGGCCCAAGAGCTTTCATGTCATCAAACTTTCAAGTAATTCTTTTCCATCCATAATTGTCACCTTCCCCTTATTGCATCTTCAGATTTATTTTTCTTTTTTTTTTGCACTTGTCTTGCAGAGTCAGCCATTTTGCTCCACAAACCAGTCTGTATGTGTTATATGTGACTTTCTTATGCATTCCAAACAGATTCAAAGATTAACTAGTTAATTTTTTACCATATTTTGATTTGCAGTTATTATTCCTTAAAAGGGAACCTTTCACTGTTTTTTTTTTTTGTTTTTTTGTTTTTTTTTAATGGAGAACCTCCTACTATTGGTGCTGCTCCACAGAGTCTGGAACAGTTTTACTTTTTGTTCTGTGCCTCTCTGTTACAAAGATATGGCCCTCAGAAATAATGGTTCAAACTTTCACTTCAATCAACTGGGCATATGCCACAAAACTTCTCTGTGGGCGTGGCTGTGTTGTGATTGGCCAGCATTAGAGGACAAAAAGCAAATGTCCATAAAGAAGTTCTCCGATACACGCATTTGGGAAGGGCATAACTTTGGAATATAGGGGCACAGAAGAAAAAGAAAAACTGTTCCAGAACCAGTGGATCATTGCCAATTGGAGGAGGTACTCAGTTTAAATAAAAAAAAAAAATTATTGGAAGGTCACCCTTAAAGAGTATATCCACTAATGAAGGTTGCCTAGCCACACTGGGGCTTCCTGTTTCACTGAGTGTTTGATAATCCTGTCTCTTGTTCTCACGGTTTTGTTGCAATCCTATTAAACTGTGATCCATGTATCATGCATGTCCACTTTTTTGAAAAGACCATCTACGATGTATTTTTAATTCATTGTCCCTCTTCTTTAGAGACCACTCTTTTTTTTTTTTTTTTTTTTTTTTTTTTAAATAATAAGGTCATCCTTCATGGCATGAGATAAAGGTTGACCTTAGTTGTGTACATAGAGGATGTTGGACCCCATAGAAAAGATTAATTTTAAGTTCCAGCATACTGTTCAAGAGGACCTATGACTTGCTGTAAATGTGTAATTTTCTTATGTAGCTGCCGCTGTTCTCCTGAATCTGGCAATGGTTTTTCTTTTGTTCCTGCGCCACTCCGTTTTTGAGGTATAGCCGCCTGTATATAAGTATAGTCTTTTAGCCAAGTTGGTGTGGTCTTCAGGGCACCTTAATAGAATCGCTGAGGCCCTCACCCACTTAACTAATAATATTACATTTACATACCTGGAAGAGGGGGCAATATCTCAGGAATTGAGAACTGCAGGATCAAAAGAAAAGTAACTTCAAACTAAGAACAGCTGCATTTACACTAAGTAAAAATATTACATATTTAAGGAAGGTCTCCTTTAACCAATTATATGAGTGCGAAGCAGTGGTGCAGACAACCCTTTATATCGTGATCGGCACCAACTTAGAATGGTAGTCCGCAATTTCTGATTCTTTACGTAATTGACGTTTTTTGGCTTCACGTTCCTGATCCTGGCAAGAGGCAACAAATATATTTTAACTAATATTTGGCCAATTGTTCCTAAAAATAATTTTGCTTGTGATCATCGGAAGCTTTTTTTTTTTTTCTTTTTATCTTGGCCATTATCACCTAAATCCGAAAACAATTCAGCTCAGTTGTAGGAAGTAGAAGATGAATTGCACAAAATAGGAAATGAAGAAATAATTTGCTAAGATCTTAACATTTTTAGAGGCCTCCAAAAATTATCGGAAGATCTGAGCAGGAGATTCTTTCTTTTTTCTTTTTTTGCTTTGTAGGTTCACATATAGGTTGTCAAGCCTTTTGCTCATAAACTATACGTGCTTAGGGGTCCAGTTAAAAACCCAGAAGTGTTCTCTTGGTGATAAGATTGATCACGAACCAATATTACAATTTAAGGTTATAAGATATCCATTAAGTCAAAAGTATAATTTCTCCTAAATGGTGTGATTTTATTTATTTATTTTTTATAAAGGCTTGGTGTATTTTTGTTATTTTCATGGATTTTCTTAATTTTCTGTTCCACAGATCTGCCTCCTGGATATACCTACCCAGAGGTTGTCCAATCCTATACCTCTCCAACTCCCCACCATGTGCACTCTGCGGACCCTGCTGATCCTGAAACTATGCAAACTGCATCAACTGCAGCAGAACCTGAGCAGTCCAGGACGTTTACCCCTTCAAAAAATTCACCATGTCACGCCCCAGTTGCAGGGGACTCTTTGGAGGACAGCCAGGAATTGCCTCGCTTGGGTGAAACAGATCTAAGTGAAATTTGTAGCCAAGAACCCCAGGTCATTAAGTCCCAGGAGTGCGAAGAAAACATGGCTAGTGGGAGTTTGGATGAGCCTGAGACTAATGTGGAAGAGAAGGAACTTGTAGAGTGTCAAAGTTTTGACACAAATGAAGAAAAGGAACAAAGTGATTGTTGTAACACTGAGGGCACATCTGCTGAAGAGTTGCCAAACATTTCTCAGGAGCCACCTGAGGTTTCAGTAATTGTGGAGGAATCTGACGACAAGGCTATTAGTGATGTTGATCAGACTTTGTTACAAGAGGTCAATAACGACCTGGACTCTGGTGATGTACAGGCAGCAGACGATGAGCATTTGACTCCTTCACCACCTTGCTCGCCAGCTGATCCAGACCATCATGACTTCTATAGTCTGGATACACTCATAGCTGCCAGTATCTCCTTAGGAGAGCTCCCTTCCGATCAGGAAAAGGAGAACTTCTTCTCAGCTGCCGACTCTTCATTCTTCCCCACAAGCTCAGGTATTCACGGCATTGCTCTGCTCAGCGAGTTGGCAGATCTGGCTATTCAAGATCAGCTGCAAGATACAAAAGGTAAGTAAGCGTTACATTTTGTTACTACCAAGACTCCCCACTAGGTAGTGCACCTTTTGTGTTTTGGTCTAATAGGGCCAGGGACGACTGCTTAACTGCATCGTTTAAAGGGGATTTGAGGTACTCTGAAATCCGCCTACTTAAGGAGGGCCTGTCACAAGGTCAAAAGTGGGCAGTTTTTGCTCTCCATTTTTCTTTTTTTTAATTCCTGTATCTCTTCCAAGTTTTCAGTTTTTGTTTGTTTATGTGGTTCTAGAGATACAGGCCTTTTATATTTAGTGCTGTTTTTTTGGTCTTTACAATGGGGCATTGCTAACAGAATAATAATGCAAAACAGCCTAAAGACACGTCCCAGAGGATCCTGTGAGCCATGCCCCCCAATAAATTAGCACTGAATAAAAAGGTAGATTCAAAATGAAAAAATAATATTCACAGGAGCGCAGGGAATAAAATAAGAGCAAACTGGTCAATGCTGACAGGTCCTTTTTAAATGGGTTTGAAACAATCCCTTTTGGAAAGTTGACTCTACAGCTAATCACCATTGTCCTCTAGTAAAAAAGCATATTTTACTTGGGATTTATTAGTGGCTAGTTGGGCATCTCCGCTGCAGTGAAAATGTATGTCTGCATGTTGGCTACCTAGATGTATGATCATCGAAGAAACAGAAGGTCCTTATCGGCAGTCTTTCTTTTTGATGTCCATATACACTAATAGAGTATGTGGGAAGTGGTTGTCTTCATGTGACACCCCCTTAAGTCATCATGTTGCTCCTTTATCCCTCCCCCTTGGTTTACAGTTAACATCGTCTAGCTCGGATTGGCTTCTATGTATCTGCTTAAGCTCACCATTCCACCATTCACTTTGACAGAAAGATTACATTTACTTCTGTGTAGTAAATGCAACTTCACAGACAATAACTAGTTAAAATATGTATAATATATATTTTTTAAAATTTCTTGGCCTCATTGGCCACCACATTCAATAGTTGCTTCCTGCTAAACACGAGATCTCTTGGCCTGTAAGATGCGCATCTCGCTACTGAAGTCTACAGCATGCACTAATTATTTCTAATAAGGTGTGGATAGGGTTAATAGATACCCTTTGAAGCTCTTCCAGAAGTCTGTAGGGAAAATAAGGGAAGGGTTTTCTATACTAAGAGCAGTTAAAAGCCCGGGATCGTATGCACTTAATTTCCCTGCAAGCTCAGTATTGTCATCTCCTGAGAGATTATTAAACCCAAACACTGGAGCCCAGGCCTCTAAGAGCAGTGTGCTAGTTAATCACAGACTCTTACACTCCACAGGGACCCCGAGCCCCCGACCTTCCCCTCCAAAGTCACTTTTTTAGAGCAGCCATTAAGAGGGAGGATTTGATTTCCTAGTTCAGCAAATAAACACACTGCAGCATAGAAGTGTGCAGCGATATAGTGCCATCGTTCTCCCATCTCTTACTGGCCAATGTGCCGCCTGGGGCATGGCTTCTTTTTTTTTGGGGGGGGGGGAGGAGCTGGGTGGGGGTTTTAGTCTTTAAAGTTGATAACAAGGTCACTGATATTTAATATTAGACCTTTATCAAGAATGAAATAGGCTTTTGATTTGCCCAATTTTGGGGTCAATTTTGCAACTTTTTTAATTTAGTGAATTCCTTTTATTATCAATAGTTTTGGTACGAGATGGGTTTATTGTATCTTGTAAAAACTAGATCTACACATATACTAAAAATATTTGGGGTCTTAAAGTGCGTTATCACCCAAGACTACCTTTTTTTTTTTTCCGGATGGTCCATGGAATATCTTTAAAAATATTGACCAAAGTGAGGGGTTTCTGTATCTGATTACCCAATTTTCTAGCCCAATAGTGGGGTATAAGGGGAATAAGGGGTGGAGAGGCAGATACTCACAAGGTCTGAAGATGGGCAGATTCCACGGATTGATGTCAGACTCTCTATCTACTATGACCATTCATGGTCCACTCATTGACCGATTTATTGGGTCATTGTTTATCCCAAGACAACACGTCACTATGAATATCTAAAAATTTCCAAACATACCTATACCAAATAGTAATTTTTGTAAATAGAGACAGGTAAAAGTCCCATAATTACTTGACTAAATGCTAATTAGTTACTGAATTAATGCCTTTACATTTTCTCTCCTATGTTGAAGGACTTGGTAGACGTTCTAAAAGTCTTAACCATGTCAGCACCCATCGAGTCTCTGTATAATAAACCTTCTCTATTAAAGCTGTGGGTAAAGCTTTTCCATGGCTGATGAATTATAAACCATGTAGTATAATGGCGGTGATAATTAGCTGCATATTGCAGGCCGGCCCCTTTTGTGTGTCTGTCATGGGACCCATCATAAGTGTGTTGTCAGTTAGAAGACAGATGGGCACATGTGCTGGGCTGCGATATTGCACAGGAAGCCATACTTAAATAGGGCAATGTTCTCCCAAGTAGCTTTTAGTATCGATTGTTTTTTTGCCATCATGGATAAGGTAATGCACGGAAATGCAACCACATCAACCGTCTGGTGTATAGAAGATGGTTCTCTAAACACACTCGCGTGGGCATCTTTATGGGGAGCATTGGCAATAATTGGCAACTTGCGTGGTCCATGGGGAGTTGCAACACCTCTTCTTACACCTGTTTGTTTGATAGGATCATTGCATTAATGGCTCGGCTTTATCGTAGATGAAAAGGGATAATTTATTTTATTAATATAAGAGGCAAAAAAGTTCTGACCTCTAGAATTAAAGATTTGGAGTTTCGTATAACAAGGGCAGATGGTCATAGAAATATTTATATATCTAAATATATTTAATGGTAGTAGCAAATAATTATTATTATTATTATTATTATTATTATTATTATTATTATTTTGATAATATTCCATTAAAATTGATTTTTTGCAAACAATTTATGGTACCTTCCAAAAATGCAATTTTACTAAAAATATATTTGTCTAGTTTGCAGAGGGAGAGGGGGGAAAGATTTGAGACATGCCCTGCAAATAAGTTGAATAATGCTTATTTCTAAGTTTTTGACCTAATGAATTTAATTTTCTTTTAAATAAACCCATCTACATGAAATAGCTGTTTTTTAACTGAAATCTTTATTTTATGGACGTTTTAAATGTTTCCCTTTCAGTGAATCTATTTTTTTTTTGCTCATTTATTTTTTAGCTAGTGAAGATGATTTGGTAGTCTCTGATCTTCAAGTTTTTGCCACCATCGCTGCTGCATGGTCTCTAGCCGAGGCTGATAGCCTAGAAGGTGCTAAACCAACATGTCACCATACCTGCTGTCCGAAACAAACACCTCGTGTCCGCCTATCACGCCGGACGTATAGCTGGATACCTAAAACAAAGCCAGTGAGTGACATAGACCCATTTTTATACTGATGAAAATTGATTTTAAGTCCCACCCCTTTCTTGATGTTAGTACACCCTGTTCCCAGGAAACAATCACAAATTGATCCTCATGGGCAGGGTTTATGTACACACCACCCCTTTTAGTGATTCAGCTCATGGGATTGTATCCGCAAAATCAAGATTTTTGGCAAGTGTGTTTTTGTATTTTGACCATTGTTTCTTATTTGTCCTTAGGTCTGTCCACTGAAGGCTGCCATTGACCACCTGGACACTGAGGAGGTTGACATGCGGATCAAATTGGCAGAAATTCAGAGGCGCTATAAAGAGAAGCAAAGGGAGTTTGTGAAATTGCAGAGGAGACATGACCATGAGTAAGTAAATGTTTCTAGAGATCTGCTAAACCTGATGATTCAGATGGTTTGAAACAATCTTGGTGGAGGTTTTTGGGATCGCACTGACAGGACCCTTTTTTAAATTGGACTCTTCTCTCCATTTACAGTAAAGATGAGAGTTCTCGAAGTCCAGTCCGACGGGGTCCAGGGAGGCCAAGAAAACGCCCACACTGTCGAGCTCCCTCATCACACCGGCTTTACGAGAATAAGAAGACCAAGTGAGTTATCAGGAGATTTCTTTATGCCCTCTTAAATTCGTTGCTTGAAAATAGCCACCATGATGATGTGCAGTCCCTGAGGACTAAAATGTCAATGTTCTATGGATGGATCTGTCTACACTTCTTTCTGCCCCTTCTATTTATCTTAAGGCAGTGGTCTAGTCTAAACCTGCCTCTTGGTCCTTCACTTCCAAGCACAGGTCCTGTGTACACTCATTAAGACCAAGAGGAATGTGTTCCAGTCGGCTCAATTCTACAATGCAAATATTGCTTTTATTCATTAACCTGCACTTGACACTCATGGCAGATCGGCTGTTTCACTGTTTGGTTTGAGTACAGGTTTTTTACTAAAACAATAGAGTAATAAGAAATTACATTTTTAGCTAAGTCTTCAGATTTGAATTTCAAGGGTGACTTTTCATGCGATTTTCTAAAACTCAGCCCCAATCTACGTCATTGCTCTTTCGGACATGTCTATCCCATATAAGAAAACACGGTTAAACCCTATAAAGATTATTAATCATCTTTCTTTGTCAAATTTTTAGTGATTTATTTATTTTTTTTTATAAAGGAAAGATGTCCGGTCCCGCATGTCCTCTAACCCAGCATCATTCACCTATGTTTGGTTAAACTCCCTGCCTAACCAGCCCTGTATAACATTTGTCGGTAAAAATTAGGTTTAAAAAGCATTTATATTGTCCCCGTTTCCTATGCTAATTAGGGTTTCAACTAATCGATGGGGCGTTAGTTTCCCCAGACTAGTAAGCCATCTTTCCATGTTATCACGCCCCTGAAGGCATGAGAACATAATTTGTGCGAGCTGACACCATCGCCAGCTTCTTCAGATCTCACACACCGCACATTTCGGCCGCGTCACTGTGCCTTTGTAGCCGGGTGTATACTTCCTGGCTTCAGATGCTCCGTGCGCATGATCGGAAGTTCAGAAGCGTCACTGCCCCTCTGTAGCCGGGTGTATGCTTCCCGACTTCAGAGGCACAGGGCGCATGACTAGAAGTGCAGAAGCCATCTCCTGAAGTTCCTGTAATGCGCACTATGCCTCTAAAGTAGGGAAGCATACATCCAGAAACTAATGCCCCATCAATTAGTCAAAGCCCTAATTAGCATAGGAAACGGGGACAATATAAATGCTTTTTTAAACCTAATTTTTACGAAAAAATGTCATACAGGGATGGTTAGGCATGGAATTTACTCATCCCACCAAGGACAAGATCTGCAAGGAGTTTGTATGTTCTCCCTGTGTTTGCGTGGGTTTCCTCCGGGTTCTCCAGTTTCCTCCCACATCCCTAAGACATGCTGATAGGGATTCTAGATTGTGATCCCCAATGGCGACACTGAGTAAAATAAATAAATACATAAGAGAATGCTGCTGGGTTGGAAGGCATGGGGGACCTGACGGGTTCCCTTTAACTTTACCTTTTTTATTAGAATTTAAAATCCCCCAAATCAGGACATTTATATTATGGGAATGCCCATAAAATGTCCTCTTTGGAGCTAATTTGCAAAACTTCTAGCCTTTGAGGATTGTCCAATCAAACTCTGGACATCTAGCAGGTGTTTCTTTAAACAAAAGATGTAACTTGAGAGAAAAATGTATTTTTTGAACCCATTGTAAATGTCGCTGTTCTCCTGAATCCAGCATTGTATTTCTTTTGCTCCTGCTCCTCCTCGTTCCTAATATATAGCCCTCTCTTTCCTACATGTACATCTAGTCTGTTTATCCAACTGGGTGTGATTCTAAACTCTTCTCTGTGGGAGTTGTCTTGGAGGCCTTGCCCGCTTGGCTAAAAAGACTAGATTTGTACACCGGGAAGAGGAGGCTATAACTCAGGAATGTAGAGGCACAGGAAAAAAGAAAAACAACGCCGGATTCAGGAGAACAGCAACATTTACACAAAATAAAAATAAAATTACATATGACGAGTAACAGGATCTCTTTAATGGGCTTCACACAAAATGAGCACGATTATATGGTGGTCATTGTGCTGAATGATTACTCCATCCATAACTGGTCTACCATTCACCTGGCTTAGAAAATGCATAAGGAGACAGATTTGTGATTCAGGACTACCACCAATCCAGCTACACTGGTGGCCATCGTGGTAGTCACGATTGATTGAACTGAGAAAAAGCAGAATGAACTCTTTTTACTAAATTTATTTATTTATGATTTTCAGGAACACCTCATTAGGAGATATTACTTCCTCCTATAAGACAATAGGTGTGACTTGAAGGTTTTGGATCCTAATGCCCCCATCTACCGTGAGCCTTGTTGTGACTGCTTTCTCTGCACCCTGTATAAGACAAAAAATCCACTTAGTGAAATTAAAACTTGGAATAAAACCATCTGAATTTTTTGAAACCTATTTTTTTTTTGCAATTTCTACAAACTAAACAATCGGACTTTTCCTCGTTTTCACTCAAGTCCCTTCCCACCTCTTGATGATCTCCCAGTAGATACGTCTTGTCAAGGGGAGGGGTAGGTTTTCCCACAAAAGTGGCACACAACACAACACAGCATAGCAACCCCTGTCTGTGCCATGTAACCGCCTCTGGTCATATTACGGTGCCGCTCACTGGTTCCAGCGCTCTGCTATTACCCATTAACCGCCTGGTGCAGCTATTCTCGCACTCGCGGGCCCTGTATAATTGTCCTTCTCTGCTACAAATTGCCTCTCCCGGCAGGGCCATTTGCATAAATCCTCCAAGCTAGTCCAAACACGATTGGAGAGTGTGTGCAATGCATCAAGCTCTATGATTTGGTAATAATAGTTAAATCTCTACTAAATGACTCCCTCAATTAAGACACAGGGAAAAAAAAAATAAATGTCAGAGTTTTATGTCAGAAAACATTAGCAAACGTTGCATGCTTGGAGGAAAGGGAGAGAGTTTACAAAAAGATGGCGTGTTTTGCTTGGCTGTGCCACTAGGGCAAGGGGCAGCTTATGCCTCCTGACCATAGCGAGGGGGCTAGCAGGTTTTTAACTGAGCTGCTATTAAGGGACTTGCAAGTGTCTGGATTAATGCTGGCTGCCCGACTTCCCCCGGTTTTCTGCTTTTCCCTCCTCCCTATCGCACAAGCAGCTGTTTTACAGACTGTGGGCACAAGAGGCGGCTGAGTCATTAGTATTTAAAAAAAAAAATAATAATCTGGGTAGCGGCATCTTGCTTACCTCTGCCCTTTTTAAAGTGGCACCTCTGTGTATTCATTAAGACTGACAAATGTGATAGTCGCCCATTGTCAAGTGACTATTCGGCATCAGTGGACACTGGTGAAGGTGGGACTCTCTCTTGTCTCGAAGGAGAAGAAGTGGTGGCTTAGTGTGGGGGCGTTTCAGAATAAATCCTTATAGTCCAGTAGGGTAAGGTTGTGTATGACTGGTGGTCCAGTGAGAATAGAATACTTGATTTCAAGTGCTTTATACCAATACTGCAACCAAACAAATTGTTGAAGGTTGAAGGTTACATGAGTACACCACCTCCAACCTCTTTGGCAATTGGCTCCTAATTCTATTTCCTTTAAGAAAGTGTCAATTTCCCTTACTTTAGGTAGTTCTTCCTGCAAGATCCAAGTTCCTGGGAAGGGAAATAACAACTAATCTGGGCGCCACCAACTGGCATCCAAAATGGTTGTCGCCTGAGTAGTACCGCTTTATCCAAGTTTGGAGAACTTCTTTTAAGTTTGTGGTATTTTCGAACAAAGCTGCTCCCTCCAATATGTGTGTATATGCACACCGTCACCCTCGAATGCACAAACATGCACTCACTCATGTCAAATTCACATACACACACATGAAGATACACCATACATATAGATGAACACATGCTTACCCACAAATGTATACTCTCAATCACACGTATACACTCACTCACGCACCTATCCGTATACAAATGCACGCACAGTCTTATACACACGCACCCACACATGTATACAAACACACACAGTCTCATACACATATATACAATAATAATAAAATAATCTTTATATAGGCCAACATATTCCGCAGTGCTTTACAATTCAGAGGTTCATGCACAACAGTCATAAGTAAAATAGTTAAAGATAATACAATAATTAAAGCGAAAATATTGATGACACTGCTCGTAAGAGCTTACAATCTACAAAAACACATGTATATATGCGTCCACACACTCATACATACTCACAAATGTATACATATGCATACACACTTACACATGTATACATATGAACTCATACTCAAAATTGTATATATTCACATACATGCACTCTCACACATGTATACATATGCTCACTCTCATACATACACTACACACTTATTGCAATGATTTGATTTCTGTTTATATCATTAGATGCTGTTGACAAAATAGTCCCACCTAAACTGATTCCTTCTACACAGGGCCCTTATCTGTTGGGCCCCTGTGTGGCTGCACAGGTTGCACCGATGATATGTCTTTTTCTGCATTTTTGTCCCAGGACATCCCCAAACTTATTGGTATTGTTTTTAGAAGAAAAAAAATCTAAAATGTCCTGGTGAATCTGACAACTATGAAGCCATGATTCATACCAGTAAGCTGTACTTGCTACTGTTCATGACTGTGGCCTACAGTGGGGGTTACGTGAAGACGCCCAACCTGATAAAACCTCACTATGCCCTAACAGACTCTTTCTATCCAGGTTCATCTGGAAGTTTTCAGCATTACTCATGAAAGATGAGGGTTGTGAAAGGCCTTGCTTAAAAATGTTTCTTCGCGGGCACTTATGTTGTGGTTTATGTAAGAACAGTACATCTTCCCCCAGTTGTTGATGGTGGTACTCTATTCACGCACTCATTCCATACAGGTCCTACATGATAAAGCGGTAGCAATCTCCGGTCTGCATGGACGCAGGCTATACATCCCAGGTCCGGGAGCGAAGATAGTTGCCTAGCAACCCCCGCTTCCTCCCCTAAGCTCTACCCTGCTGTTTGCTGAATTTGGACTCAGTGTGATATGTAGAAGATTGAAAATAAGGTGATGGCATTGCAAAAACCTTTCATACGAACCTAACCCATAAAGCTTCTGTTTGGCAGCCATCTTTGAAAAGAGGGGCCCCTTTCTCCATTTTCGGGCTCAGCCTTAAATTACATGTATTTATAAATGCACAAGGATACATTCTCAAGCCTGCTGTGCATTATTTATGTGTCCGTCACTTATTAATGTCTCACCAGTAATGTATGCGCTACTTTACGAAGGTTGTGTGAGTGCCTGCGATGACACAACTCGCAAAGTGCCCCTTACGTCACGTCTAAATATTTCATGAGCTCTCAAGCCCTTGGTGTGGATTTGGGTGCTTTAAGGGTTAAATAGTTCCAGCTGAGATTCCAGAGCGGATTTAAGAGGCTTTGATGGATCTGCCTGCGGGAGATGCTTTTACTACAGATTTAAAAAGCTGGCTAAAATCCGCTCTGTATGAACCGCACTCGGGAAAGAAGTCCCCCATGGTCAGGCTGACCTCCAATCTACCTTTTTGTATCCCCCAACAAATGAGTCCTACTCTTTATACTTGTCCATTCTGTCCATGTTCCCTGTCAATTTGTAATAGTCGCTTAAGGTACTATACGTGCTTATGAAAAACTATGGTTATGAGTTTTGTTCATATATTTGTATTTTAAGGGTCTGATCAAATGAGCTGATCACTTCCATTGTCAAGGGCAGACGTAGGATTCCTAATGGTGGTGTTAGTCAACATTCCTTCTTGAAAAGAGTTAGTCTGCATGTTTATTTCCAAGAAGCATTGCTTGGCCTTAAAGTCTCCCTACATCAGCTGGATGTCTCCTCAAGGAGAAATGGTATGTCTCCTAGGGCTTGGTGGCCCATGATCAAGATGAGAAAGATCATGAGTTTACCCATGGTGGTCCTCAAGAAGTTTGAACATTGGGGTAACAACCAAGCAGGTGGAAGCGAGGAGTACGATAAGCTCACACTAAGCGTTGGCAGTTGTAACCCATGCTGTGTCCTTTCTGGTCTAGAGGGATGAAATTATTTGTCTTTGAGAGGACTTGTGATGGCATTCTTGTGCACTTTTTTTTGTGTTACACGCTAGAAATTTTTTTCACTTGCGTGAAGGAAATCAAGATCTTGAGTGGTGCATAATAGAAATATCAGAGAGTCAAACGAAGGAGTATCAATAAGTGGTTGGAAAAATTGTGCAACCACTCTGAGGGTCAGATAATCGTTTAAACAATGAATGATGCGATCGGAACTCTCAACTGGCAAACGATGTCAGACAAGTATTTATACATGAGGAGAACTGTGAAATGTCGTAACATCGAACATCGTTCACCGTGTTCACCTGGATAATCCCACTAGTGATGCTATTTATTATAAATGCATGAATTCATAAAACATTGGACACAAGTTTTCACTGAAACAAAAAATGTAATTGAATGAGCGACGCAAAATATTTTTTGAAAGTTGATCAATAATTACTGCCCTAACTAAGGTCACCAATGACCTATTATCCGCCAAGAGCAAGCGACACTACTCTATCCTCCTCCTCCTGGACCTGTCCTCTGCCTTTGACACTGTGGACCATTCCCTGTTGCTGCGGACCCTCTCATCCCTTGGCATCACAGACTTGGCCCTATCCTGGATTTCGTCATACCTAACTGACCGGACATTCGGCGTCTCCCACTCACACACCACCTCCTCACCTCGCCACCTATCTGTCGGAGTCCCGCAAGGCTCAGTTCTAGGGCCCCTGCTCTTCTCCATTTTCACTGTTGGCCTGGGACAGCTCATAGAATCTCACGGTTTTCAGTATCATCTCTATGCTGACGACACACAGATCTACATCTCTGGACCAGATATCACCACCCTACTAACCAGAATCCCTCAATGTCTATCCGCTATCTCATCCTCCTTCTCCGCTAGATTTCTAAAACTTAACATGGGCAAAACAGAATTCATCGTCTTTTCCCCCATCTCACGCGTCCCCCCTTCCCCAACGAACCTATCCAGTACAGTAAATGGCTGCCCACTCTCCCCAGTCCCAGAAGCTCGCTGTCTCGGGGTAATCCTTGATACTTATCTCTCCTTCAAACCGCATATCCAAGCCCTTTCCACTTCCTGCTGCCTTCAACTCAAAAATATTTCACGGATCCGTACATTCCTAAACCAAGAATCTGCGAAAACCCTAGTCCATGCCCTCATCATCTCCTGCCTCGACTACTGTAACCTCCTGCTCTGTGGCCTCCCCTCTAACACTCTCACACCCCTCCAATCTATTCTAAACTCAGCTGCCTGACTAATCCACCTGTTCTCCCACTATTCCCCAGCCTCTCCCGTCTGTCAATCCCTTCACTGGCTCCCCATTACCCAGAGACTCCAGTACAAAAGCCTAACCATGACATACAAAGCCATCCACAACCTGTCTCCTCCATACATCTGTGACCTCGTCTCCCGCTACCTTCCTGCATGCAACCTCCAATCCTCACAAGATCTCTTTGTCTACTACCCTCTTATCTCCTCCTCCCACAATCGCATACAAGATTTCTCTCGCGCATCACCCCTACTCTGGAACTCTCTACCGCAACATATCAGATTCTCACCTACCATCGAAACCTTCAAAAAGAATCTGAATACCTACCTCTTCCGGCAAGCCTGCAACCTGCAGTAACCACCGATCGACCAAACCACTGCATGACCAGCTCTATCCTCACCTACTGTATCCTCACCCATCCCTTGTAAATTGTGAGCCCTCGTGGGCAGGGTCCTCTCTCCTCCTGTACCAGTTGTGACTTGTATTGTTCAAGATTATTGTACTTGTTTTTATTATGTATACCCCTCCTCACATGTAAAGCACCATGGAATAAATAGCGCTATAATAATAAATAATAATAATTATTATTTTTGCTTACCTAAACGATTTCATGCAATATGACAGGACATTTTTGGACACCTCGCTCAGTTGCTCAACCCATTAACTTTACACAATTATCCTGAATGATAGTTATTGTAATAATCTGACAGATTATCGGCAGGTGTAGATGCAACTTCAGAGATGTTTCTCCACTGGAATCAATTCCAACATACATGAGCTCCAGCACTCCTAGTGGACACACTATAAAGCCTCCAAAACTCTTTCTGCCTCTATTTTATGTAATCAGCATATGGAGCAGCTTAGATCTTCGATGTGGTGACTACTGGTGCTTTTGATCTGTCTAACCTACAACACACTTACAATATTCAGAGCCAGCAATGTTTCATAGGAGGTGACAATCGCGTCCACTGTAGTGTGTTTACAGTAGGGTCTGGATAGCATGAATTGGTTGGAATAATTTAGACGTGGATGTGTGCTGAGTGCTTTGCAATGGGGAATTCCCCGTCTCCCTCCCCGTTTGCAGTTACATGGAATTTGGCACATGGAGGTGAGGTTAACAGCGGGCAGGGAGAACCTCACTCTTCCTGGCTGCAGACACATCTCTCTTTGCTGTGCTGAAGTGTGTTGGGAAGTGACAAGTTTCAGATAGGCCATTCATTTAATCCCTATTGTGCACGGAAGGAAAAGCAGTCTACGAGCACGTACCCGTTTATGCATACGTCAGTCTTGAGGACGTTCCTGGCATACATTACATATGTTCTTGCAAAAATGCTAAGGTAGACAGAGGAGCACCATATATATATATATATATATATATACCCACGATGGAACAGATGATGGCTTCCTTGACTTCTTTAGATAATTTCTGGCCTTCCGCATTATAGAGGCCTTTCAAGTTGGCTTGGTTGATTTGAAAGAAATCTCATCAGTTGGCTGAATTGTTTTTGACATTTCTTGGCATCGATAGAAACCTTACTGTAGATTGTGCGGTAGATGAATTCTAAGTTCAGATTTTTCTTTTTTCTTTTTCCAGGCCTTTGAGCAGAAGTTTAAGTCTCCTATGTGCAGAGCTTCGAAACGATGGGGAGCCCAAGAAAAAGAAAAATAAAATATCAGAGGAGAGTTACAGTGATCAAGACCACTCACAGAAGACCGTAAGTTCTAAATAAAAGATCAAAATTGGCACAAAAAAAGGACCTTCGACCTTCATAGGTTAGCATTCTTACATAATGTTCTCTTTTGTAGGCCAAGATGCATTGCAAAAATGTGTGCCCTCAAAACAAGCTGGCATCCAAACTGGCACGGAAGGTCTCTCAAATGAAGAGCAAAGCCTTAGCATCTGGTACAAGCCCTTTTCACCGTAAGGAAGTTCTTCCAACTAGTAAAATTCAGAAGAAAATGCCTCCACACAAAGGGTCATGTTTAAAGGTCAAAGAAGGAGGTGAAAGGAAAGGTCAGGAGAGACAGAGGCCAGAGGGAGCTGGGGCAGCAGGTGAGGAGAGTTATGTTAAACCCTCCATACAGAGTAGCCAACTGGGGTTGTCAATCGAGATTTTTTTTTATTTAGACGTGGTGTACAGCCAGGTGTTAGGTAGTAATGGGTCCTTAGAACTTTATTTTTTTAGTTCTTTACCATTTTTGCTGAGTTGACTTCTTTAGACCTTTTTTGGTGAGCCCTTTAAAACTTTTTGGTTTTTATTTCTTTATTTTAAGGAGCTTCAGTAGATCTATTGAAATGGTCTATAGAAATGTTTGTGTTTTTACTACAGATCAGGACAACGATGAAGACTCTGACAGTGATGACGGAGAACAGGATCTCCCTGGGCTGTCCAACCATGATGCAAGCTTGTCCCTTAATGCTCCTGGTAATTCCTCCCTGGTGGGTCCTTCTGCTTCTGCGGTTGTAAAAATGGAAGCCAATCAAAAAGCAAAAAAGAAAATTGAAAGACAGGGGCTACTAGGTAAGGAACTTGGAACCATAGCTAATGTTTGACATGGTATCTAAACTCCCCCTTTAGCCCTTCATTCTTAATTATATACTGTCTATTTGCTATATGGTAACTCTTCTCTATTTCTAGGTTCATGCTGTATTACCAGCCCTGAGAGCGAAGTCAAGATCCGCAAACGTTCTGCCAAGCTGGAATCTCGAAGCCACCCTAATAAGCCTCTTAAGAAAAAGTCTTTAAGTCACGAGGGGAAACCAGAGGAAAATGTGCGGCGTAGAATACAGTCTGACTCTCAGGCTCTGACTCCTAGCAAGACTCTGTTTTGTTCTACTAGCCAGGGACTCAAAAAAGACAAAAAGATCAAAAACATCCAAGTAGGTTTGCCTAGAATTATCCTGTATAATATAGCCACATCTTTAAAAAAAATGTACGCTCTTGTTCAATCTATTTGCTTTTTATATTCCTACAGAGAAAAAATGGGATATTGAGTCTCTCCCTGACCTCTCGATCCCCCAAGAACCTCATGAAAGAAGAGATGAAGATGGGAAGAATGAAGTCTAAACAGGTATGAGACTTTTTTTTGCTTTTTTTCGTGTAGGAAGAGCTCTACACCTTGGTATTAAGTCCTAATAGAAGAGAATAATGATGGGTGTCCATCAGTCAGTCAGTTGGTACTTAACCTATAAATAAGACACTATGCTTGTGTCTTAAGGGTATTTTTTGAGAGTCATATGATTTGTTCCACCATCGGGATCCAATTCTATCTTGATATCAAAGTCATCAACCCTGGTTTTGACAAGTTAATCCTTCCTTCAACTACAGGAAAGAGGTCGGGCAGTCAGTCGACTCTTGCAAAGTTTTGCAGTAGAAGATGACTTCCAGTTTGATGATAACAGCAGTTTTTCAGAAGGGGAAGAAGAAACCAGCTCTACAGCCAAGAACAAAGGTGAGATGATCAATTGCAAGTCCTATGTTATGGTCCATTTCCATTTTATTCATAATCATTCCTATGCAAGGAATGGGAGTGTTGATTTTGTGGTGTAATTGTCTTGTTCCAGCTCACATCTGCTCACTCGCTAAGACGGATTTGAGAGAAGGGTTACAGGTTCTAATACCCAAGGAGGACAACTTACTGTATGCAGCCAGTATTCGCAGTCTACAGCCCCCTGACATGTAGGTGACCACAACCTCAATATTGGTCCTTGTCTTGTTGTACATCAGTCACTAATAATGGCTTTAACATAGTATACCAAAGCTTTTGAGAATCCTTCATCATTATACTATTATTTTTTGTATTTATTTCTTACAGATACAGTGTTGTGATAGAGGGAGAGAGAGGAAATCGGCCTCGCATCTACTCCCAAGAGCAACTTCTACAGGAAGCTGTAAGTTCCTAGTGTGTGTCTACTGTGACAGGAAATTCTAGAACTTCCTCTATACAGAATGTAGAGTAGGTCAAAGGGAAATGGTTAAATGTGTGTATATATTAACACATACTAAATATTTAGCAAAAAAGTATAATACAAACATTTTATTAAATAAAAAGAAAGTAATCATAATGTGTGTGTTTGTGTGTTTTTACGTAATATTTAGTCATGATGGCTTCTATCTTGTCAATTCTAATAAATTCTGTATCTTTGCAGGTTGTGGATGTGAAGCCTCAGTCTACACGTTCCCTTCCTCATGGGACTCGTGTCTGTGCCTACTGGAGTCAAAAGTCACGCTGCCTGTACCCAGGAAATGTGGTGAGAGGTACGAAGCTGCCCGATTTTAATTATATTATTGTTCCAGTTTCCATTTATAAATGAAGAATCTGCATAATGAAATTGAAAACCATTGTGTTGACAGAAAAAAATAAAAGTGTGTGTATATGTATGTGTGTGTGTGTGTGTGTATATATATATATATATATGTGTACGCGTTTACATGCATACGTACATAAAATGCACGTGTGTGTATGTGTGTGTATATATAAAATACATATGTATATCATACACACACTCTCACACACACACACACACACATACACTCTCTCACACACACACAGTTTCTATACATATACACACACAGAGTGCTTCTGTATTCTCTTATTTGTTTGTGTGTATGCATACAGATGTGTGTGTGTGTATATATATATATATATATATATATATATATATATATATATATATATATATATATATATATATATATATACCAACTAATCCCACATAATTATATGCAAGAAGACGAAGAGATCCCAACTATTAAAACCAATGTTTATTGATCAATATTAAAAATAACATGATAAAAAAGCAGAGAATACCGTGGGGGACACCACCATACAAGGATATCTGTAAATATACACTCAATATGATATATTGCAAATACTAGGAAGTAACTCTACTGCATAACAGATAAATGTGAAGCCAATTCCAAACGGTAATGTCCACAAAAGGGCGGTTATAACATCACATAGTCAAATAATATGGCCAGCATATAAAGCCCGAACAATGCATTACTAACCTATAAACATGTAATCATAACCAGCACGGTGGCCTCTATTTACACAGGAAAAAACGCTGATAAAGGTATCTAAGACCAGAAACAGCCACCTAAAATGGACCAGTGTGGAGGCAAAATATCGTACAACGCAGTAGGAGAGTATATTACCTTGTGCTTATGGTGTCCCCTCACCCCGACGCGCGTTTCGCCTCCTGCTTCTTCTGGGGGCTTTTTTACTTTTTTATTATGTTATTTTTAATATTGATCAATAAACATTGGTTTTAATAGTTGAGATCTCTTCGTCTTCTTGCATATAATTATGTGGGAATAGTTGGTATGTTGTTGTGAAGTGCCCTGGGATCAGAAAAGACATATGTTGAAATATATATATATATATATATATATATATATATATATATATATATATATATATATATATATATATATATATATATATATAATCTTTTGTGTGTGTATATTTGCAATCTATGGTGATCAATTTCGTTGACTCACCCGTATATCTAATTTTGAGCCACATTGTATAAAATATTTGTAATATATATATATATATATATATATATATATATATATATATATATATATATATATATATATATATATATATATATATATATATATATATATATAGTATGCATATATATATTTTTTTTGTAAATTAAAAAAGAGAAAAAATTCCTAACTAATTTGGTTCATATATTTAAATAAGTTCCGTAATCCTATTTTGCTGTTCCATGTCATTATTTCCCCTGAAGCCCCTAACATGATGCTTTCTTTAATCAGCCATTATTTGCAGGCCACTTATTTATAACACCTGGGCCTTTTCTTTCTGTACAGGCAGGGGTGTAAAATTTATGGTGGTACAACAGACAATAATACGAGCAGTAAATTTATCTGCAAAAAAAAAAAATTTCTTCCCAAATAAGAAATGATGCATCATGGACAAGATGCCGTCCTGTATTCTAGCACATTCATCATCTTCAGATGTTGCAGTTGCCTTCTCGCTGTACAATCTCAAGCACCCATTCCCGCTCAATATAGTAATTGACACTTGCTGTCAGAGGGGACGTTGCTTAGCAACCTGCGCCACTGGCCGCCCAGTCACATGATCCTTATAGAATTTTGAATTGATTTCTCGATTTTACTGAGAAACAACGAGCACCTATATTTTATAGACTTGCTGCAACACGGTTTCATGTTATCAGTCATTTTGGTTTTGTTTTTTTTCTTCAATTTTCACAATGAGCTGTAAAAAAAAAAAAAAAACGCAAATATGTTCTGCAAATTTGACACTTTCCCGTTTTTTTTTTTATTTTAAGCCAAGTTTTTTAATGTCTCTACGTTTTTTTAATTTTAATTTTTCAAAAATTTTGAAAGCTATAATAAATTCATATCTAAGAGTAAAAGTATTCTCTCTGTAATTGTGCCAAATTCATGGATGAGGGTAATGGCAATAACTGGAATGATAAACCCCCAGCTGTTTAATGCATGATATGAGTATTCAGTAAGGAACTATGCTGCCATATTAACACATAAGGGGGCAGGCAAATTGTACAGGTGACGTCTAATACCCTTTTAACTTCACAGTAGGGGAGTCATAATACCTCGAAGTTCATAATTTCAGGCATTCGGAATTCCTGGGTTTTATGGGTTCTCTTACATTCCATTTCAGAACACTTTGACAATCGGTCATGAGCCAAAAGTAGCATCATTACTACTATATTGTTCATGTGACCTCATGTTATTACCACTATAGAGAGTAATATTTGCTCCAAAAACTATGCACTGGTCAAATGGTTAAAAAATCTTGGGTCTAATTGGAATCATTATTTTATTCCTCTAGGTTCATCAAGTGATGAAGGGGAGTCAGACTCAGTGACTGTTGCGTTTGATGATGGTGATCGTGGACGGATCACCCTGAACAACATTCGCTTACTGCCTCCTGATTTTACCATCCAGTGTGAGTGCACAAACAGAACAGGTATACAGTATAGATGAGCTAATAATTCGCAGTTCCTTGGTCCAATGGCTAAATCAGTTCTCTGTGAAACCTGGACAGGAGCTATGAAAATCTCTTCCTTCGTTTAGTCACCACCGGCTCTTCTCATGGTTAGCCTGTCTGGTGTGACCTTATTATTGTGGCGTAATGCATACACAATGTCTCGCCATTCCAGCGAATGCTGGCAGGTAGAAGGTCTCCAAGGATCCTATCCACTGGCCATGAAATACTAGCCTGACCACTTGACCACCAGGGTCCTGCAAATTTATTTGCTCATTTCCTCCCAAAGGCCACTTCTTGAAGATGACCCCTCTTTTTACCAAGACTAAACATTGTCATAAATTTTCAGTACTTTTATATATTACTAGATGGTGACCCGATTCTAACGCATCGTGTATTCTAGAATATGTATGACAGAACTTGTTCAGTAAACGTAGCATATAACCGCCCACGTAGCATATAGCACAGCCACGTAGCATATAACACAGCCCACATAGCATATAGCACAGCCACGTAGCATATAACACAGCCCACATAGCATATAGCACAGCCACGTAGTATATAACACAGCCACATAGCATATAGCAGTCACGTAGCATATAACAGCCCACATAGTATATAGCACAGCCACGTAGCATATAACACAGCTCACGTAGTATATAACACAGCCACGTAGTATATACCACAGCCACATAGCATATAGCACAGCCACGTAGTATATACCACAGCCACATAGCATATAGCACAGCCACGTAGCATATAACAGCCCATGTAGTATATAGCACAGCCACCTAGTATATAGCACAGCCACGTAGCATATAGCACAGCCACGTAGCATATAACACAGCCACATAGTATATAGCAAAGCCATTTGGCATAAAACACAGCCCATGTAGCATATAGCACAGCCATGTAGTATCTAACACAGCCCACATAGCATATAACACAGCCCACGTAGTATATAGTAGTCCACGTAGTATATAGCACTGTCCACATAGTATATAGTACAGGCCACGTAGTATATAGCACAATCCACATAGTATATAGTACAGTCCACGTAGTATGTAACACCCACGTAGTATATAGTACAGTCCACGTAGTATATAGCACAGGCACAGCCCACGTAGTGTATAGCACAGCCACGTAGTATATAGCAGCCACGTAGTATATAGCACAGTCCACATAGTATATAGCACAGTCCACGTAGTATATAGCACAATCCACGTAGTATATAGTACAGTCCACGTAGTATATAACTCAGCCCACGTAGTATATAGTACAGTCCACGTAGTATATAGCATAGCCATGTAGTATATAGCACAGGCACAGCCCACGTAGTGTATAGCACAGCCACATAGTATATAGCAGCCACGTAGTATATAGCACAGTCATGTAGTATACAGCTCAGCCCACATAGTATATAGCAGTGTGGGCACCATATCCCTGTTAAAACAAATAATTAAAATAAAAAATAGCTATATACTCACCTTCCGGTGGCCCCCGGATCCAACCCAGGAGTTAGCGATGCTCTAGCCAGGTCCGTTCCCAGTGATGCTTTGTGGCAATAACCCGTGATGACGTAGCGGTCTCGCGTGATCCTACGTCATCTGGGGTCATTTCGCAAAGCATTACTGGGAACGGAGCTGCCGAGAGCATAGCGAGGATGGGGAAGGCTTTGGGGGCCGTCAGAAGGTGAGAATAGCACGATTTTTTTATTTTTTTTATTATTTTTAACATTATATCTTTTTACTATTGATGCTGCATAGGCAGCATCAATAGTAAAGCCTGTCGCTGATTGGTCGCGGCCGGCCGGGCGCGACAAATCAGCAACGCGGGATTTACGTTAGTCTGTCTGTTTGTATGTAACTGAAATCCCGCGTCACTGATTGGTCGTGCCAGCCGGCCGCAACCAATCAGTGATATTGACGTGGGATTTAAACACCGCTTCGCTGATTGGTGGCGCCTGGCCGGGCACAACCAATCAGCAAAGCGTGGTTCAAATCCCGCGCCAATATCGCTGATTGGTCGCGGCTGACTGGCGCGACCAATTAGCGACGCGGGATTTCCGTTACAGACAAACAGACGGAAATGGACCTTAGACGAATATATATATATATATATATATATATATATATATATATATATATATATATATATATATATATATATATATATATATATATATATATACCCATATATATATATATATATATATATATATATATATATATATACCCATATATATATATATATATATATATATATACCCATATATATATATATATATATATATATATATATATATACACCCATATATATATATATATATATATACCCATATATAGATACCCATATATAGATACCCACTAGCCACTGTCATAAACAAGACTACCCCTGTAAATGATCACTACAATCTTGGGTCTGCAGATGTCATGGATGATAAAGGGATTGACAATGGCCTTCTGATAAAGCATAGATCTTCCCTTTGCAGGTACAGAACCGTCTCCTGCTTTGTTGTTGTCCGCAGAGAGTCGAAGAACAAAGCGCTTTGCCAGTAATACCACCTCGACTTCTGAAGCCTCTCAAAACCAATCCTCAGACAACCGAGAATCAGCAGAGGCATCAAGAAATAATGGAAAGAAGGTGATCAGCAAGGAGAAAACAGGTGAGTAGAAAAGAAAATGGGAAAAGCAGTGACACCAAGGAGAACCTTGAGAAAGATTTCTGTTAGACCTTTTGTTCGGTGTGGTTTTGGTGGCTCAAGTCAGTGGCACAGTATGGGTGTGCCTGTGGCAAAGGAAGGTTTTTACATCTCCTACTTTATACACGGTTATTTTTTTTTTTTTACTTATATTTTTTTGTAAGCAGCCATCTTATTGCCCTAGCCCACAAATCCTTAACCTTATCCCTAACCCTAGTTAGTCAGAAATAGAGGGTAAAAATGTAATATTTATTTTAATGCTGTTTTGTTGTTGGTGGAAGGGGAGGTGGGACAATTTTTTTTCCAGAAATATATATATATATATATATATATATATATATATATATATATATATATATATATATATATATATATATATATATATATATATTTTATTACATTTTTTTTACAGCTCTCCCAGCAGGTCTGCCTCTTCTGTCACAAAATTACAGTGCACGCGATTCAATATGGTCTTCATTTATGAGCTCAGCTTTTGTTATCTTGGTTGCTGCTTATGCAGAGAATAGCAGCCTATGACAAACTCAACTCAATTGCTGCGCTCTGCGTAGGAACCTACAGCAGTGACTAGTACAGGAAAGCAACCACTGCCTGCTTTACTCTTGCAGCTTGCTGGGATCTGGGCAGGCACTCTCAGCGCCCGTGTGCTGCTTCAAAGAAGTGACGGTGCTGGTGCCCCTTCAGTGTAGCAAATATTCTCCAGTGCAGATCCTTCTGGATAGTTTGACAGTGAGGGGTAGGGAGACAACATTTTTCAAGGCCATCATCCACCCCCATCATGCGCCAATGTGTCCAGTTGAGCTAAGTCGCCTTCTTTAATTTTGCCAAGTTGCCTTTTGGCCAGTGATTGGACTAGGCTATGGAAAGTCTATGTTTTCTAAATTGTGGAGGAAAATCTTATAACATTCTAGAATATGCATTTGCGACAAAGACAGTTTTCTGGAAATTCCATTGCATCATCAATGATAACTGATGAGAAAACTTTCTCAAAGGAACATCTTTTTTATCTGACATTTTTAGACCCCACATGACCTAAGTGCGAAATGTTTGTTAACATTGAAAATCACAGGTATGACTAAAATAATGTGGTGACGCTTTTGGAGCTAACTTCTTTCACACTTTGATTTTACAGATAAAATGGATGTGTTCAATTCAGGAGCAAAGACTCCATTACCTTCTGCCACCACCAACTTTTTAAGTCGCTCGACGAGCGTGGACCTGATGAGCTGGCCTTCTCAAGGAAAGCGCAAAGCCAGCAGCAAGACTAACACTGGGCTGCATGACCCTTTTCAATCACAGGGTAATGGCAAGAAACAGAAGTGCAGAGAGCAGCCTCATGTGTTTGGTAACGGGTTCGGAGCGGATTCCTTCAGCAGTTTGGCTAACTCATACAGTCCTTTCGGGAGTAGTGCCAACACTGGGATTACAGCTGGGCAGAAGCCTATACGGATAAAAAAAGGAGAGAGGCTAGAGGAGGAGGACAAGGGAAAAGGTGGTAAAAGAAAGGCAGGTAATGAGTTTTTGGTGAAACTAGATCATGAGGGTGTAATGTCCCCCAAAACTAAAAACGGCAAAGCTCTCCTACTCTACGATAAAGACTTTGGGCTTCATGTTCGACAGGGCTACAGTTCTGCATCAGGACTGACCAAGGACAAGAAAAGGAAGCCACCTCTTCATGACCAACTATCCATGGGCTTGGCTCTTGGAAAGTACACTGGGCAAACAGAGTATGGGGTGAACTGTGACAGTGACTGTTCATTCTCTGACCAGGATGAGGAAGAGAACCAGGGGGGTTTGCAGGCAAGAGTTCCATCGAGATTTCTTGCAGGACTATCCGTTTCTTCCTCTTCCTCTGGGTCCTCTTCATCTTCTAGCTCTGGCTCCATGTCCAGCTCCAGCATTTGCTCTACAGACAATGAGGATTCATCGGAGAGTTCAGATGAAGCCGACTCTACAATGCTCCTGCAGCCCTGCCTCACCCACCCCGTGCCTACCTTGCTGGCACAGCACACAGAAGATGGTGGGCAAGGCTCCCAGGGCTGCTTTGTCTCAGGACAAAAAGCCAAACAGAGGAGGAAAGGGACCCCTTCAAACTTCCCTAAAACCAAAGAGCCCCTACCTAGACAGCAACGCCTGCCCTCTGTAGAAAACCGGCCAAAGATTTCTGCCTTTCTGCCTGCACGCCAACTATGGAAATGGTCTGGAGAGCCTACGCAGGTAAGACTTATTTTGAAATTAGTTTTTGTGGCCCTTTATTAGCAAGTACTCCTTCAGATAGGTATATCCTTGCGAATTGGTGACACATCTGCTAATCCGTTAAGAGCATGACCCTTGGCCAGCTCCAAGCATCCCAAGAGCATGACTAGTGGCCAGCTCCAAGTGCCCCAAGAGCATGACCCGTGGTCAGCTCCAAGCATCCCAAGAGCATGACCCATGGCCAGCTCCAAGGGTCTCAAGAAGTAGACCCATGGCCAGTTTCAAGCGTCCCCAGAGTTAGACCTGTAGCCAGCTCCAAGCGTCCCAAGAGCTAGACTCTTAGCTAGCTCCAAGCGTCCCAAGAGCTAGACCCGTGGTCGGGTCCAAGTGTCCCAAGAGCTAGACCCATGGCCAGCTCTAAGCGTCCCAAGAGCTAGACCCATTGTCGGTTCCAAGCATCCCAAGAACAAGACCCGTGGTCGGCTCCAAGCGTCCCAAGAGCTAGACCCGTGGTCGGCTCCAAGCGTCCCAAGAACTAAACCCGTGGTCGGCTCCAAGCGTCCAAAGAGCTAGACCCGTGGTCAGCTCCAAGTGTCCCAAGAGCTAGACCCGTGGTCGGCTCCAAGCATCCCAAGAGCTAGACCCGTGGCCAGCTCCAAGCATCCCAAGAGCCAGAGCCGTGGCCAGCTCCAAGCAACCTGAGAGCCAGATCTTTGGCCGTCTCCCAAGCGTCCAGAGAGCCAGATCCATGGCCGTCTCCCAAGCATCACGAGAGCCCGATCCGTGGCTGTCTCCAAGCATTCCAAGAGCCAGACCTGTGGCTGGCTCCAAGCTTCTCCAAGAGCGAAGACCATCTGAGGTTCATGTATCACCACTGTAGATTCTAGGCTTTAACCAGCACTGACTTCAGTATTGAAAACTGTGCTGGACAAAAATATCGACTTGGAATCTTGACATCTCGTGTCTTCTGATGTGACCGCTAAAATATTATTTTTTCCTATCTCTAGAGGCGAGGAATGAAAGGGAAAGCCAGAAAACTGTTCTACAAATCCATAGTGCGGGGAAAGGAGACTCTGCACGTTGGGGAATGCGCAGTTTTCCTGTCAGCTGGACGTCCAAATCTGCCCTATATAGGACGTATTGAAAGCATGTGGGAGTCATGGGGTGGCAATATGGTGGTTAAAGTCAAGTGGTTTTACCATCCCGAAGAGACTAAACTGGGCAAAAGGCACAGCGATGGAAAGGTGAGACACTAAAGCGTGACCTACAGAGGCTGGTTGATTGGTTAACATGGTCCTAAGTTTTAATTTTGGCCTAAAAATGTTGATCTTATGAAGAAGGACTTGTCCATAGATACTAAAAGGCCACATAGATGCCTCTGAACAATAATGGAAAAGGCACTCTTTAAGAGCAGCTCCCAATCTGATCAACCTGAAGCATCCATTTATTACATGGATGGTCATTAATTTGAATGGTCACTATATAATGCTACATTTCGCTAGAATTCCTTCAGTAAAATCGCATTGCTGGGTGTTCCACAAGCTAGACCCATGGCAAACTCCCAAGCGTCTCAAGAGCTAGACGTGTGGCTAGCTCCAAGCATCTTAAAAGGTATACCTGCAGCTATCTCCTAGTGTCGCAATAGCTAGACCCACAGTTGGTGGGTCTAGCTGAAAAATTCCTTCAGTAAATTAAGTGTAGCACTAGGAAAAAAAAAGCAAACCCTGCTCCATAGGGGAATGTGTCTGGACGATAAGAGGATACAGTATCACGAATTGGACTGGTGCTATCCTAATCGTGTTGTCCTACTTAGGTTCAATGCTATTGATGAACATGAAGGTGGTGATAATCGACTGTTCTAGAACATCAGCAGGCATCTATGGTAGATGAAAGGAAAGGGAACCAAGAAAAAAATTACTGTATCACCCTGCCAATGGAGACTTGTCTGGGTTTTTAGGATGACACATTTATTTAGCTATCAAATGCGTTTTTGGGTCAGGTGGACCTTTCATCAAGAGGGCTACACCATTGAATACAGACATGTCTTCAAAAGCAACACTGTGATGGTATTCTGGTAGGCTCTGAAAATACCTGAGGCACTTATCGAATCTTTATATAGTGCCAACATATTCCGAAGTGCTTTACAGTTTAACAGTTTCAAACACAACAGTCATAAGTAACAACATTAACAATACAATAATTAAAACAAAATAAGACAACCCTGCTCGTGAGAGCTTACAAGCTACAATGAGGTGGGGGAGATACAAGGTAGAGGTGTGTATTTACAATGATGGTCCACCATCTTCAGGGGGTGGAGGAAAGATGGAAGTAGTGAATGGGCTATACACACACACACACACACACAAACATAAAATTACTTTGATTAAGGAATGTGATAGGCCTCTCTGAACAAATGTGTTTTGGGGGAGCGCCTAAAACTATGCAAATTGTGAATGGTCCTAATATCTTGGGGTAGAGCTTTCCAGAGAATTGGCGCAGCATGGGAGAAGTCTTGGAGTCGGGAGTGGGAGGTACGGATTAGTGCAGAGGTAAAGGTACCTTCACACGAAGCGACGCTGCAGCGATAGCGACAACGCTGTCGATCGCTGCAGCGTCGCTGTTTGGTCGCTGGAGAGCTGTCACACAGACCGCTCTCCAGCGATCAACTATGCCGAGGTCCCCTGGTAACCAGGGTAAACATCGGGTAACTAAGCGCAGGGCCGCGCTTAGTAACCCGATGTTTACCCTGGTTACCAGCGTAAAATCTAAAAAAAACAAACAGCACATACTTACATTCACGTCCCCCTGCGTCCACTTCCTGACTGACTGAGCGCCGTACAGTGAGAGCAGAGCGGTGACGTCACCGCTGTGCTGCTTTCACTTTCACTTTGCGGCGCTGAGTCAGAGGAGGAAGCAGACTGCAGGGGACGCAATGTGAGTATGTGCTGTTTGTTTTTTTTACATTTTACGCTAGTAACCAGGGTAAACATCGGGTAACTAAGCGCGGCCCTGCGCTTAGTAACCCGATGTTTACCCTGGTTACCAGTGTAAAATATCGCTGGTATCGTTGCTTTTGCTTTCAAACACAACGATACACAGCGATCGGACGACCAAATAAAGTTCTGGACTTTATTCAGCGACCAGCGACATCACAGCAGGATCCTGATCGCTGCTGCGTGTCAAACGAAACGATATCGCTAGCGAGGACGCTGCAACGTCACGGATTGCTAGCGATATCGTTATAATGTCGTTTCGTGTGAAGGTACCTTTAGTCGAAAGTTGTTTGCAGAGCGCAGTGGTCGGTTAGGCCAATAGACAGAAATGAGGGAAGAGATGTAAGGGGGTGCCACACTGTGGAGAGCTTTGTGGGTAAGAACAAGTACTTTGAATTGGATTCTATAATGAATAGGCAGCCAGTATAACGACTGACGAAGAGCGGACACGTCTGAATACTGATTAGCCAGGTGGATGACCCTGGCTGCTTAATTAAGGATGGACTGGAGAGGGGAAAGTCGAGTAATGGGGAGGCCAATTAATAGAGCATTGCAGTAGTCCAGGCGGGAGTGGATCAAGGCGATAGGGAGGGTTTTTGTTGTTTTCATTGTGAGAAAAGGGCGGATTCTAGAGATGTTCTTTAGGTGTAAGCGGCAAGAGTGGGCAAGAAATTGTATATGGAATGTGAAGGAGAGATCGGAGTCAAACATAACACCCAGACAGCGTGCCTGCTGCCAGGGTGTTATTATGGTGCCACCCACAGGGAGGGAAATGTCAGATTTAGGGAGGTTAGTAGATGGCGGGAGCAGAAGTAGTTCAGTTTTGGAGAGGTTGAGTTTCAGATAGAGAGTGGACATAATGTTGGAGACTGCACACAGACAGTCAGTGGCGTTCTGTAGTACAGTGGGGGTAAGGTCAGGGGATGATGTGTATAGTTGTGTGTCATCGGCATAAAGATGGTACTGAAAGCCAAATCTGCTGATGGCCTTTCCAATTGGGGCCGTGTAGAGGGAGAAGAGAAGGGGGCCAAGGACTGAGCCCTGAGGTACCCCGACAGTGAGAGGAAGAGGAGATGAAGTGGAGCCAGTGAACAGAACACTGAAGGAGCGGTCAGAAAGATAGGAAGAGATCCAGGAGAGAGCAGTGTCCTTAATGCCTAGTGACTGGAGCCTAGAGAGTAGGAGAGGGTGGTCAACAGTGTCGAAAGCTGCAGAAAGGTCGAGAAGAATAAGCAGAGAGTGGTCACCGTTACATTTTGCTGTCAGACGGTCATTTGTCACTTTGAGTGCAGTTTCTGTCAAATGTAGTGGGCGGAAACCAGACTGTGAAGGATCTAGGAGGGAATGTGTGGAGAGGTAACGGGTAAGGTGGGAAGTAGATCAGGCGCTCCAAGAGTCTAGAGATGAAGAGGAGACTGGAGACCGGTCTGTAGGTGTTTGTGCAGTATGGGTCGAGGGCAGGTTTCTTTAGTAATGGAGTCATGATAGTGTTTGAAAGAGGATGGGAAAATACCCGAGGATAGGGAGAGATTAAAGATTGCAGTTAGGTGAGTTGTGATGACTGGAGAGAGAGATTGGAGGAGATGTGAGGGAATGGGGTCAGTAGTGCATGTAGTCGGACGAGATGAAGAGAGGAGCTTGGAGACTTCTTATGTTATGGGATCGAATGTCGAGAGTGAGCCAGGGGAAATGCTGGGAGGGATGGGAGTCACTGCACTTGGTGGTGGGAGAGGATTTCCTGACGGATATTATCTATTTTCTCTATAAAGTGGGAGGCCAGGTCATCAGCATAAATGTTTGTGATAGGGGCTTGTGCTTTTGGCCTGAGGAGGGAGTGAAAGGTGTCAAAAAGTTTCTTGCGGCTGTTTGATAGTGAGGAGATCAGGGTGGTGAAGTAAGTCTGTTTGGCGAGGTGAAGGGCAGAATTATAGGTTCTTAACAAAAATTTGAAGTGTATGAAGTCTTCTGGTGTGCGAATTTTCCTCCATAAGAGTTCCGCACATCTAGAGCATCGCTGGAGAAATCGGGTTTGCGATGTGAGCCAGGGCTGTTTTACTCTGTGTCTGGAGGTTCTGAGGGTGAGGGGAGCTACTTGGCCAGGGTGCTTCTAAGAGTTTCATTGTAGTGAAATACAGCCAGATCAGGACAGGAAAAAGTGGAGATTGGGGACAATGATGAGTGTAGGGAGTCTGAAAATGTATGAGGGTTAATAGCATGTAGATTTCTGAATGTGTGGTAGGTAGGAGTGTGTTGGGGTGGGCGAGGAATTGTGAGTGTGAAGGAGAGAATGTTGTGGTCAGAGAGGGGAAGCGGTGAGTTATTCTAGGTAGGAGATTGAACAGAGTGGGACAAAGACCAGGTCAAGGGTGTTACCGTCTTTGTGTGTTTCAGAGGTTGAGAGCTGTGAGAGGCCTAGAGAAGTGGTTAGTGATAGAAGCTGGGATGCAGATGTGGAAGTGGGGCTCTGAATGGGGATGTTGAAGTCTCCCAGGATAAGGGTTGGTAGTTCTGAGGACATGAAGTGTGGCATCCAGGCAGAGAAATGGTCCAGGAAGTGTGTGGCTGAGCCTGGGGGTTGGTATATGACCGCTACTCTGAGGGAGAGGGGACGAAAGAGCCTGATGGTGTGGACCTCAAAAGAAGGGAATAAGAGTGATGGAACTGGGGGGATGACCTGGAAAGTGCATTGTGGGGACAGGAGAATGCCGACTCTACCACCATGTCTGTTTGTGGGTCTCAAGGAATGTGAGAATTGTAAGCCACCATGGGAAATGGCAGCACGAGAGACCAAGTCAGAATCCTGAATCCAGGTTTCCGTGAGGGCCAACAGATTAAGAGAGTTGTTCAGAAAGTAATTGTGTAGGAAACGAAGCTTGTTACATACAGACCATGGATTCCAAAGGGCACAATTAAAAGAAGGAGATGGAGTACAACTAATATTAATAAGGTTAGTAAGGTTTCGATGTGAGGTAGGGTAGGGGCTGAGGTTGGGGGATGGTGGACCAGCGTTGGGGGAGATGTCCCCTGAAATCAGTAGGAGTAGGAAGATAAAGAGCAAGTAGTTTTTGGAATTGTACGAAGTTGAATATTTCATCGAATATGGTAATAACTGGTGTCAAGAGACCTAAAGTACAAGTCCCCTGACTCTAGGTTCTAGCAAAACCACTGTTTGAGAACTGTATGGAATGGTCCTCATTGCAATCTGTGATAGACATGTATCCCTAGTTGATAAGTTAATGCCTTCTATGATATAAAGTTGACAACATTAATTGTGAATTTCTCTCTGTAGAACGCGTTGTACCAGTCATCCCATGAGGATGAGAATGACGTACAGACAATCTCACACAAGTGCCAGGTGGTGAGCCGCCAGCAGTATGACAAGATGAGTCACAGCAAGCGCTACCAAGATCGGCAGAACCTCTACTACCTGGCAGGAACTTATGACCCAGGAACTGGGCGGCTGGTGACCGCAGAGGGTGTGCCAGTGCTGTGCTGATATGCCACGATGGGAGTTAACTGGGGGAAGAGGGTACCACTTAACTATACAGCACTTCTTCTTACATTAAAACAGGTAGCATGGACAAGTCTGGAAATCTGTACACTAAACGTCACACATCAGACGTAGTCATGGCAAACTTATACGCACAAGTCCTAGCCACCCAAACAGCATACAGAGTGTGCACCGGAACACGGTTGTGTTACACTAATATGAGACGCCAGTCTCCGATGCATCTCTGTCTCATGTAAGTTGACTGCTTCTGAAATCAGTAGATCTTTCTCCTAAAGAAAGGACCTGGTTGATACATTTCTCAAAAATAAAAATATGCCCAGATGATGCCCAAGGCACTTGGGGCATTCAACACTAAAGGAGAGCTCTGACTGGTAAAATTGGAGCTACTCTTCCCTTTTCTTATTTCTTTCTACGTCTTGTTTTTGTTCCATTTAACCTATGGCACCTTGGTTCTCACATTCACTGCTGGACAGACTCCACCAAATATTGGGACGCTTTGAAGACATGCTGGAAAGGCCAAATTTCATGGACCACCTTTAAGAGCCTAGAAGGTCAATGAAAGTTCTTAGGTCTCAGTCAAAGTGGTCCTATGCCACTTTTATGGTATTTTTTGCCACTTTGATTAGATCATTGGTCAACCTTTATACCCTGGTGAATAGAGTTTGACCAGACCCCGGTCCACATGGGCTTCAAACTTGGGCAAATTTTGGCTCAAAATTTTGGATGTCGAGCATCGGCCATGATATAGATGGTCCCCACACCGTTTAAAAAGTTTGTAAACACACTGTAACACCTGATATCATAATATAATACAGACCTACTGATTGCAGAAGGGCTATGTACGGCCATGCTAGGAAATTCTTTACTTTGATACCTGCCCGAGAGATATCTGCTCACCTAAGGCTTTACACTATCAGACGACTATTCAAACCTCAACGTAGCACTTCAAACACTACAGAAAATTTATGAAAAGCCTATAATAATGCAAGGTGCTAGGCAGAAACCGTTCCAGAAAAAAACCGCTCCATTCTCTGGCCCCCGATATTTGCTAAAGCGCGGAGCATATAAACTGCTGTGAATCCAATAACAATCAACCCATCGTCATTTTTATTTCAAAATTTTGAAAAGCAAGTATCAAACTAAAGATTTCCTAGCCAAACTGCTCCATCCATTTTACAGTCAGTTTTTTTTTTTGTAATTTTTGTAAAAAAAATTATTTTATTTTTTATTTTGTAATTTTCTTTTTTTGTGTGTTTTTATTTGTATTATTCCTAATTTATGGTCAACAGCCTCAAGTTTCAAGCCATATTCTCCCCAGTACCTCTTAAGAGCTTTTCTTCCTGAAAGGCAAGATCAGGTGTAATAATATTCTATTTATTCACTGTGTAAATACTGAATTTCTTTTGGAAAGTTTTTATTAACAAAATGAAAACTACAAAAAAAAAAATCCTTTAAAAACATAAATTTCAACTCAATGGAAAAGAAAAATAGAAAAAATACCCCCTTTTATTTTGCTGTCGCTGAAATATAAATTATGCACTGTGTCCTTTGGCAAGGCTGGGAATATTAGGAATTCTGTATAATTTGTAATTATAATAGGGGCTACAGAGAATAAAAGCACTTGGGGACTTGAAGGGGGGATGGGGCAATGAGAAATATCTAAAATTAAAAAAAAGTCACATTTAAATGCTTTTATTGTTAAAATAACACCAAATTCCTGGAAATATGTATATAAATTGTCTGAAATATTTTTTTTGTGTTGTTTAAGACATTTTTTAAGGAAAAAAAAAAGTTAAAGAAAATGTATTGGGAATGTCAATATGGTCCGATGGAATAAAAAAAAGGAAAATATTCTATAAATATATATTATATAAATGAAGTGTGGCATCATATTTCTTTTTTGGGTACTATAGAGGGAAGTGTAAGTAACTTGCCCTGACCTACCACATGAGTTTCATATGATGTTTTGTATACTTTCACATTTAAACGGAGTGTCCAGATAAACAAAATTATGTGTTCTTTTAAAAGAAAGTAACACAAATTATCAATATGGTTCTTTTATCTCAGGTGTCCAAATCGTCAGTTATATATGCTAGTCAAACTTTAGGAACTCTATTTACAGATCCATGCTGGACAGCGCTTCCTTTTTTAGCATGTGACCCAAGTAAGTGTGTAAACGGGCCGGCTTAGGCCATGTGCACATGTTGCGGTTTTTACTGCGGATCCGCAGCGTTTTTGATGCTGCAGATCCGCAGCAGTTTTCCATGCGGTGTACAGTACCATGTAAACCTATGGAAATTAAAAACCGCTGTGCACATGCTGCGGAAAAAAACACGCGGAAACGCAGCGGTTTATTTTCCGCAGCATGTCAATTCTTTGTGCGGAATCCGCAGTGGTTTGACACCTGCTCCATATTAAAAATCCGCAGGTGTAAAACCGCAGTAGAATCCGCACAAAAACCGTGGAAAATCCGCAGTAAAACCGCGATAAATCCGCAGGAAAAACGCAGTGTTTTTGCCCTGCGGATTTATCAAAATCAGTGCGGAAAAATCTGCACAGCAGTCCGCAGCCTGTGCACATAGCCTTACTGCTCCTTTGCTAAGCCAGCTACTTTCTCTTTTACGGAAGAAGCATAGTCAAAGAAGGGGGTTGGCTTGACTATGTAAATGAGCAGCCAGTCAGCTCCCTTCATACTCATACTTCATTCCATATACATAAACAAAATTATACATGCCTAAAATAGTAATTTTATCTGCACATAATTTTCGGTAAAAGGACTCAGTGGGGACAAAAAAAATGTTTTCTGCTAAAACTCTTTGCCAACATTTTAGAAAATGATTTTGCATGGATCTATATGCATGTGTTCAATATTTTAATCCCCATTGATTAACACTGCATAAACTCAAAAAAACAACTTCATACATATGGCAGCATAAAGTTTTAGGAAACGCTATCAAATACATTTTTCTGTATTATGGCCTCTTATCACTTGAAGTAATGTTTATGTTGACACAAGCTTAAAGAGGATCTTTCACCAGTTTGAGCATGCTAAACTGGCCACATCTTGGAATAGTGGCTGCAGGGCTGAGTAAAATGTAGTTTTTATTTTATAATTTGTCTTCTCTGTTGCAGAGATATTGACTTGTAAAGTTTAGATTAGAATTTGAAAAGTCCAAGGGATAGTTACCAGAGATTTGTCTTTGGTGGCATGTACTTCTGCCCCTGTATGTTGTTGACCAATAATTAGAAGAAAGCAGGGGAAAAACAAACACACCCAAAATAGCTTAGCCAGCTTAGAACTGACTCTCATATGAGACATGTAACAGACATCCCTGCACTCTTCACTGGTCTCACGAAGCTATTTTGGGGAGTGTTTTTTTTTTCTTTCCCCTGTTGCCTGCTTATGATTGGTCAACCTCAAACAGGGGAATAACTACATGCTCCAAGTGAAAATTCTCTGTTGCTGCCTAGTTTGGCTTTATCATAAATTCTAACCTACACTATCCTTGCTAATATCTCCACAGCAAAGAGAAGAAATTACAAAAATAAAAACTACATTCTACTCATCTGAGTAGCTATTATTCCATGATGTGGCTACTTTAACAAGCTCAAATGGGTGGAAGGACATCTTCATGACTACATTAAAACATTAGCTTCAGTTTTTACATGTGTGAGCAGGTTGCAGATGCAGTAACGGGTCGGAGGCAGAGTAAGGGTTAATGTGGGGTTTACTTTAACAGGTATACTCCTCGCAGGGAGAAAATGTGGAAAACAGTATAATTGAACAAGATGTTTGGCACTCAGGGGAAACGGGTGTAGCGAATAAGGTAGAAAGTTCAAGAATAGCAAACTTTATCAGTCCGATGAAGTCAGAATGTGTTATTCGGGATGTGAGCGTTGGCGCCAATGCCATGGCATGTAAGAAGTCTGGTGTAGTCCTGGAGAAGATGGCATCCTGGATCCTGGCGGCGGCGGTGATTCCTCGTGGTCCGGTCGATGGCTTGAGAAATGACGAGCAGGGCAGAACACAGTCTCTTTCCTTGTCAGAGTTAGGAGACACTGAACAATTGAAAGCAGGTATGATGGGAAACCACTCACTGCGGGTGACCTGGCTTTCCCGTGTGTGCACGCATCTATGTCCTGACTGCGGGACTTGTCACTCATAGTCAGTGATGTCAGCGGGGACCAGACACGTCATTGTTGGTGGTCTCTGGTCGCGGCTGTCAAGACCCTTGTGGTTTGGGCCTGCTCTGTCTGGATGCTCTACAATAAGAGCCCTGACACTGCCCTCCTGCGCGCTGCATGTTCCCGCAAAGACTGACTGATTTCCCACGCACTGCAGCTCTTTTAACTTAGCCACGCCCCCTATTCCTGAGTGCAGAGGTCGGTCCGGGGCCTTAAGCTTTCCCCCATGCAACCTGGGTGACAGCCCCGACAGTTACGGATCCGTCACGGAGCAGGTATGTCTGATCCGGGTCTTCTACTTACATTCTCCCTCTCTTTGTGCTCATTCCACAGGTTAGCTCTTGCAGTATGCGTTTACATTCTCCCACTCCTTGAACGATTTTTTGCCAAACAAAATTATCCTGATCAAGCCAGTTAGGGGGTTTTCCTACTGTCAAACGTTCAGAATGTCGTAAACTAGGAGTTTCCGTCGAATCCAGTTGGGTAGTTGAATCATTCTTGTCTGATGGGGGCAGGGACACTCACAGTTTTGGTGAAACAGCCATTTCAGGAATCTCAGGAGTCTCAGATATTTGCGTTTTTTTTTGGCCCCACTTTCGGTATCTCCGGACATTTTTCTTCTTCACAATCGCTATTGACTAAGGGAAGGCTCTCCGCAATGCTGGGCTTTTCCTCTTTCTCTAAGACAAGGTCTTTGGATACGCAGGGGTGGAGCATGTTTCTGTGTACTATACGAGTAGGGGCATCTTCTCCCTCAGGCTGGACTTCACAGATGGGTTCTTAAGGGTTGACTCGCCACTTCACCCGGTACGGTGTTCTCTCCCATCGATAGTCAAGTTTATCTCGAGGGCGTTTCTCTCATACCAACACCCGGTCTCTGGCCTGTAGAGAAGTCACCTCAGAATGCTCCAACTCTTAAAACCAGGTCTGCACCAGGCGATGTAGCATCTGCAGCCGATGGCGATGTTCTCTTAACCAGGTGGACCGTGGGTAGTCATCATCTGGGTCCAGCTCCAGCTCTGTGATCCCTTTGCCTGGCCTGCCGAAGGCGCAGGGTGTAAAGGTTGTACCCTGTGGTGCGATGTACTCATTTGTTATATAACCACACCAGTTCTACTATGAATTCAGGCCAGCGAACCTTACATTCTTCCTCCAATGTTCTCAACATCTGGATGAGAGTCCGGTGGAATCGTTCACACACTCCATTACCCTGAGGGTGGTAGGGCGTCGTCCGAGACTTTCCAATTTGGTACATACGATGCAGCTCCTTTATTACTAGTCCGAGAAAATAGGCCCCTGATCTGAGTGTATCCTCGTCGGACGGCCGTACACCAGGATAAAGTTCTTACAGATGGTATGGACCACGGATTCTGCAGTTTGATCTCGGGTCGGAGTCACAACGGCAAATTTAGTGAAATGATTTGTCATTACCAAGCAGTGTTCATACCTTTGATGGGCCGGACCAATTGTCAAATAGTCAATCATCAAGACCTCCAGTGGGGCCAAGGTTACAATAGTTTGCATGGGGGCCCTCTGCTCGGGAGGTTTAGACAAGTCACAGCTCTTACAGTGTCGACATACTTCTTTGACCTCAGTCCTCAGTAAGGGGTGGTAAACTAATTTCTGTAGCCACTGAAAAGTTTTCTCCTGGACGAAATTAGCTCCTCTCTCGTGTGCCTCTATGGCCACTTTGTGCAATAGTGCTTCAGGAATCGGCTAGGGCTCACTGCAGCTGAATATTCCGCTACAACAGTCCATTTTTTAGGTGTAATCTCTCCCATTGCCGAAGAATTTGCAGAGCCCCAGGAGACAGGGCTTCTCTCTCATTCCTGCTAAGCAGATGTTTGAGGGCCACCCACTGTCAAATTTGTGCAAGCTCTTCATCCTCCTGTTGAACCCACATCCAGTCATCACTAGGTTGTCCCAACACATTTTCCTGGGGCTCTGCTTGTACCTGTGTAGCTGCCAACGTCCTGGCAGGTCTCTGGAACTCAGGAAGTTCTTCAGCCTCAAGTTCTTTGTCTAGGTTGGAACCAGCTTCTCGTGTGTTACTCTGGATAACGCATCTGCGTGTGTGTTTTCGGCTCCCCTTCTATAGGCAATCTTATACCAGTATTTAGCCATTCGAGCCACCCATAGTGGGCTAACTTTGCGTTCTCCAGGTGGGCCTGTGGGTTGCTGTCCGGTGCACACCACCACTTCAGACCCCAACCAGTATTCTGCGAACTTCTCCGTCATAGCCCACATTAATGCCAGCAGCTCCAACATGCACGAACTGTAGTTGTCCGGATTCCATTCAGAGTCATGGAGAGAATGACTTGCCTAAGCAATCATCCGCTTTTTCCCGTCCTGAATCAGCGACAACACAGCTCCGAGTCCATGCAAGCCCCCAGGATGAAGGGTTGAGAGAAGTTGGCGTAGGCCAGGACTGGTGCTTCTGTCAAAGCCACTTTCAAGGCTTGAAATGCTTTCTCCTGGCATTCTCACCACTGAATTTCCCAGTTTTTGGCTAGAGATGGGACTTCTCTCAGCAACTCTAGTAATGGGTTCACGATGTAGGTGAAGTCTTTCATGAATTGCTGATGGTATCCGGTTAATCTCAGAAAGGCCCGGACATCCTTCACAGTCTTTGGGATGGGTCAATCTTGTACTGCTACAATCTTTTCTCTGGACGGCCGTACCCCTTCCGCAGAGACCACATGTCCTAAGTATTCGATCTGGGTGCGGAACAGATGACACTTAGATGGTTTTACCTTCAACCCGGTTCAGTACTTGTTCTAAATGTTGCAGGTGTTCTTTGAACGTGGCGGCATATACAATTATATCATCTAGGTAGATCAAAGTGGCTTCAAAGTTCAGGTCACCCAAACACCATTCCATGAGTCACTGAAAAGTTCCAGGAGCGTTAGCCAGCCCGAACAGCATTCTGTTCAATTCAAACAAGCCCATGGGTAGTATAAAGGCCATCTTCGCTCGGTCGTGTTCTGACATTGGTACTTCCAAAATAACCACTGGCCAGATCTAATGTAGAGAAGTATCTCGCGTGTCCCAGGGTGGATAAGGACTCCTCAATGCGGGGTATCGGGTATGAATCTCGCACAGTACAGGCATTTAAATTGCGATAGTCCATGCAGAATCTCAGAGTGCCGTCTTTCTTCCATACTAGGACTATAGGAGCAGCCCACGGGCTTTGGCTTTCCCGGATGACACTGTTCTGTAACATCTGTGTGAGCAGAATATTGGTAGCCATATTCATAAAATTATTCCTACTCCCAACTTCACCATAGAATGTGCTCTTGGCTCGGCCGAGTGGACATTTTTAATATAATATGCCAGACTCCTTCCAATTTGCCATTCCATCTTTGGCCTCATAAATATTGTGTTGTTTGGCTGAATCTTAACACATGTTTGGCTGTACTTAACACATGTTTGGCTGTACTAAGAGTGGGTTGAAGATCGGTGTTTCGGCTCTACCTTGACCTATCAATCTAAAAAGAGTTAAGAGGGTAACGATACATAAGATACATCAATTGTATTTATTTAGCCCTACAATACCAGCTTATGTCCCAGTCATTGAATACATACTGACTTTATGCAAATCTACAAAGGTACAAATATCCATCAGATAAGGAGTTCCTTGCCTAGATTTAAGCATGGTCTTGTCTGTGACTGTCTCGGATTGCCCATATTTTGGGAAACATCTGTAAACAATTTCCAAAAATGTCATTTGTTACAAAATGTGGTGTTAAAGAAATTCTCAATATTGTGGCCTGTTCATATATACTGTATATACAGTATATTCAGTATATATTCAGATTCCTAGGAGGGTTTACCCTTCGGCTTATTGTGAGGAGAGTCGTACTTCGTGTTTATCTTCACAAAAACGTTGCATGATTGATTACTACAAGATCAAAACTATTGGACAGGAATCAGGATCAGATTGGGTAGACGAATTATATTAGGCTTGGGCTATCTTAGTTTTCTACAATGTATTCTTCCATCTGCTTATGTACATGGCATTGCTGCACGCAGGAAAGCAAAGAATGAAAATCTGCATCATTACAGAAAGAGATGAGGCTGCTGCCACCGGAGTTTTTACCCTATTATTGAGTGTAACATGTGTTGCTGCTGTCTATGAGGCTATCAAGCTGGCATCCAAAGCCAAAAATGATGCCAGTTCTCCCCTGAATATTAGCTTTCATAACGCTAATGACCTATCCTTGTGTAGAGAATGGGTACTCTCATTGTAGTCTTGAACACAACAGGATCATTTTTCCATCATGCTGGGTCACTTTGCCAAAAAGTTCACTTGCGTCCAAATAGCTTTGCAGTTGCCAAATAACGGCCCAGGAATCAGGAGTGGGAATTCTATGCTTGGTTTTTGGACTTTGCAGCTGAATGTGGACACTGCTCTTTGGCAATATTCGCCAGTTGGCTTCACGAGTCGATGAGTTCCTGTGGATTAAGACCACTCCAACACACTTAGTCCAAACAGATGTTCAGTGATACACAGTGCGCCATTGTAAAGGCATGTTGGATGGGGGTGGCTTACCCCCTACGGTGAGTTGGAAAAAGCAAGGCCATATTAAAATGCACTTTGGTCAGTTACAGAATTCAGGCTCTTTAAAGGGGTTGGCTGGGATTAGACATACGTGGTTGTTTTCTTTAAAAAAAAGTACCACACCTGTCTACAGAGTGTGCATAATTTCGCAGCCTGGCGTCATTCACTTTAATAGAGCCAAATGGCGGTATCAGACACAACCTTTGGCACTGTGTTTAGAAGAAAGCAGCATGTTATTCTCATCCTAGAAAAGAGGTTGAAATGGATAGGTGATGGGTGAATACAGCAGGTAGTGGGGCATGCCCTCCACTTCTGTCTATGGCAATGGCAAAGATAGCCTAGATCAATTCTACGCACTGCTATTTTTATATATTTAGTGCCTTAGACTTAGATTGGAGCAACATCAGACACTCCATACAATTCCTCCCGGTCATGGTCTTGCAGCTTTTTTTCTCCCCTTCATCCTTAATGTCTCTCACTGCCCCAGAACTGACCACTTCCAAGACTGGCAATACTCAGACCACATTTATCTGGTGACCGCCCCCACAGAGCTCTGCAAGCTGTGTCTGTAGTTATTGCACCCCATACCTTTTGGATAGTTGCTGTTTGAATGATTATTTGGCTGATTGTTTGGCCTACACCTATCTACTTGACTCTCCCATAAACAGGAGTGCTCCTCTCCTGACTCCTCAATGAGAGAGCAGCTGCTATACAGCTTCAGCAGTGGCTTATCTCTTAGAGAACAAATGCATTAGCAGTCTGAAATCTGACTTGCTGGATCCTTATCTCCCCCCAAGAATCATCATCATACATTAGTCAGCCAAGCCTGTCAATATTGGTGGATTTGGCCAACATTAGTTTAATGTGTATAGGGGACATACGACTTCCCTAGTCTATTCAGCCATCCAGACAAAATGCTTTCATTCTGTCAACTAATAGAGTTCTCAGCAGTGTTACTTTGATCTAACAATGACTATTCATCCAGGTAGATTATGTGAGAAATCCTTCTTTTCAAAGTTCATGGCAGTGACCGAAACCAAAAAAAAGATTGATTTGGGCATGAGAGTATTGGATATGACACTGGAGCATTGTGTAAGGATAGGAGGGACCGGGAGGAACTTATGAAAGGGAATGGTTTGGGTCCAAAGACCTGAGTTTGGATGGTCTGCAGGTGGTGTGAGGGAAACATATGATTGGTTTACAAATAGAGGTAGACCTGAATTTGTTGATTGATGGCATGTCCCTCAACTGGAAAAGCTCGTTCTCACAAGAGAGAAGCGGAGTGAGGGAGATCTGACCTGTGTAAATACTTAATGGTCGTTCACCCTGACTACTCTATAATGAGCAAAGTCTGGAAGATGCTATGCAAAAGCAGATGGGGAGCGGGATGGAATAATCATTGTCACTGTAGAGTTTTAGGACTGGGGTAGTCTTAGCCATTGGACAGAACAGCCTTGGAGAGTCTTCTAGGGCTGTGGGAGACGTCAATGCACAAGGGCGTCAAGGTGGACTGTTTGGAGTTAATGGCCTTTATGAAGAATGGAAAGGACCTACAATGAAATGAAGGATATTTTGGGGTCTGTGGGATCATGCCTGGAGCCAGGTGTTACATTAACCCATTGTTCATCAGATTTCAGATACTTAATAGAACTTCTTCCTCAGGATTTCACAGTATATACTGGAGGTGGGGTTTTTTTTTAGAGTGGATATCCCAGTTCATTAGACTCGGATTACATACTGACCGTGTGAAACTGTTGCACATATAAACATTTGTATCCTCCAGTGTAAAATACACTTTAGACTGTAATGTTGAATCGGACTGATGACCTGCCAAGAAATGACGATTCATTGACACGGCTCCAGACTCGTAGATATTGGCAGAGTGTGCAGAGAAAATTGTTTACCAGAAGCTCCTAAAAGTGACAAAGAACACAAAGTAACTGGCAGGAAAACTAGAATTCAACTCTCATTTGATTGGATGCTGTGAGGTCCGAAGAGTCAATCTCATCTTGAAACTTGAAAGGAAACACAGAACTTCTCAAATGTGCTGATCACACTCTGAGTATAGTTACTGATACTGGAAGCAATCAGGAATCATGCTATATGGTGTGTAATCTACAAGTGCTTCTCACAAAATTAGAATATCATCAAAAAGTTAATTTATATCAGCTCTTCAATATAAAAAGTGAAACTCATATATTACAAATAGAGTGATCTATTTCAAGTGTTTATTTCTGTTTATGTTGACTTTTGGGTTTTCATTGGCTATAAACCATAATCATCATTATCTCAGTAAATTAGAATAATAAACAAAAACACATGCAAAGACTTCCTAATCGTTTAAAAAAGTCCTTTAGTCTGTTTCAGCAGACTTCACAATAATGGGGAAGACTGCTGACTTTACAGGTGTTCAGAAGGCAGTCATTGGTACACTACACAATGAGGGTAAGCCACCAAAGGTCATTGCTAAAGAAGCTGGTTGTTCACAGAATGCTGTATCCAAGCATATTAATGGAAAGTTGAGTGGAAGGAAAAAGTGTGGTAGAAAAAGACGCACAAGCAACCGGGATAACGGCAGCCTTGAAAGGATTGTTAAGAAAAGGCCATTCAAAAATTTGGAGGCGATTCACAAGGAGTTTACTGCTGCTGGAGTCATTACTTCAAGATCCACAAGTGTCGCATTCCCTGTGTCAAGCCACTCATGACCAATAGACAACGCCAGAAGAGTTTTACCTGGGCCAAGGAAGGAGAAAGAGAACTGAACTGTTGTTCAGTGGTTCAAGGTTTTTGTTTTTTTTTTTCTATGAAAGTAAATTTTGCATTTAATTTGGAAATCAAGGTCCCAGAGTCTGGAGGAAGAGTGGAGAGGCCACAATCCAAGCTGCTTGAGGTCTAGTGTGAAGTGTCCACAATCAATGATAGTTTGGGGAGCCATGTCATCTGCTGGTGTAGGTCCACTGTGTTTTATCAAGACCAAAGTCAGCGCAGCCATCTACCATGAAATTTTAGAGCACTTCATGCTTCCCTCTGATGACAAGCTTTTCAGAGATGGAAATTTCATTCTCTAGCAGGACTTGGCACCTGTCCACACTGCCAAAAGTACCAATACCTGGTTTAAAAACAACAGTATCACTGTGCTTGATTGGCCAACAAACTCGCCTGACCTTATCCCTGTAGAGAACCTATGGGTTATTGTCAAGAGGAAGATGAGAGACACTGAGCCAACAATGCAGATGAGCTGATGGCTGCTATCAAAGCATCCTGGGCTTCCATAACACCTCAGCAGTGCCACAGGCTAATCGCCTCCACGCCACGCCGCATTGATTATAAACAAAGAAGAAGGAGTATCAAACTACCCATATAAAATATATGAAATATTTATTAATTATCAATAAGATAGTAAATATCATATACACAAGTATATTAAAAAGGATTGTACAGACAAACGAATCATATAGTGAAGGAAAAGTCAGACACAATTGCATATATGTAAACAGGACCGGGAAATCAGTGACCGTAATGTATATATTATATAACACTGTCACAGCACAATGGGTATGTTTAGGGTTAATTAGAAACACATTATCACCATAGCTATGGCCCTATATAAATACCCAGATCTTAAACGATATGCACAAAAAATAATGTCTCACCCAGATATGTCCGTGCAATTGGTCAGACCACGCTAAACGTGCGTTGGGGCTGCATGTTCTGACCAATTGCACGGACATATCTGGGTGAGACATTATTTTTTGTATTTGTATATTTGGATTATGTTTTATGCCTGCTTTTAATAGCGCTGGTTTTTATTAATTTTATTTTGGGTGTTCTTATTCACGCCGCATTGATGCAGTAATTGATGCAAAAGGAGCCACCGACCAAGTATTGAGTGCATTTACTGAACATAAGTAACATACTGACGTAGTCTAATTTACTTACTGAGATAATGAATTTTGGGTTTTCATTGGCTGTAAGCCATAATCATCAACATTAACAGAAATAAACACTTGAAATAGATCACTCTGTTTGTAATGACTATGCAATATATGAGTTTCACTTTTTGTAATGAAGAACTGAAATACTGTATATACTCGAGTATAAGTTGACACGACACGAGTTTATACTCGTAAGCAGAGGCACCTAATTTTGCCTCGAAAAACTGGGAAAACGTATTGACTCGAGTATATGCCAGGTATGCATTGTCCCCTCATCCCAATCCTGGTATGCACGGCTCACCATCCATCCTTGTATGCATGGTTCCCCATCCTTGTGTGCATGGCTCCCTGTCCGTCCTTGAATGCATGGCTCCCCGTCCATCCTTTTATGCATGGCTCTCTGCCCCTGTATGCATGGCTCCTTATCTCCGTCCTTGTATGCATGGCTCCTTATCCCCTATGCTTGTATGCATGATTCCTGTGAAAAAAACAAGCAAACACATCCTACTTACCTTCCCTACGTGCCTTCACTGCATCTTGTTCCAGTGCCAGCAGCTCTTGCGGTCAAGCGATCACCTGTCCCCACTCATTAAAGTAATGAATATTCACTCCACGCCTATGGGAGTGAAAAGGGGTGAATATTCATTACCTTAATGAATGGAGAACACATGATCACTCGGCTGGAAGACTGGCACCGGAAGGAGATGCAGCGAGAGTGCGAAGGGAAGGTATGTAGGTTGTGGCTGTAACTGTGTGCGCTATAAGAGAAATGAATATTTACTTCCAACGCAGTGAATATTCATTTCTCTTTAGCAGCAGGCACAGTTACAGCCACAGCCGATGGCTCCTGCCTCTGTTACCCATTGCTCCGCCACTTCCCCTCCCCCGCCGTCTTTCTGGGACAATGACTCGTGTATAAGCCGAGGGGGGCATTTTCAGCACAAAAAATGTGCTGAAAAACTCGGCTTATACACAAGTATATACGGTAAATTAACTTTTTGACGATGTTTCAATTTAGTGAGAAGCACCTGTATATCTGGAATCCAGCCAATAGCTAGATAATTATCTGGGTTTCATTTTATATGCAGAGTAATATCTGATGTCCAGCCCTTATGTGGAGCACTATGGGGGTTCCAGACTTTACAGTGGATATAAAAAGCCTTCAGACCTCTGTTAAAATGCTAGGTTTTGTCATTAAAAAATCATACAAAGAAGAATGATTTCAGAATATTTCCACCTTTAATATTGCCCATAACCTGTACAATTAAATTGAAAACAAGCAAATCATTTTAAGGGGGAAAATAAAACTAATATAATATGGTTGCAAAAGTGTGAGCATAATTGGGGATGTGGTTGTGTTCAGAATTAGCCAATCACATTTATACTCATGTTACATAGTAATCAGGACACAGTCGCCACCATTTACAGAAATTCTGATTTACCCTATATACACTATAGCTATTATAACTTTCTGCAATGAGACCCCTTTGATGTGTTATACATTGTTTACGGACTATGACTTTTGTGGTAAAATGCAACAAAGAAAATGTCAGTACAATTCTACTCGAACAGCAACATTAACAGCAGTAGGATTTTACTGACATTTTCTACAGGGGATGGGTGAGGATACACTAGGTGAGGGTAGAGCTGGTCATGTTGTGGTTCAGTAGACTGGGGATCACTGCAGGTTGTAGGCTTGTCGGAAGAGTTGGGTCTTCAGGTTCCTTTTGAAGGTTTCCGTGGTAGGTGAGAGCCTGATGTGTTGGGGTAGAGAGTTCCAGAGTATAGGGCAAGCACGGGAGAAGTCTTGGATGCGGTTGTGGGAAGAAGCGATAAGAGGGGAGTAGAGAAGAGAAGGAGATCATGAGATGAACATGGGGAGAACATATTTATATGTATATATACTTTTTCCCAGGTAACACTTGCTATAAAGACCAACGTTGGCCAAAGTCAGAGATATCTATGGTTTGGCCAATAGTCTAGGGCAGCACGGTGGAGCAGTGGTTAGCACGGCAGCCTTGCAGCGCTGGAGTCCTGGGTTCAAACCCCACCAAGGACAACATCTGCAAAGAGTTTGTATGTTCTCTCCATGTTTGTGTGGGTTTTCTCCGGGTTCTCCGGTTTCCTCCCACATTCCAAAGACATACTGATAGGGAATTTAGATTGTGAGCCCCATTGGGCACAGTGATGATAATGTGTGCAAACTGTAAAGCACTGCAGAATATGTAAGCGCTATATAAAAAAGATTATTATTATTATTTTACATACAAACTCTTTGCAGATGTTGTCCTTGGTGGGATTTGAACCCAGGACTCCAGCGCTGCAGTGCTAACCGCTGAGCCACCGTGCTGCCCCCAATATTGAAACCTATCACTCAGGAGAAGGGTTCTAAATAATTTCCAAGGGTTTAGATAAACCATGTTATACTGTGAAGGCTTCATCAAGATGTGGCTTAAATTTGGCCAAACAGTGGCATTACCTAAAGCATTTTGTCTCTCAAAAATTGATAAAAAGACAAGAAAAGGAGCTGCAGGAAATTCTGGCAAGTACTGGTTGTGTACTGCATGTGACAGCAGTCTCCTATATTGTTCATATATCTGACCTGTGGGGAAGGGTGGCAAGAAGGAATCATTTTCTTACTAAGAAAAACATTGAACACCAGCTATGTTTTGCCAAAACCTATGTCAATGCCTGCCAAAAACTTGTGGGATAACATGCTTGGCTCTAATAAGATTAACATTCCAAAAGGCATGTTTGACATAAAGCCAACACAGCGTATCACCAAAATAACACCATACCCACAGTGAAGCATGGTGGAGGCAGCATTTTGCTTTCAAGCTGTTTTTCAGTGGATCAGTTGCTGGAAATAGGGTTTTAGTTAAGGTGCAGGGAATTATGAACAGTTCTAAATATCAGTAAATTTTGCAACAAAAGAGTCAGACCCCTGCCAAAAAGCTGAAGATGAATTTCACCTTTCAACAAGACAATAACCCTAAGCATACCTCCAACTCAACACAAGAAAGGCTTCGCCAGAAGAACAAAGATTTGTAATGGCCCAGCCAGAGCCTAGATCTGAACCCAGTAAAAAAAATCTGTGGGTAACTCGAAGAGGGCTCTATACACAGGAGTTGCCTTCGCAATCTGACAGTTTTGGAGCCCTACTGCTAGGAAGAGTGGGCAAATTCTAGATGTGCCATACCGATAGTCTTGTACCCAAAAAGACAGAATGCTGTAATTAATTTGAAGGGTACATCAACCAAGTATTAGTTTAAGGGTGAGGATATTTATGTAACCACGTAATTTTAGTTCTTTATTTTTCTTTTTCCACCAAAAAGATTTCAGGTTTTTTTTTTTTCAAATTAATTGTACAGATTATAGATGACATTAATGGTAGAAAAAGTTCTGAAATTATTTTTTTCCATAACAAAACCTGTCATTTTAACAGCGGTGTGTATACTTTTATATCCACTGTAAGTAGATCACTATTTGGGTTCCAGCTCACATATAAAGCACTATACAGTGCCCAGCCCTTAGGTAGAGCACTATCTAGTTTCCAGAATATATGTAGAAAAATTTCTGTATTCCAGCCCTTATACAGTGTAGATGAAACCTACAGAGTATCAGAAATAGAACAAATGGGAACAAATATCGAAAAAAAAATCAAGTTTTATTTAGATACAAAATCACATAAATGCAAACAAAAACTGGTGACCCTCAAAAAGGTCAACCCAGTATATACAGATGAACAATAGTGGATATTAAACAGAAGCACGAGAAAAGTAGTGCGCCCTAGAGTGTTCATAAAAAATAATAGGCATAGATAAAAGGTCTATGTAACTAGTATGCCTATGAAGATAATACAGAGTTAAATTTGATAAGGGTTGTTGGGAAGATAATCTATGGACCCAAACATTGTGTACCTCAATAAATATAAAACAACATAGGCCATATACACTACAGAACATACATATACAGAGGCAGGAATGAATTCATGACTAAAATAGTCTCCCAGAAACCTATGCATATGACCTCAAAACCATCAGTGTAATGCTATAATAACTGAATAACATATTCATAGTTAATAAATACTCGGTTACCTGTAGCCATAATCAAGAGAGGGCTGCTGTACACCTCGACGCGCGTTTCACCTCCTTACCTGTAGTTTTGTCTACCTTCTAAAAAAAACCCGCTCCCTTTCTCTGCCCTCTGCCCCATATCTTGCAAACAATGTGGCAGAGAAAGAGAGATACTGCAGATCCAGTCACCAAACAGTTAAAGCCATATTCTCTCCTTACATATTGGCCTGTGGTGACTGAGCAGGTATACTGGTAAATCTACACCTGTTCTGACCATGCAGAGATCTTTAATATCACATTGTCTGTAAAAGGAATAATCCATTGAAGGCTGAAAACAAAACGTGCCGTTATTATAACAGCTGTCATGTTCTAAGTGCACAGACTTGGAAAGAGGCTCCTGTGGAGATGTTCACAAAGCAGAAGCGGTGCACTTTAAGGTTTTTGGAAGATCTATAGGCTGAGTCTAGAAAATTGACTCAGAAAATAAGAAAAGTCATGTGCGGATTTGTAGAACAGTAGAAGCTCTGCTTAAAGTGTTCTTCCAGTTATATGATCAAAACTTCCGTACCTCGAGATATATTAAGCAGCAAGGAACATGATTTACCATATGCCCAGCTCATTTATATAGGACATGGCCATAGTGAAGGCATTTATTTCACAAGTATTGCATGTAACTTCCTTCTTCTTATCCCTAAATAGAATAACGACCTTACCCAGAACCCCCAAAACTATTACAAACCCGATTATGGAGCCCTTAACTGAATACCGATCCCTTATCAGACCCTTCAACTAATACATACTGCAGAATAGACCCCATGAAGTAATACAGACAAACCTAGTTTCACAGAAGTAGCATAGACCCCAAACCAGACTTCACTGCTAGGCTCTGCTTTTCTGCTTATCACAATTCCGCACAGGACTCCATGACATGGCCTTCTCTGAATTATCACTACACTACAACAACTCTGATGTTCCACTACTTTGATCTTTGATTCTGTCTTATCAATTTCCTTATGCTGAGCCCAGGACTTCCCAATGGACAACTACTCCTTAAATTGCAGCCCAGTCTCTACAGCCGCAGGTGTTTCAAGCTGACCACTCTGCTGCATCAGCGTCATCTATCCATGCTGCATTACAACTGCACATCTAGACTAAGGGCTTTGGGGAGTCACCTCACCAGATGAGACACAACATTATCTTTACCAAAAACAGCTTCAGGTGTACTGTATATTAGATAAGGTTCTCCCCTTTCCCCTCTCACAGCATGATCTGCAGCTGCATCTCCCCTCCTTCCCCCTTTCCTCATTTTTCAGTAAATGCAGGGAGGTAAATAAGTAAAATTACACTTGAACATTAGACGAGAGAGGGTGAGAATGTAACGGTATAAAATATGTGCCATTCATGATAGGTGGAAAGTCTCCTAAAGACTGAGATGAAAATAAAGCAGAATACTACTCCACTCATTGGAAAATGATGAGTGTAACCTTGGAAGGCGTTGGTGTTTTTCTTTCCTCCGTAACACATACCATCAGGGAGTAAGTAGTCTTATAATGGGCAGCTGTGACTAAGTAAATCACTAGGACAGAAGCCCCTCTATCTGGCCATTCTCCCCATCCTAAAATCTGTTCTAACATCCTGCCCCCTCCGGATCCTAATGGGGCAGATCTGACAATGAATCTGGATCCTCCGACCCTCTGAGTACCTATAGGATGTCACAGAATCCACATTCAAGTCTGTTTCCTAAAGCATTGTGAACTGCTGACCCCTAAAACGCTTTGATCTCCAGCTGCAAAACTTCTCTCTTTGTTTCAGATTTATCTGTCAGGCAAATTCCTTTTGATGGTTATTGTTACTATACATAGGCCTAGGTTCTAAACATAGCATGCACAAGGTTATACGAAACCAGGGGCGATCATGGACTGCAGAGGGCACTGAATAAGAATGGGATCCTTATCCTCGACAACAGCTACGTTTCCAGAAATTGTCTCTTGCCGTATAGAGTTACCTCGTGGCACCCTTACAAAAACAGTGATTTTCACCCAAAGTTGGGCCACACCGTGCCTTGTCCAAACAGTCCCTGGTGTTCAGTGGTTTGGTGCTCTAAACTGTCCCTGGTGTTCATTGATTTGGTGCTCTAAACAGTTCCTAGTTTTCAGTGATTTGGTGCTCTAAACTGTCCCTGGTGTTCAGTGGATTGGTGCTCTAAACTGTCCCTGGTGTTCAGTGGATTGGTGCTCTAAACTGTCCCTGGTGTTCAGTGGTTTGGTGCGCTGTTCCTGGTGTTCAGTGGTTTGGTGCGCTGTTCCTGTTGTTCAGTGGTTTGGTGCGCTGTCCCTGGTGTTGAGTGGTTTGGCGTGCTGTTCCTGGTGTTCTTTGGTTTAGTGCTCTAAACTGTCCCTGGTGTTCAGTGGTTTGGTGTGCTGTTCCTGGTGTTCAGTGGTTTGGTGTGCTGTTCCTGGTGTTCAGTGGTTTGGTGCGCTGTCCCTGGTGTTCAGTGGTTTGGTGCTCTAAACTGTCCCTGGTGTTCAGTGGTTTGGCGTGCTGTTCCTGGTGTTCTTTGGTTTAGTGCTCTAAACAGTCCCTGGTGTTGAGTGGTTTGGTGTTCTAAACAGTCCCTGGTCTTCAGTGGTTTAGTGCTCTAAACTGTCCCTGGTGTTCAGTGGTTTGGTGCGCTGTTCAGTGGTTTGGTGCTCTAAACAGTCCTTGGTATTCAGTGGTTGGTGCGCTGTCCCTGGCATCCCACAGTAATATTAGTACTAGTACTGGCCATAAAAATCTTCCATGGGCAAAATTACAATGCCCCCTCCTATACAACCACGGTCCTCTTATAGAGACAACAGTGTCTCTGTGCCAGTCACAATACCCCTTACACTCTGTCCTCAAGCCAGACACGTTACTACCCATGAAAGCAGCTATGCCTTCAATGCCTTTATGCCAATCATGGTGCTCCTCCAGAAATCCAGTCCATTCTTATCTTTGTAGATTGTGGGCCCTCGCGGGCAGGGTCCTCTCTCCTCCTGTACCAGTAGTGACTTGTATTGTTTAAGATTACTGTACTTGTTTTTATTATGTATACCCCTCCTCAAATGTAAAGCGCCATGGAATAAATGGTGCTATAATAATAAATAATAATAATAATCTGCTATCGGCGGCTTCTCCCTGAAAATAATTGTAATGGCCTGGGATGCCTAGGGCACTGAGCACAAGACCAGGGTCATGTATTTCTGGTGCCAGCCCTAGTTACACCATTGATGCATTCCGCTTGGTTCCCACTGACTGTGATGTTTAGATATTGTAGTACATAAGTACATATAGAAGAAGTGACCAGACGATCGCAGGTTCAATCCCAATAAAAGGACTAAAACAAATAATAATTAAAAACATTGTCTTTGAAAACATTCAATAAATAAAAAAGCAATAATTTGAATCTCCCCCATCTGCACCCTTTAAAAATAAAGATATTAAAATAAATAAAGATATTCAGAATTATTATGTCTCTAAAAGTCCATTCAATCAAAATCTAAAATTATTTAAGTTCGCTGCCCAAACAAATGCAAAAAAAACCCAGAATTAATGTTTTTGTTCTTGTATTTTCCCCCAAAAATGCAAAGAAAAACAATAATCCAAAACAGTATCAATAAAACCATCAGCTTGGCTCATAATAAACACAAGCCCTAAAACCCAACTCCATTGAAGGAAAAATAAAAATATTACCGGTCTCAGCGAATGGCAACATAAACAATTTTTTTTTTAGATTAAAAAAATAATGAATTTTTTACACCACTAAAAACCATACAAATTTGGTATCACTGTAGTTGTGCAGACTTGGAGATTCATGCTGAGAGGTCATATTCACCACACAATAAATACTGTAAAAACTAAACCCAAAAAAACAATAACAGAATTGCAGGGTTTATTTACCATTTTACAGCAATTGGAATTTTTTCCTATTTTTCGATACATTATATGGTAAAATGAATTCAAAACTACAACTACAAAAAAAACCTAAACCTCATAGTATAGTTATAATGATGGAAAAAAAGTCATGACTCTTGGAAGAAAGGGAGGATGAAAGGAGAGCACAAAAACTAAAATTGGCCAAGGTGGGAAGGGGTTAATGTTTAATGAAGAAAACGGAATATTCATAAAGAACAATGTAAAAGAGTGTGAAGCAAAGATCACCAATAACAAATTGTCTTCTTGTTCCAACAGGGTTCAAGTAGGCCAATGTGTTTTGGGCAATGCTGCTCATAGTCATGGCTCGAAATGCATGGGAATTGCCAATACTGCCAACAGTATTTTAAAATATGTATTAAATAAAGTTTTTGAATTTTTGCCTTCCACCCTTGGTGCAGGATGTACAATCCAATAAATTATATATTTCAATAATCTCTAGGTTTGATGCAACCATGCAGACGACGTTTCAAAGTGGCAAACATCATCAGTGGCATTTCCTGTTGTCATAAATTGCAGCTGGTGCTCAAGGAGGGTTTTGATCACTTTTGATTTATTTCTGGACTCAAACATCTGCCAGATGAGTAAGATTACACAGATACAGTGACATGTAAAAGTTTAATCAAAATTAGAAGAACAGGTGTGTCCAGCGAATGGTGAGGGTAAAAATTAACTTTTAATAAACATTGAATAAAAAATCATCCATGTATATGGTATCCAGCACTAAATACACACTGGCTGAGAGCCTAACAACGATCTACGCATTTCGACCTGGTGGTCTTAGTCATTTCTTTTTATCTTTTATATTTTAAAAATTAAAAAAAGGAAAATGGGCCAATGCAAAAATATGGGCACTATTGGAGATTTGTGTGCTCAGATAACTTTGACCAAGATTTCAGACCTTATTTAGTCTATTAGGGTTATGATGACTTATTCACTATCATCAATAGCAAAGGCCAGGTGACATAAATTTCCCAGCTTTATAAAAACCCAGCCTCCTCTAACCTTGTGCCAAAAAACTGCAGCCATGTGTTCTTCTAAGCAGCTGCCTAGCACTTTGAAAATTAAAATGGTGCAGGCACACAAAGAAGGACAAGGCTGTAAAAACATAGCAAAGCGTTTTCAAGTTGTTCTTTCCTCAGTTCAAAATGTAATTAATAAGTGGCAGTTAACAGGAGCGGTGGAGCTCAAAATAAAGTCTGGAAGACCATGCAAAATTTTAGTGAGAGCAGCTCATAGGATTGCTAGAGAGGCAACTCAGAACCCCCACTTGACTGCAAGACCTTCAGAAAGATTTAGCAGACTCTAGAGTTGTGGTACATCATTCTACTGTTCAGAGACACCTGCACAAATATGACCTTCATGGAACAGTCATCAGAACAAAAACCTCTCCTGCATCCTCACTGTAAAATTCAACGTCAGAAGCATGCAAAAGAACATCTAAACAAGCCTGATGTATTTTGGAAATAAGTCCTGTGGACCGATGAGATTAAAATAAAACTCTTTGGCCACAATGATCAAATGTGTGACGGAAAAAGGGCACAGAATTTTAGGAAAAGAACATCTCGCCAATCATTAGGCATGGGGGTGGATCAATCATGCTTTGGGGTTGTGTTGCAGCCAATAGCACAGGGAACATTTCACGGGTAGAGAGAAGAATAGATTCAATAAAGTTTCAACAAATTCCTGATGCAAACATAACACCATCTGTAAAAAAGCCGAAGTTGAAAAGATGATGGTTTCTACAAATGAATAATGATCCTAAACACATGTCAAAATGCACAACAGACTAGCTCAAAAGGTGCAAGCTGAAGGTTTTACAATGGCCCTCACAGTCCACTGATCTGAACATCATTGTAAATCTGTGGCTAGACCTCAAAATAGTGTGTGCAAGACAACCCTGGAATCTCGCAGAACTGCAAGAATTTTCCAAGGAAGAATGGAAGAAAATCACTCAAACAAGAATTGAAAGACACTTGGCTGTGTACAAGCTGTGATACTTTCAAAAGGGAATGCTACTAGGTACAAACCATGCAAAACTTTTGCATCAGCCCATTTTCATTTTTGTAATTTTAAAAATGTAAAAGATCAAAGTGTATATATACACAGAGGAGGAAATAAGTATTTGACCCCTTGCTGATTTTGTAAGTTTGCCCACTGACAAAGACATGAACAGTCTTTAATTTTAAGGGTAGGTTAATTTTAGCATTGAGAGATGGAATCTCAAAAATAAAATCCAGAAAATCAGATTGTATAAATTATATAAATGTATTTGCATTTTTCAGAAAGATATAAGTATTTGATCCCCTACCAACCAATAAGAGTTCTGGCTCCTACAGACCAGTTAGATGCCCTTAGTCAACTGTCAACTTGTTAACTGCATTAAACACAGCTCCTTTATAAAAGACTTCTGTCCACAGACTCAATTAATCAGTCAGACTCTAACCTCTACAACATGGGCAAGACCAAAGAGCTTTATAAGGATGTCAGGGACAAGATCATAGACCTGCACAAAGCTGGAATTGGCTACAAAACCATAAGTAAGATGCTGGGTGAGAAGGAGACAACTGTTGGTGCAATAGTAAAAAAAATGGAAGAAATACAAAATTACTGTCAATCAACATCGATCTGGGACACCATGCAAAATCTGACATCGTGGGGCATCCTTGATCATAAGCAAGGTGAGAGATCAGCCTAAAACTACACAGGAGGAACTTGTTAATGATCTCAAGGCAGCTGGGACCACAGTCACCAAGAAAACCACTGGTTACACATTACGCCGTAAAGGTTTAAAACACATGTGCAGGCCAGTCTGAAGTTTGCCAATAAACACCTGGATGATTCTGTGAGTGATTGGGAGCAGCTGCTGTGGTCAGATGAGACAAAAATTCAGGTCTTTGGGTTAAACTCAACTCGCTGTGTTTAGAGGAAGAGAAAAGAACACCGTCCTCACTGTCAAGCATGGAGGTGGAAACATTATGTTTTGGGGGTGTTTCTCTGCTAAGGGCACAGGACTCCTATGCTTATTTCTCTCTGCAAAATGCAAATAAATTTATATACAGTATTTTTCGTACAATAAGACGCACTTTTTACCCCAAAAATTTTTTTTAGGAAAACGGGTGGGGTGTCTTATAGTCAGAATACACCGTACTTACAATTAGCGCGGTGGCAGCAGGAGTCAGGTGATTCTTCCTGTGATCCGACACTACAGGGCGATGATCTCACTCCCATCCTGGTGCTGCAGGCTTGGCGGTGTGGGGGGCTCTGGTGACATTTTGTGAAAGCCCGGAGCCCGCACACTTCCATTGCCTTGATGCTGTGACCTCCAGGAAAATGGCCGCCGCAGATTGAGAACTCGGCAACAAGATCTCATCTCCTGAGATTTCGGGACGAGATTTTGTTGCCGAGATCTCAATCTGCGCCTCCGGTGGCCATTTTCCCAGAGGCCAAAGCATCGAGGCAATGGAAGTGCGCGGGTTTCGGGCTTTCACAAAATGACGTCGGAGCCCCGGCAATGGTTGAGCACCATCGAGCCTGCTGCATTAATTTTTTTCCCCATTTTCCTTCTGAAAATTTGGGGTGCGTCTTACAGTCTGAAAAATATGGTAATTTATACAATGTGATTTTCTGGATTTTATTTTTGATATTCTATCTCTCAATGCTAAAATTAACCTACCCTTAAAATCATAGACTGTTCAACTGTTCATGTCTTTGTCAGTGGGCAAACTTACAAAATCAGCAAGGGAGCAAATACTTATTTCCCCCACTGTGTATATATATATATATATATACATATATATATATATATATATATATATATATATATATATATATATATATATATATATATATATATATATATATATATATATATATATATTGTTTGTGTCTTCTGTAACTTTAGCCCTTTTAGAGATTATTTCATCTTCAACTTACTTAACTGTTCACAATAACAGTAATTTTGACCAGGGGAGCCCAGACTTTTACATGCCACTGTATCTCATTTTCTCCTTTCTCTTATGGCAATGCCCTAAATCTAGTCTGTGATGCATGAAGATGCAGTGTGTTGTATAGCAGATAGAACTTCTTGAAACCACTGATGGAAGCCAGAAGGAAAGTTACAGTAAGTCGCAGAACTAATGGTTCTGTGTGAAGACAGTTAATAAAGTAGCATAGGCTTTCACTTTACGTAAAGGATATATGTCAGCATTTGTTGGTTATGTAATATGACGCAGCGGTATATCACTTGCTGGTCTGCATGCTGTCATTTTGATGCAATCATTGTTTTCTCTGATGCAGATTTAGCAGAGCTCGGAATGCTGAGCTGTGTATAACCCCGCCCACACCACTGATTGGCTGCTTTCTGTGTACACTGTATGATGACCCCCTCACTGTAATTCCCACACTGTATGATGGCCCCTTCACTGTATGATGGCCCCCTAAATAGCCTCAATATTGTGTAATGCTCCACATAGTCCTCCATAGAGTATACTGCACTCCCCATAGGCTCTATAGTGAATAATGCACTGCCAATAGGCCTTCATATAGTATAATGCACTCCCCATAGGCCTCTATATAGTACAATGCACTCCCCATAGGCCTCTATATAGTAGAATGTACTCATTATAGGCCTCTATCTAGTATCATGCACTCCCCATAGGTCTCCACATAGTATAATGCACTCCCCATAGGCCTCCATATAGTATAATGCACTCCCCATAGGCCTCTATAAAATATAATGCACTCCCCATAGGCCTCTGTATATAGTATAATGCACTCCCCATAGGCCTTTATATAGTTTAATGCACTCCCCATAGGCCTCTATATATTACTAGATGGTAGCCCGATTCTAACGCATCGGGTATTCTAGAATATGTATGCAGTTTATTTATGAAGATTTTAGAATAATACATTGAATACACAGGATTCGGCCGGCCATGACCAATTAGCGAAGCATGGTTCAAATACCGCGCCAATTCGCAGCCGGACTGTGCCTGTAGCTGATTGCTCACGGCCGTCCATGTAGTATAACAGGCCACGTAGTATATTGCACAGCCACGTAGTATATTGCACAGCCACGTAGTATATAGCACAGCCACGTAGTATATAGCACAACCCACGGAGTATATAGCACAGCCCACAGAGTATATAGCACAGCCACGTAGCATATAACACAGCCCACGGAGTATATAGCACAGCCACGTAGTATATAGCACAGCCCACGGAGTGTACAACAGCCCACATAGCATATAACACAGCCACGTAGTTTATAACAGCCCACGTAGCATATAACACAGCTCACATAGTATATAACAGCCCACGCACGCAGTATATAACACAGCCCACATAGTGTATAATACAGGCCACGTAGTGTATAACACAGCCCATGTACGGTACAACACAGGCCATGTAGTGTATAACACAGCCCACATAGTGTATAACACAGGCCACGTAGTATATTGCACAGCCCACGCAGTACATTGCACAGCCCACATAGTATATAGCAGCCCAAGTATTATATTGCACAGCCCACGTATTATATTGCACAGCCCACGCAGTATATAGCACAGCCCACGCAGTATATAGCACAGCCCACACAGTATATAGCACAGCCCACATAGTATATAGCACAGCCCACACAGTATATAGCACAGCCCATGTAGTATATTGCACAGCCCACGTATTATATTGCACAGCCCACGTAGTATATAGCACAGCCCATGCAGTATATAACAATGTGGGCATCATATCCCTGTTTAAAGAAAGAATTAAAATAAAAAATAATTATATACTCATCCTCCGTTGGCCCCGGATGCAGGCGAAGCGGTTACCGACGCTCCTCGCGCGCTCCGGTCCCAAGAGTGCATTGCGGTCTCGCGAGATGATGACGTACTGGTCTTGCGAGACCGCTACGTCATCATCTCGCGAGACCGCAATGCATGGAGCGGTCACTGGAGCGTCGCAAGGAGCGGGAAAGGCCGACGGACGGTGAGTATATAATGATTTTTTTTTTAACTATTTTTAACATTAGATCTTTTAACTATTGATGCCGCATAGGCAGCATCAATAGTAAAAAGTTGGTCACACAGGGTTAATAGCAGCGGTAACGGACACCGCGGCATAACGCGGGCCATTACCGCTGCCATTAACCCTGTGTGAGCGCTGACTGGAGGGGAGTATGGAGCAGGCACTGACTGCGGGGAGTAAGGAGCGGCCATTTTGCCGCCGGACTGTGCCCGTCGCTGATTGGTCGTGGCCGTTTTGCCGTGACCAATCAGCGACTTGGATTTCAATGACAGACAGAGGCCGCGACCAATGAATATCCGTGACAGACAGACAGACAGAAGTGACCCTAGACAATTATATAGTAGATAAAGGGACAGAGGTCAGAATCGGGTATTCTAGAATATGCATGTCCACGTAGTATATTGCCCAGCCACGTAGTATATTGGGCAGCCACGTAGTATATTGCCTAGCCACGTACTATATTGCCCAGCCACATAGTATATTGCCCAGCCATGTAGTATATTGCCCAGCCACGTAGTATATTGGGCAGCCACGTACTATATTGCCCAGTCACGTACAATATTGCCCAGCTACGTAGTATATTGCCCAGTCACGTAGTATATTGCCCAGCTACGTAGTATATTGCCCAGTCACATAGTATATTGCCCAGTGATGTAGTATATTGCCCAGCCACGTAGTATATTGCCCAGCTACGTAGTTTATTGCCCAGCCACATAGTATATTGCCCAGTGACGTAGTATATTGCCCAGCCACGTAGTATACTGCCCAGTGACGTAGTATATTGCCCAGCCACAGACACTTAGTATATTGCCCAGTCACGTAGTATACAGCACACACACGTAGTATACTGCCCATAAAATACTAACAGCACTGATAGAGTAAATAAGATGAATGCTACTGTGTCCTGAGGTTGCAGCATGTCTGCCGTGCACACGGTGCAGCCTGGAGATGCCGCCAGGGGTGGAGCGTTCCCGGACACGTGCTCCACACCAGGGGTCCCGGGATAACACGGCCGCACTTCCTCGTGCTGGATGAGAGGAGCGCCCACTGCCGGCGGCTGCTGGCAGTGGATGCTCCAGTTCAGCACATGTAGTGCTCTTACCGTTACCGCAGAAGATGGCAGGACTGTGGCCGGTGCTACAGCCGCGGCCAGCGTGACGGCGCCCTGGGCCGAGAGGTACATAGAGCACCCGGTCTGCCCCAGGGACACCGTGCAGGGCATCGCTCTCAAGTATGGGGTGACGGTAAGCAGGGGACGGTCCTGGGAGGCTGAAGGCGGTGTGCCAGGCTGGTGGGAGTGTGGAGCCCACCACCTGAGCTGTTTGCGGGCAGGAGACTGGCACTGCTGGGGTCTGCAGGGGGAGACCGGAGGGGAGTATGCGGGCGGCGGGCAGTGACTGCAGGGGAGTAGGGAGGGACTAATCAGACTGTGTCCGTCGCTGATTGGTCGCGGCAGCCATGACAGGCAGCTGGCGCGACCAATCAGCGACTTGGATTCCATGACAGACAGAAGCCTAGACCAATGAATATCCGGGACAGACAGACGGAAGTACCCCTTAGATAATTATATATATAGATAATGCACTCCACATAGGCCTCTATAAAATGCACTGCCAATAGGCCTTCATATAGTATAATGCACTCCCCATAGGCATCTATATAGTATAATGCACTCCCCATAGGCCTCTATATAGTACAATGCACTCCCCATAGGCCTCTATATAGTATAATGTACTCATTATAGGTCTCTTTATAGTATCATGCACTCCCCATAGGTCTCCACATAGTATAATGCACTCCCCATAGGCCTCCATATAGTATAATGCACTCCCCATAGGCCTCTTTAAAGTATACTGCACTCCCCATAGGCCTCTGTGTTCAATATAATGCACTCCCCATAGGCCTCTATATAGTATACAGCACTCTCCATAGGCCTCTATGTAGTATAATAAACTCCCCATAGACCTCTAAATAGCTATACTGTGTAGCACTATTACCTGGATGGTGTCTCCTTTGCCCTCCTCAGCGCGACCCCTGGTGTGCTCCCATCTCCTGCTTCCTCCTTATAGCTGTGCATGCCGCCATGTGCCAGTTCTTAAAGGAGCAGTGCGCGCACATGGCAAATGTTCCCAGCAACTGCTGGGAGGCATTTAGTTAAATGTGTGTTCACCTGCAAGGTGTCTCCCAGCCAATAGCTGAGAGACAGCTTGTATAAAAGACACCCTGTCCTATTGGGAGTTGTCTGAGCAACCACTATAGTTTAGTATTGGGTGAGTGTAATAGCTGGGAGACATCTTGTATAAAAGGCACCCTCTCCTATTGGGAGGTGCCTGAGCAATCGCTATAGTTTAGTATTAGGTATGTTGCCAGGTCCCCCATCCTTAGTGTGTTTAACTTTCCCGTATCCTGGGTTCCTTTAGTCCAGTATAGTTAGTCCTTGTTTGCCACCCTGGGGGCTGAGTACCCAGACCTGAACTGTGAACAATGAAACCGTATTGAACTGTTTCATGAGACCAGTGGGTCTATACCTGTCGATGTGGCTGTCCTGACAGTACAGTCCGAACCTGTCCCTGTGGCCATGCGGTTTGCTGTCTGGAGATCACACAGTCTGAACCTGTTCTTATGGCCGTCCCGTCTGCTATCAGGAGACTGCATAATCTGAACCTAACCCAGTGGCCATCCTGTCGGCAGAGCCAGAATCTGTCCCAGTGGCCGTCCTGTCCGAATTTGTCACAAGAGGCCGTCCTGTCTAAACTTGCCCCAAGTGGCCGTCCTGTTTAGTCTGAGAATCTCAAGTAACATCTCTGTCCCTTTAGGGGTCAGTAGCTACTGCTGAATGTAACCCTGGTGTCACGACTCAGCTGTCGGGTGACCCGGGACAGGGGCTTCTCCCCTGTCCCTACAACTAGGGGCTGCCCTAGCTCGCCCTATCCCCCGGGATACTTCTGAAGGTGAAGATGCTGGGGCCGCCACCCATGCCTTATCCCCTGAGTTAGCCCTTCGTCTGTTCTCTTCCCCAACCCAGGGGAGAGGGGCGCTACTGTGCACCGCAGTACACCAACCCAATGTACAAGGCAATACAAACAAGGGTAACTGAAAATAGCAAGCACACAAATATTCACTCACATATAACAGAGGAATGTACCGGGGAATGGAGGATGGGTAAAAACCAAAGTAAGAGAAGGGAGGGGAATTATCACAATTACAAACCTACGCAACAGTCACAGATAACTCATCCAAAACTCCTTCTCATATGAATACCTCTCCTCCTAAGCCATGCAGCAAATGCTAGCTCTGACATTGATTTGAATCATTTCCAAGATTATAAAGGGGATGGGAGTGGCGAACTGAGCTCAGCTGAAGGCTCAGAGTTTCCAACATGGCCAATTAACCACTGTTCTGCCAATAGAAATAAACCCCATTAAAGTGAAGAAGTGCTTCTTCTCAGCACAGGAGTAGGAGTAATCAGACGCTGCAGTCTTCTGGCTCTTCTCTGTTGTGGTAACCCTGTGACACCTGGAGTGGCACCTGGCAGCTATCTGCTGCACAAGTCTGACCTCACCACTAGAGGCTTCAACGAACACCAAGGTAGCTGCTTAGTCACACCCCTCCAGGGTAAGTCAGGTCTGTGACACAGTTGGTCCATGAACCACTTGCGCCACCTAAGGAGCGTAACATAATGCACTCTCCATAGGCCTCTACAGTATAATGCACTCCCCAAAGGCCTCTATATAGTTTAATGTACTCATCATATAAAATAATACAAAACTCACCTCTCCTCATCTCCTCAAGGGCCACGTAGTGGCCGGGTGGCAGTGCAGGGAGATCAAGTCTGCCTGCTCTGCCACAGAGTTTGACTGTATGGGTGCGCAGTGAACAGTAGCGTAGCTCTAGGTTGGCCCCTCAGAGAATGGGGTCCGGGGTGACCACCCCTTTTGAGCCCCTCCTCGGTAGCTACGCTACTGCCTCCCCCCAAAAAAAACATGACCCCATACGGTTCACAGTGATCTATTTATTAATGACAGTCATTATCTCAATAGGAAAGGGGACCATTATATAACATGGATGTAATCAGGGTGCATGTATGTCAAGAGTAGATGGTCCCAATCTGGGACAAGACCTGCCACTATAATGGAAAAATGTATTCTAGGAATGTGCCAAAATGGTACTTTGATACCAGCCAGTGGCTTAACTAGTCTCATAGGCTCGGGTCTGATGGCCCCCCATCCTGAATAAAATACACTGCTCAAAAAAATAAAGGGAACACTTAAACTACAGAATATAACTCCAGGTAAATCAAACTTCTGTGAAATCAAACTGTCCACTTAGGAAGCAACACTGTTTGACAATCAATTTGCCATGCTGTTGAGCAAATGGAATAGACAACAGATGGAAATTATTGGCAATTATCAAGGCACACTCAATAAAGGAGTGGTTCTGCTGGTGGGGACCACAAACCACATCTCGGTACCAATGCTTTCTGGCTGATGTTTTGGTCACTTTTGAATGTTGGTTGTGCTTTCATACTCGTGGTAGCATGAGACGGACTCTACAACCCACACAAGTGGCTCAGGTAGTGCAGCTCATCCAGGCTGGCACATCAATGCGAGCTGTGGCAAGAAGGTTTGCTGTGTCTGTCTGCGTAGTGTCCAGAGGCCGGAGGCATTACCAGGAGACAGGCCAGTACACCAGATGTGGAGGGGGCCATAGGAGGACAACAACCCAGCAGCAGGACCGATACCTCAGCCTTTGTGCAAGGGGGAACAGGAGGAGCACTGTCAGAGCCCTGCAAAATGACCTCCAGCAGGCCACAAATGTGCACGTGTCTGCACAAACGGTTAGAAACCAACTCCATGAGGATGGTCTGAGTGCCCGAAGTCCACAGTTGGGGGTTGTGCTCACAGCCCAACACAGTGCAGGACCCTTGGCATTTGCCACAGAACACCAGCATTGGCAAATTCGCCACTGTCGCCCTGTGCTCTTCACAGATGAAAGCAGGTTCACACTGAGCACATGTGACAGATGTGACAGAGTCTGGAGATGCTGTGGAGAATGATCTGCTGCCTGCAACATCCTTCAGCATGACCAGTTTGGAAGTGGGTCAGTAATGGTGTGGGGTGGCATTTCTTTGGAGGGCCGCACAGCTCTCCATGTGCTCACAAGAGGTAGTCTGACTGCCATTACGTACCGAAATGAGATCCTCAGACCCCTTGTGAGACCATATGCTGGTGCGGTTGGCCCTGGGTTCCTCCTAATGCAGGACAATGCCAAACCTCATGTGGCTGGAGTGTGTCAGCAGTTCCTGCAAGATGAAGGCATTGAAGCTATGGACTGGCCCGCCCATTCCCCAGACCTGAATCCGATTGAACGCATCTGGGACATCATGTGGCGCACTATCCACCAATTTCACGTTGCACCACAGACTGTCCAGGAGTTGTCGGATGCTTTAGTCCAGGTCTGGGAGATCACTCAGGAGACCATCCGCCACCTTATCAGGAGCATGCCCAGGCATTGTAGGGAGGTCATACAGGCACGTGGAGGCCACATATACTACTGAGCATCATTTCCTTCTCTTGAGGCATTTCCACTGAAGTTGGATCAGCCTGTAACTTCTTTTTCCACTTTGATTTTGAGCATCATTCCAACTCCAGACCTCCGTGGGATATTAGTTGTGATTTAGATTGATCATTTTTAGGTTTTATTGTTCTCAACAAATTGCACTATACAATGAATAAAGATTTACAACTTGACTATTTTATTCAGTGATATCTAGGATGTGGGATTTTAGTGTTCCCTTTATTTTTTTCAGCAGTGTATATACAATACAGACCAAAAGTTTGGACACACCTTCTCATTTAAAGATTTTTCTGTATTTTCATGACTATGAAAATTGTAAATTCATACTGAATGCATCAAAACTATGAATTAACACATGTGGAATTATATACTTAACAAAAAAGTGTGAAACAACTGAAAATATGTCTTATATTCTAGGTTCTTCAAAGTAGCCACCTTTTGCTTTGATGACTGCTTTGCTCACTCTTGGCATTCTCTTAATGAGCTTCAAGAGGTAGTCACTGGAAATGGGTTCCACTTCAGAGGTGTGCCCTGTCAGGTTTAATAAGTGGGATTTCTTGCCTTATAAATGGGGTCGGGACCATCAGTTGTGTTGAGTAGAAGTCTGGTGGATACACAGCTGATAGTCCTACTGAATAGACTGTTAGAATTTGTAGTATGGCAAGAAAAAAGCAGCTAAGAAAAGAAAAATGAGTGGCCATCATTACTTTAAGAAATTAAGGTCAGTCAGTCCGAAAAGTTGGAAAAACTTTGAAAGTGTCCCCAAGTGCAGTTGCAAAAACTATCAAGCGCTACAAAGAAACTGGCTCACATGAGGACTGCCCCAGGAAAGGAAGACCAAGAGTCACCTCTTCTTCTGAAGATAAGTTTATCCGAGTCACCAGCCTCAGAAATCGCAGGTTAACAGCAACTCAGATTAGAGACCAGGTCAATGCCACACAGAGTTCTAGCAGCAGACATTTCTCTACAACAACTGTTAAGAGGAGACTTTGTGTAGCAGGCCTTCATGGTAAAATAGCTGCTAGGAAACCACTGCTAAGGACAGGCAACAAGCAGAAGAGACTTGATTGGGCAAAAGAACACAAGGAATGGACATTAAACCAGTGGAAAATCTGTGCTTTGGTCTGATGAGTCCAAATTTGAGATCTTTGGTTCCAACCACCGTGTCTTTGTGCAACGCAGAAAAGGTGAATGGATGGACTCTACATGCCTGGTTCCCACCGTGAAGCATGAAGGAGGAGGTGTGATGGTGTGGGGGTGCTTTGCTGGTGACACTGTTGGGGATTTATTAAAAATTGAAGGGATACTGAACCAGCATGGCTACCACAGCATCTGAACCAGCATGGCTACCACAGCATCTTGCAGCTGCATGCTATTCCATCCAGTTTGCGTTTAGTTGGACCATCATTTATTTTTCAACAGGACAGTGACCCCAAACACACCTCCAGGCTGTGTAAGGGCTATTTGACCAAGGAGGAGAGTGATGGGGTGCTACGCCAGATGACCTGGCCTCCACAGTCACCAGACCTGTACCCAGTCGAGATGATTTGGGGTGAGCTGGACCGCAGAGTGAAGGCAAATGGGCCAACAAGTGCTAAGCATCTCTGGGAACTCCTTCAAGATTGTTGGAAGACCATTCCAGGTGACTACTTCTTGAAGCTCATCAAAAGAATGCCAAGAGTGTGCAAAGCAGTCATCAAAGCAAAAGGTGGCTACTTTGAAGAACCTAGAATATAAGACATATTTTCAGTTGTTTCACACTTTTTTGTTAAGTATATAATTCCCCAAGTGTTAATTCATAGTTTTGATGCCTTCAGTATGAATTTACAATTTTCATAGTCATGAAAATACAGAAAAATCTTTAAATGAGAAAATGTGTCCAAACTTTTGGTCTGTACTGTATATCGCCTACTCTACTATAAGTTCCTTATCCTGGGCCCCATCCTTGTATATATCCCCATCTTGGTATAAGTATCCCATTCTGCCACTGTTCTTTAATGAATAGAAAAAATAAACCATTATACTCACCATGGGTGTACATAGACATCATGAAGCTCCATAGAAGAAGTATAATGCACCTCCAATAGTCCTCCATATAACATACTGCACAGCTCATAGTCATCCATGCAGTATAATGCACAGCTCATAGTCCACCATAAAGTATAATGCACAGCCCATAGTCATCCATAATACAGTATATAATGTACACACCTAGTTATCCATAAAGTATAATGCACAGCCCATAGTCCTCCATAAAATATAATCACCCCATAGTCATCCATAAAGTATAATGCACAACCCACAGTCATCCATAAAGTATAATGCACACTATAGTCCTCCAGAAAGTATAATGCACCCCATAGTCAGCCATAAAGTATATAAAACCCCATAGTCGTCCATAAAGCATAATGCACTCAATAGTCATCCATGTACTAGTTTGGACACTTAAATAAATACTCACCTTCCCTTTGCTCCCCCTCAGCACACATCCTTTTGTGAAGCTGACAGCTTACTCTTGACGGGCGCTTATGATGTCACTGCCATTCGCCCTGTCACGTGCACGCCGATGTCAGCAGCTGCCTCTGGATGTCCGGCAGCGTGTATTGTTGCGCATGTACCCAATGGGTCTTTGCCCTCCACAACACATCCAGTTGAAGTTTCTGCTGGTGTCGTCAGGCCCCTGACCCACTGGGCCCGGTCGCAGTGGCAACCACGGTCGTTACAGCGCTGCTTTCAGCCTAAGGACAATATAGTGAGCAAAGGATCACTATTCAAGGTTAAATTGTAGAGACTTTCATCATAAATGTTAATGCACAGCCATGACACTCACATCCTAGAACTGATTCATATCTTCACAAGTAGGAGCCCTCCACAATCACCTATTATGGGATAATGGAATTGCACCTCAAGCTCCAGGGACATTCCCTATATTCCAAATGTATCAGTAACGTTTCTAATGCATGAACCTGCTACTGCTCATGTTCTATGTGTATATATATATATATATATATATATATATATATATATATATATATATATATATATATATATATATATATATATATACAACACTTAGCATAAATGAGTACACCTCCTTTGAAAAGTAATATTTTAATCAATATCTCACTGAATACAAGAACAATTTCCAAACATTTTGACAAAACTGAGTTTTATGAATCATTTTTTAACCCATGACATGATAAAAGTAAGGTTAATAAAATAACTTTCACTGCAATATCTTTGGTTTTACTCAAATTAGTTGATAAAAAAAATGAGTACATCCCACATCATAGAGACCTACATATAATATTTTGTATGACCTCCATGATTTTTAAGGACAGCACCAAGTATTCTAGGCATGGAATTAACAAGATGTGGACATATCACAACGTCTATCTTTTTCCATTTATCTAGAACAACCTCTTTTTTTTAGCCTGGATGCTGGAGAGAGAGTGATACTCATAATTCCCTATAGGTGTTTGGCTGGGTTCAGATCAGGAGACACTTGGCCACTGAATCACTTTCACCCTGTTCTTCAGAGATGCAGAAGATGTGTATTTTAGATCATGGTAATGTTGGAAAAGTTCATGTCTACCAAGAGTACAGAGTTATGGCAGCATGTTCTCTGTCTCCACAGAGCAGAACATCTGTGAATTCATGATACCATCAATGACATGTAGTTCCCTGACACTAGCAGCGCTCATGCAGCCCCATATAACGACACTGCTACCACCATGTGTCAATGTAGGCTGCAGGATTTTCTTTAAATTCATTTTTCTGAATGCATGGTGCCTAGAGTGAAACATGGTGGTGGCATTGTCCTTACGAGTGTTATTGGTGTCGGGGAGCTTCATTTTAGTGATGATATCATGCCCCCTTATTAAATAATAATGCATCAAGTGTAACCTTATACAGTAGTACTACAATGAGTGCCCCTTTAGAGTGCCCTTAACAGGTAATAACGTCCCTTAATGAGCCTTTAGTAAGTGATAATGCCCCTCTTATTGAATAACATTGTCCTGACTGCCCCATAATAATGAATCATGAGTACCCCTTTAACAAATGATAATGCACCCTGAGTAAACCCCAAAATGTAATACTGTCTTTAAATGCCCCATAAGATGTAATAATGCCTCCTGAACACCTGTTTAAAATAAAGCAGCAGAAAAAAAATTATATTCACTTAAGTCCACGATAAGCCCACAGGCCGGACGCTTAAAGGAGAAAACTCAGCAATCGCGGACTTGGGGTGAGTTTAGGGGATTTATCCGACTCCTCATAGAGCCGATTAGAAGTTGGAAAAAGGACTTCATAGGACCATAAAAACTGAAGACACATACTGTACAAGGCATGCTCACTAGTGGAAGAAAGAGATAAACAGGAGCACATTTCAAGGCTTTTTGTTCCCTCCATCAAGGGCTCAGGTGCAATGAAATGGAACATGATACACTACTTTTTCTGCAATACAAGATTATTTTCGTGTCGTCTATTGGAAAAAATGCTTTGGACTCCCCCTTGGGAGCTGCCCTTACCTGCTCTGCCTGGATGGAGATGCAAAATTCATGATATCTTCATTGGTTGTCAATGAGGTCACTGATGGAGTGATATGCTGCATAGGAACCTCAAGACGTCTGTTGTCAAGGGGTATTTGAATCTTTTGCCTGTGGCCACACTTGATGGTGTAGGAGATAGAGTGCATGGTTTAACTGAGCGATGTCCTTTTGAGGTTGGCAAATTGGTGCCAAATCCAGCATCATCACCTGTTGTATGTCTGTCCCTGTATATCCCACCCCGCTTAGGCCAACTCTCTCAGGCCAAACACCCAAACTTCCTGATACATAGCAACTGATGACTTGGTGGCTGTGATGTAATGGTTAAACTTTGCGGTGGGATAGCACTATATCCAATAGTCCTTGATGACGAGCTTACTACCTCACCATTTTCAAGACATCTGCTTGCTTTCAGTGAATGGGAACATTCTTGTTTATATCTGAGGGCTGAAAATCAATACTGGCCTAATACTTCTCAAGAGTGTGCTACGTTTGTAACTGGTTTCCACAATCCTCTGCAATCATCAGCAACACAAACCTCTCTTGCGCCCCAATAGTTTGTCACAATGTACTATCCTAAAATCTAGACTATTCAGCTGATAGTGGATTGTAAAAAGGGGTTTTGTCCACTTCAAAACATTAAGTACATAAATCAGTACGGCGTGTGGAGTATTCTCACCAATCACGAGAATGGGGGTCTAATGCTCTCCAATTTCAACAATCAGCCTGGCAGAAGAGGGAGGAAAGGAATGGAGGCCAAGTCTATAAAATACCACACTATTTCTGTGTCTCCATAAATTATTTTACTCTTGCCAACTTTTGGGGATCCCTGTCCATGAGTCATTGCAATGGCAGCACCCAAAAACAAAAGTTTTTCCCATAACCAGTTCCCATTTTCAGGCCATACCTCTTCTGCCCTTTCCTCCATGCCCCATCCTTTGTCTCCTAAATGTGAATGTATATGCCAGGGCTCCATCTAATGAGGCCACTAAGAGATTTTGGCAATGTTCTACAGATTTGTCAACCCTTTAGGAGCCCAAGAGGTCTCCCTTTTTTCTTAAAAGTCCCCTGGATATTTTGCGAAATGTGGCAAGTATGGATTATATTGGAATGTGCTCGCAACATGGAATATAGTCTGACAATCAGGAGCTTAACTTTTTGAGAGTAGCAGTGATACCCAAGCTTGCAGGCTACCCAAAAGCACAAAGTATGTGGGGTCCCTGATACTGATGTCACTTTGCGGTCCAGGTGATTCAGGTTATACAATGGAGAATGGGGGACATGGGAACCCTGCTGTCCTGCTCAGTGGGGGTCCCACAACTTCTAATCCCCAACTCATGGGAGAAGCTTGTCAGTACCTCCTACCTCTGTTTTGCCTAGTGGTGGTGGTGGGACCAATGGGGTCCCTACCGATTTGTCAACCTTTCAGGCATCTAGGAGGTCTCCCTTTATTCCTGAAAGGATTTTGGCAAGTATGGATAATATTGGAATGTGCTCGCCGCACAGTATATGATCTGACATTCAGAGGCGTAGCTTTTTGAGGATGGCAGTGAAACCCAAGTTTGAGGGTTACCCAAAGGCACGTGGTAGGTGGGATCCCTGTTACTGGTGTTACTTTGCAGCTCAAGAGCTTCAGCTTATACAATAGAGAATGGAGGACATGGGAACCCTGCTGTCCTGATCAGTGGGGGTACCGCTACTCTTAATCCCCAACTCATTGGAGTAGATTAGTAGTACTTGGCAGTACCTCCTACCTCTGGTTCGCCTAGTGCTGCGGGGACCAATGGACCTTCTAAAATGACACCACTGTCCCAACCATTGACCCTATGGCCTCCATCGATTAAGAAGGTCTCACAAAGGTCTTTGGCCTTGTCTACGTGAGTGCATTCGGCTTTATATTCTCACTTGCTCTTCGTGGACTGACGCTTCACCGAGAAATAATCTTCCTAATGTATCTTTATTATACAAGAAGGCTCAGTGGGAAACAGCTCTGCGCAGGGACATCCGAGGGAGCTAGCAATCTCATCATTGTCAGCCTGGTCTCACATCAGTCCAGGAAAGTGAGCAGGATGTGTGTACAGGGAGGACATCCAGGATCTTGGTGACCTGACATGGTGACACATAGCAGGCTGGGGGCTGGGGCAGTCAGGGAGCCCCCCACGCTAATGAATTCCTTTTATTTTAATTCCCCAGCCAAATTAACAGTCAGGCTACGGGCACAGTGTTGTTCTAGATGATGGCAAGACAGAGAGGGCCTGTCAAATCCAAGGTGGCAAACAAAGAGTTACTTATTAGATAGGATTTCCTCAAGGCCTTTCATTGCCAAATCAGATTATAATTTAAAAAAAAATGCATAAAAATGTAAATGACTTTAGAAAAAAAGAATATATTAACTCTTGGAGATATCGTCATATAGAATTATATTTATGACTATTGATATAAATTTTATAAATGTTAATACAAAAGTTACAAGACTAAAGAAAAATAAGAAAAAATATAGCAAATAAGAAAAAAAGTATAACATAAAAAATAAATCTAATAAATTAAAAATGTAATAGTGATATGTAAAACTTTACCTGTAGATTAGGTGCAGATACAATGAATGATAGAAATATAATAAATAGCTAATAATTATCTTTTTATTTCATATATTTATAATTATTTTCATTTTTACTTTTATTCATTTATTTTGCTGTAAAGTGATTAAAGCAATCAAATATTTAAAAAAATGTATTTTTCATGTGTTATTTATATGGTATTTTATTTATTTTGCTTTCTTTCCTGCACCGTTTATATCCACGTCTAAAGTGTTACATTTCAAAATTAACATTATTATTCTATAAATTATATACTGCAGTCACCGCACAGACCCACATGTGCGTCTTATACAAGTTAATGAAGAATGACTTTTCCATGGAGGAACAGATATTTTCAGGTACCTCAAGGGAGACCAGGTGACCACAATATGGACATTCTACAGGAGTCAAAGGTGAAAATGTGATGGAGCAATGTCAGAGGTCACTTCAGGCCTGGGGTATGGCAAATCCCATATGAAGAGCCAAAATAAAAAAACCCGGTATATTTATAGTTTGTTTACTTCCCTTTCTTTGGCAATTCCAATACCCCAGCACCCTCTGACAACCCAGAATGTCAAATGACCCCAATATAACAATTTATATTGGAATTTTTTCCATTTTTCTTATATGCCGGGCAACAATAAATACATTTTTATTGGGTTGCGTGTCATCCTAAAAGATCAAAGACCCCGATAATTTGTAACAATTGATAATTTTCCACCTTGTAATTTCAAAAGGAACTTTATATATTAGAGAAGAGATATTGGGATGGGAAAATGAAAAAAAAAATGGCTTGAATTGTAAAAAAATAATAATAATGTAAAATCAATCTAATCTCATTATAATAATTTAGAAATGTCATAACCACAGGAAAATTCTTTGCCATTTTTCTTAATATTTTTATAAAGAGCAGATTCCCATTTTTATTTTTATTTTTTTGTTTTTTTTTAAATAAGGCATAGCGGGGGACTAAATCCAGATAATTATTCTTCTTATTGGAAAAAAAAAACATAATTGGAATAAAAAAATAATTAATTTTCATTGTTGCTGAGCCCCAAGATTTGCAGCTGGAGACTTTTGCCTTACATGTCTCTGTTATAGGAAGACGCCGTAGGAGGGATCTGCTTAAATATTGTTCTCGGATCACATGATTGCGCGGAATTAGATGGAAACCTCAGGCCCAGTCACAGTATATATGGGAAATCGCCTAGCAGTATATACATATGTGATCAAAGAGCACATGAGAGCGCATGACCCCCATGTGAAAGGCCTAAAGCGTCACATGATCAGGGCCTCATACTATAGCATTGGGTAAAGCACAGTCATGAGAACAATGTACCTCTAAATTTCATTTCTTGTGTCAATCCACATCTAAAGGAGGCAACTAATATAATTATATGGATTAGACTCCATTTTGTTTTTTTAATATACCTGTTTATTACGTAGGAATTCAGAAAAATGTATTTATTTTTTTTTTATAAGGTTATGACCCCACACACCTGCCGATGCATGATGCCCGCTGATGGTGCTCACATCTCCGCAGGTGAGTGGGGTCGTAGCCTCATCCGACCGGTCACCTCCGATGCAGAAGTGAGTGGCGTCAAGGTTCCATTTTTTATTTTTCCATTTTTTTTATTATACTATCTTTTGTTTGTTTTCTTTTTCTTTTTTTTTTCAGAAGGGAATGAAGCTCCATTTTTATCTTTTTTTTAACTTTTAATAATATATTTATTTTTTTATATGAGGATGAAGCACCATTTTATCATTTTTTTAACATTTACATGATACTTGTTCTTGTTTTTATATTGGGATGAAGCTCCATTTTTCTTTTCTCTTTTTTCTTCCTATATTATACTTGATCCATTTTTTTTTATTTTTTATATTTATACTTATAACTGCTTTTATATAGGTATGAGGCTTTCCATTTTTTTATTTACTTTTTATTTTATACTTTTTTCCCAGATATTATATATATATTATTTATATATACACACACACATATATTATTATTGTTCTTGCTTTATATAAGTAAGACACGCTCCATTTTTTAATTTACTTTTTATTTTATACTTTTTCCCAGATATTATATATATATATATATATATATATATACACACACACACATATTATAATTGTTCTTGCTTTATATAGGTATGAGGCGCTCCATTTTTTTAATTTTGTTTTGCTTTTTATATTATACTTTTTCTTATGTTTCTATTCCGTCAGAGTTCCATTTTTTCTTTTTTTTTTTAGTTTTTCCTTTTTTATTATACTTGTTCTTTTTCATTAGTATATTATTGGTACATTCTCTACGTCCATACGTCTTTTTTTTCCCCATTTCTACACTGCCTCTATTCCTTCCACCTCCTGCCCCTTTAGACTGCAAGCTCCTATGACCAAGCCATGTATTAATTCCTCTTTGCGCGGAGCCCGCTAGGCCAGGACTAGATTTACTGTACGTACAATGAGTAACATTACAACTTGTGCTGTTGTCAATGCTGAATCCACAAATACGACGACGTGCATCATTTCTATTATGGCGATATATCAGGATTACCCTTCGTGGATTGCAGCCGCACACTAATATTCGCTACAAACTGCGGTAATCCATGCATTGCCAGGTTTTGTCATATTTTTGCAGTCCCATCTCACTGTTCTGATATTGGCAGCTACTTCCCCCCATTAAATTGTATGGGGAAAGCTAAAAAAAAAATGTCGATTACGGGTAGTGATCCATTTCCGATAGAACGCGGCGTAGCGCATTAAATAGCGGAATGTTACAATGTTGCCGCGTACATTCTATAAACAAGCTCAGGAGTGATAGGGGACATAGAGGGTTAATGGCATCCTGGGCAGAGACCAGACACAAGGAGCAGCTCAGTATGTGAGTAAGATACAGAGGAGGTGTAGAGAATGGGGGAAGGGGGGTTATACGCAGCCAATAAGTACAAGCCTCTAATCATCTCTCCCACGTGTTTTTGACGACCTGGAGACGTCGGCCAACCATTGGGTCCCCATCGGCCTATGGGATCCCTTTAAATTCCATTTACGGCCTGTGATTGGCTGCGGATTCCCCTTTTGTTCTGCCTTGCAGTACATTGTTAACTGCTGTCTATGGGGACTGATCTGGGTTCATGGTGAAAAAATAAAAAAAACGCAGCCAGTCACATTTTCTAATGGAATACAAGCAGCTATTCACTCAGGCATTTAGATTGAAAGCTCTTGTGGCCAGAGATAGCTGCACCAGTTTTATCTGCATTTAGGCCAGCAGGTATTGGTGGCATACAGCATGGCGGGGGCTAACGGCGAGCGGCAGAGAGATCCTAATGGAGGATAATAGGCCTTTACCGGCCGTGGCCCTTTATTTCTAGGGGCCCTTATGGCCGGGTAAGCATATTTACAGGGCGAGTGCCGCTGATTCCCAGAATCTGCTTATTTTTGTTTGTTTTACGCTTTATATATAGAAATGTGGAGGCCAGTGTATGGTGTATGGTGTACGGCCTTCACAGGTGCTTTCTTCTACTGCCCCCTGGTGGACGATTCCTCTTGCCGCAGCTAATGTTTACAATGGTGGAAGATTTGCAAAAATTTGGATGGTTGGCGGTCGCTCAGTACAAGCAAATTGATATGTATTCGATAGGTCACAGTAACAGCTGTAAATTATATAATTGTATAATAGATAGTGGTAAGATTAACTATCCATTGTCCGCGCCCCTCTGATCCAGTCTGTCACTGTTAGTTTGGTTACTGTACTTGTATTTTATATACGTGTTCTGTGTGTAAACCTTCTTCACATGCACAGCACCTAGAGCTAAGGCTGCATTAGAAAGAAAGAAATAATAATCTTTTTTATATGTAACTTCTTATAAAGTGCCAATATCTGCAGCAGTTTTCAGACATTGTCAACACTCGTGCCCATTGGGGCTCACCAACTAAGTTCCCAATTGGTATGTCTTTTGGGAACCCACCTAAACACGGGGAGAACATACAAATTCCATGCAGATGTTGTACTAAGTTGTATTTGGGAAGGAAAGAAAAGAGGGAGAGAAGTGAGTCACCTGCCAAGGCCTTGGGGTACTTGGTCCCGGGTCCGGTATTTAAAGGGGATGTCACAGTGGCTGCGACCCGGTCCGTGGCCCTGGGTGCCCAAGTAATAGGGATAGTTTTAAAAAGGAGTTGGAAAGCAATACAAAATCATGATGCCACCTGTGGTACTCGGTCAGGGGTGACTGACGCTGCTTAAAGCGGTCCTCTGGGGGTGATGGTACAGCAGCAAGATGGTATCACTTCCCACAGGTGAAGCTGGGTCCCCAGGGCTCCCGGTGGGCTGGGCAGGGAAGTTGTGGTGGATGCCAGCAAATAAATGGAGGACACAGGGTTGTAACGTCTTTACCTGGTTTACTGGTTGAATCAGGCCACAGTCCAGGGTACCAGCAACAGGTGGTGATGTGGTCCGGCCGGCCTGGTGTATCCCTCTCCCAGGTGAGGTCCGTAAGCCTTCCTACTCACGCTCGTATGCGAGGTCCTTGCTGCCTGTGGCTCCCTGACAAAGTCCTCTCTCTCTCCTGTCATGGGACAGTTACCCGTAAGGTGGGCAGTGCGAGCCTTTTTATAGGGTCTCTATCACGACCCAGGCTCTTCGTGTACTGCTGCACCTTCAGGTGTGGGTGTGGGCAAATTACATAAAGTCCTTTGTCCTCCGGTTCTGCTGTGCGGCCTGGAGTACAACATAACCTTGGACTCCCGATGCCAGGTTCCTGCGCTTCGGCTCAGAGGGTGCCCGGTCACAGTTCCTCTCTAAGCCCTTTCCTTCTACTTTGCTCCTTTCCTCAGATGCTCACTACATTCCAACCCTTCAGGTTATCTTCCGTTCCTGGAGCTGCAGCTCACACGTGGCTGCATGTCCCCACTCTCTCCTCTCTCTTCCACTGTCTCTGAACAACTGTCTAACTCCTCCTCCAGACCAAAATACATACTGTATATCTGGGGGAAGCTCCCCTGAATCCGGGTTCAGAGCTCCCCCTTCTGGCCTGGATTCTGGAATGTGTTGCATGTAGGTGCTTACCTGGTAAAGGAAATCCTGCTTGCCTCCAAGCATGGCATAACCCTCCCCGAAGGGAAGGCAACCTCACTGTAATAACCGGTTACCTGGGGTGTTACAGAAGGCAGGAAAGAGAAGAGAGAAGGAAGGAAAAAAGATGAAATGAGGATAGAAAGGAAAGGAAAGAAGAGAGAGGATGGAAAGAAGGAAAAGAGGGAGGGAAGAAATGAAAAAAGGGAAAGAAGTAAACAAAAGAGTGAGAGAAGGGAGTGAAGGAAGCAAGGATGGAAGGAAGGAAAGAAAAGAGGAAGGAAGGAAAATACGGAGATAAGGAAATAAAATGGGGGGAAAGAGGGAGGGAAGAAAGGAAAGAAAAAAGGCAGGGGAGAAAGGATCAAAAAGGGAGGGAAGGAAAAGAGGGAAGGAAGGAATTAGGAAAAATAGGGAGCAGAAAAAAAGAACTAAAAGATGCAAAGAAGTAAAAGAGGGAAGGAAAAAAGAAAAAGTTAAGGAGGAAAAGAGGGAAGGAAAGAAAACAGGAAAGAGAGAAAGGAAAGAAAAAATGGAAGAAAGGACAAGAAGAAGAGAAAAAAGAAAGAAAGAATGAAAGAAAGTGAAAGAAATAAAAAAGGAAGGAAGGAAAATAGGGAATGAAGGAAAGGGGAAAAGTGGGAGGGAAGGAAGGAAATAAAGGTGGGATGAAAAGAAGGATGGAATGAGGGTATGAGGGAAGGAAAGAAAAGAAGGAGAGGAGAAAGAAAGGAAAAGAGGGAAGGAAAGAAAAAGGTAGGAAGGAAAGAAGGAAGGAAGGAAATAAAGGCGGGAGGGGAGAAAGGAAAGCAAAGAGGGAAATAAGGAAAAGAGGGAGGGAAGGAAAGAAATGAGGTAGGGAGAAGAGGATGGAAGGAAATAAAAGAAGAAGGGAGGTAAGAAAGGACCTCCTATCAAAAGAATATAAGTGTTATGTACAGACTGCAGTGACCGCAATGTTGTATACATGCAGCAGCACACTGAGATATGTGTGGACACTGAAAATATGAAATTTGAGCTGCATTACTGCCATATAGACTAGATGTGGTGCCCAGATTGGCCAATTTGTTTGTGTCCACCATCCACGATAAGGTGTACTCTGAAGATGGGAACCTACTCTAGCCAACTAGGAGATGCTGGTCAGTTTGGTCTTTGCAGTATATATTTGGAGGTAGTGACTGCCTCCATAATTGGCTGAGCGCTGCTCTCAACAGTGAGTTAGCGTTGGATCCTATCTTCCCTTTAAATTTGTAGACACATTTATCATGCAGGCTTTTCGCCATTCACCTAAATGGGGGCCTGAACATCTAGTGTTTGCCACACTGTCATGTGTAAGATCATTACCGCCGGTCAGAGTGCTGCGGCTCCCATGCTGCCAGATGAGAGCGTGAGCTTGCAGCTGTGACCTGAGGTAAAAAGTTAACCTCAGGTCACAGGTGTTGGCTGATAGGACTACTACTCCCAACAGCCTATGCATGCTATCGCTGATATTCATCTGCCACCGCCTGCGATATAAATAAAAATAAAAAATGACATGGTTTACGCTGCATTTTTTATACCAGCCAGGCAAAACTGACAGCTGCGGCCTGCAACCATCAGCTGTCAGCTTTAGCAAGGCTAGTTATCAAGAATAAAGCAGTACCCACATCGTTTTTTTTTAAATTAAATAATTAGTTTGAAAAAAAATGGTGTGGGGTTCCCCCATTTATGGCAACCAGTCCAGCTAAAGCACACAGCTGAGGGCTAATATTCTCAGGCTGGTAAGGGGCCATGGATATTGGACCCCCCAGCCTAAAAATAGCAGTCTGCAACCACCCCGGAAAAGGCACATCTAGTAGATGCACCAATTCTGGTGCTTTGCCTGTCTCTTACCACTTGCCTTGTGGAGGTGGCAAGTGGGGTTCATATATGTGGGGTTTATATCACCTTTGTATTTTCAGGTGACATCAAGTCCACGGGTTAGTAAAGGAGAGTCTTCTATAAGACGCCTATCCATTACTAATCCTATAGATATATTGTAAATAAAGACACAACCAGAATAAAATCCTTTATTTAAAATAAAAAAAGACTTTTACTTTTTTATTTAAAAATAACAAACACAGTTATACTCACCTAATGCCTATTACTTTAAAGCCATCAGCTCCTGTAAAAAAAAAGAAAATACCGTAATAAAAAACAAAAATACTCACCTAACATCCATTCCATTGAATCCATCATCTCCTTTAAAAAAAAAACGAAAAACAACCATATCCCTCATGCAGTTCACCATGAGAAATTCTCACAGAGAACTTTGGTGAACTCACTGAGCTCAGTGCTGCACCATCAGACTTTTTCTCACTGTGCTAGCAGTGATCTGGGAACGCAGCCTCAGTGGCCTGCGGTAACCTCGATTATGTCAGCGCTAGTCACGAGCAGCTCATTCTCCAATGGTTTTCAGCCTGGATGTTCGCATCTTGGTACCGCCCAGGTTGAAAACTATTTACTTCGGACAGGGGAGGGATATGGTTGTTTTTTATTTTTGCTTTATTACAGGATATGATGGCTTCAATGGAATGGGTGTTACGTGAGTATTTTTGTTGTTTATTAGTTTCTGTTTTTTTTACAGGAGATGATGGATTCAATGGAATAAGCGTTAGGTGAGTATAACTGTGTTTGTTATTTTTAAATAAAAAAGTAAAAGTGTGTTTTTTTATTTAAAATAAAGGACAATATTCTGGCTGTGCGTTTCTTTACAATATAACTATAGGATTAGTAATGGATAGGAGTCTTGTAGATGCTTCTCCATTACTAACCCGTGGGCTTGAAGTCACCTGACAATACAAAAGGTGACATCAACCCCACAAATATTAACCCCACTTGCCACCGCTACAAGGCAAGTGGAAAGAGCCAGGCAAAGTGCCAGGCAAAGTGCCAGAAAAAGCACATCTAATAGATGCTGTAGACTGCTACTTTTAGGCATGGGGGCCAATATCCATTGCCCCTTACTAGCCTGAGAAAACCAGCCCTCAGCTGTCTGCTTTAGCTTGGCTGGGTGTCAAAATGGGGGGACCCCACGCCACTTTTGAAAATTATTTATTTAAATAATTTTAAAAAATAGCGTGGGATCCCTCTGTTCTTGATAACCAGACGTGGTAAAGCTGAGGGCTGCAGCCCGCAGCTGGCAGTTTTGCCTGGCTGTTATCAAAAATACAGGGGAACCCACATAATTTTTTATTTATTTATAGCACAGATGCTGGCTGATAAATACTCCCATCAACTGCGTCTGCACTCACTGTTATCAGCGACAGCATGCCTAGGCTGATGGCAGTAGTAGTAGTCCCATCAGCCGACACCTGTGACCGGAGGTAAACTTTTTACCTCCAGTCACAGCTGCAGGCTCACGTTGTTATCTGAAAGCGTGGAAACCGCAGCGATCTGACCAATGGTAATGATCTTACCGCCGTTCAGAGCCACCAGTGTTTCTCGCGCTATCATGCAGTGTCCTGGTGAAGTCCGTGTTCGGTATGAACCCCGAGCTTTACTGTTTGAGTTCGCCTATCTCTATGTACAACCATAATGTGAGATATATCTGTATATATTAGTATGCTTATAAAGAAGAATACTACTATTTAGCCTATTAAGTAGAGAAAATTTTCTCATACACAGCAGAGAAGCTGGTGGCTCACTGTTAGAGTTTCTGCCTCTGAGCTGAAAAAAAAAGATTCAATTTAATAAAATACATACTATAACAAGAAACCTACATAAGTAATGATGATACATACCAACTTCTATGCTGGGTCTAATGGCCTATTTTGGAGAAACCATATGCACATGTAATATGTCCACTGTTGAACCTAAGAATATCATATCATTTTATGTTATTTGTATTGATATAATCATATCTGAAGCTGGGGGACAAGAAGTGACATCAACAGAGCATTTGCCTGGGCAAGGGTGTTTAGATTCAGGACTATGGCAAAAATCCTGTTTAAAGGAGAATGTAGCTATGCTGCTGTGTTGATGGCTTCTATGGTCCCTTGTACTATAATAATGTTGCCATCTTGTGAACCTTGGCACATTGTGTTCCCATATTAAAGGTTACATTGTCTATTTCCAGGTATGAGGTTTATCTGAATGAATGCCGCTTTTCAATAAAACAATTGTTTTTATACAATCTGTCAGAAACGAGCAGCGCAGATGATTTCTGTAAACATTCAGAACATTGTATTACCAAGGCCACCAAACCAGAAGGATATTCAAGATATTCGACACAAAAAACAAACATTTCATATTGTCGCTGATAATCAGACACCTACCACAGCTACAAATCATCAGTGATTTAAAAATATCATTATAAAAAACTGTACTATAATGTTAGAGATAGAACAGAGTTGCTGAACAGTTCCCTGTTATGAATCAATATTGTTAAGTTGTTTCATCAAAATGTCTTCAGAATTGTCTGTAGGTTCTGGGTAATAAAATATTATGTAATATACAAGCAAAAAGCCAGAGCATGTATCGTTCTGCAAATACTCCTACTGTATATAACAAGCTTTAGTTGATATCTATCTATCTATCTATCTATCTATCTATCTATCTATCTATCTATCTATCTATCTATCTATCTATCTATCTATCTATCTATCTATCTACCTATTCTGTCTGTTTATCTATATATCTGGCTATATACAGTACAGTATCTTTTATATAACAAAGATTACTCATGGGAGAATATAGCATGCCTGTAAAATATATATATATATATATATATATATATATATATATATATATATATATATATATATATATATCAGAAAATCAAGTAATAAATATAAGATAAACATCATGGAATCAAACTTATTGAACATATCGGGACAAATCAGCAATTAGCAAGATAAACACAAACGAGACAGAAAAAAAGATGGCTGGTTTCACATTTGCGTTTTTTTCCGCTGCGTTTTAGCGCAAAAAAAGCATAAGTTTTTTTTCCTATATTTAACATTAAAAACGCATGCGTTTTTTTTGTATGCGTTTTGCCGCGTTTGACGACGCATGCGTCTTTTCTATGCTTGCGTTTTGTTGCAGAAATGCAACATGTAGTAATTTCTAGAGGTGTATTTTTGCCGCAAAAAAACGCATGCGTTTTTTTGCAGCAAAAAAACATATTGCTGTCTATGTAAACGCATGCGTTTTTAAGCACATGCGTTTGGTTGCGTTTTAAACGCATGCGTTTCAATAGAAAAAAACAAGAATACACACTGATAAGCCACCCCCCACCATCAAGGTGATAAAGGGATCCAAACCCTAACCCTAACCCTAACCCTAACCCTAGGGATCCTAACCCTAACCCTAGGGATCCTAACCCTAACCCTAACCCTACCCCTAACCCTAGGGATCCTAACCCTAACCCTACCCCTAACTCTAACCCCAACCCTAGCTATTTCTATTTATAGTGGGTTTTCTAGATGATTTTGATGATTGGCAGCTGTCACACACTTCTCAGCATGTGTTTCAAAAACGCAAACGCAGGAAAAAATGCATGTAAACGCGTCAAAACGCGGCGGGTTTTTTTACCGCATGAGAAAAGAAAACGCATGCGTCTAAAAAACGCAGCATTTGCACGCGTTTACATGCTTTTTTTCACCACCTGCGTTTGTGTTTTAAACGCTGCATTTTTAAACGCAAATGTGAAACTAGCCTAATGTCCTCAAATAATAATCAAAATACAAAGCCCTCTGATGAAGGTTTTTACGAAACGTGCATCGGGGTGGACGCACATCCATTCAAAAGCCCTGTTATATTTGGTGATGCTTATCCCCAGGTGATTTTTTGGACTACTTACCACTTTGATAAATATGTTGTATATTGACTATTGTTTTTACACTGCTAACCTGGGATGCAGATAGATTATCTCATTTTATGTAGACTGGGGTTGTGTCATCGTACACTGAGCTTTGTGTACCCATTATAAGGTGATTTTATATATAGCCACAGGCATATGCTTATATGTGATGTGCGCTCATGTTGTCCATGTGTGCATATAGCCTTCCCCCTTCCCACTCCTGATCTTTCAATAAACTTTTGTATTTTGCTTTTTTGAGTACGTTATAGCATTTTTTTCTCTTTCATTTATGAGTATCTATTACATATCTCATATTTATCCTGTGTTTTTGCCTTTATAACAATCTGATTGCCTATCTATCTATGTACCTAATATCTACACTTCCATTATTCCATCTATCTCACTTCTAGCCATGCCCTGGAACAATCTAAATACGAAACCTTTTTGTAGTTCAAAGTACATTTGGATGAAAAACAAGACTGCTGAAATATATAGGCCCTAGTGCTCCTATAATGCAGCATAGTGCTCCTATAATGCAGCATAGTGCTCCTATAATGCAACATAGTGCTCCTATAATACAGCGTAGTGTTCCTATAATACAGCATAGTGGTCCTATAATACAACATAGTGCTCCTACAATACAGCATAGTGCTATCATAATACAGCATAGTGCTAATGTAATGCAACATAGTGTTCCTATAATACAGCATAGTGTTCCTATAATACAGCATAGTGTTCCTATAATACAGCATAGTGCTCCTATAATACAGCGTAGTGTTCCTATAATACAGCATAGTGCTAATGTAATGCAACATAGTGTTCCTATAATACAGCATAGTGTTCCTATAATACAACATAGTGTTCCTATAATACAGCATAGTGTTCCTATAATACAGCATAGTGCTCCTATAATACAGCATAGTGTTCCTATAATACAGCATAGTGCTCCTATAATACAGCGTAGTGTTCCTATAATACAGCATAGTGTTCCTATAATACAGCATAGTGCTCCTATAATACAGCGTAGTGTTCCTATAATACAGCATAGTGGTCCTATAATACAACATAGTGCTCCTATAATACAGCGTAGTGTTCCTATAATACAACACAGTGGTCCTATAATATAACATAGTGCTCCTATAATACAGCGTAGTGTTCCTATAATACAGCATAGTGGTCCTATAATACAGTATAGTGCTCCTATAATACAGCATAGTGTTAACATAATACAGCATAGTGCTACTATAATACAACATAGTGCTCCTAAAATACAACATAGTGCTCCTATAATACAGCGTAGAGTTCCTATAATACAGCATAGTGGTCCTAAAATACAGCGTAGTGTTCGTATAGTACAGCATAGTGTTCCTATAATACAGTATAGTGCTCCTATAATACAGTTATATGAAAAAGTTTGGGCACCCCTATTAATCTTAAGTTTAATGTTTTATAAAAATTGTTTTTTTTGCAACAGCTATTTCAGTTTCATATATCTAATAACTGTTGGACACAGTAATGTTTCTGCCTTGAAATGAGGTTTATTGTACTAACAGAAAATGTGCAATCTGCATTCAAACAAAATTTGACAGGTGCATAAGTATGGGCAACCTTATTTTCTTGTTTTAAATACTCCTACCTACTTTTTACTGACTTACTAAAGCACTTTTTTTTTGTTTTGTAACCTCATTGAGCTTTGAACTTCATAGCCAGGTGTATGCAATCATGAGAAAAGCTACTTAAAGTGGCCACTTGCAAGTTGTTCTCCTGTTTGAATCTCCTCTGAAGAGTGGCATCATGGGCTCCTCAAAACAACTGTCAAATGATCTGAAAACAAAGATTATTCAACATAGTTGTTCAGGGGAAGGATACAAAAAGCTGTCTCAGAGATTTAACCTGTCAATTTCCACTGTGAGGAACATAATAAGGAAATGGAAGAACACAGGTAAGTTCTTGTTAAGGCCAGAAGTGGCAGGCCAAGAAAAACATCAGAAAGGCAGAGAAGAAGAATGGTGAGATTAGTCAAGGACAATCCTCAGACCACCTCCAGAGAGCTGCAGCATCAACTTGCTGCAGATGGTGTCACTGTGCATCGGTCAACTATACAACGCACTTTGCACAAGGAGAAGTTGTATGGGAGAGTGATGCGAAAGAAGCCGTTTCGGCAAGCACGCCACAAACAGAGTCGGCTGAGGTATGCAAAAGCACATTTGGAGAAGCCAATTTCTTTTTGGAAGAAGGTCCTGTGGACTGATGAAACCAAGATTGAGTTGTTTGGTCATACAAAAAGGCGTTATGCATGGTGGCAAAAAAAAACACAGCATTCCAAGAAAAACACTTGCTACCCACAGTAAAATTTGGTGGAGGTTCCATCATGCTTTGGGGCTGTGTGGCCAATGCCGGCACCGGGAATCTTGTTAAAGTTGAGGGACACACGGATTCCTCTCAGTATCAGCAGATTCTTGACAATAATGTTCATGAATCAGTGACAAAGTTGAAGTTACGCAGGGGATGGATCTTTCAGCAAGACAATGATCCAAAACACCGTTCCAAATCTACTCAGGCATTCATGCAGAGGAACAATTACACTGTTTTGGAATGGCCATCCCAGTCCCCAGACCTGAATATCATTGAACATCTGTGGGATCATTTGAAGAGGGCTGTCCATGCTCGGCGAACATCAAACTTAACTGAACTGGAATTGTTTTGTAAAGAGGAATGGTCAAAAATACCTTCATCCAGGAACCAGGAACTCATTAAAAGCTACAGGAAGCGACTAGAGGCTGTTATTTTTGCAAAAGGAGGATCTACTAAATATTAATGTCACTTTTCTGGTGAGGTGCCCATACTTATGCACCTGTCAAATTTTGTTTGAATGCAGATTGCACATTTTCTGTTAGTACAATAAACCTCATTTCAAGGCAGAAACATTACTGTGTCCAACAGTTATTAGATATATGAAACTGAAATAGCTGTTGTAAAAAAAACAATTTTTATAAAACATTAAGCTTAAGAATTAATAGGGGTGCCTAAACTTTTTGATATAACTGTACAACATAGTGCTCCTATAATACAGCATAGTGTTAACATAATACAGCATAGTGCTAACATAATACAGTATAGTGCTACTATAATACAACATAGTGCTCCTATAATACAGCTTAGTGCTCCTATAATACAGCTTAGTGCTCCTATAATACAGCATAGTGCTCCTATATTATATGATAGTGCTCCTATAATAAAATATAGTAATCCTATAATACAGCATAGTGCTCCTGTAATACAACATAGTGCTCTTATAATATAACACAGTGCACTTATAATACAGCATAGTGTTCTTGTAATAAAACACAGTGCTCCTAAAATACAACGTAGTGCTCCTATAATACAGCATAGTGCTCCTATAATATACCATAGGGCTCATATAATACAGCATAGTGCTCCTACTGTATAATACAGCATAGTGCTAATATAATACAGCATAGTGCTCCTATAATACAACATAGTGCTCCTATAAAACAACATAGCGCTCCTATAATACAGCATAGTGTTCCTATAATACAGCATAGTGCTCCTATAATACAACATAGTGGTCCTAAAATACAACGTAGTGCTCCTATAATACAGCATTGTGCTCCTATAATATACCATAGGGCTCATATAATACAACATAGGGCTACTATAATACAGCATAGTGCTCCTAAAATACAGCATAGTGCTCATATAATACAACATAGTGCTCCTATAATTCAGCATAGTGCTTCTATAATACAGCATAGTGCTACTATAATACAACATAGTGTTTCTAAAATACAACATAGTGCTCCTATAATACAGCATAGTGCTCCTATATTATATGATAGTGCTCCTATAATACAGCATAGTGCTCCTATAATAAAATATACTGTAGTGATCCTATAATACATCATTGTGCTCCTGTAATACAACATAGTGCTTCTATCATACAGCATAGTGCTCCTATAATACAGCATAGTGCTCCTATAATAAAATATAGTGATCCTATAATACATCATAGTGCTCCTAAAATACAACATAGTGCTCCTATAATACAGCTTAGTGCTCCTATAATACAGCATAGTGCTCCTATATTATATGATAGTGCTCCTATAATACAACATAGTGCATAGTGCTCCTATAATACAGCATAGTGCTTCTATAATACAGCGTAGTGCTACTATAATACAACATAGTGTTTCTAAAATACAACATAGTGCTCCTATAATACAGCATAGTGCTCCTATATTATATGATAGTGCTCCTATAATACAGCATAGTGCTCCTATAATAAAATATACTGTAGTGATCCTATAATACATCATTGTGCTCCTGTAATACAACATAGTGCTTCTATCATACAGCATAGTGCTCCTATAATACAGCATAGTGCTCCTATAATAAAATATAGTGATCCTATAATACATCATAGTGCTCCTAAAATACAACATAGTGCTCCTATAATACAGCTTAGTGCTCCTATAATACAGCATAGTGCTCCTATATTATATGATAGTACTCCTATAATACAACATAGTGCATAGTGCTCCTATAATACAGCATAGTGTTAACATAATACAGCATAGTGCTAACATAATACAGCATAGTGCTACTATAATACAAGATAGTGCTCCTAAAATACAACATAGTGCTCCTATAATACAACATAGTGCTCCTATAATACATCATAGTGCTCCTGAAATACAACATAGTGCTCCTATAACACAGCATAATGCTCCTATAATACAGCATAGTGCTCCTATAATACAACATAGTGCTCCTATTAAATAACATAATTGTAAAAATGAGTTCTTGCTCATATGTTCAGTCTTTGAGTTTCTTTTTAAGCGCTTCGGGCTTCCAAAGATGCAAATCGGTTAAAAGAAGTGACCGGTACATTTTCCAGCTTATTACATTCAATTTAAATAAACTGGTAGCCAACGATGTTCGAAAAAATGATCGTAATGAACCAAAAAAAGTTGCATCAGCTTAAAAGATACTGGCGTGTATTAAAGTGTTTTACACCTTACAAACTTTGCGGGTTCGCACTTGTCTTAAAGACTTTCAGCGCACATACCCTAGCAGTGCACAATCAATCCAGAACACTGACCCTATAATCTAATATCAAGTCTAATAATTTAAAGATTACTGCAGCTTCATGACTACATCACCAGAACTACAATTTGTACACAACTACATTACCATAACCGCCATCAGTACATTAATACAGCGCTAAGATTAGTACAATTAATTACAATGTCAGGTCAGCTTGCATGAAGTTGCAACTCCCAGCAGCACCTTGGGCCCACCAGAGAAAATCATTCTTGGGGCCCGCTATGTAGCTACATAGAAATAAATACATGACCATCGATTGTGCGGTAAAAAGCACTAATATCAGGGTATAATATAAGGCAGTACACTTCTTAATTATGTAGCAGGGGTTGGGGTAGCCCCCTCATAGAATATAAAGTTGCCCCCTCATAGAATATAATGTAGCTCCCTCATAACCCTCTCCATCACATCCATCATTGTTCTCCCACTCCACCCCATCATTGTCCTCATCACCACCTCCATCATTGCCTTCTCACCCACCACCCCCATCTTTGCACTTTCCACCACCTCCATCATTGCCTTCTCCCACACCACTCCCATCATTGCCCTTTCCATCACATCTATCATTGCTTTCTCCCCACCACTTCCATCATTTCCCTGTCCATCTCATCCATAATTGCATTCTTCCCCACCACTTCTATCATTGCCTTCTCCCCCATCAGCCCCCATCATTGCCCTTTACACCACCTCTATGATTGTTTTCTTCCCCACTACCCACATCATTGCCCATTCCACCAGCTCCATCATTGCCTCCTGCCCCACCACCCCATAATTGCTTTCTCCCCACCACTCCTATCATTGCCCTTTCTATCTCCTCCATCATTGCCTTCTCCCAGACCACCCCCATAATTGCACCACCTCCATCATTGCCTCCTTCCCTACCACCCCATTGTCCTTTCCATCACCCACATCATTGCCCTCTCCACCACCTACACACACACACACACACCTCTGCACGTTCCCCTGCAGACACACACACACACACACACACACACACACCTCTCTGCACATTCCCCCGCAGACACACACATACACAGCACACACACAGCACACACACAGCCCCACCACTCACCTCTCTGTCCATTCACCAGCAGCATCTTCATCACAAGCAGCTTCCTCTCTGGCACAGTTGTGTGCTGAATGATGATGTCATCCAGCCATGCTGCTGTATTAGACAGGAAGCGCCGGGCAGGAAGCAGGATGGGTCAATGCAGCTCTGCAGCTATTTTCTCCTGTAGACAGCGGAGCTGCAAGCATCGCTCCGTGTCCGCCGCACATGAGGGCAATCGGTCCAGGGGTCCCCCACAGCCTCGGAGGTGGATAAACAGGCCAGATTGCCCTCAGTGTTAGCCACCTGCAGGGCCCCCCCTCCACCTCTGGTGCAGCCGCATCGGCTTTACATGAGGTATGTTAGCCGCAGCCTATGGCTAACACAGCCAGCTATACAGTGAAATTAATATTCACCCCTCTCCATGCCCATGGGGGCGTGGGGAAGAATGAATATTCATTTCTCTTTAGCAGCAGGGACAGGCTTCTGCCTCCTGTCTCTCGCTGCTGCTCTGCTGGCACCGGGCGGGCCCCCCTGACTCACTGGCCCCATAGCAGCTGCATGGCGTGATGCTATTAGCGACACGCCACTGGCTGGGGGCCCCTGGAGCAGCGGGGGCCCTAGGCAGCTGCTGGCCCTATATGCCAGCAGATGTCAGTGCCTGGGCCCACCAGAGAATCCTTCAGTTCTCCAGTGGGCCAGTCCGACCCTGACTCCCAGTAAGTCTTTAACAATGGTAGAGAGATAATGAGAGTTTTTGCTGTTACCAAGCATCACTAGACTGTGGACCATACAGGAACCACAGTAATGATTAGATGCAGGCAGTAGCCCTATTAAGCATTTAACCCCTTAACGACCAGAGGTATTTTCATTTTTGCATTTTCGTTTTTTGCTCCCCTTCTTCCCAGAGTCATAACTTTTTTTTTCTGAGTCAAAATGGCCATGTGAGGGCTTCTTTTTTGTGGGACAAGTTGTACTTTTAAACTACATGATTGGTTTTAACATATCGTGTTCTGGAAAATGGGAAAAACATTTTTTACCATGTTCACTAAATGCTAAAACTGACCTGCCATTATGATTCTCCAGGTTCATAGACACCAAATATGTCTAGGTCATTTTTTATTTAAGTGGTGAAAAAAAAAATCCAAACTTTGGTTAAAAAAAAATGGCGACATTTTCCAAGACCTGTACTGTCTACATTTTTCATGATTTGGGGTTGGGGGAGGGCTTATTTTTTGCACACCGAGCTGATGTTTTTATTGATACCATTTTGGTGTAGATACGATTTTTGATTGCCCGTTTTTGCATTTTATTGCAATTTAGCGGCGACCAAAAAAAGTAATTCTGGCATTTTGAATTTTTTTCTCATTATGCAGTTTACCGATCGGGTTAATTCTTTTTTTATATTGTTAGATCGGGCGATTCTGAACGCGGCGATACCAAATATGTGTATGTTTGGTTTTTTTATTGTTTTACTTTGAATGGGGCGAAAGGGGGTGATTTTAACTTTTTTATTTGTTTTTAATATTTTAAAAAACATTTTTTTTTTACTTTTTGCATGATTCAATAGTCTCCATGGGAAACTAGAAGCTGCAGTTGTCTGATCGGCTCTGCTACATACAGGCAATGATCAGATGCATGCAGCAGAAATGCTCTCTTGCTATGAGCGCCAACCACCGGGAGGTGCTAATAGCAATCCGGCTATGATAACCATAGAGGTCTGCTGGAGACCTCTGGTTGTCATGCCAACCCATCGGTGACCCGCGATTATGTGACAAGGTTACCTATGGGCGGGATTTACGGAGCTCTTACTGGAAGCGCACGTTAAATGCTGCTGTCAGAGATTGACAGCGGCATTTAACAGGTGAACAGACGCGGGTGGATTGCGATTCCACCTGCGAATGTTAGAGGCACATGTCAGCTGTTCAAAACAGCTGACATGTGCTGGGAAATATGTGGGCTCAGCGCCAGAGCCTACATCAAATGGAGGGATTCCGACGTGGGCATACTATTACACCCAACATCGGAAAGCGGGCATCTGTCAATAGGATCAACCCTCCTAAGCCATCTATTTGAGTTTTTAGGTCATGAAAAGTTAAATCAAATGACACCTTGATATCTGAAATCCAATGAATGGGTCCCAAGAAATCCATGTTTTTCTTATATGCAAATGAGCTGAAAAGATCTCTGTAGCAGATTAATACTGCTCCATCTTCATACAGAACCCCCTCATACTGCCCCTACTCCATACAGAGAACCCCCATACTGCTCCATGTCCATACCAAGCCTTCTCATCATATCCCATCGCCATACACCATCATACAGTCTCCACATACTGCCACATCTCCATACAACCGCCAAACTGCTCCTCCATGCAGAGAAACCCCATACTTTCCCCATCTCCATGCAGAACCTTCTCATCCTGTCCCATCTACATATAAAGCCCCCCACCATACAGCCTCACCTATATTTAAGCCCACAAACTACTTAATCTCCAAAGAGCCTCTTTGCCCTTGTATATTGCCCTTTCTCCATACAAAGACCCTCTATACTGCCCCATCTCCATACAGAGCCCCTCTATACTGCCCCATCTCCATATAGAGCCCCCTATACTGCTCCATTTCCATGAAGAATCCCCTACACTGCTCCATCTCCAGACAGAACATCACCATACTGCCTCATTGCCATACATAACCCTTATACTGTCCTACTTCATGCAAAGCTTCTCTATATAACCCCCCTATACTTCCCCCTTTCTGATCCCCCACCCCATCCAGGCTTTACTCCATACTAAGCCAGTAATCTGTAATAACTACCTCCAGTATCTTCGGCTCTGTGAGTGCTTATTTTCTCCTGGCTGGTGGTTTCACTGAAGTGATGTAGCAACTTGACCTCATAGCGCTGCTTGTCGGGACCAGGAGCTGATCCCAGAAGTACGGTCCTCGTGTCTACATTTATTTTACAAATGAATGCCGTAAACTTCCAACCCTTTCCTCCGCAATGACACTGATCCCGTGGTGGGGAGGGTTTAAATAAATATTTTTATACTTCTGCCGCCCCCAGCTAAAATAGGGCCCTGGCCCTATCAAACAGCATAGTGCTCCTGTAATTCAATATTGTTCTACAATAATCCAATGAAGTGCTCCTATAATACAACATAGAGCTCATATAATGCAATATAATATAATACAATATAAGTGTTACACACCTGTCTCAGCTTCTGGCCTGGGCTCCACATTGGGCTTTACAAGTTGCCTGGCATGTCTCAGTAACATCATCTCTCTGGGACTTATTAGTCCCAGATGGACACGCCCCTGTATCTGAGTATGAAGACAGTACTATGTTCATTTGCCCCATCTTTAGACATGGCTTTGTTTCTCCAACCAGCACCTATGGCTTCACAAAATCAGCTGGTTAATTCATCGTTAGGCTTCTTGAAGCAATACTTAGAGACTGGACATACTACCCAGCATTCATCTTTGCAAACTCCTGTGATTTCATCAAACCCTTAGACCTGCTGGTTAACCAATCATTTGCCATAACACTCACAAACTGTTATCATAGTCTATTCAAATTACTTGCATCTGCTGCTGGTTAACCCATTGTTTAAACTGGCATCATGGACTATAACTAGAGACTGTTCTTGCTACATTACAATCTGCTGTGGATTCTATAACTTACATCTGCTTTGTTTAAGGCATTGTTTGCTATAAGCATCATAAACTATTATTAGAGTCAGTACACATTATGTTGATGCCTGCTGTGGACTTTGCTACCTGCATTTGTGCTTTGCTTTGCTTGTCTGCCATTCAGAATTGCCTGTTGTCCAGGACCTCACTATTCCGCATGCTGTCCAGCCTACTGTACCAATGCCTTGAGTCTGTGCTTCCACATTGACCTTCGGCTTTGTGAATCCACCACACCTGGTGAGCCTAACAGGGTACTCAGAGAATGGATCTCAAAGGAGCAATGGCTCCAACATCATTGCCATTGGATTCAGAAGATTTTTCTGGACTGGTTTTGCAACTTGCCGTGAGTAAACAGGAGCTTGTGGAGTGCCCCCACGTAAGGGCAATGGGGTACTCGGCACCAGGTCCTTCGGTTCGGGGGATGTTACAGTGGCCCGACCCGGTCCTTGGCCCTTTGAGGGACGTCCAATAAAGGAATAGGGTTTTTATGGTTTTGGGAAAGGTCTTTAAAGGGGAAGTGTTCGTGATGCCACCTGTGGTATTCGGTCAGGGTGACCGACGCTGCTTAGGGGTCCGCTGGGGTGATGTGATGGCAGCTAGATGGTATACCTTCCCACAGGTGAAGTGTTTCCCCAGGGCTTCCCAGATGTGTAGATGGTGATGGTGGGTGAGGTAAGGCGCAGAGAATAACGAGGACACAAGGTTGCAGTCTCTTTACTGGAGGCTTCAGCATCCACAGTCCAGGGTACAGACCACAGGGTAGGTAGAGTCCAGCCGGTCTGAAGGCAAATCCAGAGTCCCCTTATCCAGGTGGAAATCAGTAGCCTTCCTACTAGCGCCTGTGTGTTGTAGTACCTCCCTGCTGAGCAACTCGGTAAGGTCCTCACAACTTTCGTGGATGTTCTAGATGTCTTCCCCTCTGTCCCCCAGATGGAATGGATAGGACAAACCCGTATGACTGATGGCCTGAGGCTTGTTTATAGGGACCCTAGAGATGCCCCGACCCCCACAATTTGCCACTGTGTCTTCTTAGGTATTAAGGTCGGGCAGCCAACTTGGAATTGACTGTCCTGCCGGTCTCTGAAGTAATGCGTAGAGACAATTACTCCCTCGGTGTTCCGGCCACCGGCTACGTGCCTCAGAAGGGCAGGACTCCTTCTGGTGTTATCTCCTTGTGCTGTGACTTCGTTTCTCACTCTCTACAACACAGTTCTCTTCGTGTCCTTTCTTAGGATGCTCTCGCACGTGGGGCAGGCGCAGCTCCGTAGCTTTCTATCTCGCTAGGCCTCTGTCAGGATCCCACTCCTGACAGGAACCCTCTGTCTGCAGCTCCGATGGTCCTCCTTTCCCCCTGTCTGCCTGACAGGTACTTCCTGGGTCAAACCCAGGTAGCGTCTGACTAACTTTCTATCCAAACCACCAGTTTTACCCTTCTGTGAGGAGTGCCCTACTAGATAGGAGCGTAGCTCCCCCTGGTGGATTGGAGTGTGAAGTGTGGTGTTTGGTTTGTGATACCTGGAAAGATGAACTCCTTTATTACCTTCAGACGTAATTTAAACTGTAAAGCGCTGCGGAATATGTTGGCGCTATATAAATAAAGATTATTATTATTATTATTATTATTATATCACTCCCCCTGGTGGAAGAACAATAATACTGCAGCAACCAGGACTCTGGGGCGCTGCACTTGTCCAGGCTGTGGAAAGACTGTCAGCTTCTATAGAAGCATTGCCTTAGTCTCTTGTGGTTGAACCACCGGCTCAACATTTGCCACATTCTGATTTTTACTTAGGACGATCTTCTTGGAGAATATATCCATATTTACCTACTCCTGCCCATTTTCATGGAGACCCTAAGATGTGCCGAGTATTTGTGAACCAATGCACCGTACACTACAATCATTGTCACCTGCAATTTTTTTTCTGACTGATAAAAAGTGGCATACATTTTCTCTTTGTTATCTAGAGATGTTCTGGAGTGGGCTCCACCATTATGAGACTGGAACGATCCTATGGCCATTGTCTAACCACCCTTCCTGACTGCCATTTGTAGAGTGTTTCTCAAACCAGGTCATATCCACTGAGCCGCTGATTCAGTACTGCGGCTCAGACAAGGGATTCAATTTGTGAGACATTATGACATCCAGTTCTGCACCCTGTCTACTGAATTGGCCTAGAACAATGACGATCTTCTGGCTTTCTTCTATGCCAGCCTGTCCAGCCAGATCATAGACGAATGTGCTGGTAGAGATTTTACTTCCTCCATGGACGATTTGATTTCCCTTGCCACCCGAGCGGACTTACATTTTCAAGAGAACAAGCTCTAGATTACCATGTCCCATGTCTGAGAGCATCTTCAAAATCCTCTCAAAGTGGTTGTACCAGAACCCATGAAAATAGATAATAAAAGATTATTATCAACTGAAAAATCCTGTCGCCTCATGAAGAACTCTTTATATTGTTGGGAACGGGATGATTGTTTTAAACTGAAGGCCAAACAGGGAAACTGCAGACCCTAAGTGATCAAGGAGAGACTGCTTGAGGTTAACTTCACTAAAGATAAATTGCTCGCGCCTATGTCTGTTTCCTTCGGTTCTTCTGTGTTCCAGGCACAAGTGGTTATTGATTCCAGAGCTGCAGTGAATTTTATGGACTTCTTCCTTGCAAAAAGGCTGAAAATTCCTTATCACATACATGTGATCATCACCCGACTACCGAGAAGCAGAGCCGAGTCCTAATAGTGTTTCCTGACAAAGGACCAGTTCCGAAACGCGCGTTGGGGTGTACGCTGCACTTGCACAGTACATGTAAATTTCTCCTTATTGCTTCCCTTACATTTACAATTACCTTCGTGGCATACATATGTGGGCTGTGTGCATAGCATTGTCTATCTACTGTCCTTTGCTGACACTTGACAATTTGCAATCCATGTATTGATCATATCGATTTATCCATTCTCTGATAAATGTACCGTAATTAACATCTCGCCACATATATTATTTGAGATATTTCCAGCACGAGCATATGTTCACAATATTACAATATTAAGATTATTGTACTTGCTTTTATTATGTATACCCCTCCTCACATGTAAAGCGCCATGGAATAAATGACGCTATAATAATAAATAATAATTATCTGTGGTTGTCCATTATTAATCTTATTCTTTTTGGCATATTTCAATAAGCTGGATCCTCTACTTTGTATTATTTTTCCTATAATTCATGTATATGGGCAATTGCTTGTGCTATCAGCACTTATAAAACCACTAGATGGAGGCCTGATGCTATCGCATCAGGAGGGTGGTAATGTTATGATGGGGGCAGGCTTTGCAGCATTGAGAATCTCTCCCCCACATGTGCTCACCCACCTATCCACTCTCTTTCACCATGTGCTGAATCCTCCCGTCTGTGCTCTATTCTTTGTCTACCCCATGTGCTGACCGTGTACAGAAAATACCACAGCGCCTGGGCAGGGGAGGAAGCAAAAGACAATACTGACATTACTGTCAGTGAAATATTTTACCTCACAAAATGAATCCACTGTGATCCCCTGCTGTAATGTCAGTATTTTCTTTTGCTTTCTCCCCTGCCCAGGAGATGTGGTATGCGCATCTGCCACCAGGATCAGCCGAATGATTCACTGCCCCTGCGCGGAATTCGCGCAGGTGCAGTAAATCGGACCACCGTCATCTTTGTGCAGACATATGGCGGCGGTCACATAAAAACTGCGCATGCGCTCCTCCTGTACATAGATGGCGGCGGTCAGTGAATCATTCAGCTGATCCCAGCGGCGGCGTGTTCGTGACGGTGTTCCGCTGGTGGCACCACGCAAGAGGCTGCGTACGGCGTGGAGAGTGTGCGTATGATGCATATGGCATACACAGAGTGTGTGTGTGTGTGTGGTGCGTACGGTGTATACAGAGTGTGTGTGGTGCATACGGCGTATACAGTGAGTGTGTGTGGTGCATACGGCGTATACAGTGAGTGTGTGTGGTGCATACGGCGTATACAGTATGTTTGTGTGTGTGTGGTGCGTACGGCGTATACAGTGTGTGTGTGTGTGTGTGTGGTGCGACGGTGTTCCGCTGGTGGTACCGCGCAAGAGGCTGGTACCACCAGCAGTTTCCATATTGAGACACCCATCACTTGGGTGTCCCAATATGGCGGTTCGTGAACGTCCGCTGCTCGAAATTCTGGGATCCAGACACATCTGGACGGAACAGGATTTGAAGACATTACAAGGTAAATATATATTAGAAATATTGAGTGTACCCTATGCTGCTGGTTTTTTTTTTCCTGTATAATCAATGTATTTTATCATGTGTATTTATTATATGTAAGTGCGGGCACTCTTTTTTCAGTAGTGCCACCATTCACCACGTCTGTTCTAATAAAGATGTTTTATTTCTACCCACGTTTTAGAATATTTTTGGCTACATGGTCGGTGCTTCTGGAGCGCTCGCCAGGGCCATGGGGATACTTGGTACCGAGCCGGTTCTTAAAGGGGACGTGTCATGGCAGCAGTGACCCGGTCCGTGGCCCTGGGTGACCAATACAAGAGGATTAAAGTTTATGGGATAAATGTTCGAGACGCTACCTGTGGTACTAGGCAAATGTGAGGTGTTAGCCGACGCTGCTTGAAGAGACCGCTGGGGCTGATCGTGATGCAGCAGAGTTGGTACAGCTTTCCACAGGCAGAGCTTTAGTCCCAGGGCACTTAGATTGTAATATGGTGGTGTTGGCAGGACTGAGGGTGAAGGAAATAATTAAAGTACACAGGGTTAGCAGTTTCCTTTACCTTTTACTGATGAAATGCAGATACAGTCCAGGGTACAGGTAGCAGGTGGTGATGGAGTCCGGGCAGCCTGGAGACAGCTTGGGATCCACCTAACTAGGTGAGTTCAGAGGCCTTCCTTCTGCACTTTGTACTCTGTCCCTTGCAGCCTGAAGCTCTGCACAAGTCCTTTCAGTGTCTGTACTTTCAATCTGTATGGCTGACAGCCTGAGCCTGTCTTCGGCACTGCCTTCTCACTGGCAGCCCCAGGCTCCTGACCTGCTGTGTTGCCTCCGGATGTCAGTTGGGGCCAGGAGACTTGGAATCTCCTGCCCTCCGGATTCGGTGGCTGAGTATGAAATCCTCTCTCCACCACGGACTCTGTTTTCCGGTCTCTTTCCGCTTTATCTTGGTGTGAGCCCAATCACAGCTCCAGACCCCAGGCTCCTCTCTTGCTTCCTTTCCCTTCAGTGTCTTACACTCAACTCACTAACCCCGCCTCCAGACCAGAACTTATAGGGAAGCTACCCTGAAACCAGGCTTAGAGCTCCCCCTTCTGGACTGGCGTTAGGAAGGTGTTGCATGTTTGTTTTACCTGATTAGGGGATCCCTCCTTGCTTCCAGGCATGACATCACTCCCCCATGAGGAAGGTGATGCCATTATGGCAACCGGACTCCTGTGGTGCCACACTTCCTCTTTTGGTTTCACTATTAGGATTCGGGTGTTCATTAAAATACATCCACAGGTGTGTCTCTAATTAACTCAGATGTTGCCAAAAAAAGAAGCTTCCAAACACATGACATCATCATATGGGCAGTCCAGAATTATTTAAAGGCATAGTAATCTTAGTGTATGCAAAGACTTTGCAGTAAGTAATAAAATGCCTTAAAACATTGTCTCTCTCTCATTATTCTGGCATTTGAAAAATATTAATAATTATGGCAAACCTAATTGACCTAAAACGGCAAAGGTTTATTCTGATTTTATGTCAGACATTGAGAAAAACATGCATACAGTATGTGGCTTTTTATATAGTGTATGTAAACTTCTGGTTTCAACTGTATGTTCCCCTTCCTGGGCCCATCATGGTATATACAGTATACCCCCCATCTTGGTGGTATGTATGTCCCTTATGCTAAGCCCCATCCTGGTATATGTCTCTTATCCTGGGCACCATCCTGGTATTTGAATCCCACATCCTGTTACATACTGTATATCTCCATCCTGGTATATACGTATATCCCCCATCCTGATATATGTCCCCCATTCTGCTGCTGTTCTGTAATGCATAGAAGAAAAATACATTATTCTACTTACCTTTCCTCTGCTCTCCCGTTGCACTGCGTCCTCTTCTGAAGCCGGCAGCTGACTTCAGCATGCAAGCGATGGGAGCGCATTACGTCACTGCCATGCACCGCCAGTCATGTGCATGCCGATGTTAGCAGTGGCCTCTGATTGGCTGGAAGCATGTATTGCTGTGCTGCAATCCACTTTAGTTGAATGTGCGTCCGAGGACACACATCCAGTTGAAGTTTGTGCTGGTGTCGACAGCCCGTTAGAAGTTGGGACCTATGCGACTACGATTGTTACATTCCTGGGTACCTCAATTAAAGGGAATCTGTCACCCCAAAAATTGTATATGAGATAAGGCCACCGGCATCAGGGGCTTATCTACAGCAGTTCGGGTCCAGCGCCTCCCATCTTCATATGATCACGTCCTCTTCTTGTCTTCCTGCTCATCTTCCTGCTCTTCTTGTCTTCCCGCAGGTGTACTGATTTGCCCTGTTGAGGGCAGAGCAAAGTACTGCAGTGCGCAGGCGCCTGGCCTCCCTGACCTTTCCCGGCGCCTGCGCACTGCAGTACTTTGCTCTGCCCTCAAAAGGGCAGACAAAGTACTCCTGCGCAGGAGCCGCGGCAGGAAGATGTAAGGAGGTGGAACACAAGAAGAGTCCGGGGTGGTTACCTTCCCTGCTCCGTGCCTGGAACCATTGAGCTGCGCTACAGGTTCCCCAGGGGGCAGACTTAGAGACTGAGACAGGAAGGAAGCCGGGCAGAGAGTGGGAAAGGCGCACGTGCAAGTGGCAGAACAGCGTGTGCAGCGGTCAGGGCAGGATGCAGCTGCGCTCTGGGAGAGAGAGAGCTCCCGGTCAGAGGACAAATACAGGGAGATTGCCCAGAAAGACTGCATCTTGTAAGTACATGAAAATGGACTCTGCTGTGACTGGAGAGGGGCGCTTTGAGACCCGTGCAGAGACATTGGCCCGTGCAGAGACTGTGACCCCCTGGTACCCACGGTTTCAGTACAGAGACTGTGACTCCTGGTACCCACGGTGTCAGTGCAGAGCCCCTGATTCCTGGTGAGAGACTTAATAATAGACTGACCATCATTTTCCCGGGATAGGCTGTGCTGTAAAAGCTAAAGACTCAGAGCCTGTGCATATCACATTAACTCCCGAAACCCCAGGCAGAGGGCTCCTAGAGACTACTCAGCCCACAGACAACAGAGGGACGACAAGTGTCGCTGTTTCTCGGCGCCTACGTTGGAGAAGACGACCCTTCAAGCAAGTCCTCATCAGACTGATAAGTGTTCTTTTTCTCAAGAAATCCTGCTTAATTCTGTTACACTGTTTGATTCCCATATTTTGCACAGTTATCTTTTCAGTTTATATTCTACTGTGCTCTCCCTGCGAGGAGAATATTGTCCCTGTTAATAAATCCCCCTCAACAGTTGGTCAGTCTGTTCCGTGGTGACATACTCAACCCTGCACCCTATTACAAAGACAAGAGGATGTGATCGTATGAAGATGGGAGGAGCTGAACCTGGACCGCGACGCCCATCGGACCGGACCGCAGCGGGACAGCCCCTGGGTGAGTATAATATAACCTGTTTTTCTTACCTTTCAGGTTATATCGGGGGTTATCTACAGCATTACAGAATGCTGTAGATAAGCCCCTGATGCTGGTGGCCTTATCTCATATATGATTTTTGGGGTGATAGTCTTCCTTTAGAGTTCCTGGGCTCCAATGTAAAATGTGCAGCCCATCTGTATTGAAGTCTATACAGGAAATTTCTGTTCTCTTCCCAGATCCTGCAGTTCTCATTTGCCATAATTGTGAATGTTACTCATATTGCTATGCCGATAAAGTTAAAAAGGGTTATCCAGAACTTAAAAAAATTGCTAACAGCAAGAGATTAGTTAAAATATTAATATAAAGAACCAATAAATGTTTTTTAAGTGGGTCTCACCAGTCTTTGTTTACTTTCCAGCAGAGATTACATTGTAGACATCCACATGACTGCTGCCGCCAATCACTGACCTCAGCGGTCTGAGACAATCACTAAGGCCAGTGATTAGTTGCATCTGTCACAAAGAGGTATGTGATGTAATTGTTGTAAAAAGTAAACAAAGGCCCACCATAGCAACACCACTCCAGTTCTAGAGGACAGAACAGAATGATTAGGTGCTTTTTTTAATTATCATTAGCATTTTCTACTGTTGACCAATTTTTTTTTAATTCCAGATAACCCCTTTACATTAACATAATTTGTGGACACACATGAAAACCCTCATTTACTCCAGGGTTAAGAACATAGGTTCTTTCTGTATCGACATCCTGTCTCCCAAGTCCCTAAAGTAGTTATTATATAGAGTACAAAATTTATTCTATGTAAAAAAAAAAATGAACGCGGGTGGAGTCGGCTGTTGATGAGTCAAGTGCTATAATAAGCTGCAATCTAGTCAAGACATATCTCAGCTATCAACTAATAGGAATTGGTGGCAGATTAGCGTTTCCACGGTGATATTTGGTCACCATAGAAACACTATAACACTGTTGATATGGCCCCGCATTTGGTAATTGGGAAAGAAATATATTTTGGTGTTCTGCTTTAATTCTATAGAGTGTCACTATAATTTATGGATAGGGTGATCCATAATCAATAGCAGCAGTTCGAAAACCCCAATTGTGAAAAGTAAAGAATACAAGAACGCAATCATTTAAAAATCTTTTATATACATTTTACTCACAGCAGAACATAGAAGAGATCTGAAGTTGAACATTGGACATTGTTACATTTAATTTGAAAAAATGAACTTATTGATGGCAGCATCACATCTCCAAAAAGTTGTTCCCGGGCCGTGTCCACTGTTGTATAGTGTCTCATCTCCTTTTTAACAGTCTATAAACGTCTGGTAAGTGAGGAGACCAATTAGTGAAGTTTTGGGAGCAGAACACTGTCTAGTTTTTGTCTGATGTAGGATTCTCTGTGCTCCACAGTCCGGGGTCTTTGCTGGATTTTACATTTCATAATTCACCAAATCTTTTCTATTGGTGAAATGTCTGGACTGCAGGCAGTGGGTTCATAATCCAAACTCTTCTTCTGAGAAGCCATACTGTTGTTATGGATGCAGTATGTGATTTAGCATTGTCTTGCTGAACTATACAAGACCTTCCATGAAACATAGTCTGGATGGGAGCATGTGTTATTCTAAAACGTCCATATAATGCCCACCTTCTAAGATGTCTAAGTCACCCATATCTAGGCACTAATCTAGTCCCGCACCATCAGAGATGAATGAACTGTGCGTTGATAACAAGCTGGATGGTCCTTCTCTTCGAGTCCACAGGACACGGGGCCCATGGTATACATAAAGAATTTCACATTTTAATTCAATCCAATTTTACATATTGCCTCAGTACATATTTAATAATTTTTGACCCAGAGAAGATGGCAGCATTTCTGGATTGTGTTGATATGAGGGCTCACTTATATTTCTGGATTTCACAGGAATCAGTGTTCACAGACAATGGTTTCTGGAAGTATTTCTGAGCTGCTCATGCTGTGATTTGCACCACCAGTTCCTGCCTGTGTATATGTAATGCAAATGACCGAATGCAACGCACAGAAAACGCAAGGCGGGAACAGTGAATGAATGATATAACTTTGTTTAGATATAATGGCAATTTACAGTAATTCTAAACAGTTGGTAATAGTAGCAAGGCACATCAAACAATCAACCAGATACTGCTCTGAGTGGACTAGTAACGGAAGTTCCTCACTATGCAATACTAAAGTTCTCTGCATGAAGGTGGTACGCCTATTCACGGGATTTACCACGTATGTTCTCTCTCTCTGGAATTCTGCCCCTAGTTGGGGTCACCGGGTTTTCCTGCTAGGCCGCAAGTCTCTCTCTGACATAGTCTATTAACGCGCTGAGCGCTTTCTTCTCTCTTGCTCTTGGCACCAAATCCCCTTGAGGTTTGGCATGCAAGGCTTTTATATCCCAGGGTTCTGCCCTACAAGTCAGTTGACCAGGTCCAGCACATGAAGCTGCTCCCCCAAAATCCTTCCAGTACAAATTAGTTTGATGGCGGTCCTTCCTTACTATAATCACACCCTGCAAGGACTCTACAGGGGTATCACCACTTCCACTTACATATAATTCAGCTCTGCCTGAGGGTCCGTAGATCACAAGCATTCAATATTGTACGTTGTCCTTGTCCCTTGAGCACCTGGATTGCTGTAGAATCTCTGAATTTTTTGATGATATTATATACTGTAAATAGTGGGAAATTGAAAGTCTTTGCAATGTTACATTTTTCTGAAAATGTTCCACAATTTTTAGACGCAGTTGTTCACAGATTGATGAACCTCCGACCATCTTTGCTATTTAGAGACTCTGCCTCTCTAACAAGCTACTTTCATACAGAAACATGTGACTAAGTTAAAAATTGACCATCCAGCTGTTTTTCATTAGTACCACTTACCATATATTTCGGAACATAAGATGCACTTTTTTCCTACATATTTGGGTAGAAAATGGGCGTGTGTCTTATAATCTGAGTGTAGTTTTCCGGGGGAGGCAGCTGCGGAGGAGCAGAGTCACAGGAGGCAGGATTGCTGCTGCAGGAAGCTGGTGGCAGCACCTTCAGGAGTAGGGTGATGCTGCAGGCTCCGGGCTGGAAGGAGGGGGTGTTCGGTGCTGCAAAGCTGTGGTGGGCCCTGGGTTTTCACAAAATGTCGGCAAAGTCCACATACTTCGGATTGTTTTCACTGCAGTGGACTTCAGGAAAATAGCCGTCTCCTGCGGCGCATATGTAGATTGAGATCTTAGCTCCAGATATCTCAATCTGCGCATGCGCCGCTGGAGACGGCCATTTTCCCAAAGCCCACCTTAGTGAAAACAATGGGGAGTGCAGGGACTATGCCGACATTTTGTAAAAGACTTGGGCCCGCAGTAGCCTCGCACCGCCGAACAACCCCTCCTCCCAGGCCAGGGCCTGCAGCATCTCCCCCCTCCTGCTGCCGCTGACCTCTTTAGCAGCGACCATGCCTCCTGTGACCCTGCTCCACCGCAACCGCCCCCCTCATAAGCTACCATAAAATTGGACTATAAGATGTACCACCATTTTATTAAAAATAAATGTTTTCCTATTGTCCTTCCCAAAATTTGCGGTACGTTTTATAGTCTGCAAGATATGTACTTTTCCAGCCTTTTGTTAACCCTGTCACAACTTTTTTGAGATTTGTTGCTGTCATCAATTTCTAAATGAAGGAATTTTTTCAAATTAAGTGGAAACATGTCCACAATTTCAGATTCAAGTTCCCTAGGACTGAAAAACCCCATAAAAAATAATTACAATTTGTTTTAAATAAAAAATTTTAAAAAATCACTCCCCCTTTCCCCAATTAAAAAACAAAGACACTTATAAAACAACAAATAGATATATTTTGTATTATTGTGTCTGTGAAGTCCGATCTATGAAAATATAAAAATTTGAACTTGTACATTTAACATTGAAAAATAGAAAACATCGCAATGTCAGAATTGGTATTTTTTGGTTCCTGTAATTTAGATGTGTACCCACTAATAGTGATAGACCATGCAATCACGATGGGGCCCGATAGTCAGGGGAACCTGGTGCCGATTGGAAACGAATCTTAGCTCAGCAGGTGCGACGACATCTATATATCGTGCCTGCTGCGCAGATCCTCAATTACACACCGCCATAGTGGTGCACCACATCAGGGGAATGGGGATTGTGAGTAGTATTTATTTTTTATTTTACCAGTCAGTCCTTGTAGAAGACTGAGCGACATAATACTGCATGGGGGCTGTGAGGGCATCATACTGCATGGGGGCTGTGAGGGCATCATACTGTGTGGACAGCTGTAGGGACATCATACCGTATTGGGGTCACTGTGGGGGAATAATACTGTGTTGGGAGCACTGTGGCAGCATCATATTGTATTGGAGACACTGTGGGGGCATTATACTTTGCTGGGGGCACTCTGGGGTTATCATCTTGTGCATGTGGAGGAAATCACTGTGGGGACATCATACCGAGTGAGAATACTAAGGGGGTTCAATAGGGGCAAAATTATGGCATAAGTGCCACAAAACATGCCCCTTTCCCTGTCTTTAAAGGGAACCTGTCAACCCCCCCCCCTCCCCCAGTCGTTTCAAACTAAAAGAGCCACCTTGTGCAGCAGTAATGCTGCATTCTGACAAAGTGGCTCTTTTAGTTCTGAGTGCTGTAACTAGAGAAATAATCTGTAATAATTTGTCAGAAATACCTGGTCTTCAGTCAAGGAGGCCGGCGTTTCCCCCCTGCTGCAGACGCCACACAGCCATCACTCACATCTTCTTGGCGCCGGACGCCGCCTCCTCCTCACCGCTGTTTTGAAAATAGCCGGCGCCTGCGCTCTTTTTCCCTGCCTGGTGCAGGCACAGTGAGCGCTGCCCGTCTTTCCTCATATGCAGTCCAGCTGACTGCGCCTGTGCGGCCGCCCTGCCTGTGAATCCCCGCCCCGCAATGTGAATAAATCATAAGTCACTGCGGGGCTGGGAATCACAAGCAGGGCGGCCGCACAGGCGCAGTCACCGAGACATGGCATCAACAAAAACTACAGCTCAGTGTGCAAAAATCAAGACTGAACACAGTTCCTTCAATGGAAAAATTTGAAAAAGTTATAGTACTCAGAAAACAAAGACACAAACCTTTTGTTTAATCCACAAAATGTAAAAAAAAAATTATACCTGGAGTGTGAACATTGTCCTTAAAAAGGAAACACAACAACCAATGGTGGAATTGCATTTTTCACCACAATTGTTTTTTTTTCTCATTTTTCAGTACACTTTATGTTAAAATTAATGGTGTTATTCAAATCTATAAGTTGCCCCACAAAATACAAGATGTCATATTGATATGTTGATGGAAAAGTAAAAAAGTTAAGCTCTTGCGAAAAAAGGAAGACAAAGCAAAAGCATAAAAAAATGAAAAATCCCTTTAAAATAAAATTCTGCTTGCAACTGCCACTGGATGGCGCACATTGCTAGCGATATCTACAGCCCTCACTGAAAAGCCCCACAGTGGTGACACAAATATTTATATTTTCATTTAACTCACTGTTTCCAAAATACTATTGACCACCACTTTAAGGGAATCTGTCATTACCCCTCCTAAGCTGTCTATATGGGCCTGTAGGTCATAGAAAACGTAATAAAATCATACCTTGATATTTGTGATCCGATGTTCTATTCCAGAGAAATCCACATTTTTCTTAATATGTAAATAAGCTATTAAGATATATGGGTGCGGCATAAATCTTCCTGACAATCTGTTACCAGTGTGAGACATGTAAATCAGGAGAGCAGACTGTCAGTCATTACTTTTCTCACACTGGTAACAACCCCAGTCATCTACTATATAATTGTCTAAGGGTCACTTCGGTCTGTCTGTCTGTCCTTCTGTCTGTCTGTCATGGATATTCATTGGTCGCGGCCTCTGTCTGTTATGGAAATCCAAGTCGCTGATTGGTCGCGGCAAAACGCCCATGACCTTTGCCACGACTAGGGTTGAGCGACTTTTATTTTTATAGGATCGGGTTTCACGAAACCCGACTTTCTCAAAAGTCGGGTCGAGTGAAATCGGCCGATCCTATAAAAAAGTCGGGGTCGGGGTCGGCCGAAACACGAAACCCAATGCAGTGCAATGGGATACTATGGTTCCCAGGGTCTGAAGGAGAGGAAACTCTCCTTCAGGCCCTGGGATCCATATTAATGTGTAAAATAAAGAATCAAAATAAAAAATATTGATATACTCACCCTCGGACGCGCCCTGGTACTAACCGGCGCCTTCCTTCCTAAGAATGAGAGCGTGAATGACCTGCGGGGACGTCGCGGCTTGTGATTGGTCGCGAGCGGTCACATGGGCGGTCACGCGACCAATCACAAGCCGCGACATCATCTAAGGTCCTTCACGCACTCATTCTTAGGAAGGAAGGCTGCCGGAAAGAAGCAGGGCGCGTCTGAGGGTGAGTATATTCCTATTAGGTATATACTCACCCTCGGACGCGCCCTGCTTCTTTCCGGCAGCCTTCCTTCCTAAGAATGAGCGCATGAAGGACCTTAGATGACGTCGCGGCTTGTGATTGGTCACGTGACCGCCCATGTGACCGCTCGCGACCAATCACAAGCCGCGACGTCACCGCAGGTCATTCACGCGCTCATTCTTAGGAAGGAAGGCTGCCGGTTAGTACCAGGGCGCGTCCAAGGGTGAGTATATCAATATTTTTTATTTTGATTCTTTATTTAACACTTAAATATGGATTCCGATACCGATTCCCGATATCGCAAACATATCGGAACTCGGTATCGGAATTCCGATACCAGATTCAAAAGATCGCCGACCTCATGGCCGACCCCACACAGGGGTCGGGTCGGGTCGGGTTTCATGAAACCCGACTTTGCCAAAAGTCGGCGACTTCTGAAAATGGCCGACCCGTTTCGCTCAACCCTAGCCACGACCAATCAGCGATGGGCACAGTCCGGCGACAACATTGCCGCTCCTTCCTCCCCGCAGTCAGTGCCCGCTCCATACTCCCCTCCAGTCAGCACTCACACAGGGTTAATGCCAGCGTTAACGGACCGCGATGTAACGCACTCCATTAACACAGCTATTAACCCTGTGTGACCAAATATTTACTATTGATGCGGCCTATGCAGCATCAATAGTAAAAAGATCTGTTACAAATAATAATAATAATTAAAAAAAAAAGGTTATTCTCACCCTCCGACGTGGCGCGGTGTCCTCGGCAGTGCAAGTGGCAGGTTCCGGTGCCAAGGATGCTATGCGAGAAGGACCTGCCATGACGTCACGGTCATGTGACCGCGATGTAATCACAGGTCCTGCGCGCCTGTGCGAGAAGGACCTGCCATGACGTCACGGTCATGTGACCGTGACGTCATCACAGGTCCTGCGCTCATACCAACCCTGGGACCGGAAGCTGCCGCGTGCACAGTACACAGGCGCAAGTACTTCAACGGCACTTCGGAAGGTGAGTATATGTTTATTTTTTATTTTATGTCACTGGGCAATATACTACGTTACTGGGCAATATACTACGTGGCTGGGCAATATACTACGTCGCTGGGCAATATACTACGTTACTAGGCAATATACTACGTGACTGGGCAATATACTACGTGACTGGGCAATATACTACGTGACTGGGCAACATACTACGTCACTGGGCAATATACTACGTGGCTGGGCAATATACTACGTCATTGGGCAATATACTACGTCATTGGGCAATATACTACGTGGCTGGGCAATATACTACGTGGCTGGGCAATATACTACGTGGCTGGGCAATATACTACGTGGGCTGTGCAATATACTATGTGACTGGGCAATATACTACATTGCTGGGCAATATACTACGTGGGCTGTGCAATATACTACGTGGCTGGGCAATATACTATGTCACTGGGCAATATACTACGTGGCTGGCCAATATACTACGTCACTGGGCAATATACTACGTGGCTGGGCAATATACTACATGGCTGGGCAATATACTACGTGGCTGGGCAATATACTACGTGGGCTGTGCAATATACTACGTGGCTGGGCAATATACTATGTCACTGGGCAATATACTACGTGGCTGGCCAATATACTACGTCACTGGGCAATATACTATGTGACTGGGCAATATACTACATGGGCTGTGCAATATACTACGTGGCTGGGCAATATACTATGTCACTGGGCAATATACTACGTGGCTGGCCAATATACTACGTCACTGGGCAATATACTACGTGGCTGGGCAATATACTACATGGCTGGGCAATATACTACGTGGCTGGGCAATATACTACGTGGGCTGTGCAATATACTACGTGACTGGGCAATATACTACATTGCTGGGCAATATACTATGTGGGCTGTGCAATATACTACGTGACTGGGCAATATACTACGTGGGCTGTGCAATATACTACGTGACTGGGCAATATACTACGTGACTGGGCAATATACTACGTGGCTGGGCAATATACTACATGGCTGGGCAATATACTATGTCGCTGGGCAATATACTACATGGCTGGGCAATATACTACGTGGCTGGGCAATATACTACATCACTGGGCAATATACTACGTCGCTGGGCAATATACTACGTTGCTGGTCAATGTACTACATGGCTGGGCAATATGCTACGTGACTGGGCAATATACTACGTGGCTGGGCAATATATTATGTGGCTGGGCAATATACTACGTGGCTGGGCAATATACTACGTGGCTGGGCAATATACTACGTCGCTGAGCAATATACTACGTTGCTGGTCAATGTACTACATGGCTGGGCAATATGCTACGTGACTGGGCAATATACTACGTGGCTGGGCAATATACTATGTGGCTGGGCAATATACTACGTCACTGGGCAATATACTACGTGGCTGGGCAATATACTACGTCGCTGGGCAATATACTACGTGGCTGGGCAATATACTATGTGGCTGGGCAATATACTACGTGACTGGGCAATATACTACGTCACTGGGCAATATACTACGTGGCTGGGCAATATACTACGTGGCTGGGCAATATACTACGTGGACTGTGCAATATACCACGTGGACATGCATATTCTAGAATACCCAATTGGTTAGAATCGGGCCACCATCTAGTATAAAATAAGCTCTTGTGGCAAATTCTCAGGGAGATCTATGCCCCGCCCATAAATCTTAACAGCTCATTTGCATAATAAGAAAAAATGGATTTCTCTGGAATAAAACATCGGATTTCAGATATCAAGGTATCATTTAATTCAGCTTCCTATGACCTGCTGTCACATATTTGTCACGTCCTCCTTGGAGATCTGGGGTTAGAAGATCACTACATATTGTGAATCGCAGATCTTCCATTTAGCCGTGTGTTTGTGTCCCATATTAAATGGATTTGGTTTCCTTTGTTGCTAAAGAAGTTAACGACCCTTTCCATGCTGGTCAGAAACATTCAGCTCCATTTTAGTTGCTTCTGATCTGGTCATTACCTTTCTCTATAAAACCTGGCCAGACCTTCTCTTCCTTGCCAGTGAAAGCTTTGCTTTTTAACTCTTTAGAGATGCTGTGCTGAATTGGAGATCATTGTTGCTACTGAATATTGTTGTGTGCTGTTTTTGTGTGTATGCTATCCTCATTATCCTTTTCCCATTTGTTTGGTAGGTTCCTATCCTTCCCTATAAACCTCTCTACCTTTGGTGAGTGTTTGTATGTTTTTTGCTTTCTGTTATCCCTATCTGTCTTGGTTGTTGATACACTAGCATTTCTGTCCCTGCACTCCTGGGAAAGGGGGAGTGGACAGCTTAAAGAATAACAGGAGAACAGTAAGGCTGGTGGCCCAAACCTCCTCACCTTTAGTGGTACCTTTGGGAGCAGGGATAGTTATGGCCCAAGTCCTGGGAAGAGACAGTTCAGGGCCCTTTTCCCTAATCATGAACAGTCACAGCATGACAATTGCATGTCCATATAGATGGCTTATGAGGGTTGATCCTACTGGCAGATTCCCTTTCAGCTTGCCCATAATTTTTTTAATCTTGTTATACCTTCTTAAAGTATTAGAAAACATAGCTGGCTTCTTCCAGAAACAATACCACACCAGTATGTGGGTTGTGACTGGTATAAAGTGAATAGAGCAAAGGTGCAATAATGCTTCTTCCATTCTTAATTAAAACGAGTGTAGGATTAAGATAAAGTGATATATATAGTGAGGAACGGAGGAAGTGCAGTGGAGGGCACACTAGGATCAGGAAATAAATAAGTATAGAAAGGTAATAGTTAATTCAGATAGGAACGGCCCCAGTTTGGAAGGGGCACCGGTAAATATAAGGGAAAGTATTTCCTGGTTTTAGACAGAGTTAGAGATAGTGTTAATGACACCAGATAAGAGAGATTTGGAGCAAAAGTTAGGGGCCAGAGGGCTAAAGAACACATGGGATACATGACAAGCTAAGAGGGATCTGGTCGTTTAATTATTCCTCAGCCAATAACAGATCCTTCCCGTGTGTAAATAAAACACATGAATGCTTGCGATTGGGTAAAATGGCCACAGCAGCCTTTTATTAAATTATAACATAACAAAACCATGAGCGGCCACAACATTGGCGACCCTACAATAAACATTTTTAACTATCAAAAGGCTAATAGGCCCAGGCCAGAGGCTAACCCCATGTACTAGAGAACATTCCCTGCCCACATAACACCTGCCCAGGGAGTATGGTATTAACACCACATGGTTAATACCCTTAACTATGCAGACCTGCGCCAGTCAGTTATATTGGGATGTAACCAAAGTCACTATCCCCCCAATAGTGCCCTTCATGCAAAAGGACACGACACATAACAAGCCTCTGACCCAGACCTATCCCCCACTACAGACCAAACCGTGTGACACCTTACAAGGGACGGTCTCGCCACACCTCAGGAGCTTGTTCAATGCCGTCCCAGAATCCCAGCATCCATATGTCTATACCAAGCACATTAAGATGGACACCATCAAACCTCAAATACTCTCTTGACAAAGTCTCCAAGTCTCTGTGCTGCAACACAATCCCGCCATTCCTGGTCAGCAAACAATCCACAACCTTGTTCACTTTATTCCTTGACTTTTTTAGACTACACAATGTCAACTCACACTATTATGATTCCTGGATAGGATGACCAAAACCGCAACCATTTAAACTTTTATGTCGCATATTAATTCCCTGAAGGATCTGACACTAATGTTGTTCCTTCGAATGTGCAACACCGACACAACCGGTGTACGGTCCCCTTGACAGTTATCTGAAAAAAACGGCGATACCCTACTCATTGTCATACCATGGATTCCCAGCCACTTGACTTACACCGTAAAATATTTAGCACAGGCTGCCAACCATCAGGGCACACACCATTTCGCAATTCCTATTAAACCTCCATAAAAAACCATACAAGTGCCCCCCAGTATCCAAACCAGGCATGGTCCTACGGTGAAAGACAACTGACTGGGGTAATATACCACATATACTAACAAAACACAAACCAAAACAGTCCCTTAACACATAACCCATTAGAGCGAACATACGATGTGCCAAACCAACTCGTCACCTAAACGCTAGTGTGATACCTCTTTTGATGGCCCAATGTAAAAAGAATGCCACCCATATTTGTCGAGCTACTTACCCACGTGTCAAAAATTCTCAAAATTCTGCAATAAACTGACAGTTAAATAATGCTAAACCATCAACATGTCTCAATAAAAAAACCAGGATAACCACCACTAATGCCCCAAAAATCCTTAACCACTTTACCCAGGCAGCGCCTACCAGCCTACCCCAGCCAACTTGATCCATCTTTTGAACACCTGAAAACGTTCCAGTCTATCCTCCATCAAAGTCATCTCACTGACCTGCAGACCCCTTTTTGCCTACTTACAGGAATTAGTCGGTTCACAATCCAAAAAAGCCCCATAAAAAGGCTAATGCAAAAGCGGACGAGAACAGTAACACCGCATAATACGAAATAACCCATTCTTCAAGAAGACATGATTATGTGTCCCTCTACGAAAAAACTCTCAATGCTTGTCCACCCAAAATTCCTTTGTTACTTTCTACAACCCTTGCAACTTAAACAAACTTGCTAAGGCCGCCAGCCATTGCGTCACTGCCAACACTGATCAAAACTACCCTATTACCAGACTCCATAACCAGTAGGGACATTCCATACCCACATTGTGCGCCATGGAACCAGACTCCAAAACCTGTTGAACTGAAAACGGAACAACCCACAGCTATCTCATTGGACACACCGGACACGTGTCTAGCTATACTGCACACATTCCATTACAAATACCGCAATACCAGATGCTGCAAATAAGCTACTACCAGGAGCTATTTTGCCTTAAGAGAATTAATTACATGAACTACAGGCAAGTAACTACCATTAAGACAAGCCTTCCTATTTCTGAATTTTGAACTACCAAAGTTCAAACACGAATATAATTGGAAAATATCCAACAAACACCAGTTCTCACCAAAACCGTATTGCACTAAGTTACAAGTCAATGGCCTGCACACCAATGTCCTTGGAAAATGCCCCAAAGCCAACTGATCCCACAACATCGGTATACAGTTGCAAGCCAACATTAGACACAACCTCCTCCATCCACAACAAACGTCCGTTAAAAAAGAATCCCAAACAGCTAAATTGGCCCTAACCTCCTGCTTGGTTCTCACAAAGTGTTCCTAAGATTTTAGTCATGTCATTATAGCTGCCAAACGCTAATAAAAACAATAGGACAAATAGGCATAATACAATATGCAAAATAAAGACTGTACCGCCTCAAGTGAACCTTCTTAGTCTGCTTAAGCGCAGCCACTGCCCACTTCAAATCCACTAACTTTTTCACCGGAAGCCTACATTCCATTGCCACAGAATAGATCTCAATAACCAGAAAAAAACACATAACCGTAGCTGGGCTTTCAGTCTTTTATGGGAACAAAGGAATCCCAAATGTGTAGGGTGCTTTCTTCCAAATAAGAAACCAGATTGAACAGACCGCCTAACCAGAAGAGCCAACATAGAAAAAAATTATCCCAGTAATGAATTACAAGGGAATGCCAGATTTCTCTAACCCACTCAACAAATAAACTAGAGGCCTTACAATGTGAACAAGAGTAAAAGGTACCCCAAACAGTGGACTAGAGGAAATACCAGACAAAAAAAAATAAAAATATATATACCGTATACGGTCACGTGGTGCGGGCGCTTGAACTCCTGGGTCCTCCTGACAGAGCATGCGCCATCCTTGCTCGGGTCACACATTCCTCCATAGATATAAACCCCCCCCCCGGTTTTACAGGACGTCACGCCCTGATGAAGGAATTTAATTCCGAAACGTGTGTCGGGGTGTGCGCTGTATTGGGACTGGCGGACTTTAAAGGTACAGGCCCCTTTTGTTGTTTCTGCATTATCACTCCTTGCACTTAAAACACTTTATATGCCACACTGGTCTTACTTGCTTTTTTTTTGCACCTATGCACTTTTGAATTGACTTTATATTTGAGAATATTTTATTTTCACATGTTTATGCTGATTATATATCTGGCAGTTTGTTCTATTTTTTCTTTTTTGGTACATACTTCCCTAGTGGATGTGTGATATACAATTGTTTGTGCTCACCTTTCTTGGCCTTACACCCTTTTTCGGATATAATCAATATCCTTGGGGATCAGTATGTGTTCTTATAGCTTGATTAATTTCTATATGAGCAATTATTTTCACTCTGCCTTTTCTTTGGTCCTCAGCTCATAGTATTTGATATGTGTATACACTACGGTTCCAAAGTTTAGAGTCACCCAGACAATTTTTTTTTATATGATGTACAATAACAAATTGTATTGTGGTACCATGTTAGCCAGAATTAGCTCATACTTTCATTAATCAAATGAGTTGCCAAATGAAATAAAAATCTAGACCAGACATTGACAAGGTTAAAAAAAAAAAGATTTTTATTTGAAATAATAATTTTCTCCTTGGAACTTTGTTTTCGTCAAAGAATGCTCCACTTGCAGCAATTACAGCATTGCAGACCTTTGGCATTCTAGCAGTTAATTTGCTGAGGTCATCTGGAGAAATTTCACCCCATGCTTCCAGAAGCCCCTCCCACAAGTTGGTTTGGCTTGATGGGCACTTTTTGCATACCATACGGTCAATCTGCTCCCACAACTGCTCAATGGGGTTGAGATCTGGTGACTGCGCTGGCCACTCCATTACAGATAGAAAACCAGCTGCCTGCTTCTTACCTAAATAGTTCTTGCATAATTTGGAGGTGGGCTTTGGGTCATTGTCCTGTTGTAGGATGAAATAGGCTCCAATCAAGCGCTGTCCACAGGGTATGGCATGGCATTGCAAAATGGAGTGATAGCCTTCTTTATTCAAAATCCCTTTTACCTTGTACAAATCTCCCACTTTACCAGCACCAAAGCAACCCCAGACCATCACATTACCTCCACCATGCTTGACAGATGGCGTCAAGCACTCTTCCAGTATCTTTTAAGTTGTTCTGCGTCTCACAAATGTTCTTTTGTGTGATGAAAACACCTCATACTTGGATTCGTCTGTCCGTAACACTTTTTTCCAATCTTCCTCTGTCCAATGTCTGTGTTCTTTTGCCCATATTAATCTTTTCTTTTTATTAGCCAGTCTCAGATATGGCTTTTTCTTTGTCACTTTGCACTGAAGGCCAGCATCCCGGAGTTGCCTTTTCACTGTAGATGTTGACACTGGCGTTTTGCATGTACTATTTAATGAAGCTGCCAGTTGAGGACCTGTGAGGCATCGATTTCTCAAACTACAGACTCTAATGTACTTGTCTTGTTGCTCAGCTGTGCAGCGGGACCTCCCACTTCTCTTTCTACACTGGTCAGAGCCTGTTTGTGCCCTCCTCTGAAGGGAGTAGTACACACCGTTGTAGGAAATCTTCAGTTTCTTGGCAATTTCTCACATGGAATAGCCTTTATTTCTAAGAACAAGAATAGACAAGTTTCACATGAAAGTTCTTTTTTTCTGGCCATTTTGAGAGTTTGATGGAACCAACAAATGTAATGCTCCAGATTCATAACTAACTCAAAGGAAGGTCAGGTTTATAGGTTCTCTAATCAGCCAAACTGTTTTCAGCTAACATACTTTCAGAGTAAAAAGTAGAACATTTCAGATTCAAAAAATTCCAAATTTATTGTGAATAAAATAGCAAAGTCCAGTCAGATAAAATCACATCATTGTGAGTTACAGGCAGACTTTCCTTTTGCCCACTTAAAACACTTTAAAAGGTTATGACTCCCCCTACATCTGGAACACTCATGCTTAAACTTACATGTAGCCCCAAATTTGCATTGATCCTCGTTATACTGCCAGAAAAAAACTCTTCTTTGGGTGCCAAGGATCCACCTGCTGGGCTAGAAATCCTGGCAGCCCCCAAAAGTGCTGCTGGGAAGGAGCCCTCATTAGGCGCATCCACAAAGATATGTCTTTATTATCCCACCTCATGCCCAATCTCATAGCCTTACGCTGTCTAAATTGCTCATCGTACCAAAACCAGGCTGGAGGTGAAAGATAGAAGCTGCACTGTTGATTTAGAATCATCCAGCAACTATAGGGTTTAAAATAGTTAGAGCAGACAGTGAATGGTTATCTCAGCCCCAGAGGATACTAGGAAAGCTGTGATTGTGTCCTGGATATCCAAGAGGAAGGTGTTAGGCTGGTTTCACACTAGCGTACAGGAGGGCTGCGGATGGCAGCGCACTTCCTCCCTTCTTCCATGAAACCCTTCGCTCCGCATACTACTCCTTGTGTGCTGCATTGCCCTGCGTACCTAGCTTTAACATTGGGTATGCAGGCCATGCGAATGTATGCGGATGCCTCCGCATGTGCCATTTTGACGCTGCGCCGAACTGTGCCAAATGCAACATGTTGCATTTTGTTGCGGGTGGCGCAGTGTCAAAACAGCGCATGCGGAGGCATTCTCATGGCCTGCATACCCAATGTTAAAGATAGGTACACAGGGTAATGCAGCACGCAAGGAGTAGTAGGCGGAGCATAGGCGGAGCGTAGGCGGGGTTTCATGGAGGAAGAAGGGAGGAAGTATGCTGCCATCCGCAGCCCTCCCGTATGCTAGTGTGAAACCAGCCTTAGAGAGTCTCCAGTCAGACTGAAATCAGATAAGCTGTATAGACCAGTTCTTCCTGGAAAGCGATTGCTGTAATCATAGAAGCAGTCAGGACAGCCAGGAGCATCTTTATTACCTCAAGATAGATGTGAGAGAGCTACAGCACTGGACTCATCACCCCCCACCTCACTACATTAGCAAGGTACAGTTATGCTTAGGCTAAGGCACTGTGTATGTGAAGAGAAGTTATCTGTCAAGAAACATTATCTGTGAAAAGAAGTTATCTGTAAAGAAACTTTTATATATGTTGATGAAGTATTGCATGAAGAGAAGTGATTCTGTGTGATGAAAAGATGCTTGAATAAAACCCCTGTGATCAACTTCAGCTCAGAACTGTGTAATAGCTGTGTGCCTGTAAACCGTTACCTCCCCTCTACTGTGAAGAATTATAATTAATGGTCGCCCTGAGTAAGATTTCCTCAGGATTCTAAAAAGAATTCATGTTTCCTTGATATCGCCTTGATATAATGAGAGGCGTGCATGCAACATAGACCCTTGTACACTCTGTAAGCCTCGCCGATCACGATCATATAAGCAAACACAGCTGAACAAATGCTTAGGCTCTTTTTCCCCTATCCCACTTGCCGCCTGTAACCAGTTAGAAAATATCCATGGACTTAACTGATACCTTTTTTTCCTCCTCTTTTTTTTTTAAATTGCTAGGATTCACCTTATCCATATTGACTTTCTCCAAAGGAAGTAGTGAAAATATTTCCACATACCGTACTCCCCTTTACAAATGTTAACTCTAACATCTTGCTTCAGATGCTCTCCTAAAGGGGCCCTCAAAACAGACATAAACCTCGCTCCTCACTTGATCATCTAAACGCACTACCTCATCTTCCTTATCCTTAGAACCCGTTTCCGACATCACTCCAGCAGACCCCCCTTTTGCTGTTCTGCATTAGGGGTCCGCTCGACTGCCAATCCCGCACACAGCGGGATATCCAACCTCCAACAGAAGATTGCAAATTACCGGCCCTTAACTATTCTGCTAATGAACTTTGCAACACACCCTATAATAAACCCCACAAATCCGAAGCCCCAGCATTGGTGCCCTGACTATCCCATACAGCTACTCCCATATTTCTAGCTCCACTGCCATTAGAAGAAATTCCCCACAACAGGTAAATTAAATACATTTTTATTCTGCTCACCAGGCTGCATTAGAGATATCCTTGGATCAGCCATACTGTTGTCTGCTGGCACTTCCTCATATGCCGACGTTCCTGGGGACAGCTCCCCATCTTCTTTATGGAATCAGGGGACCTGGAATTGCAAACAGGCCCAGGGGCAACCACAGGAGTAACCAACCGATACTATCTACAGTCAACCTCACAGGTCCCTGCGCCCTGGCCTCAACCTCCGCAGACCTCTTTGCAGCACGTCGGGAGGATTCTCCAGTAGGGGGAGCCCTAAAGCCCCTGACTGGGCCCTCTGCCACCTAAAAGATTGCGCCTTCAGCATGGCGCATTTAACCCCTCTCCCGCCAGCAGTGGGAGGGCCGCTCTCCACCTCTGTGACGCTGGGTTCAACCCACTGGCCGGCACATCACCAGAGGCCACTGCTGGACAGGTCCGGGTCCCAGAAGGCCGCAGACCGGAAGTAAGTCACAGCTCAGCCCCGCCCACTTCCGGTGAGCCATGGCGTCGATGAGGATTGTTCCTTAGGACTGGAGGACAAGCAGGGCATGTGCTTCTCTCCCCTTGCCCCAGAGAGTCCCTGAGGAGGCTTCTGGATTGCCACCGAGCTCCTTAACTACCCTCTGGTTAATAGCGCTCCGACGGCTGTGACCGCCAAGCGCATGTTGAGAGGGTGGATAACGCTGTCACTGCTCCTGGAGGGGCTGTGTAGGCCTCACACCGATGCTACTGCATGAACTGGGGGCCATTAACTGCAGATGTCATGGTTCCAGTCTGCTGCTGCTAGATGACAATTCCTGCTAGATCCAAGAGGCAAGACGAGATACCTGCTCACCTCTCCTCTTATATTGTCCACTATAACTCAACACCCTTCCATCCTTATAACCAATCAAATCCCTGACACGTTCACCACCAATGTATTTAACTCTGTGTTACGGATCTGCAACACAGGACTAAGGTAGAAGGGAGAAAACTGACCCTGCACTAGTGCAGCGCCCCAGAGTCCTGGTCGTTGCAGTATTGTCGCCCTGCCACAAGGGGGAGTGATGGTACGTCTGATGGCACTAAAGGAGTTCACCTGACCAGGTATCACAGTCACACACTACACTTCACACTCCGGCCACCAGAGGGAGCAAAAGGTTCTATGTATTAGGCCACTCCTCACACTCTGGTAAAACTGGGAGTCGGATAGGAAGTTAGAGAGAAGCTGACTGGGTATTGCCCAGGTAACATCTAGTGGGAGAGAGCGTTGCTTGGGAAGACTCAGGGAGGTCCCTGTCAGGGGTGGGATCCTGGCAGTGGCTTAGCACGAGACAGATCGTTACGGAGCCGTGCCTGCACTTCATTGCGGCAGCATCCTAAGAAAGGACACGAAGCGAAGTATATTGTGGAGAAGTGAGAAACGAGATCACAGCACAAATGAGATAGAACCAGGAGGAGACGTGCCCCAAGATCGGCAACATCCTTCTGAGGCATGTAGCTGGCGGCCGGAACGCCGAGGAAGTAATAGGCTCTACGCATTACTTTGAACTACGGTAGGGCAGTTAACTCTAGGTTGGCTGTCTCACCTTTACACCTAATGAAGACAACGGAGGCAATTGTGGGAGAGGGGCGTCTCTAGGGTCCCTATAAAATAACTCCAGGCCTACCCCGTCATACGGGTGTGTCCTATCTAAACCATCTGGGGGACGGAGAGAAAGAACAGAAACATATACGACAGTTGTGAGGACTATCCCGTGGTGCTCAGCAGGGATGTACTACAACACACAGGCGCTAGTAGGAAGGCTACTGATTTCCACCTGCAAAGGGAACTCTGGATGTGCCTTCAAACCGGCCGGTCTCAGCCAGCCCTGTTAGCAGTGCTCTGGATTGCGGATGCCGAAGCCTTCAGTAAAAAGGTAAAGAGACTGCAACGCTGTGTCCTCGTCATTTACTGCGACCTACACCATTACCATCTACTCATCAAGGGAAGCCCTGGGGACATACTTCACCTGTGGGAAGTTACAACATCTAGCTGCCATTCCATCACCCCAGTGGACCCCTAGCAGCGTCGGTCACCCTGACCGAGTACCACAGGTGGTGTCACGAACACTTGACAAACTTTCACCTACACCTTTATTTGGGCGCCCCTTAGCAGGGCCACGGACCGGGTCGGGCCACCGTGACACCCCTAGAACCGAGACCGAGGGACCCGGTACTGAGTACCCCGCTGCCCTGCGTTTGGGGGCCGCTCCACTATGACTAGGCTGAAACCCTACGATGGAGTGGGCGACCCATTCCTTGCGAATAGACCCACCGACGAACCTAGGTTAACCTCAAGCGAAGACCTATAGATAAGGGGAAGAGGTACCCTAAAAGAACTAAGGACTGGGTACAAAAATGGGTCACCTCCTAGTAGAAAACACAGAGAAGGCTGCAGAAACCAATAGAAAACCGAAACTAAGGCTAGCAGAACCAGAGGCACCAGTACTGCACAAATAACACACACAGAACACTAAGCAAAGCACCAAGCTAGAGCTCAAGCAGATTAACACTGATGTCCAGCAAGGACTGGGAGGCAGGTGCTGGTTAATAAAGAGTGAAACAAACACCTGACCCAAGACAAACCCAGCACCAGAGGAAAAAGACCAGCAGCCAGAACTCCACAAGAAAATGGCAGATAGTAGCAAACTAAACAAATTCTAACACTCTGACCCTTACATAACCCCTTTAAAACTTTCACTCCCACCCTCTGTCTTGTCATGTTGCCTGTATGCCCTATTATGGCTCCCTGACTATTCGGACTGTGGGAGCAGCATAAGAACAGCCATGACAAAAATTTTGGTTGCCCATACCAATGGCCTGAACTAGGTATGGAGGAGCATGCCTTGCTTTCTTCCCCTAAGGGCAAGTCAGATGGGGATTCACAAATGGAAATTGGGTTGGGATTCTGGGAAGCTCCGGAGCTGGGTGGAACATCCCAGGGGCAAGAAGTACCAGCCAGGAGAGGGATAGCACAAGCTGAAGAAGCCATTACCACTTTAACAATTGTGCTGTATCCATCACTAAATCTGAATTTGATCTGCTGAGTAAAATGTAATTGTTTAAAAAAGACAAAGCGTTAACTGTGGACTGTGCGGCTGCATCCGGATCCGGAATCACTGAGCTACACAACAGATGGGACACTAGTTACTTGTGGGGTGCCAGTGTGTGGGAACACAGCAGCTCCTCGCCCATGACTACCGCCCTGTGCAGCTTACACTAAGGGTATGTTTCCACGTTCAGGAAACGCTGAGTTTTTGACGCAGCATTGAGCAGCATGCATAAAAAACGCAGTGTCCAGATGTTACAGCATAGTGGAGGGGATTTCATGAAATCCTGTCTCCACTATGCAGTAAAAGACGCATGCGGCACACCCGAGAAAACTCACATGCGGCGCGTCTTTTAAGAACGCAGCATGTCCTTACATTGTAGAAAAAACTCAAGGACAACGCAGGTGACCTGCCAGTAACCTCAGGTACAGATTTGGTCAGGATTTTATGCAGGCAAATCCTGAAGCAATCCTGAACTTGGACACATACCCTAAAACTGGACAATCCATTTAAAGCAAAAATAAAAGGACAAAAAAATAAAGAGCTTCAGATCAGTACTGGTGAGGCCAAATCTCTCTAGTTCACACCCATCGTCAGGAAGAGTGAGCTAAATACAAGAGACCCAGTGAGTGATATATCCTCCTGAAAGAAGAGATGACCTTGGAGTGCCTTTCCCTCACCTCCTGTTCCCTATATTTATCTGACAATGATTTGCTGCAGGGTGTGACTTTCCTGTGAGCATTGTGTGCACGGTCACATCACAGAGGAAGGCATCCAGCAACACATAAATATAAGCACATACATTTATAGGATCTGTCAAAAGCAGCTTCAGTGAATTTTCTATTTGTAACATTAAAGGTTCCCAACCGTCCTATAGATCTGTAACTGTAGTCCTTTTTTTCCAGACCACCTAGGTGGACAAGCATTTACAGTAAATGGTGTCTGTCACCTCCAACACTCAAATTAACCCATTTATACAGCCATATAGGACACGCTTACTGCACACTTGGGTTGTTGCTTCTTATATAAAAACCCTTATGTTATATACAGTAGCATTTAAAAGTTTGGGCTCCCCTGGTCAAAATTACTATTATTGTGAACAGTTAAGTAAATTGAAGATTAATTGATCTATTAACCTAAAGTTATATACACTGCTCAAAAAAATAAAGGGAACATTTAAACAATACAATGTAACTCCAAGTCAATCACACTTCTGTGAAATAAACATGTCCTGTTATAAAGCAACACCAATTGTGAATCAATTTGTCCTGCTGTTGTGCAAATGAAACAGACAACAGATAGAAATGATAGGCAATTAGCAAGACAACTTGTATGAAGGAGTGGTTCTGCAGGTGGTGACCACCCATTCTCTGTTCTCATCCATTTTGGCTGTTGTTTTGGTCAATTTAGCATTTTTTTATTTCGGTCACGCTAAGGCTACGTTCACACGTTCAGTTTTTTCATCAGTTTTTTTTCCTGTCCTGTTTTGAAAAACCGCAGCTAAAATTCAGCGCTGATTTTAGCTGCGGATTTTGATCCTTTTTCTTCTGCGGATTCCACTGCGGGTTTCCAAATGCAGTTTCCTATTGGTGCTGCTGGAAACCCGCAGCGGAATCCGGAGAAAGAATTGACATGGTACTTCTTTTTTCCGCAGGCAAATCCGCGCGGATTTTCCTGGGGAAAAAAGGATCGTCGGCACAGCGGATTTTGTTTTCCATTGGGTTACATTGTACTGTAACCTACATGGAAAACGGATGCGGATCCGCAGCTGAAATTCCGCTCCGGATCCGCACCAAAAAACGCACCGTGTGAACATAGCCTTAGGCCGGGGTCACACTTAGCGCAGGGAAATACGGTCCGTCTTTTACAGGCGTAATACGCAGAAATGATCCTGAACAGTGATCCGTATTCAACGCGAGGATGCGATTTTTTTCTAAAAAAATTATTCGTGTGTCATCCGTATGGTGATATTTTCTAGCCGGCTTGCAAAATGGACATAGAATGGATCCATGGGCGCAAATATTTGTGAAAACATATATACAGTTTATATACATATAGACTGTATATATGTCAGTGAGACACAAATATATATATATATTTATTTTTAATACAGAGCTAGTTAGCAGAAAAGCCGGTAATTCAATTGCCGGCTTAGCTATCTCCTTATCAAACCCGACATGATATGAGACATGGTTTACATACTGTAAACCATTTCATATCCCTTATTTTTTTACATATTCTTCACTACTAATGTTAGAAGTGTCTGTGTGCAAAATTTAGGAGCTCTCGGTGTTAAAATAAAGGGTTAAATCACGGAAAAAAATGGCGTGGGCTCCCGCGCAATTTTCTCCGCCAGAGTGGGAAAGCCAGTGACTGAGGGCAGATATTAAGGCCATGTTCACACGCTGCGGTTTTTACCGCGGAACCGCCGCGATTTTGATGCTGCGGGTCCGCAGCAGTTTCCATAGCGTTTACATTAACATGTAAACCCTATGGAAACCGCAAACCGCAGTGCACATGCTGCGGGAAAAACCGCGCAGAAACGCAGCGGTTTACAACCCGCAGCATGTCACTTCTTTGTGCAGAATCGCTGCGATTCTGCACCCATAGAAATGCATTGAACCGCTTACTTCCCGCATGGGGCTGTGCCCACGTTGCGGGAAGTAAGCGGATAATGTGCGGGTGGTACCCGGGGTGGAGGAGAGGAGACTCTCCTCCAGGCCCTGGGAACCATAAAATAGTGTAAAAAAAAGAATTAAAATAAAAAATGAAGCTATACTCACCTATCAGCGCTGCCCGCGGCCGTCCGGTCTCAGTTGCTGTGCCGAACAGGACCTGTGGTGACGTCGCGGTCACATGACCGTGATGACGCCGCGGTCACATGACCGTGACGTCACGAAGGTCCTTGTCGGCACAGCCGCTTGCAGCGCCGGGGAGATCGCGACGTCAGAGGGTGAGTATAGCCAATTTTTATTATTTTTACCATTACTATTGATGCTGCATATTGCTGCATATGCAGCATCAATAGTACAGCAGTAATCCCGCAGCGGAAACCGCGGAACAAGCCGCGATAAATCTGCAGGGATAACCACAGCGGTTTTGCCCTGCAGATTTTCAATTCCGCTGCGGGATTAACCCGCAGAGGAACCCGCAGCGTGTGAACATGGCCTAATAGCCTAGAGAGGGACCATGGTTATTGGCCCCCCGGCTAAAAACATCTGCCCCCAGCCACCCCAGAAAAGGCACATCTGGAAGATGCGCCTATTCTGGCACTTAGCCTCTCTCTTCCCACTCACCTGTAGCAGTGGCATATGGGGTGATAAGGGGTTAATGTCACCTTGCTAATTTAAGGTGACATTAAGCCTGGTTAATAATGGAGAGGTGTCAATAAGACACCTATCCATTATTAATCCAATATTAATAAAGGGTTAAAAAAACACATTATGAATAAAGTATTTTAATGAAATAAATACACATGGGGTTGTAATAGCTTTATTATTTGCGCAATCCAAATGACGACCCTTGTCTTCTGAAAAAAAGTTAAAATAAAAAAAAAACCAATATTCCATACCTGTCCGCCGTACAGTCATGTCCCACGATGTAAATCCATCTGAATGGATTAAATAATTTTACAACCAGGAGCCTGCCAATTCAGCTGCCCCTGGCTGTAAAAACTGGGGAATGAATGGAATGCAGTGGAACGTAGCCTCGTAGACTTGAGGTGATGCGCCCCCTGGTGGCATAAACTCATATGAACTCTAGTGTGAGAAAATATTCTGAAAAATTCCCACTCTAGAGTTCATATGAGTTTATGCCAGCAGGGGGCGCATCACCTCAAGTCTACGATGCTACGTTCCACTGCATTCCATTCATTCCCCAGTTTTTACAGCCAGGGGCAGCTGAATTGGCAGGCTCCTGGTTGTAAAATTATTTAACCCATTCAGATGGATTTACATCGTGGGACATGACTGTACGGTGGACAGGTATGGGCTATTGTTGTTTTTTTATTTTAACGTTTTTTCAGAAGACAAGGGTCGTCATTTGGATTGAGCGTATAGTAAAGCTATTGCAACCCCATGTGTATTTATTTCATTAAAATACTTTATAATGTGTGTGTGTTTTTTTAACCCTTTATTACTATTGGATTAATAATGGATAGGTGTCTTATTGACATCTCTCCATTATTAAACAGGCTTAATGTCACCTTACATTAGCAAGATGACATTAACCCTTTATTACCCCATATCCCACCGCTACACAGGAGTGGGAAGAGAGAGGCTAAGTGCCAGAATAGGCGCATCTTACAGATGCACCTTTTCTGGGGTGGCTGGGGTATTAATATCTGCCCTCAGTCACTTGCTTTCCCACTCTGGAGGAGAAAATTGCTCGGAAGCCCACGCCATTTTTTTTCCGTGCTTTAACCCTTTATTTTAACACCTACAGCTCCCAAATTTTGCACACACACAGTACTAACATTATTAGTGAGGAATATGTAAAAATATAAGGGATATGAAATGGTTTACTGTACAGTATGTAAACCATGTCTTATATCCTGTTGGGTTTGAAAAGGAGATAGCAAAAGCCGGCAATTGAATTACCGGCTTTTCTGCTATCTAGCTCTGTATTAAATATAAATATATACTGTATATGTGTGTCTCACTGACATATATATATATATATATATATATATATACCTATGCTATGTGTAGATATTTATTTTATCTATTCTATTCTAACCTGTCAGTGTGATTTTACTGTACACCGTACATTTTCTATAGAACACCGCTGCGTATTTCTCGCAAGTCACACGTGTGGTCCATGTGTAATTCGTATTTTTCTCGCCCCCATAGACTTTCATTGGTTGATTTTTTTGCGCAATACGCTGACAAACGCAGCATGCTGTGATTTCCTTAGCCCGTAAAATACGGCTGAGAAATATACGCCAGATAGGAGCTGCCCCATAGAGAATCATTGGTCCGTGGGCAATCCATTTTTTTTGCGCCTCTCATATGTCTGTATTCCTCTCTAGTGTGACCCCGTCCTTAGAGGCACAGTACCATGAGGTGGGGTCTACAACCCACAGAATTGGTTTAGTGTAATGTGTTTATAGTGTATATATTGTATATAATATTGTATATAGGACAGTGTGAATGTAGTTGGGGTTGTATATAGTAGTATGAATGAAGCTGGGCAGGGGGTCTTACGTGATTTTATACTATTTATTATTTTACGGGGGTATTCATGCAGTTATGGTTATTTTGTTTTTTTTTTCCCTTTTAGTTTTGTTTTCTTTATTTTATTTGAATTTTTCTTTCTTGTCCCTGATTTGTAGGTCATGAACTTTCTACATTTTGTTTCCATTTCTGGTTTATTCTTCGTGATTTGTGTCTGATTCTCAAAAATAAACAGAGGCTGACAGCACTCACTTCTCTGGGGCGCTCGTTCCACGTCCAGGGAACCTTCCTGGATATTCCAAAACCATTCAATGTGAAATGAACAGCGCTCCAACCAGGTGTAGAAATCTCCAAATAGTGTTTTATTAAGCCATGGTATAGCAGCAACGTTTCGAGCAGCAACGTTTCGACCAACACTTGGTCTTTGTCCATGCTGGACAAAGACCAAGTGTTGGTCGAAATGTTGTGTCTGATTCTGTCGTCTGATTGGAGTTTTTGTTCTTATGTTTTGTTCTGTCGTGTTTTATTTTGTAATGTATCGTAGTTGTGTCACGTTAAGTATTTTTCTATAATAAAAAAGACCTACAACCCACAGAAGTTGCTCAGGTAGTTCAGTTCATCCAGGATTACACATTAATGTGAGTTGTGGCAAGAAGGATAGCTGTGTCTATCATCACAGTGTCCAGGCCATGGGGCAGATACCAGGAGATAGGCCAGTACACCAGGAGACGTTGAGGGGGCTGTAGGAGGGTAACAGCCAAGCAGCAGGACCGCTACCTCCTCCTTTGTGCAAGAAGGAACAGAAGCAGTGCCAGAACCCTGCAAAATGACCTCCAGCAGGCCACTAACATCTATGTGTCTGAAAAAGGATGGTATGAGGGCCCCGCAACACCATGCAGGGCAATTGGCATTTGCCAGAGAACACCAAGATTGGCAAATTCGACACTGGCGCCATGTGCTCTTCACGAATGAGAGCAGGTTCATACTGAACACATGTGACAAATGTGTCAGAGTCTGGAGACACCATGGATAACGTTCTGTTGCCGTCAACATTCTCCACCATAACTGGTTCGGCAGTAGGTCAGTAATGCTGTGGGGAAACATTTCTTTGGAGGGCCGCACAGCCCTCTATGTGTAAGCCAGATATACTTTGACTACCATGAGGTAATGGGATGAGATCCTTAGACCCATTGTGAGACCATAAGCAGATGCAGTGGGCCCTGGGTTCCTTCTGATGCAGGGCAATGCCAGACCTCATGTGGCTGTAGTGTGTCAGCAGTTCCTGCATAATAAAGGCATTGATGCTATGGATTGATTCTATTGATTGGCCTGCCCATTCCCCAGACCTGAATCCAATCGAGCACATCTCGGACATCATGTCTCGTTCCATCCACCATTTCACCACAGACTGTCCAGGAGTTGACTAATGCTTTAATTCAGGTCTGGGAGGTGATCCCTCAAGAGAACATCGGCACCTGCAGTGTCAGTGTTTTAATATTCTCATCCCCCTCTCCTGTATCAACCACCTGCTTCCTGTGATCCTGCAATCAGCGAGCAGTCACTGCAGACAGGAGAAGGGGACGAGAATACAACTCAAAACTACACATACTGACACTGTGTGTGCTCTTTGCTCCTGCAGTGTCAGTGTGTATACGCTCTCATCCCTGTCTTATGGGTCAGCATTGGATGCCCCCTACTGTATGTTCTTGTGTGCATCTAGTGGCTGCTGCAGACAGGAGAGGGGGATGAGAATGCACCTTCTCACACTAGCACTGTGTGCTGATCTCTCGGCTCCTGCATTGTCAATGCGTACAGGGCTGAGAATTCAATTCGAGCAGACGTCGATCAACAAGGGGAGGTGCGGAGGATTGCAATTGATGTGGCAGAATCATGCGCTGAGAACTTGACCTGGTTGGCCACCCCTCATTTGCATAAGTAATAAAACATTTTTTATATAAAATGCATTGAGTAAATTAGCCTAGATCAGAATTATATAGCGTTATATACAGGTGCTTCTCACAAAATTAGAATATTATCAATACAAAAAGTGAAACATATATTTTATATAGTCATTACAAACAGAGTGATCTATTTCAAGTGTTTATTTCCGTTTATGTTGATGATTATGGCTTACAACCAGTGAAAACCCCAAAGTCATTATCTTAGTAAATTAGAATAATTAACAAAAAACACCTGCAAATGCTTCCTAAGCATTTAAAAAAGTCCCTTAGTCTGTTTCAGTAGGCTCCACAATAATTGGGAAGACTGCTGACTTGACAGATGTCCAGAAGGCAGTCATTGACACACTCCAAAAGGAGGGTAAGCCACAGAAGGTCATTGCTAAAGAAGCTGGCTGTTCACAGAGTGCTGTATCCAGGCATATTAATGGAAAGTTGAGTGGAAGGAAAAAATGTGGTAGAAAAAGGCGCACAAGCAACCGGGATAACCGCAGCCTTGAATGGATTGTTAAGAAAAAGCCATTCAAAAATGAACGGGATATTCACAAGGAGTGGACTGCTGCTGGAGCCATTGCTTCAAGAGCCACCACACAGAGATTTATCCAGCACATGGGCTACAAGTATCACATTCCTTATGTCAAGCCACTCCTGACAAATAGACAACACCAGAAGTGTCTTACCTGGGCCAAGGAGAAAAAGAACTGGACTGTTGCTCAGTGGTCCAAGGTGTTGTTTTCTGATGAAAGTAAATTTTTCATTTCACTTGGAAATCAAGGTCCCAGACTCTGGAGGAAGAGTGGAGAGGCCACAATCCAAGCTGCTTGAGGTCTAGTGTGAAGTTTCCACAATCAGTGATGGTTTGGGGAGCCATGTCATCTGCTGATGTAGGTCCACTGTGTGTTATCAAGACCAAAGTTAGTGCAGCCATCTACCAGGAAATGTTAGAGCACTTCATTAGTGATGAGCGAGTGTGCTCGTTACTCAAGATTTCCAAGCATGCTCGGGTGTTCTCTGAGTATCTTGGGCGTGCTCATAGATTATGTTTGTGTCACCGCAGCTGCATGATTTGTGGCTGTTAGACAACCTGAACACATGCAGGGATTTCCTGCTTGTTAGGGAATCCCCACATGTATTCAGGCTGTCTAGCAGCCGCAAATCATGCAGCTGCGGCGACACAAACATAATCTATGAGCACGCCCAAGATACTCGGAGAACACCCGAGCATGCTCGGAAATCTTGAGCAACGAGCACACTCGCTCATCACTACACTTCATGCCTTCCTCTGCCGACAAGCTTTTTGGAGATGGAAATGTCATTCTCCAGCAGGACTTGGCACCTGTCCACACTGCCAAAAGTACCAATACCTGGTTTAAAAACAAGAGTATCACTGTGCTTGATTGAGCAGCAAACTCACCTGACCTTAACCGCATAGAGAATCTATAGGATATTGTCAAGAGGAAGATGAGAGACACCAGACCCAACAATGCTGACGAGCTAAAGGCTGCTATCAAAGCAACCTGGGCTTCCATAACACCTCAGGAGTGCCACAGACTGATCGTCCCCTTGACTCCTTTGATGTAGTAATTGATGCAAAAGGAAGCCTGACCAAGTATTGAGTGCATTTACTGAACATACTTTTCAGTAGGCCAACATTTTGGATTTTGAAATCATTTTTCAAGCTGTTGTTATAAAGTATTCTAATTTACTGAGATAATGACTTTTGGGTTTTTCTTAGCTGTAAGCCATAATCATCAACATTAACAGAAATAAACACTAAAAATAGATCACTCTGTTTTTAATGACTATATACAGTATGAGTTTCACTTTTTGTATTGAAGAACTGAAATAATGTTTTTTTTTTAATCAGAAACACAGGCATCATGTTTTCTCAGCTTTTTACTTTTTCGGAAAGCTGGTTGAAAAAAAAAATAAAATCATGGTTTTTATTTAAAATAAATCAGGACCAGCTAGTTGTTTTTTTGTTCTTTTTTAAATCAGAAATTAATCTTTCTTTATAGTACCAATGAAGTAGCAGGCGATACAGATTTCTTTTAACTGATGGAGGCCAATTTGAATATTTATTTTCCCTGTGATCATTGCCTGGCCTGTAAGAGCAGCTTCTCCAGAAGAAAAAAAGTGTTGCTCTTGGATTAAAATCAAAACCATGCAGTGTATCTGCATGGGTTGGGCATCTATTTGGGGAAAAAATGAAATTACATATTATGAATTTTTTTATTTTTTTGCTGATTCAAAAAGAGTCAAATTGGACCACCATTATTTTCATTTCTGTAATGTTTTATTTCTTTTTTTTAGGGCAATTGGAAATAGAAATTTTGACTTTCTCGATTAAATAAATCAATATATAAACCATTTTTCCTTGGAATAAAGCACAACAGGGGGATTTTAAAGGTTATGGTGTCTTTTTCAAGCCAAAAATATGGGGTTCTAGGATAAATTTGTTGAATAAAACCTCAGAAAACCAAAAGGTGTATTATTGGATCCGGTGTATTCATGTGAATGGGGCTAAGATGTGATAACACGTACAGCCTATGGAGAAGAGGGTGCTGTTCCTTGGAGAAAGCAGCCAGCTCACCATAAATGGGGTGAATTTGTAGCTCATTGAACAAGAAAGCTTAGACGGCCATTGAAGGGGCTTTAGAAAATGCTGTGGCCCTTTCATTCTTCTGATCAGCAGGGGTACCCACAATCACACATTGATGACCTATTCTAATGATAGGTCATCGATAAGCAGTCCTTGAAAATATCTTTAAGTTAATTTTTTTCAGTTTAATAGTTACTGTGGGCAACACCATTAGGGTATGTTTCCACGGTCAGGAAACGCTGCTTGTTTGACGCTGCGCAGAGCTGCAGCGTCAAACAAGCAGCGTCCAGATGTTCCAGCATAGTGGAGGGGATTTTATGAAATCCCGTCTCCACTATGCGTGGAAACCCGCACGCGGCGGCCCTGCGACTACGGACATGCTGCGTGTCTTTTCAGATCGCAGCATGTCCGTACACCTTGCGGGGACGCAGCGTCCCCGCAAGGCATATCACAGGGCGCTATGGGAGAGAGCGATCATCCCGGATGTGAAGAGTTAACACACGATACCGCCGGCCATCCTGACAGTGGAAACATACCCTTAGGGTATGTTTCCACGGTGAGGAAATGCTGCGGATTGGATGCTGCGCACATGCCTCCATCACACCTATCCTCAAAAAGCCCTCTCTTGACCCATCCTCTGTATCTAGCTATCGCCCTATATCACTTCTCCCCTATGCCTCAAAACTGCTGGAACAACACGTCTATCTTGAACTGTCCTCCCATCTCTCTTGCTGCTCCCTCTTCGACCGCTTACAATCTGGCTTCCGGTCACACCACTCCACTGAAACTGTCCTAACTAAGGTCACCAATGACCTATTAACCGACAAGGCCACGGCTTTCAGTATCACCTCTATGCTGATGACACACAGATCTACATCTCTGGACCAGATATCACCATCCTACTAACCAGAATCCCACAATGTCTGTTGGCTATTTCATCCTTCTTCTCTGCTAGATTTCTAAAACTTAACATGGACAAAACAGAATTCATCATCTTTCCCCCATCTCACGCGACCCCCCCAAACGGACCTCTCTATTACAGTAAACAGCTGCCCACTCTCCCCAGTCCCACAAGCTCGCTGCCTCGGGGTAATCCTTGACACTGATCTCTCCTTCAAACCACATATCCAAGCCCTTTCCACTTCTTGCCGACTTCAACTCAAAAATATTTCACGGATCCATACATTCCTTAACCAAGAATCTGCAAAAACCCTAGTCCATGCCCTCATCATCTCCTGCCTTGACTACTGCAACCTCCTGCTCTGTGGCCTCCGATCGAACATTCTTGCACCCAGGGCCGGACTGGCCATCGGGCAGTTCTGGCAAATGCCAGAAGGGCCGGTGGCAGTCGTGGGCCGCTCGCCAGTGCCGACTCCCCCCCGACTCACCCCCCCTCCGCCGCCGACTCACCCCCTGCCAGCGCATTCTACTATACCGGCGTCTGTGACGCCGGTACAGTTGAATGTAATGATGGAGGAGAGCGCGTCTGCTGATGCTCCCTCTCCCATCATTCCCAGCTCTGCCTGGCACTGACACTGCGGGTGCGCGATGATGTCATATCATCGCGCACCTGCTGTGTGACCGGGCAGACTGCAGCTGCTGAGACCGGAGCCAGGAGCAGCGCTGGGCACGAGGAGAGGTGAGTGTTTTTTTTTTTTTAAATATATTACTGAGTGATAACAGGATTGTGGGGCTATTGGGGGGGGGGGGGTGCATTACATTCTATGGGGGCTGTGCTGTATTACATTCTATGGGGGCTGGCTGTATTACATTCTATGGGACTGTGCTGTATTACATTCTATGGGGGCTGGCTGCATTACATTCAATGGGAGGCTGGCTGCATTACATTCTATGGGGGCTGGCTGCATTACATTCTATAGGTGGCTGGCTGCATTACATTCTTTGAGGGAGGGCTGTATTACATTCTATGGGGTGCTGTATTATATTCTATGGAGGGGCTACATTATATTCTATGGGGGGCTGCATTATGCTCTATGAGGGGGCTACCATATATTATATATGCAGGGGCTGCAATATACTATATGAGGGGGCTGCATTATATTCTCTTGGGGGTTACATTATACTCAGGGGGCTACAATATATTCTGTGGAGTGGCTGCATTATACTCTGGGGTGGCATTATTATACTATATGTGGGCTGCATTATACTGTATCGAGGCTATGGGGAATACATTATACTATATGAAGAACTATGGGGTGCATTATACTATAGGAAGTGAATTGTACTACATGGATGACAATGGCGGGGCATTATACTATATGGAGGACTATGTGGAGTGTATAATACTATATGGAGGACTGAGGAGTGTATTATACTATATGGAGGACTGAGGAGTGTATTATACTATATGGAGGACTGAGGAGTGTATTATACTATATGGAGGACTAAGGATAGTATTAAACTATATGGAGGACTGAGGTGCACATTATAATATATGGGGGACTATGGGGTGTATTATACTAAACAAGCAAAATGCTGCCTATTCATCGAGTGATTGGATTGTTTATGTGGGAACAGAAATCCTTGTTCTCAGCAGCACATCGCCGGTGTAAACTGTAGATGTGCTGCTGATAATATGATACTGTATGGGGACAGATTGATCTAATTGTGATTGTTCTGTTCCCTTCATTCTTTCTCAGTTGGTGTAAAGAGGCCAGGAAACAAGAGAACGACTTCACTATTGTCGCTCACACTTGTTTAGTGGCCTGAGATCAGCGCATGTAAATACAGCAGAAATGCTTCGCAGGGAGACCAGGCAAGGATGATGACAGTTGTAGTTAGCACCCGGCGCCTGGGAATAGCGCTAACTCTACTGCTTTTCCCAGCCGCCAGAGCATTTAATTCTGGTATGTGTAATGATTTTTAGGGTTGATGTCACCTGCGTAATGTCAGCTGCTATCAATCCCTGGTGTAAGTAATGGAGAGGTATCTATCAGACACCTCCACTACTAACCCAGACCTGGCGAGACCCAGCGACTCTGAAGAGCGGTGACGGTAGTAACAATACCGCTCTTCACAGTCGCCGAGCTCAGCGCAAGACCCGGAATATCTGAAGAGCGGTGACGTTACTGATGTCACTGCACTTCAGAGTCGCCGGGTCTCGTGCTGCGCAGCGGAACCAAAAGTGGCTGTAGGCAAATTATATGGAGCATCAGAATGAGGTTCCATAGCCTTTGGTTGTCTCATTCCTTCATTATCTACGAGATCCAGTTATGTAGGTAAAGTAGCGGCTTTTCTTGGTAATGCAACTAAAAGCAATAAATAGGACCGAGCTATAATGCTGGATACAGCTGTAATTATATGTTATATAGTCGTGTCCCCTCACTTCTTGTAACCTACAAGTGTACAAAGATATTATACAGTCACCATGTGACAAGTGGGCCTGTGTAACTTCAAATGCCAGGGCTGAATTTTAGTCCCAGTCCGGCCCTGCTTGCACCCCTCCAATCTATTCTAAACTCTGCTGCCCGACTAATCCACCTGTTCCCCTGCTATTCCCCAGCCTCTCCCCTCTGTTAATCCCTTCACTGGCTCCACATTGCCCAGAGACTCCAGTACAAAACCCTAACCATGACATACATAGCCATCCACAACCTGTCTCCTCCATACAACTGTAACCTCGTCTCCCGGTAATTACCTGCACGCAACCTCCGATCCTCACAAGATCTCCTTCTCTACTCTCCTCTTATCTCCTCTTCCCACAATCGCATACAAGATTTCTCTTGCGCATCTCCCCTACTCTGGAACCCTCTACCACAACACATCAGACTCTCGCCTACCATCAAGACCTTCAAAAAGAACCTGAAGACCTACCTATTCCGACAAGCCTACAAACTGCAGTAACCACCAATCGACCAAACCACTGCACGTCCAGCTCTACCCTCACCTACTGTAGTCTCACCAATCCCTTGTAGATTGTGAGCCTTCGCGGGCAGGGTCCTCTCTCCTACTGTACCAGTCGTGACTTGTATTGTTTAAGATTATTGCACTTGTTTTTATTATGTATACCCCTCCTCACATGTAAAGCTCCATGGAATAGATGGCGCTATAATAATAATAAATAATAATAATAATAGTGGAGGGGATTTTATGAAATCCTATCTCCATTATGCGTTCAAAGACATAGGTGGCAAACCTGCATATACGCACATGTGTATGTCTATCTTGCGGAGACATTGCGCTTAAGGACACTGGCGCAGAACTAAATCTTGTGCACCCTGAGTTTGTGTTAGGGTATGTTCCCACGGTCAGGAATGGCTTAGTTTTTGCTCAGGATTTGATGCAGGTGAAATCTGCACCAAATCTGAATCTGAGGTCACTGGCAGGTCACCTGCGTTTTTGATGCGTTTTTCATTGCTTGCGTTTTTTTGTTACTTGGAATAAAGCTAATTAAAAGTTGGCTTCTGGGAAGGAAAAAGAAAAAGAAAAAAGTGATTATCTGTTTGCAGGGTATGTCCCCACGGTCAGTAAACGCAGCGGGTTGGACGCAGCATACATCTGCAGCGTCCTACACACAGCAGCCATATGTTACAGCATAGTGGATGGGATGTTGCAGCATAGTGGTTGGGATTTCAAGAAATCCTATGCTCCCTATGTGTGCACCAATACTCCTGGCTCACCCGCAGAAACGGACATGCACATATTTCCAGACCGCAGCATGTCAATTTATGTATTGGAGACGCTCAGTCTCCGCTGCGTAAATTACCCATACACTTTCATTAGATGCGGTAAAACCGCATTATCTTCCTAGTCACATGCACATTAAGTGCGGGAACGCAGCTTACTACGCATGTGTACTAATTTAAATAATGATGAATCTTGTGACACAGCCGGAGGTACATGACAGAGAAAGTGGAGGAAAGCATAGAGAAGGAAGTGGAGGAAAGCACAGAGAGGTCCCCTCCTTTTTAATAAATAAATAATAATTAAAAAAAAATGGCATGGAGTCCCCCTATATATGTTAAACAGCCAGATAAAGCAGACTACTGTGGTTGGTATTTCAGGCTGGTAAGAATCCAATATCCATGAACCTTACCAGCCTGATAATACCAGGTGCAGCAGTCTGCTTACCTTGGATGGTTAGCAAAAATAGTGGGATCCCCTCCAAAAATAAGGGTGGGGTCCCCCTATTTTTGTTAACCAGCCAAGGAAAAAGCAGACAGCTGCAGCCTGGTATTCTCAGGCTGGCGAGGCCCTTGGATTTTGGCCCTAACCAGCCTAAACATAGCAGCCTGCAGCTGTCCGACATTTGGGGCATCCGCAGCCGCCCCCGGAAGAAGAATACATTGAAACGCGCGTTGGGGTAGAAAGCAGGTCTGGTTTTGGCTCTCCACCTTGGTAAGGATTTTAGCAGTTTATTTGATCCTATTGCCTGTATAGGCTGGTAATGTTTACATATACTCAGTCACTTTGCAGCTTTACATTGAGGGGTCAATATATTGTCTATACTTATTAATTTTTGCACATGATCACTTTAGAAGCATAATATAGTAATGGCAATTGAACTTTTTGGTCCAGAGAATTTTTATGAGTTACATTACCTTTAGGGTGAAGGCAGTGATTGATTTCATTGGTACCATGTGTGGGTTTTTGAACTAAACCTGTTTTTGACAGGGGGCATCCTCATCAATTTTTGAAATTATTGTTTGAATTTTGTATTATAAATAAAGTATTTATTCTTATACATTCCTTTTTCTGTCTAGTATTTTGGACTAGTATGAATAAGTACACCATACCTGTCTGCCGAGAAGTTAATCCATAATGGCCCACGACAAGTCCAGCTCTGCTACATCTGGATGTCAGGCTGAATGGTGGCATTATGCCACCATCCAGCCTGACATCCAGACACAGCAGAGCTTGTAGATGACCACCGGAGATAACTCGGTCCCCGGCGGTCACCTGCACTGCAGTTCTCACAATCAGCTGACCGTGAGAACTTGGCAAGTGACCGGAGATAACCCCGGTGGTCACGTGCACGGCAGTTTTCGCGGTCAGCTGAGAACTGCAGTGGACGCGAAGTTCCAGCTGTGGCACAAGGTAAGACATTACTTAAATTAGTTCACATGCGTAGCGTTACTGCACTTAATACGTATGTGACTGTAAAGATGATGCGGTTTTACCGCATCTAATGATAGTGAATGGGAGGAAATTTACGCTGAGGAGAATGAGCGTCTTCACATCGTAAATAGACATGCTGTGGTCTGGAAAGACGTGCCGCATGTCTGTTTACACAGGGGCATTTCTGAACATATAGTGGAGATGGGATTTCTTGAAATCCCATCCACTATGCTGTAACATCTGGCCGCTGCGGATTGGATGCTGTGGATGTACGCAGCATCCAACCTGCATCGTTTACTGACCTTAGGAACATACCCTTACTGGAGGAACTCATTCCTGGGAAGACCCTGACTGTCACCGATCTTAGGGGTGTTTGCCATCTCTTATCGATGGCCTGGGTTTTTCTGGATTGGGATGTGGGGGGGGGGGAAGGGAAGTAGGGGTGTCGGAGAATCTCTCCACAAATGTTTTATTGGGAACTGATCTGGAACGGTTGGTTGCCTGATACATCCCTGACAACCCTCCCAGATCTGATATGTCATGTGATGCAAGTGTCCTTAATCTTAATGTCATCCATAATAAAAATGTGTGTTGTGGTAAAGGAGAACTCAGTTACATCATCATACCTCCCAACTTTTGAAGATGGGAAAGAGGGACACAGTTTGCGGCGCGCAACGCGCGCAGTGGCAAATTTTAGGCCACGCCTCTGACCACACCCATTCATAATTAGTCACACCCATATCCACGTCCCAACCACACCCATTTAGCATTGCTGATCACACTGTTTTATATACAATAATTATGAACAAAAAAAAATATGGCCACACAGTGCTCCATACTGTATAATGACCCCACATGATGCTCCATACTGTAAAATGGCCACACACAGTGCTCCATACTGTATAATGGCCACACAGTGCTCCATACTGTATAATAGCCACACATGATGCTCAATACTGTATAATGGCCACACATGATGCTCCATAGTGTATAATGGCTGCACATGATGCTCAATACTGTATAATGGCCACACATGATGCTCCATAGTGTATAATGGCCACACATGATGCTCCATACTGTATAATGGCCACACATGATGCTCAATACTGTATAATGGCCATACATGATGCTCCATACTGTATAATGACCACACATGATGCTCCATACTGTATAATGGCCATTGGCCACACATGATGCTCCATACTGTATAACGGCCACACATGATGCTCCATACTGTATGTCCCGTGCTGGACAGCAGGGCGAAGCAACAAAATAGGGACAGTCCCGCACAATGAGGGACGGTTGGAAGCTATGACATCATGTTGCTGAGGATCCCCTAATAGGAGCCAGCGTAAGTGATAAGAGCGACGGGAGCAGACTTGGAGATCATGAAGCAGGTGGTCCAATGCAGCTGATCAGAGTCACAACGGATTGTGACATGGCCGTGGTACCTGCCCCATGATTGGCACAGCTCTTGAGATAATGGGAAATGATGGGGAGAAGCACGAGGATCATAAGGAAGGTGGTCCCATGCAGCTGATCAATGGCCTCTCCAGTGGTAGCTACCCCACATGTGTAGAGCCTCTAAAGTAAAAAGGAGGCCAGAGAAGGTGTTATCCCCAGTTGATCCGGGGTGTGGGAAGGTATGTCCTACAGCCGAACAGGGTGAGGGAAATGTCTGTCTCACCGTCTGTCAGGATTAGGAAAATTGTACTCAGAGTTGGTCAAAGTTGTGGGCAGGTATGCCCCACACCCTGTCGGACAAATAGGAAATAGGGGAGACAGCCTGTCCAAGCGCTGTCACTCGCAGCCAGAGAGCCCAAAACGCATGAAACGTCCTGTCTTTTGGACTCTCATCATCAAGTGGGATAACAGGACCTGTGAATTACCCAGAACAGGTCCTAGGGAGTTCCTGTAAGTTTGGGACCTTAGCATCACTTCTGGCTACCCCTAGCCAGGAGTCCCAGACCTGTCATAAGACGCTGAGCAACGTCCCGGAGAAGCCTATCTCCGAATCCCCAATGGGGAGGGTATTATGGGATCCTAGAAGGGTGGGCCATAAGGTAGGCTTAACGGGTGATCTGTTAATTGGCCCCTATGCTACTCCAAAAAAGGGGGAGGTGTCATAGAAAATATTAAAAATCCTTGAGGTTCCTCATATCCTCCCTCCTTTTTTTTTCTTTCATCAACCATTTGTCCCGAGGAGCTGGGAGCTAGCAATCAAACCTGTCTTTATGTAAAATGGCAGTGACACACCTATGTGAAGCAGATTAATTAAAATCCGAGGATTCCTCTTTATGTCCAGGTGACTGCAGATGATGTCTATTGTCCACACATAGAGACAGGAAAAGACCTTATTAGGGTCTAAAGTGGATCAAAGAAGAAATGTCACCCTTTACAAATGGCCGTGGTGACAATACAATGAGAGTGCAGACAGTATGATTCCGGGAGAAAATATGGAATATTGGATTTTCTATACATCCAATATTAATGAGACGTACATTGTTGGTACCAGGTTAACTAGGCCAAAAATACACATATTTTCTCCTAATTATAACCCCCATCAAAAATCCCCAAATCCATAGGGGCCATATAACAACCAGTAGCTAGGCCATGTTTGGTTTCTAAACGTAACTAAAATTCTGATAGAAAAGATGACATCAGTCGCAACCTTCTGTGATCGCTCTATGAGGAGTTATTACATAAATTGGGATTTCCTAAAATAGGGTCTGAGTCCAGACCACAACCTTGTGAGGTCATCATAGAGGGGTGTGTGGGTTGGACACAGGGTCTGATAAAAGATCAATCCCAATTATCATCAGCGTTTGTACAGAGAGTTACATGTCATGTATGTAGGGACCCCATTATTGACGGCCAAATCGAAGCACTCTTCTTTGGCTAAACTGAATCGTCTCTGTGATCGGTGTAGTAAGTTCTCTTGTTAATCTCTTTTATTTTATTTAACTGTTTATGCTGTATTGTTTTGTCCCCCTTGTAAAATCTTTTGTATATTTCTCATAAACACTGCCTCCCTTTGGATTAAATATAAAATTTAATAGTTCTCTTCCTTCTGTTCTGTAAAGTACGCATCGAAGTGATAGCTACCGTAACGGTGTCCATTTGACTGAAACAGAGTGGTAGTAGCGGTGAGTAGTCTGGGGTTGTCGGAGAGTTAGCGTGATCGTTCCGGAAGTGTATATGCCGTACGCTCATCGTTAATTTTCCAATAGCCGGCCTAGTGGTGCGAACAGACTACGACCTTCTCCATTGATTGTCGGCCAATCGTATAATTGTCCGGGCAATAGGGGGCAGCAGAGAGCTGTTCGCTCCAAAGATCACAGCGGGTGCTACTCGTGACCTTCCCGACCTGTGATATCAAGGATTTGTGGGATTAATAAAGTCCTGACAAATATCATATCCCTGACAAGTGGTATAATAAATGCATCAATATAACTTGTTGTCACAGTAAGTATGATAACATAACAGATCAACCCTTGCATAGGAAGCAATAGTGATATAAACATTTATATAGAGTGATAAAGCGTCTTATAGTAAATATGCCAATACCTATGCACAGTGTAACAGGAGTCCCCGAAGCCTGCGCGCCGGCCCCAACGCGCGTTTTGGTCCTGACTTTATTATCCTTTTTTATGTCATAAACTTAATCTTGCTCAATTTTTTGGACTGGCAATCATTTCATTCTTTTTTTGTTTTGTTTCTGTTTTTGGTCTCATGTTCATGACGATAGGTCCACGGTAGTCCCTATTTATATTAACATGGCTAATACCTTCTACATAAGTTTTTTTCAGTGATTATCTTATCACCATGTGGTTTATTCGTATGAGTTTTATTCACTGAACAGTCAGTGCAGAGAGCCAAAAGACGGTGATGCTGAGGAGTCCGGAGTAGAGCAGCAGAGCATTCTATGGGGCTCATTATACTGTATGGAGCAATATATGGGGTCCATTATTCTGTATGGAGCAATATATGGGTTCATCATTCTATATGGAACATTATATGGGGCACACTATTCTGTTTGGATCATTATATGGGGCACATTGTTCTGTATGGAGCACTATGTGGTGCCCATAATGCAGTATGGAGGACTATATTGTCATTTCTGAGCTATTGATATCACTTATGTAATGTAAGGAGTGAAATCTTTGGCATTGTACTATACCTATATTTCTATGCCGCATCAGTGCATAATTAACTGTGGTATTCGTTAAATGGGTCCACTGAGACTCTTTCGCCAGGGGCCCATGAAAACCTGGAGCCGACTCTGCCACTCCTCCATACAGATCTTCTCTAGATCTTTCAGGTTTTGGGGCTGGTGCTCTGCAACATTGAGTTCCAGCTCACTCCAAAGGTTTTCTATTGGGTTCAGGTCTAGACCTTGAAATGCTTCTTAAAGAGTCACTCCTTAGTTGCCCTGGCTGTGTGTTTCGGGACCTTGTCATGCTGGAAGACCCAGCAATGAACCATCTTCAATGCTCTTACTGAAGGTTGTTGGCCAAAAGTTTGCGATACACAACCCCATCCATCTTCCCTTTAATACGTTGCAGTTGTACTGTCTCCTCTGCAGAAAAGCACCCCCAAAGTATAATGTTTCCCCCAAAATGCTTCATGGTTGGGACATTTTCTTGGAGTTGTACTCATCCTTCTTCTTTGTCCAAACACAGCGAATGGAGTTGATACCAAAAAGTTCTATTTTGGTCTCATCTGACCACATGACCTTCTCCCATGCCTCCTCTGGATCATCCAGATGGTCACTGACGAACTTCAAACAGGCCTGGACATGTGCTGGCATAAGCAGGGGGACCTTGCATGTACTGCAGGATTTTAATCCATGACGTCGTAGTGCATTTCTAACAGTTATGTTTGAGACAGTGGTCCCAGCTCTCTTCAGGTCATTGACCAGGTTCTCCCATGTAGTTGTGGGCTGATTCCTGACCTTTCTCAGAATAATCCTTACTCCACGAGGCAAGATCCTGCATGGAGCCCAGACCGAGGAAGATTGACAGTCATCTTGTGTTTCTTCCATTTTTTAATAATTGTACCAACAGTTGTTGCCTTCTCACGAAGCTGCTTTTCTATTGTTCTGTAGCCCATCACAGCCTTGTGCAGGGCTACAATTTTTGCCCCTGGTGTCCCTAGGCAGCTGTTTGGTCTTGGCCATGGTGGAGAGGTTGGAGTGTGATTGAGTGTGTGGACAGGTGTCTTTTATACAGGTAACGAGTTCAAACAGGTGCAATTAATACAGGGAATGAGTGCAGCGTAAGAGGGCATCTTTAAGAAAAACTAACAGGTATGTGAGAGCCAGAATTATTGCTGGTTGGTAGGTGATCAAATACTTATTTCATGCAAAAAAATACAATTTAGTTATTTAAAAATCATACAATGTGATTTTCAGTTTTTTGTTTTTTTTTAATTCTGTCTCTTACAGTTGAAGTGTACCTGCAATAATACAGTAATAATAATACAGACCTCTCCATTCTTCGAAGGTGGGAAAACTTGCAAAATGATAGTATATCAAATACTTATTTTCTTATTTCTATTTATACTGAGCATTGGATACATGGTCTTTGTTTTCCTTTCCCATTCTCGGGTCCTCTACCAGATGCCTGGGAGTTTGAGGGTTCTGCACAGGATCTTAGTTGTTCCCAGCATTGCGCTTTTCTGGACAGTGAGTTCCGATGTTGGTCCTGGGATCTGTTGTAGCAATTTTCCCAACTTAGGGGTCACTGCTCCAAGTGCTCCTATCACCACTGGAATCACTGTTGCCTTCACCTTCCACATCTTCTCCAGTTGTCCTTTGAGGCCCTGGTATTTCTTCAGTTTCTCATATTCCTTCTTTCTGATGTTGCTGTCACTTGGCACTGCCACATCTATTATCATTGATGTCTTCTGATCCTTGTCTACTATCACAATGTCACGTGCTTATCCATCTGGATCTTGAAGTCCCACTGGATTTTAGCCCTTTCATTCTCCACTTTTTCTGGGGTCTCCCACCTGGACTTAGGAGGAATTAGCCCATATGCTGTGCAGATGTTCCTGTATACAATTCAAGCTATTTGGTTGTGGCGTTCGGTAAACGCTGTTCCTGCCTGCATTTTGCATCCTGCCACTATGTGTTGGATGGTTTCTAAGGTTTCTTTGCATAGTCTACACCTTGGGTCTTGTCTTGTGTGGTAGATTCCTGCTTCTATGGATCTTGCTCTTGTGCCGCTATGATTAGTGCCTCTGTGCTGTCACAGAGTCCAGCTTTCTCCAGCCATTGGTAGGATTTCTCCATATCGGCCACCTACATTATCTGTCGATGGTACATCCCATGCAACGGCTTGTCTTGGCATGGTGCTTCATGTTCCTGTTCTTCCTTCCAGATCTGTTGTTGTTGCTGACTTAGGCTTTCTCTCAGCATCTCATGCTTTGGTGCCATTTTTCTGATGTATTCCTGGATACTCCTTGTTTCATCCGTGATGTTGGCTTGGATGCTTATCAAGCCTCGCCCACCCTCCTTTCTGTTGGTATACAATCTATGGGTGTTAGACTTAGGGTGGAGACCTCCATGCATTGTGAGAAGCTTTCGTGTCTTCACTTCTGCAGCTCCCATCTCTTTTGACCAGCACACTATGCCAGCAGGGTATCTGATAACTGGCAGGGCATATGTATTGATGGCACGGATTTTATTCTTCCCATAGAGCTCGCTCTTCAGAACCTGTCTTACCCTTTGATGGTATTTGGATGTTGCTGCTTTCATTGCCTTCTCATCATGGTTACCGTATCCCTATGGGATGCCGAGGTACTTGTAGCATGTCTGTACATCTGCTATGTGCCCTGCTGGTAATTCCACTCCATCAGTCTCTACTACCTTGCCTCTCTTTATTACCAACCAACTTCTCCAGTCCAAAGGACATCCCAATGTCTTCACTGTAGATCCTTGTAAGGTGGATCAGTGAGTTGATGTCTCGTTCGTTTTCCGCATACAGCTAGATATCATCCATGTAGAGTAGATGGTTGAGGGTGCTTCCACTCTTGAACTTGTATCGATAGCCCAGTCTCTGTAATTATCTGACTGAGGGGGTTCAAGACTATGCGGAAAAGCAATGGGGACAGTGTATCACCTTGGTATATGCCACATCTGATGGTCACTTGTGCTAGTTGTCTTGAGTTGACTTCCAATGTTGTTCTCCATTGCCCCATTGAGTTTCTGAGGAAGGTTCTTAATTCCCTGTTGACATTGTAGAGAGCCAAGCATTCACATACCCATGTGTGTGGCTTTGAGTCATAGGCTTTCCTGTAGTCAATCCAGGCTGTGCCGAGATTGTCTGTTTCTTCAGTCTATCTACTTGGTGCTGGTGCTAAGAGCCTCTGGTGTTGGTCCCAATGCCTTTCTGAGCTGGATTCATATATATTCATATATATATCTATATATATATATATATATAAACATATATATATAGACAATACACAGCATAAATGAGTACACCCACTTTGAAAACTAAGATTTTAAAGGGAACATGTCCATCAAATGTTACATATCCCCCTGACTCCCCTTGTATAGCCCTCAAAAAACCTTTTGAAGTCCTCCCATGGTGTATGTTAATCCTGTCGGTCCAGTCCGATGGGCGTGGTTTCTACAATCTCCATCCCTCCTCCCGACTGCTGATAGCCATCCTCCACATAGCCAGGTGAAATCTTGCCCCTGCGCAGAGAAATCGCCGACTCGCGCCTGCACTTGCTCTGTGTTATTGCGGGCAGACAGCTGAATCCCCGGCAGGAGTGGTCTGTGACTGCTCTGTGCCGGAGAAGAACGGTGCCGCTCCCAGTAGGCAGGTGAGTTGCAATTACATGTCTGATAGTGCTTAGGTGCATTTTTTTTTCTTTTTGTAAAGTCCCGGATACACCCTTTAATCAATATCTTACTGAATACAAGAGGAATTTCTAACATTTTGACAAGACTGAGTTTCATAGAACATTTCTTTAACCCATAACATGTACGTGTGACAGTAAGGCTAACAATATAACTTTGATGGTATCATGACTTCACTGGTGTGCTGCTACATATTGAAAGAGAAGATGCTCCCATCTCTCAGTGCCGTGCTAAAGTCAGGATAAGATCCACTATGAGAAGCTGTCTTGCTTATCGATGGTTTCCAATAAGTATGAAATCATTGTTTTTACAAGAACAAAAACATTAGAAATTACGATAATGAAGATAAACTATGGTTGACTTTCACACCTGCTGACTATATTTAATGAAAGGTGGAGACTTATTTTAGAGAGGACTTGCTACTTGCCATAAGTAAGATTATTTTTTTTTATTACTCGGTGTAAATGCTAGTGTGCTCCTGAATCCGGAGTTGTTTTTCTCTCCATTCTCTCTTCCCTATATTTAACTGAAGCCTTGTTATGCAAGTGGGTGTGGACTTCAAGAATACACCCATAGGGCTCATACTCACCTGCGAGAAACTCGGATGAGTCTCGCACGTCAATACCCAGCACTGCACCCGGCACTCAGGAGTGCCGGGTGCAGTGCCAGGTATTGACGTGCGAGACTCATCCGAGTTTCTCGCAGGTGAGTATGAGCCCATAGAGGAATTAATGACCACATCCACTTGGCTAACAAGACTAGATTTTCATACAGAGGAGAGAGAATGGAGAGGAGCAGGGAAAAAAGAATAACAGCAGATTCAGGAAATCAGGGGCACTTATGATCGGTAAAAAATTGCATATTTATGGCAAGTGACAGGTCCTAATAAAACTGTGCCCCCCTTGATTGCACATCTCTTCCACAGCAGCTGCTTATGACCACTAAATGGGGAAGCGAGACTGTGGTTACATGTGTCACAATGTAGATATTGCAGCACACTAGCCCAAATGCTGTCAGGCATACAGATGATCAGTGTCATGTATGAGAAATTTAGTCAGCAGGCATTTATATGGGCATAGGTATAAATCAGCCACATATGTAATGTACCTATCTACTATATAATTGTCTAAGGGTCACTTCCGTCTGTCTGTCACGGAAATCCTAAGTCGCTGATTGGTCACGGCAAAAACAGCCACGACCAATCAGGGACGGGCACAGTCCAGTGGCAAAATGGCCGCTCCTTCCTCCCCGCAGTCAGTGCCCGCTCCATAATCCCCTCCAGTCAGCGCTCACACAGGGTTAATGGCAGCGCTAACGGACCGCGTTATGCCCCGGTGTAGCGCAGTCCATTAACGCTGCTATTAACCCTGTGTGACCAACTTTTTACTATTGATGCTGCCTATGCAGCATCAACAGTAAAAAGATCTAATGTTAAAAATAATAAAAAAAATAAAAAACGTTATATACTCACCGTCCATCGACCCCCCAGATCCACCCAGTCCTTTCCCACTCCTCGCGACGCTCCGGTGACCGCTCCATGCATTGCAATCTCGCGAGATGATGACGTAGCGGTCTCGCGAGACCGCTACGTCATCATCTTGCGAGACCGCAATGCACTCGAGACCGGAGCGCGCAAGGAGCGTCGGTAACCGCTTCGCCTGGATCCGGGGGCCAACGGAAGGTGAGTATATAACTATTTTTTATTTTAATTTTTTTTTAACAGGGATATGATGCCCACATAGCTATATACTACGTGGGCTGTGCAATATATTACATGGGCTGTGCAATATACTATGGCTGTGCAATATACTACGTGGGCTGTGCAATATACTGCGTGGGCTGTGCAATATACTACGTGGGCTGGGCAATGTACTACGTGGGCTGTGCAATATACTACGTGGGCTGTGCTATATACTACGTGGCTGTGCTATATACTATGTGGCTGTGCAATATACTACGTGGCTGTGCAATATACTACGTGGGCTGTTATATACTACGTGGGCTGTTATATACTACGTGGCCGGCCGCGAACAATCAGCGACAGGCGCAGTCCGGCCGCGAATTGGCGCGGGATTTGAACCACACTTCGCTAATTGGTCACGGCCGGCCGAATCCTGTGTATTCAATGTATTATTCTAAAATGTTCATAAATAAACTACATACATATTCTAGAATACCCGATGCGTTAGAATCGGGCTACTGTTGTGAATTAGACTTTTTGGCTCCCTCTTGTGGTTACTAGTGATATGACTCTGGGATTGTCTTTCCTCAGTTTGGCACCCACCTGGGTCGTTAGTCCAGGGGCGTTGTTATATAAACTTCCTGGATCCTTAGTCCAGTGCCTGGCATCGTTGTAATCAGATCCTTTCTGTTTGCTCCTGTCTGCTGTCCTGGTTCGTGCAAAATTAAGCTAAGTCCTGCTTCTTTGTTTTTTGGTTATTTACTTTGCTCTTATTTTTGTCCAGCTTGTACTAAATGTGATTCCTGTCTTTGCTGGAAGCTCTAGGGGGCTGGTGTTCTCCCCCCGGGCCGTTAGACGGTTCGGGGGTTCTTGAATATCCAGCGTGGATATTTTGATAGGGTTTTTGCTGACCATATAAGTCATCTTACTATATTCTGCTATTAGCTAGTGGGCCTCTCTTTGCTAAATACCTAGCTCATTCTTACGTTTGTCTTTTCCTCTTACCTCACCGTTATTATTTGTTGGGGGCTTGTATCCAACTTTTGGGGTCTTTTCTCTGGAGGCAAGAAAGGTCTTTCTTTTCCCTTCTAGGGTTAGTTAGTTCTCCGGCTGGCGCGAGACGTCTAGAACCAACGTAGGCACGTTCCCCGGCTGCTGCTAGTTGTGGTGCTAGGATTAGATATATGGTCAGCTCAGTTACCACTGCCCTATGAGCTGGTTTTTTGTGTTTGCAGACTTAGTAATTATTTCTGAGACCCTCTGCCATTGGGGTCATAACAGTATGCCAGGCCAACATTGAATGTTTAATGCATTGCAGAAGTGGGATAATAAGAAAGGAAATTCTGAGTTTTTTTTTTTTTCCTCTCTTCCTCCCCTTTACCTCTGAGTGGCTTGTGCTTGCTGCAGACATGAATGTCCAGACCTTGATTACAAGTGTAGACCAGCTTGCTGCTCGTGTGCAGGGCATACAAGATTTTGTTACCAGTAGTCCTATGTCTGAACCTAAAATACCTATTCCTGAACTGTTTTCTGGAGACCGATTTAAGTTTAGGAATTTCAGGAATAATTGTAAATTGTTTCTATCTCTGAGACCCCGTTCATCTGGAGATTCAGCTCAGCAAGTTAAAATTGTTATCTCTTTTTTACGGGGCGACCCTCAGGATTGGGCTTTCTCGCTAGCGCCAGGAGATCCGGCATTGGCAAATATTGATGCGTTTTTTCTGGCGCTCGGATTGCTTTACGAGGAACCCAATCTTGAAGTTCAGGCAGAAAAAGCCTTGTTGGCTATTTCTCAGGGCCAGGATGAAGCTGAAGTGTATTGCCAAAAATTTCGGAAATGGTCCGTGCTTACTCAGTGGAATGAGTGTGCTCTGGCCGCAAATTTCAGAAATGGCCTTTCTGAAGCCATTAAGAATGTGATGGTGGGTTTCCCCATTCCTACAAGTCTGAATGATTCCATGGCACTGGCTATTCAAATTGACCGGCGTTTGCGGGAGCGCAAAACCGCTAATCCTCTGGTGGTGTTGTCTGAACAAACACCTGATTTAATGCAATGTGATAGAATTCAGACTAGAAATGAGCGGAAAAATCATAGACGTCAGAATGGGTTGTGTTTTTACTGTGGTGATTCTACACATGTTATATCAGCATGCTCTAAACGCCTAACAAGGGTTGTTAGTCCTGTCGCCATTGGTAATTTGCAACCTAAATTTATTTTGTCTGTGACTTTAATTTGCTCATTGTCTTCTTACCCTGTTATGGCGTTTGTGGATTCAGGTGCTGCCCTGAGTCTTATGGATCTGTCATTTGCCAAGCGCTGTGGTTTTGTTCTTGAACCGTTGGTAAATCCTATTCCTCTTAGAGGTATTGATGCTACGCCATTGGCGGAAAATAAACCGCAGTTTTGGACGCAGGTAACCATGTGCATGACTCCTGAACATCGGGAGGTGATTCGTTTTCTTGTTCTGCATAAAATGCATGATTTGGTCGTTTTGGGTCTGCCATGGTTACAGACCCACAATCCAGTCTTGGATTGGAAGGCAATGTCTGTGTCAAGTTGGGGCTGTCAGGGAATTCATGTTGATTCCCCGCCGGTGTCTATTGCTTCCTCTACTCCTTCGGAAGTTCCTGAGTATTTGTCTGATTATCAGGATGTATTCAGCGAGTCCAGGTCCAGTGCTCTGCCTCCTCATAGGGACTGTGACTGCGCCATAGATTTGATTCCAGGTAGTAAATTTCCTAAGGGAAGACTATTTAATCTGTCTGTACCTGAGCATGCCGCAATGCGTTCGTATATCAAGGAGTCTCTGGAGAAGGGGCATATCCGTCCATCCTCTTCCCCTCTTGGTGCGGGATTCTTTTTTGTGGCCAAGAAGGACGGATCTTTGAGACCTTGTATTGACTATCGGCTTCTGAATAAAATCACTGTTAAATTTCAGTATCCTTTGCCTCTGTTGTCGGACTTGTTTGCCCGGATTAAAGGTGCCAAGTGGTTCACCAAGATAGATCTTCGTGGTGCGTACAACCTTGTGCGCATTAAGCAAGGAGATGAATGGAAGACAGCATTTAATACGCCCGAAGGTCATTTTGAGTACTTTGGTTTCGCCATTTTTCTGCAACTCTGGTTTCCATCCTCGTTTTTCCTCGGGACATGTGGAGCCTTCTGACTGTCCTGGGGTAGATTCTGTGGTGGATAGGTTGCAGCAGATCTGGAATCATGTGGTGGACAACTTAAAGTTGTCACAGGAGAAGGCTCAGCGTTTTGCCAACCGCCGCCGCGGTGTGGGTCCCCGACTTCGTGTTGGGGATTTGGTATGGCTGTCTTCTCGATTTGTTCCTATGAAGGTCTCCTCTCCTAAATTTAAGCCTCGCTTCATCGGTCCTTACAAGATATTGGAAATCCTTAATCCTGTGTCCTTTCGCTTGGATCTTCCGGTGTCGTTTGCCATTCACAACGTGTTCCATAGGTCTTTGTTGCGGCGGTACGTTGTACCTGTGGTTCCTTCTGTTGAGCCTCCTGCTCCGGTGTTGGTTGAGGGCGAGTTGGAGTACGTGGTGGAGAAGATCTTGGATTCTCGTCTCTCCAGACGGAGGCTTCAGTATCTGGTCAAGTGGAAGGGCTATGGTCAGGAGGATAATTCCTGGGTGGTTGCTTCTGATGTGCATGCGGCCGATTTAGTTCGTGCCTTTCACGCTGCTCATCCTGATCGCCCTGGTGGTCTTGGTGAGGGTTCGGTGACCCCTCCTTAAGGGGGGGGTACTGTTGTGAATTAGACTTTTTGGCTCCCTCTTGTGGTTACTAGTGATATGACTCTGGGATTGTCTTTCCTCAGTTTGGCACCCACCTGGGTCGTTAGTCCAGGGGCGTTGTTATATAAACTTCCTGGATCCTTAGTCCAGTGCCTGGCATCGTTGTAATCAGATCCTTTCTGTTTGCTCCTGTCTGCTGTCCTGGTTCGTGCAAAATTAAGCTAAGTCCTGCTTCTTTGTTTTTTGGTTATTTACTTTGCTCTTATTTTTGTCCAGCTTGTACTAAATGTGATTCCTGTCTTTGCTGGAAGCTCTAGGGGGCTGGTGTTCTCCCCCCGGGCCGTTAGACGGTTCGGGGGTTCTTGAATATCCAGCGTGGATATTTTGATAGGGTTTTTGCTGACCATATAAGTCATCTTACTATATTCTGCTATTAGCTAGTGGGCCTCTCTTTGCTAAATACCTAGCTCATTCTTACGTTTGTCTTTTCCTCTTACCTCACCGTTATTATTTGTTGGGGGCTTGTATCCAACTTTTGGGGTCTTTTCTCTGGAGGCAAGAAAGGTCTTTCTTTTCCCTTCTAGGGTTAGTTAGTTCTCCGGCTGGCGCGAGACGTCTAGAACCAACGTAGGCACGTTCCCCGGCTGCTGCTAGTTGTGGTGCTAGGATTAGATATATGGTCAGCTCAGTTACCACTGCCCTATGAGCTGGTTTTTTGTGTTTGCAGACTTAGTAATTATTTCTGAGACCCTCTGCCATTGGGGTCATAACAGGCTACCATGTAGTGGTTATATAAGTGCCTGTTCACTTCTAGACCAAAATCTTCATATACATCACAAGCCTGGCCGGGCTCTATTCTGGACACTAGAACCCAAGTGCCACTGCAACCTCACAGTCCTTTACATGTCAACTCAAGGGGCAACATGAGCAAGTATGGGGTGTTAGGTTATACAGGGTATGAGTATGTTGGGGGCACAATTAATAGCTTGGGGTACGAGCTGTGCCTATTGGCTATAGGATAGCATGGAGGGGATAAAATTATGGGACATCCTACTGCTTTGTCATTTTGGTTCCTGCCACCAATTCCTATGCAGAGCACAGCAGTAGAGACCAGTTCATCTTCGGCTGCTGCGCTCTGCATAGGTAGCAACCAAGATGACAGTGGCTGAGCACATAATAAAGACAGTATTGACTCACATGTAGGGATGAACGGACCCGTGGAATTACAGGTTGAACTGGTGCGATCAAACTTCGGTTTGGGTACCAGAATTGTACCTGAACTTGAACCTGAGCCCGAACTCCATAGGAATCAATGGGGATCCGAACTTTGGAGCTGGAAAATCTCTCTCCTCTCCAGACTCCCAAACTGGAAAACAGACTAGGGTAAGTTCACACAGGGCGGTTTTGCTGCTTTTTTTAATGCTAATGCTAATTTTCAGCTACTTTTTACAATACCAGCAAAGCCTATGAGATTTCAGAAATCTCATGCACACACATTGGTTCTTTGTGTGATCAGTATTTTTTGCTCTGCTGCGTTTTTTGGACATAGAGCATGTCACTTCTTTCAGCGTTTTTGCTGCGTTTTTTCACCCATTGACTTGAATGGGTGTTGAAAAAAACGGAGCAAAAACGCAGGTATCATTATTTGCTGCGTTTTTGCTGCTGAAAATCCAAGGACATTAGCAAGGACAAAGAGAACAAAAAAACGCACCAAAAACGCACCTAAACCTGCGTTTTTGACGCAGCTTCTTTCCTGCCAAGAAGATCAGGTTTTGCTGCAGAAAAAAAAAGCAACAAAAACGCCGTGTGAACTTACTGTTCTGGTTGGCTCATCTCTGCTCATGTGCAATGAGCTGTGCTCTCCTAGGACTCTACCTGGCTCTCACTTGTAATTTTATGATAGGAGAAACGGAAGCCTGCAGGGAGATCTGTCAAAGATTGGAAACAAAAATATCCCCTGTAAAATCAATAAATAATTTATAATACATTTTTTACATAATAATTGACATATTGACGCACATTTTCTAATTGTAACTAGAGATATGGTTGGGGTAAGGGTAATAAAAGATTTATGTTAAAAAAAACACAAAAAAATTGAAAAAAATAAATATAAAAAATATAACGAATTGTATAAAACTTTTTAAGTCAGTAAAAAGCAGAAAAAAAAAAGAAATATATGAAATATGCACAACTGGTTAAAGGAGTTTCCAGGATTTTTCCAAAACAGCACCATCCCTGTTCACAGGTTGTATGTGGTACTGCATCTCATTTCCTTCAATGATGCCGAGTTGCAATACACGACACAACCTGTAGACAAGGGTGGCGCTGTGAAGAAGGGGCTGTCTATGATTAAATATTTAGGGTATTTATGATCCTATATGGACAAAAAAAGTGACATCTGACAGCGACAGTCCACCAAACAGACCTCTGTGAATGCGCCATAAAGGGAGATGGCTTTCGGGGGTATGTTGCAGTCGCAGCTGAATTTCTAGGATGATTTGAAGGTTGGAAAGACTAACATTTGGTCTTAATCCAGCTACGCTGCGTAATTACGCCTTTTAGTAAATGTCCCTCTAACGACGGTTATTGCCTTTGACATAAAAAGCCATATTATAAAACTCAATGTTGTTGTAGCCTTTTGACTGCTGTACATCTGCAGCGCATGCTGCCTGCATGCAACCTGAGACCACCTGCATTTGTACAGAGATTACAAGCAGACTTCTTCTCAAAACAGTCCTAAGCCCGTGGCCCACATCAAGGTTACGGCCCTTTTCCTGGCTCCACATATGTAACTTACCCCACTGACCTAAATAGGAGCAGAGGGGAATTGAACTCCTGATACCAAGCGGTAGACTAGACATGTAGTAAGGCTGGAGTGCCCTCTGCTGTAGATTTGCAGTATTACGCCATTGTGATTTTTTTTTCCGCTTGTCTTGCTGTTGGGTAATTTTTGCAGCGCTTGCACTTGCAGACATCCAGAGTATTTACCCAGGATGTCATTGTACTAGTCATTGCATTTCCAGGAATGCACATTCTCCGAGATAACCTATTACTGAGGAATGACTTATTCAGCCACACGGCCATAGAAGCAATCCAGGCTGTGACCTAAATAGAGAGATGTCTTCATTATCCTCAGCTAAGCAAGTGGAAGAACAGCTAGAATCCATCATCGCATTGCTGGGTGCCCACATGCAGAACATGCTCGAAGGAAAAATCGTGGCAACCTCCTCTTTTCTCCATTCTTGGCCCTGTGGGTAATCATTTTGTTGTGACTGGATGCCCTGGTGCCGCCTAATACCAGTCATTTCCTACTGTCGAGGATGACGTGTCAAGTCAGAGCATTATTCTAAGATATTATACAAAAATATCTAGGTTTTTTCTCAAGACTGTGGACAAAAATAAGTTTGATTTGGCTGAAGAGCTGAGAGCACACGGATGACTGAGCCATTTTGGGTGATGCAATAGATTTATCGGGTACATCTTTGGCTGCGGGGGCACACTTGTGACTGACGCTTGGAAGATAGAACATTTGTGGCGGAGGAACGTATAAGGATGCCCACTTGAGGGATCTCTAATAGCTGAGACACTTTTGAAGGCAGATTCATGTAGCAAATTTGTGGACTAGGAACATATGAGGATGCCCACTTGAGGGCTCCCTAATAGCTACAGTTAGGTCCATATATATTTGGACAGAGACAACATTTTTCCAATTTTGGTTATAAACATTACCACAATGAATTTTAAACAAAACAATTCAGATGCAGTTGAAGTTCAGACTTTCAGCTTTCATTTGAGGGTATCCACATTAAAATTGGATGAAGGGTTTAGGAGTTTCAGCTCCTTAACATGTGCCACCCTGTTTTTAAAGGGACCAAAAGTAATTGGACAGATTCAATAATTGTAAATAAAATGTTCATTTTTAGTACTTGGTTGAAAACCCTTTGTTGGCAATGACTGCCTGAAGTCTTGAACTCATGGACATCACCAGACGCTGTGTTTCCTCCTTTTTGATGCTCTGCCAGGTCTTCACTGCAGTGGTTTTCAGTTGCTGTTTGTTTGTGGGCCTTTCTGTCTGAAGTTTAGTCTTTAACAAGTGAAATGCATGCTCAATTGGGTTGAGATCAGGTGACTGACTTGGCCATTCAGGAATATTCCACTTCTTTGCTTTAATAAACTCCTGGGTTGCTTTGGCTTTATGTTTTGGGCCATTGTCCAACTGTAGTATGAAACGACGGCCAATCAGTTTTGCTTCATTTGGCTGGATCTAAGCACACAGTATGGCTCTGAATACCTCAGAATTCATTCGGCTGCTTCTGTCCTGTGTCACATCATCAATAAACACTAGTGACCCAGTGCCACTGGCAGCCATGCATGCCCAAGCCATCACACTGCCTCCGCCGTGTTTTACAGATGATGTGGTATGCTTTGGATCATGAGCTGTACCACGCCTTTGCCATGCTTTTCTCTTTCCATCATTCTGGTAGAGGTTGATCTTGGTTTCATCTGTCCAAAGAATGTTCTTCCTGAACTGTGCTGGCTTTTTTAGATGTTTTTTAGCCTTTTTATTCTTGATGCTTATGAGTGGCTTGCACCGTGCAGTGAACCCTCTGTATTTACTTTCATGCAGTCTTCTCTCTATGGTAGATTTGGATATTGATACGCCGACCTCCTGTAGAGTGTTGTTCACTTGGTTGGCTGTTGTGAAGGGGTTTCTCTTCACCATGGAGATTATTCTGCGATCATTTACCACTGTTGTCTTCCGTGGGCACCCAGGTCTTTTTGCATTGATGAGTTCACCAGTGCTTTCTTTCTTTCTCAGGATGTACCAAACTGTAGATTTTGCCACTCCTAATATTGTAGCAATTTCTCGGATGGGTTTTTTCTGTTTTCGCAGCTTAAGGATGGCTTGATTCACCTGAAAGGAGAGCTCCTTTGACCGCATGTTTACTTCACAGCAAAACCTTCCAAATGCAGGCACCACACCTCAAATCAACTTCAGGCCCTTTATCTGCTTAATTGAGAATGACATAACGAAGGGATTGCCCACACCTGCCCATGAAATAGCCTTGGAGTCAATTGTCCAATTACTTTTGGTCCCTTTAAAAACAGGGTGGCACATGTTAAGGAGTTGAAACTCCTAAACCCTTCATCCGATTTTAATGTGGATACCCTCAAATGAAAGCTGAAAGTCTGAACTTCAACTGCATCTGAATTGTTTTGTTTAAAATTCATTGTGGTAATGTCTGTAACCAAAATTAGAAAAATGTTGTCTCTGTCCAAATATATATGGACCTAACTGTAAGGCACTTTTGGGTGCAGACTCGTAGTTGATGCTTGGAGGGGAGCACATTTGTGGCCGAGGAACGTATGAGGATGTCCCCTCAAGAGCTCCCTAATGGCTGAGGTACTTTTGGGGTCAGACTTGGGGATGATGCTTGGATGGGAGCACATTTGTGGCCAAGGATTGTATGAGGATGTCCACTCGAGGACTCCCTAATGGCTGAAGCACTTTTGGAGGCAGATTCATGTTTGATGCTTGGACAGGAGCAAGTTTGTAGCCGAAGAACATATGAGGATGCCCACTTGAGAGCCCCCTAATGGCTGAGGTACTTTTGGGGGCAGACTTGTGGTTGATGCTTGGACGGGAGCACATTTGTGGCCAAGGATTGTATGAGGATGTCGATTCAAGGGTTCCCTAATGGCTGAGGCACTTTTGGGGTCAGACTCATGGTAGATGCTTGGACGAGAGCACATTTGTGTTGTGAATTCTGTTTTTGGCTCCCTCTGGTGGCTACTGGTGGTACTGGTTGACTTTGGTCTTGTGTTTCCAGTGCACCTGTTTTCATCAGGAAATTAGGAGTTTCCTATTTAGTCTGGCTTCTCAGTCACTCTAGTGCCGGCAATCAATGTTACCAGAGCATCTCTGTTGCTTGCTACCTGCTCCAAGTCTGCAATTCAGCTAAGTTGAAATCTTTGGCTTTTTGTGTTTGTTTTGTCCAGCATGCATTTATATTTCTCGTGCTGCTGGAAGCTCTAGTGATCTGAAATTACTACTCCGGTGTCATGAGTTGATAACGGAGTTAAGGTGGTTTCAGGATGGCTGCTTAGGGTTTTGAGGTAACCGCGAAGTCCTCTTTTGTATTTTCATCTATCTAGTCAGAGGGCCTCACTTTGCTGAATCTATATTCATACTGCGTTTGTGTTTTCCTCTTGCCTAACCGTTATTACATGTGGGGGGCTACTATAACTTTTGGGGTTTCCCTGGAGGCAAGCCAGGTCTGTGTATTCCTCTTATAGGGGTAGTTAGCTCTCCGGCTGGCGCGAGGTGTCTAGGGATACAACGTAGGCACACCCCCTGGCTACTTTTATTTGCGTGTTAGGTTCAGCATCGCAGTTACCTGAGATACCATCTTCCTAGAGCTAGTCCGTTTTTGCCCATGTCCCTACCATTGGGAATCATGACACATTTGTGGCCGAGCAACGTATGAGGAAGTCCACTCGAGAGGCACTTACATAGTAACATAGTAACTTAGTAACATAGTTAGCAAGGCCGAAAAAAGACATTAGTCCATTCAGTTCAACCTATATTCCGTCAGAATAGAACCCCAGATCTACGTCCTTCTAAAGAACCTAATAACTGTAAGATACAATATTGTTACGTACCAGGAAGACATCCAGGCCTCTCTTGAACCCCTTGACTGAGTTTGCCATCACCACCTCCTCAGGCAAGGAATTCCAGATTCTCACTGCCCTAACAGTAAAGAATTCTCTTCTAAGTTGGTGGAAAAACCTTCTCCAGACGCAGAGAATGGCCCCTTGTGACCATCACCTTCCTTGGTATAAACAAATCTTCGGAGAGATATTTGTATTGTCCCCTTATATACTTATACATGGTTATTCACTCCTTGGTTGTCTTTTTTCTAGACTAAATAATCTTAATTTTGGTAATCTCTCTGGGTATTGTAGTTCCCCCATCCCCTTTATTAATTTTGTTGTCCTCCTTTGTACTCGCTCTAGTACCATTATATCCATCCTGAGCACCGGTGCCCAAAACTGTACACAGTACTCCATGTGCGGTCTAACCAGGGATTTGTACAGAGGCAGTATAATGCTCTCATCTTGTGTATCCAGACCTCTTTTAATGCACCCCATGATCCTGTTTGCCTTAGCAGCCGCTGCCTAGCCCTGGCTGCTCCAGGTACGTTTATCATTAACTAGGATCCCCAAGCCCTTTTCCATGTCAGATTTACCCAGTGGTTTCCTTACAAATTAGAACATTTGTGACACCTCAAAGTATGCGCTGAGGAACCTACAGATGCACACTTGTAGATGGGTCATTTATTAGGGCACTGTTATGACCAAAGAACTTTTGAGGGCATACACTGGTGGGTCAGATATAAGGGAGCCCACAAACTTGTGATTGAAAAAATTATAAGATAAATACAAGGAATACATGATTTACTCAGAAAAATTGATCCACTTTGAAAATTGAGATAACATTTCACTCTTTACGGACAGACCTTCATCAGATACAGATTGCAGATCAGGAAAAGGAGTGAAGAAATGAAGAAGTCTCTAATTCTAGCACTGTGGTAATGCAAAAAAAAAATCACTTCTGGTATGTTGCCATACCACAGCGTTAGAATCAGAGACATCAAAGTGGATTGATTTTTCTAAATAAATTAAATCTACTTATGGAGTGCCAAGTTCCTTGTATTTATCTGATTTGAGGGTGGAACCCTGCTTGTGCAACCGGAATATAGGAGTGCCGCACATCTTTATTTCTACATGAAGAAATAAGAACACACCAGTGATTTGGGGCCTTATGTGAACGCACTTGCAAATGAGGGATTTTTGAGGGTGCACACTTGTGACAGAGGCATATGTGAGGGTGTCAACTTGTAGCAGAGGGACTCATAAGGGTACACACTTGTGGCAGAGGCACTCATCAGGTAGCACCCCTGTGGGAGAGGCACTCATTAGGGACCACCCTTGTGGGACAGGCACTCATCAGGGAGAACCCTTGTGAGAGAGGCATTATTCTGGGCACACGTGAAATAGTAAGGACTTTGTTGTCTAGGGAATTTATAAGGGCAAACTTGTGACCATAGGACTTATGGCTAAGCCACAGAGATGACATGAACACCACCTGGAGATACAAATCAGTGCTAGGCAGGACGGGGTATCATCATTCTACACTCACCGGCCACTTTATTAGGTACACCATGCTAGTAACGGGTTGGACCCCCTTTTGCCTTCAGAACTGCCTCAATTCTTCGTGGCATAGATTCAACAAGGTGCTGGAAGCATTCCTCAGAGATTTTGGTCCATATTGACATGATGGCATCACACAGTTGCCGCAGATTTGTCGGCTGCACATCCCAAAGATGCTCCATACAAGGCAGGATGGATCCATGCTTTCATGTTGTTTACGCCAAATTCTGACCCTACCATCCGAATGTCGCAGCAGAAATCGAGACTCATCAGACCAAGCAACGTTTTTCCAATCTTCTACTGTCCAATTTCGATGAGCTTGTACAAATTGTAGCCTCAGTTTCCTGTTCTTAGCTGAAAGGAGTGGTACCCGGTGTGGTCTTCTGCTGCTGTAGCCCATCTGCCTCAAAGTTCGACGCACTGTGCGTTCAGAGATGCTCTTAGGCCTACCTTGGTTGTAACGGGTGGCGATTTGAGTCACTGTTGCCTTTCTATCAGCTCGAACCAGTCTGCCCATTCTCCTCTGACCTCTGGCATCAACAAGGCATTTCTGCCCACAGAACTGCCGCTCACTGGATTTTTTTTCTTTTTCGGACCATTCTCTGTAACCCCTAGAGATGGTTGTGCGTGAAAATCCCAGTAGATCAGCAGTTTCTGAAATACTCAGACCAGCCCTTCTGGCACCAACAACCATGCCACGTTCAAAGGCACTCAAATCACCTTTCTTCCCCATACTGATGCTCGGTTTGAACTGCAGGAGATTGTCTTGACCATGTCTACATGCCTAAATGCACTGAGTTGTGATTGGCTGATTAGAAATTAAGTGTTAACAAGAAGTTGGACAGGTGTACCTAATAAAGTGGCCAGTGAGTGTATATGCAAAGCTTTTAGATACCTATACAACCATGCGAGCACTACTATTGATGAAATTAGGGGTGGAGGTTAAGGGATCCTCCCTCTCACTCAGGCAGAGTAGGTAGTGAAGCGCCCCATCAGGGCAAGGGGGTACTCGGTACCTGGTCCGGTCGGCTCAAAGGGGGGATGTCACTGTGGCTGACCCCATCCGTGGCCCTGGGACGTCCGTGTAAAAGGGAAAGGTATTTAAAGGGATAGTTTATGTTCGTGACGCCACTTGTGGTATTCGTTCAGGGTGACTGACGCTGCTTTAAGGGGTCCGCTGGGATGATGTTATGGCAGCTAGATGGTATACCTTCCCACGGGTGAAGTATATCCCCAGGGCTTCCCGGTGTATAGATGGTGAATGGTGAGTAGCGTAGAGAAGAACGAGGACACAGAGTTGCAGTCTCTTTACTGAAGACTTCAGCATCCGTAGTCCAGAGCACCAGACCACAGGGCTGGCAGGGTGCGGCCGGTTTGGAGGCAAGTCCAGAGTCCCCTTGTCCAGGTGGAGAATAAAAGCCTTCCTTTGCGCTGTAGTGGTGTAGTCCCTTACTGCTTATGGCTTCACATAAGGTCCTCACAGATGTTATCTCTCTGTCCCACGGATAGGACAAAACCCGTATGACTGGTGACTTGAGCCTGTTTATAGGATCTCTTAGATGACTCGGCTCTATGGGTTGTCACCGTGCCTCCTAGGTGTAGGTGCGGACAGGTAACGTGCAATTAGCTGTCCTGCCGGTGTTTGATGTAAGGCGTAGAGGTCCTCACAACCTCGGTGTTCTGGCTACCGGCGTTTCTGCCCCTCAGAAGGAGGCAGCCTGCTCAGGGCTGGTCCCCTTCTGGTATCCTCTCCTGTGCTTCCTCTCCTGCACGCTCGCTGCAAACAATTCGGCCTTCAATGTCTTTTTCTGGGAGATGCAGCTCTGTGGGCATGCACAGCTCTGTGAACCTTCTATCCTCCTCAGACGGCTGTCTGGAGCTAACTGAGCTCTGCTCAGCCAACTTTCCCTACAGACTACCAGTTATATATCTATATGGGGAGTGACCTAGTAAATAGGAGCAAAAGCTCCCCCTGATGGCCTGGAGTGTGAAGTGTTGCATGTTTGTGGTACCTGGATGCAGTTATCCTTCCTTGCCTCAAAACATAGTATCACTCTCCCCTGGAGGAAAGCAATACCACTGTGACGACCAGGACCCTGGGGCGCCACACTAGCTACACTCTAGGTGTCTACCCTTTGAAAATGGAGGGTAAGTGATACCACAGATGGTTATTTCTCATGGAAATTATGTCCTGTCAGTTATGACGCTTTAGCTGACACCTTGTAATTGTGAGTCTGGAGGCAGACAACCAGGTCAAGCCGACTTGATCATGGCTGTGGGTGGCTGGACTGCTCATGGATAGTGCCAGCTCACAGCGAGTGTGTGCACAAGCAGATACATGTGATTCTGTGAGAATTAGATTCTAGAATAAAACTGGGGGGCTCCTCATGGTTCTTGTATGAGGTGGTCTGCGCCTAGATTAAGGAGTCTAAGGTGGTCCACATTGCAATGTTTCCAACCCCCGCTTGGAGATTTACAGGCCATAACTACTATTGATTGGATCTACATTGGTGGCAGGAATCATCATGGTTCTTCTTCTCGGTCATGGGCCCCAGGCTATGCAATTTAATACATGGGAAATCTTTTCGCTCTCCCACCACCACCACAAACAGAAGTCCAGACTGGCTTGTCATGTTTAGGCACCACTTGGATGCTGTGTGATGGGTTAAAAGCAGAAGTCTATGAAGGATGCATCCCTACTACTGGATTAGAATACAATAGGTGCCTTTTTCCAAAAACAGCGCCATCACAGTCTATAGCTAGTGTTTGCTACTGCAGCGCAGACCTATTCAAATGATAGCACAGAGATGTACTACCTATAGACAGGGTTGGTGCTGTTTTTGGAAGAAGGCAATCATTTCTAATGGCAGTCTCTCTAATCCTTGACAACCCCGTTAAGGCTGTTAAAAGCCCCAGTTCCATTAGTGGGATAAGGACCCCAACTCTCGAAGCTACATATAGGAAAGGTGGCCGCTGATACACGTCACCTTCCATACTCATGTCTATGAAGAGTATAGAAACTGTGGCTATCTTGGAAACCAAAGGGTCACCCATGCCATAAGGGGGGTTAGAGGATGGATGTCTCCTAGGTGGTGAAAGCACCGGGGCGCATGCATGAAGTACCCTCTTGACTTTAATAAACTTTATTTATAACTGGAGAGCCCCTTTAAAAAGGACCCGTCACATGTAATTTTTTTTTAACCTGGTGGAAATGCCGCTGTTCTCCTGAATCCGGCATTGTTTTTCTTTTGTTCCTGCACCTCTCCATTCCCGAGATATGCCTTCCCACAATATAAGTATAGGTTTTTTTTAGCCAAATGGGTGTGGTCAAATATGCAATTTTATGTGTGTTTATTTTTTAAGGACATGCCCACTTGACAGAAAAAAAAAAGATTTACATACAAGGAAGAGGGGTCGGATCTCAGGAAGTGAGAGGCACAGGAACAAAAGGAAAGGAACGCCGGATTCAAGAGAACAGCTGCACGTACACCAGATAATTACAAATTTATGGCAATCAACGAGTTTTCTTTAAGGCACTCTCAGGGTACAGTAGGGGGCACTAAGATCACCCACTAATTGCAAATATCCAGTTACACAAGTTGAAAACAATCTTGTGTAGGGCATCAAAGCTCAATTCTTACCTTCTTGATCTAAATCTAGTGTTCCCTGTTATCAGCCATTGGACCAAAGAGCAGATGACTGCACAAGAGAACCCATAACCACCTCCCCTTATATCACTTTGCATTGTGCCTTTAGAGGGTTTAAAGTCCACCTGAATTGGCTGATAACAGGGAACAGTAGTTGTGTTATGGTTGCAGATGGGATCAGGTAGACAATAGTTTGGTGCCACTTCAATGTCATGGGCAGGAGGAATACTAGCAATGACACCAGACTGAGCAGTCACTTCACTCAATTGCTGGCAGCAGCAGCGTGATCTTGTTTGATCTCTGCTTGCTGTCAGTGAACGGGAACACTTATCTACATGAAGAGTCTAAAACCTGTATAAACCTAATACATATGCTAGCTGAGGGTTTGTTACAATTGCATCCAGTCTAGGCAACGAGTAAGTCTCCTAAGAATGCACTAAAATGGATTCACAAAACTTAAAAATATACGCCTGCTGCAGAATCTCTTTTGTTAAAGAAGAAACAGGAGCTTTTCAGCATTTACTAATATCAATTGCTTGGCAAAATGAGGTTCTGCAGCAGGCGGGCCACATACAGCTACTCCTGCAGGGACTGAAGTCAGCCACAGCACCTATCTTTATACACTACAGCTGATTCAGACAAAATGAGAAGTCCTCACCGATATCCAAATGCAATTTTTTTTTTTTTTTTACAGGGGGGGGGTCAATGAAATGCTCTGCCCAAAAGCGTGAATGAACCCCAGTAAGGTACAGGTCTGGACGATTTGGGCCTCGGCCAGGTGAATTGTTTTCAGCACAGCCCTGTCACATAAGGAGGATCAGCAGCAGAAACGAACAGCAGCACCAAGGTGGGGGGCACAGATGAGGGTCCACATGTCTGGACTGAGCTCGGATGTCCTGCAGATATTTACTTCCCTATTTCTACTACTCATTTTCTTTAAAAGATCCTGGGTTAGAGGGAGGGGGCACGGTGAGTGAAGACCACTGCCTCATTTCTTCCACTGGCATTGTATTATGTACAAACCTGTTTTTGCTGAGGTAATGATCCCGTTTGTGGGGGCTGGAGAGCGGCTTTGATGCCAAGGCTGCAGTTGGGCTCTGGAGGGGGGCGCATAGGGACATCTGGCATCCAAAGGACCTGATAACATGTTGGTTCTTTGTGTGCAGACAAAGGATTCCCAGAGGGCGGCATGCTGAATCATCAGGGGGTCCCATCAGGCAGACAGCTCTGAACAAAAGCACCATGTGGGGTGGGCATTAACCCCCTTACTGCTGGCACCAAGCTATGGCTCAGTGATGGAAGAGTTAAATGCTTTACTCACACCTTCCATGACTTGTCTATTGAGCTTTTGCCCTCTAACAAAAGTGTATTAACCATTGGCAGACAGGCATGTAAGGGACCACCACAACCTGATGACTCAAGTTACACAAACTGAAGGGCCAGAGTGGTGGTAGTGTGATCATAGGAGGTCCAATATGCTGTAGCCCCCAGTGAACAAAACAAAAAACAAGTGGGGCTGTTGAATCAGAACAGTAGTGGTGCTACCGCTGCACAGTTCATGGTTTGACCAGAGTCCTGCACTCGGCGTTTGCCCAGTCCATAAAGAATGGAAGTGCAGTTTGCACAAGTGCACTGCCACTCCAAGATGGAACTGGTAAGCTCCAATCATGGAATCAAGGGGGTCCCAGTGTCAGAACCTGTGATTAGCATGTTAGCTTTATCCTATATTTGAAAAGGGGGGGGCGGGTGCAGGGCACAAGATTTCTGAGTGGGCTGCAGACTGACTAAAAGGGTTTCTACATTTGTTCAGTGAAGCCTCTTGCAATAGAGGGGTGTGGTATATTTTGCCCAATATTAGTACTATGGTGCAATGCTGTAGTCTGCAAGTGCCCCCCCAAAGTGAATATCATGTAGAATGTAAGCCAGCAAAGGTAGGGTCCTCTCCCCGTCTTTGTTACAAACTGATATCTGTATGTAAACCCTTCTCAAGTACAGCACCATGGAATTAAAAGGTGTTATATGTAAGGAAATTGCTTTAAGTACAACAAATAATGAGAAGTGGTCCATGATGGGTGAAGTGTAGAGTGGTAATGATCTATTGCTTCTGGCCCATTTAGGAGGGTGCATGGGGCCCAGTCCTTGTGACAAACTGCTGAGGGTCAATTTTGGGGGAAGCTCCTGGTCACTGAACATGCACCTACAGGCCACGACACCAACCTTAATATGCTTACTACAAGTCAAAAGGTTGTTGCTAGAATACAACTCCCAGTTGAGTAGTCTACCAATAACTGGAGAGACCAGCTTTGAGACGTGTAGTGAGCATGTATGGCCTTCATGTAGACCAGTGTCCCTTAACTCTGGTCTTCAAAAGCCACCAACAGGTCATGTTCTCAGGATTTCCTTAGTATTGCACAGGTGATGCAATACTAAGGAAATCCCGAGAACATGACCTGTTGGTGTCTCTATGAGACCAGTTTTTTTTTTTTTTTTTGGGGGGGGGGGGAGAGAACATGGATGTAGAAGATGCACATAAGCTGCATATAGTTCATCCAGTACCCTCAGATACTGGGCTAATGGAACTGAGGTAGGAGACTAGATAATCTGTCTAGGACAACCCCATTTGACAGTTGTCCCTGCACCCCCACCCAGTATTGGAGACCCCCTTCCCAGTGTTGACACGAACAACCAGATTCTTTTTACTGCAGCGCTTTATTTCTTACACAATGAAGTGTTTCCGGGAGTTACAGTTTCTCAGCTTCAGGATGACTTACAAATTTGGTATTTCCTACTGTCATGTGAACATTAAGGCAACATACAAAAAAAATTTACATAAATTAAACTTGGATGAGTAAATTTACAGGTGTAACTTCAGACCCATGATCAACGCTGGGAATACAAACTGGGCTAAGGAAAAAAAAAAAAATTCTAAGGCCTGGAGGCCATGGTGGTAAGGTTTAGTAACTTCTGACCATACTAGAAAAACTGGCAAGATGACAGAAGACTCCCTCTTGAACTCCTACCAGCCTCAGAAATGAAATTCTGGAATATTGAGCGCTAAGAAAAAAAAAAAAAAGAAATTGGATAACCTGGAAGCCTAAACCTCAAGATACCCTGTGCATATCTCCAACCTCGACTTCACCGCCATGGACGAAGTGTCATTCACAATACTGTCGCAGATCAGCAGCCTTTCACAGAAATGCTTCTTTTCTACGCAAGACTTAGCTTAAAGGGGGACACTCAAGACTGAATGCCAACCAGGTATGGTATCGGAGATGTGTACAGGGTATGCATATGCTAGCACGGACACCACAGGAATGGGAGGGGGTATATAGAGACAGGTCCAAGTCTTGCATTACAAAATAAAGAAAGATTCCCCAACAAGGTGGTGACTTGAGTGTCTCACATTCCGAGGGCAAGTTCGTTTGGAAGTTGGCTCTATTCCAGTTTCATGAGGCTAGCATGAGGTTGTACACATTTGCCGAGGCAAATTAATACTTGAATATCTCATGCAGCAAATGCACAGGCATCTGCTAGCAGTCCGTTTAGAAGCATTTGCGGTGAACAATGGATGGGCCGGATTCGTCATATTCCTGCTTGCTGATCCACATCTGTTGGAAGGTGGAGAGGGAGGCCAGGATGGAGCCACCGATCCAGACAGAGTATTTACGCTCAGGTGGTGCAATGATCTGTTGAGGATGAGAAGTGTCAGTTAGTACATGTAGCACTGGGTATGTGCAGACCGATGACTGAAGCTGCACCCAGTGGCTGGCTTATTGAGGCCTTGTTGCATCTAGTTCACAACTCACCTTGATTTTCATTGTGCTAGGGGCAAGGGCAGTGATTTCCTTCTGCATTCTGTCAGCAATGCCAGGGTACATGGTGGTACCTCCAGACAGGACAGTGTTGGCATACAGGTCCTTACGGATATCAACGTCGCACTTCATGATGGAGTTAAAGGTGGTTTCATGGATACCGCAGGATTCCATACCTATAAGATACAAGGTGTAGTTAGTCTCCTGTCAAGTATAAACAATTGGTCAGGTCTGGACTAGTGATGAGCGAGTATACTCATTGCTCAGGTGATCTGAGTATTTGTTAGTGCTTGGAGTTTGTTGCCTCAGCTGTATGATTTACTGCTGCTAGGCAGCCTGAATACATGTGGAAATTTCCTAAACAGGCATTCCTCATGTATTCAGCCTGTCTAGCAGCTGTAAATCACGCAGCTGCAGCAACGAAAACTAAGTCTTCAAGCACTAACAAATACTCGGGAGGCCACCTGAGAAATGAGTATACTTGCTCATCACTAGTCTGGGCCTTTAAACACCATTCACCCCCCTCTGTGATCCTGCAGATACCTACCCAGGAAGGATGGCTGGAAGAGGGCCTCTGGACACCTGAACCTCTCGTTTCCGATGGTGATGACCTGTCCGTCAGGCAACTCGTAGCTCTTTTCCAGGGAAGAGGATGAGGCAGCGGTGGCCATCTCCTGCTCGAAGTCCAAAGCTACGTAGCACAGCTTCTCCTTGATGTCACGCACAATTTCTCTTTCGGCTGTGGTGGTGAAGCTGTAGCCTCTCTCAGTCAGGATCTTCATGAGGTAGTCTGTCAGGTCACGGCCAGCCAAGTCCAGACGCAGGATGGCGTGAGGCAGGGCATAGCCTTCGTAGATGGGCACTGTGTGGGTCACACCATCTCCAGAGTCCATCACGATACCAGTGGTACGACCAGAGGCATACAGGGACAGCACAGCCTGGATGGCAACGTACATGGCAGGGGTGTTGAAGGTCTCGAACATGATCTGCAGGGAGGAAGTAAAGGATGTGTTTACTTTATGTGCAGTGTGTGGGCACACCCCAAACCATGCTGAACATGCTGGCATGCAGGTAAAAAGATAAATAGAAGAACTAGTGTAGAAGGAACAGGACAAGCAGAAACCAAAAATAATGGAACAGAAACCTGAGGCTTCAGGAGGAAAATGCCAGGAGAGGTAGAGAGCCCTGGAGACATCGGAAAGAAAACATGAAGTCTGAGAAAAATGGAGAATGAAGTTTACAGGGAGTGTCCCAGAGAGGAAGGAGAGGGGACAGGCCGGGACAAACCTGGGTCATCTTTTCTCTGTTTGCTTTGGGGTTCAGGGGGGCTTCTGTGAGCAGGACTGGATGCTCCTCAGGGGCCACACGCAGCTCGTTGTAGAAGGTGTGATGCCAGATCTTCTCCATGTCATCCCAGTTGGTGACAATGCCGTGCTCAATGGGATACTTCAGGGTCAGGATACCTCTCTTGCTCTGGGCCTCATCACCTACGTAACTGTCTTTCTGACCCATGCCAACCATGACGCCCTGCAGAGGAGGAACAGCAGGTATTGTTACAGCCACTTATAAGAACAGGCATAGGAGAAAAAAAAAAAAAAAAAATATAAAAATTGAAAACTTGAAGGAAACAAACCTGATGTCTTGGGCGGCCAACGATGGAGGGGAAGACGGCACGGGGAGCATCATCTCCAGCAAAGCCGGCTTTGCACATACCAGATCCATTGTCAACAACGAGAGCGGCAATTTCCTCTTCCATGTTTACTGCAAGAACAAAAAAAAATTTTTTTTATAATAATTGCCCCCAAAAATGCCAAGGCAGAGTCACTAGGCACAGACTGAAACTATAACTGCTCTAAGTAGTGCAGCAGTGGGCAGACTGGCAGCATTAGCCGAGCCTCAGGTGCGGAGGAGGCTGCACAAGAGCAGTGCTGCCCCCACCCAGAGGGCAGGGTGATGGAGGAGGCTGCACAGAGCTACGGACACGCCCAGGACGGGGCCTCGCCCTGTCACACTCACTTGGCAGCAACTTCCTGCAGTCTAATCTCCTGACCACACCTAGCTCCATGGAGACAAGACAACGGAAGCTGCAGTGAAAGCCACGCCCACAAGAAAGCCTCGAGACGTTCGAATCTCCCTCCCACCTCACAGACAGCCAATCAGCAGCTCTGTGCCCAAATATGGAAGCAAAGACTCATCCTTAGCCACACCCACCCCAGCTCTTTTCAAATACTCCGGGCGTGGTTTACTCCATTCGGAGCACGGGGGGGGGGGGGCGCATCATGCGTTAGTCATGTCTAGAGAATGGGTGTGTCAGCGTATGACGCATGCACCCCCTATTTTACTGGAAGAGGTGCAGTCCACCCGTCAGCCGCGTGAAAGTGACATTCATCCCCCCTCCCTCCTCACAGTAGCGGCCTCGTCACCCTCAGAGGACAAAAGCCGGCGGCGGCCCCACCCTGCAGCAGGCACTACAAGCCTGGGCTTCACCCTCCGAGGGACACTCAAAGCCACTTTACGGTTATATCGTAAAACCTTCCAGAAACTTATAACAGAATCCAACACAAATAAATATCGTTTACGGCTTTTAGTCCCAAGGCACACTGGGAGTTGTAGTTCCACGTCTTAATTCTAGCACACAGCGTTATCAGAGCCTACAAGCCAGGAGGCTGCAGCTACTACCACTCCCGCCCTCCACACAGCCGAGAATAAAATAAGTAACCACCGACTATAGACACGAAGCACCAGGACACCGTCCCGGGCAGGTAAAGTGAGGCCACCAAAGCTAGAGAATAAGCGCGTACATCCAAGCGCCACAAGCGCGGCGAAGCTCCAGAAGATTTCCTTTACCTTAAGAGATGGGGGTTTCCTGAACGGATACAGAAGCTGGAATGGAAGGTGCTGTCAGGTCCGCTGCCGCCGGCTGAATGAGACTCACTAACGGCCGTTATGCTATTTAAGTTCGCCGGTTGGTAGCTCCGCCCACCAGCGCGAGGACTGAACATCGCCAAATTTGGGCATCTTTCAGAAACAAGCGGAACGATTGGCCGGCGGGGCGGAGATGAGGCGTGTTAGTAGGAGGTAACCACGCCCCTCCCGGAACCCCTGAAGCTGCAGGAGGCTGTGGCGGGAAGGCGTGTGAGGCCGTGACAGCGTCACCGGAGCCTGGAATCACGGTCACTAGTGAGGACGACTGTAGTGTTACCTGCGTGTATGCGGCCAGCTCCTCTGCCCAGCGTGTGACCTGCAGCCCCGTGCTGTATAGGAGCCTGGGTGCGGTCCCAGCCTCCACCAGCTTTATGTCACTTGTTCTACAACCTGACAATGGCAGAACGTAGTGACATAAAGATGGCGGAAGCGTACGACACATGACGGCGACAACGTGCTAACCGTCCGCAGGCGCAGAGCGCGCGGTCAGTGCAAAGGTCACAGCCAGGGCCTGAGGGGGCATGGCAAGTGTGGCGGACGCCTGCAACTGCGCCCGCGTGAGAGAATATGCGCTGTAACCGCGCCGCAGACTATCGCACCGATACGTCTCTACTAGACGGCCCCTGCCCATAACGTTGTCACTAGAGATGAGCCAGTTTGATGGGGTCCCTGTCTGTTGGGCTCTCCATACATGTGCGGTGACAGTGACACACCCGCGACACATGCAGCTGCGGCACCGGACATGTGATCAGCCGGCGCGCTCCATGGATCCGCTATAGCTTGCCGAATAAACCCTGACCCCATCTAATTCGCTCATCTCTAGTTGTGACTGCACCACGACAGCACTGGCGCCTATCGGATGCAACATGGCGGTGTGGTATTCATGCCGCACAACCACATAGTCCCCGATGTAAGTGGCACTGAGGGAGGACTGCACACAGGAGGGTATACCTGGGACTGATTGGGGGATATTACACCTCGCCAGGGGGCTCTGGTATCATTGCATTGTTCCAGGACTGGGGGGGCCCCGTGTTATAATATGGGGGGGGTCTCATCTACGTTTTGCTCTCCAGCTCTGGATCAGTGCTGCAGGTGACACATCCATTTCCTATGTGTAACGTGAGTAATCTCTGACTGCAGGTCACTTATGTAGGTGCGTCCGGTGCCCAGCCTACAGGGTGCAATGCAATAATAATGACAAAGCGGGGACCCGGCATTGGTGGTGTCTCTATCCAGAGCATTTTGTGTGGAGTGGCACATGGGCAGTCAGGCTGCACCCATAGGTGATACATAAGACCCCCTGCCTGCAGATAGGAAACACCTCCTGTGCTGTAGGGGTCTCATACAGGCTTAGGCTACTTTCACACTAGCGTCAGTAAGGGGCCGTCGCTGTGCGTCGGCCCAACGTACCGACTCACGTTGTGAAATAAATGCACATCAGGGGCAGCGGATGCAGTTTTTCAACGCATCCGCTGCCCCATTGTAATGTCCGGGGAGGAGGGGGCGGAGTTTCGGCCGTGACACACAAAAAAAGTTACATGGAACTTTTTTTGTGCCGACGGTCCGCCACAACACAACACGACGGATGCGACGTGTGGCAATCCGTCGCTAATGCAAGTCTATGGAGAAAAAACGCATCCTGCGGGCAACTTTGCAGGATGCGTTTTTTCTCAAAAACGACGCATTGCGACGTACGTCACACAACGCTAGTGTGAAAGTAGCCTTAGGGTGCTGCTTTCTACATCTCCACCTGAGATGCAATATGACGACTCATCAGCTAACAAGGTGGCTTCTCTCACAAGGTCGCCCGCTTTGCATTTGCCCAACGATTTGCAAGATGGAAATGATGAGGGAAGTTTTGCAGCATTGGAGGACACAGCCCGCCCGCCTTTGTCTTTCTTGCACCAGGAGGCAAATGCTGTCCAGATCAGGTGCTGACTGCACAGAGGAGACAATGGCCATTCTCTCACCTACACAAACACTCCATTCTTTACTGCCAGTGAACAGGTTAGGGACCCGGGCAACCTATTACTTAATGCCCGTCCTTCACTTCCTGCAGCCATGGTGCTCTACTTCTCCATTATATCCATGCTGCACCATTTCCTGCCTGTTTAACCCCTCCAACCCCGTGTGCAGGAAGCCTCGTGCTTTGCATAGGCCCTGACCCGGTGTATTTTTTTTGTCTTGCAGGAGGTTACCCTACAGGGACAGGATGCCCAGATCTACCCCGTATGACCCCAGCAGAGAAGCAGCGAACACGCCCTTCCTGCACAGAGATGGAAATGCTGCAGTCCAGGCTTTGCATCAATCTTGACATCCATACAATTATCTCACCCGGTGACAAAGCAGGAGCAGCAGCCGCCGCACTAGACCTCAGGATGGGAGAACGCTCTGTGGTGTCTCTGTACAGACAGCTCACCATATCCCTTAAAGGGACGGTAAAACACTAATAAAAGGTTCAGTAGTGGTAGAAGATGACCTATGTACGGAAATGTGTCAATACATGAGAGAGGTAGTATCAGACTTTCTTCAGCCTGAGCTGGCTGATAACAGGGAGCAATAGCGTACCTCTTCCAAATCATAATGCTTCAATCACAAACATTGATAGTATTGTGCTCACGCTGACAGTTGACGGCAGACATGTTGCAGTGTGACCAAATTCACGTTCATTGTTTGTGAATTCTGCAGTGCAACTTTGCAATCTTTAAGGGGTTTTCCATATTCAAAAAACCTTGTCCCCCAACTATGGTTTAAAAGAAAAAACGTTGCTTTACTCGCCATTCCCTGGTCCAGCTCTGAGTCTCCGTCACTGCTCCCACTGTCTAATTGTCTGCAGTGCTGATGTCATATCAACACTAAGCCCAGTGGTTCTGCCCTAATAGACGGCACAAGCTGCTCACTGCAGACATCTAAAACAGCGTCAGGGACTCACCGCAAGACCCGAAGAGGGTGAGTAAAACACAGGACGGGTTTTCTGAAACCAGAAAACCCCTTAATAGGGGTATTCACATCTCAATTATAAGGGAATGAAGTTGGATCAATATATCATAATAGAAACATCCCTTTAATAGAAATTATTGTACAGTGGCACCCGGCTCCTTTAACCAGACTGGCGTGCATTGCATTGCTATACAAGGCCATGCTGCAGCCTTTGATCCCCAAGTATGGTTAAAGGGCTGGTGTTTGACAGCTGAGGTGAGTTGTATAGGCATGCAGGTGTCAGTTCTACCTCCCAGTGCCAATAAAAATGTCATGCAGCAGCAAAGTCCACTTCCTGCAATGCATGAGCACTTGCTATGCTCCATCTGTAGGTCCTGCTCCAGCCTCATTCACGGTGGTATTTATGGTTCCAGTGATTATGGTAAATATGTGACAGGTGTAAATGATCATCGCAACATTCCAAATTGTGGAAAAATAAAGCGAAATGCGTTACCAACAGTTGACAATATGTCCGACTCGACAGCGGCGCTGAATGCTTTGCACTGCAGTCTTATTTACCATTCACACCAAGGGCAACTGAAAAAGTCACACGACTCGAACAGGTGACAATCACATTCCCGTGATCCATCTGGGATCTCACCGAGAAAGACACTTCGACCTAAAATATGTTTTTTCTTGCCCACGTCAAGGATCTTTGCTTTTGGCAGCGGTCTTGTATATCAGATCCCTTTCTTGCGCTTTGAGCATGATCAAGATGAGTTTCCCGCCTCTGACAGTAAAGTTTCCATTCATAGACAGCAAGCAGTGTTTGAAGCAGAAAGTGTATTAGAAAGGTTTTCAATAATCCCGTACATGTTCCAGGAGTGGCCTTTGCAATCTATATCTGGCCAGACCTGCCGATTTATGGTGGTCTGACAAGGATCAGGCACTTTGGATTTCAGGGGCCTAGTAGTGTCTTTGTACCCTCTGTACCCCTTAGGCTGCTTTCACACTAGCGTCGGTACGGGGCCGTCGCGCTGCGTCGGCCCGACGTACCGACGCATACTGTGAAGAAAATGCCCGACGTGGGCAGCGGAAGCAGTCTTACGATGCTTCCGCTGCCCCATTGCAAGGTCCAGGGAGGAGGGGGCGGAGTTTCGGCCGTGCATGCTAGGTTGACAATGGCTGTCTCAACGCACAAAAAAAAGTTACATGTAACGTTTTTTTGTGGTGGCGGTGCGCCAAAACACGACGCAACCGTCGCACGACGGTTGCGACGTGTGGCATACGTCGCAATGCGTCGGTAATGTTAGTCTATGGGGAAAAAACACATCCTGCAGACAACTTTGCAGGATGCGTTTTTTCTCCTGAACAACGCATTGCAACGTATTGCAAACGACGCTAGTGTGAAAGTAGCCTTAATGAAATATACAGACAGATCCTAAGCTTCTGTGGTTATGCGGGCTGTCGCATGAAGGCACCATAAGTCTCTCCATAAGGTCCTCAACTCGACTACATGCAGTCCAAAGGTGTCGGTATCATTTAAGCTCTGTTTGGCGGTATTTGGCCTCTTCATGTTAGCAGTCTTGAGGAAAGTATGGAAATTGGTCTTCATCTAGTTTTGCACTTCAGCAGATTGATATGGATAGAGCTGGAAACAATCAGTATTTTTTACTTTCAGATTGCCTACATGTGCTTTTGTTTGTTTAACTGCACAGTCATTGACACGGCTGTATCAGTGTGGATAGCGGCATATACCAAGTACAGTCCTTTCATCCCTAAGTGACCTCCAACCTGGGAGAATCTTTAGGCATATTATTTGTTTTTTTCAGCCCTGTGTAGATTGCTGAAAAAAGTTCAGTCTCCAAAGTTTATTTTTTAGGCTACGTTCACATTTGCGGTCAGCGTCGCCGCATGCGTCATGCGCCCCTATATTTAACATGGGGGCGCATGGACATGCGTCGCACTTGCATTTTGCGCCGCATGCGTCACTGCGGCGCCCGCGTCCTGGCGCAGAGGACGCAGCAAGTTGCATTTTTGCTGCGTCCAAAATCAATGAAAAAAAGGACGCATGCGGCGCAAAACGCAGCGTTGTGCATGCGTTTTGCTGCGTTTTTGTTTGCGTTGTGCGTTGCGGCGCCGACGCTGCGGCGCACAACGCAAATGTGAACGTAGCCTTACTCATCCTCTCCGCGTTGGTCTACAAAGCAGCAGACAAAAGTGATAGTGTCGTCTTCAGAAAACCCTTTTAATAATGTCTGGGAATAGTAAAACATGGCTACTTTCTTCCAAAGCCACACAACTCTTGTCCTCAGGTTGTGTGCGGTATTACACTTCCATTAACCCGAGGTGCAATATTAAAGAACCGATGGATAAAAGTGTTGTATTTGGGAAAAAAGCAGTCATGTTTGTAATTCTTTAATGCAGAAAATCCCACATCACAAAAAATGTACAACTCTAGAGGACCACATGGGCGTGTGATGTAAACAATGTATGCATTCATTGGATTCCACAAGTTTTCCCCCCTAACTCGCTGTGCATTGCAAGAAAAACAAGCTAAAACATTGAGAGGCACCAGCTACAAAGAACTGGAGGCAAGTATCGCTAAGATCGGAGACCCAGTAATCTAAATGAGGCTCCCCAAACCAGTGCATCCCCTCCTTCCCACATGGAGTAGTTGCAATGATGCGTGTAAGTTATTACTTGTTACGTAGCGGAGGAGACCTGATCAGCTCTGACATTTGGTTGTATGAGGAAGCGGCTGAAGGATATGTTTTAGCAATTTAAATCGGCCGCCGTGATGAAAAAAAAAAACATTTTAAGAGGAAGACATTCCTGACATGCTCTCCACTAGTAGAGTAGGGGGTGCGACGAGAAAATACAAATTTTCACTGTGTATGACAGCATGTGAGATGGGCCCCTGGCAGGGGAATGCGTTTGGATTTTCTTTATTTGGTTAAATTCATCCATCCTATACTTGGTTAGGAATTCGGCTTCTGAAGAGCTCGGCATCCCACAGTCGCTTGGACAGTAGCTCTGCTGAGATTTTCCAACTGCTTCAAGGGTCCATTGTACGAAGATCGTGAGGAAGTGATTCAAAGTTCATGTCCTCATGTCTACGACAATGTCATATTGCATAACGACATATGTGCCTGCCTACACATAACAGATGCTCATGCTACCTGCTTTCATTGGGGCAACTGATCTTCTTTTTGGGTTGCCCAAGGCTTCACTGTTTATATATTATTGTTCTTCTCATCAAAGGACTCCAGAAGTGGACTAAACACAGACTATAGTTGAAAGGTGTTTTGGCCAGCAATTATCACTTCTGAATGATGCCCTCATTAACATGTCATTGGCTTGGACTGCATCTGGACAAAGATTGCTGAACACCTGTGATGCATCTTCTCTCTGCGAAGAAATAACAGAAACCGGGCACTACAATGAACCAAGACTGATTTAATATCTTCCTAAGAGCACTGCCCAGGGGTGTTTCGTAGCCTCCATTCATACTACATCAGCATGTTGGATCCAAAAACTGCAATCAAGGTCTATTGAAGGCTTTTACATGACTAAGAACATGGAGTCTGTCAGTTCTTTCAAAACCCTCCAAAGTCATGCTATCAAAAATTATTATTTACCAAGGTTTCCATGAAGACTATTTCCACTGAAGAAGACCTTGACATTTGTCTAACCAAGAGAGTTTAACATTACGACTAATGTGAAACTAGTGCACTTTAATTATTATGAATGATGAGGTGAAAGCTCAAGAACAGCTAACGGTCCCCAAAAATTTGGATAAATTACAACTTCCTACTGGGACAGCCTTGAAATAAGACAAGAACCTTCCTTGCCATAGAGGATTAATGGTGTCTGTACATTATATAGATCCTCAATCATTGCGTAATGACATGCTTTACCTTTGCAGTGGTCAATCCATTTTCTTAACAGTTCCACCAAACTGGACAATCCCTTTAATTACTGATCCTGTGACGGCTAAGTGGCACAACCAGTAGAACACTTTCCTTATGCAACAACACTCATAACTATACGTCAAATTGAGATGCACAGGCAAAATTAGTGGGGTGTGAATAGGTGGAAAATTTGGTCTCTAAATTGACTACAAATTGTAATGAAAATGATCTTCTTGAAGTCAGATCTCAAAATAGAGAACCTAAATATATTGAATATGACAAATTTCATATCAGTCATAGAAAATGGTCTATATTGTGCATCGTCGTTTGACGTAGACGGTCTTAATGTGATATGAATACGGTGTTCAGTCTGACATCTCAAAAATCATATGGATTCCAATCTGGTTGGGTGGATCGATAAGTGTAAACCCAGCCCAAGACAATATCTGAGAATTCCGAAGGTGCCCCCAAAGATACTGCCACTGTTACTGTACCCTGTGTTACCCTATATTAATGTTGGCTACCCTGAAGATACAGTAATATGCCAATAATCTCTACAAAGGGAGCAGATAGATCATAGACTAGTGGCTTTGGGCATACATGACTGGCAAAATATGCTCTTTGCCCGGACTTGCTTTTGATCTGAAAGCAATATGCCCACATGACTATTTTTACACTGGGAAAATAAACCGCCCACTTCTTCCTTTCTCTGTTGAAACCTTTGTACATCACCTAGCACATCTGATTACATGCATAAAAAGTAGTCGGAAGACATAAGGAAGAAAAGATAACAAATGAAGAGTCAATATAATTTATTATTCTGCAGCTAATTATGGTGAATGCACTTATTCACATCATTCTCTGCCTCAGCATGGAGCTCATAATCTCATTTTCGTATTTCAGATTATTCACGTAAGTGGAAAAGTTTATTAGAAGATAATAGCATATCGGTATGTTAGGAGGAACAGAACTTCAAGCTTCACATAGATTTTGCCCTCCTCAGGTTTGAATACCATGGCCATATTATTGTCCCCAGGGATTCTAGCCATGAATATGCTGTTTGTGGCAGGAACTAAGTTGGTTCCAGTCTGGTAGGGCTCACTCCACTATATTACTACCACGCCTATGTATCAAGGAAAAGAAAATCCGTATGTTCCTGCCCATACCGCAAGCTGGCACCCCTATCTTTTTCCTAAAGAGCTTGAGACCTTTTAGGTGCTTACACTTCCCATGGGGAGAAATGCCAACCACAGAGATGTATGCAGCTAGGTGACTGGTATAGTCATTGGACATAAGGCTAGAGAGAGCTTCTTTGTACAGTTAAGGACCACCAAAATAGACATCAGTTTCAAAGAGATCCTTTTAAATTGTAGTTCTAATGTCTTGGGGTACGGAGTCCTAATAATGGGACCACTAATAGTTACATAGTACAGTTGAAATAAAGACATGTTCATCACGTTCAACTGAAGGATGAGGAAAGATAAAGGGAAGTCAGGCACAGGTACATCCATAATGCATGCCCCAGTCTGCCCTAATGAGCAAGTGTTTCCCTTTGGAAATCCCAAGTGTTGATGGACTGGATCACCATTCAGAACAATACATCATTACTATTTTAGAGGACCCACAATCTAAAAAAGAAGTTACAAACTTTGTAACTCCGATATTAAAATTGTTGTCCTGCCATTTGTTTAGTCTTCAGGGCTTGCAGAAGATGTCTCTAATTGGCAACCTTTCGATTAGGAAAAATTATTTTTTTGCAGATATTCTCAAACTGGTTGGCAACTTATAAAAAATAAAGATTACTATACTTAGAAACACAGCTAGTTATATAGAGGGAGGATGCTCTTACAAAACTAGAGGTTGGGACAAACATGCACAGGCAGCTGGAAGGTAAGTTATTTTGATAACGAAGGCATAGATAGGTGTGGTGCCTTGTGCCCCCTCTGTACTGCTTTTTCAATGCAAATCTGGAGTCCCAAGTGCACTTCCTCTAGTTTTTGTGTACAGTCTGTAGAGGAGAGAAGCAGTTGTTTTGTTTGCTACATATGGTCTCTGTACTGCAAGGTTGGGCAGGGTTGTTGAAGATACTGTCCTTTGCTGGAAACACCCTCCTGTTGATTCCTGTTGCCCCAGCTTCGATATAACAAACAGGATCCAACTGTGGAGCTCAGTTCAAATGAATTGGAAATTGATGACCAAACCCACTTAGGTAATATAACTGGCGACCCTCACTTAAGATCTTCCAAGTGCCACCTCAATCACCATAACATCTTGATATTGGAAAGCTCTATGTAAGGAAGACCATGAGCCACCATCAGCACTGTAATGGTTGGCATGGAAGTGTAATTAATACATGGGGAACACAAGCATAACCAATACTGTACCCCAATGAGTAGGGCTCTTAACAGAAAGAAGTTCCCAAGCATCATCTTAGAGAAAATCAACAGTTGTACAAAATGGCTAACCCCTTGCAATATTTTACTCCACTTTTACAATAAGGGCACGCTAGAGGCAGTTTCTGTAGCAAATTCATGATGGCACAGACACTTTGTAGAAACTAATCAAAATGCACAGATTGAGCCAGGCCTACGCCCTGACTGGCACTTAGACAAATCTGGTTTCACGTCAGCATTATCAGTCTGAGGCCCATTTTTCCTGAGATTATTGAGCTGCACCTTGCACTGATTCCACCCACAAGTTTGTACAGTAGTGAGCAGACAGTGTGCCCACAATACCCTTTTTTTCTGGGATGGCACAATGATTGCATCAATGCACCTTCCTGTCAGAGACACGGCTAGAGATGACATTCAGCTATTGGGGAGGAAAACAATGTTGCCCCACTGTCTGGTGGATTCTTGTTATGTAGTTCTTGCGTACAGATGTGAAGTCCAAAACTGAGGGATGACTTATGTATGTGTCAGGTCTAATACCTATCATGCAGCCAAGTATTTACATGTCATACCTGCACTGTCACCTTTGGTAGTAATCACACATAATGATGAAAGTCGATTTGTGACGCATTGAGCTAAATAAGGATGTCACACATGGTAATCACAACCAGCAGAATTTGAGTGGCCAAACATGTAGGCAGTATATTGTCGACATTATTAGGAACCTCCAAATTTTTAATACTAGAATCATCCTATGCTTTCTTAAATAGGAGCCTCTAAAGCTGGCCATAAGCATAAGATATCCTCAGCTGTTCCTCTTGGCCCTTTGTACACATGCACACTTTACTCAGCCAAGGTGGAAGCTTATCCCATGTCAAAAAAAAAAAAAAAAAGATAACGCATGTCGAAATTCAATTTGATGATCCAAAACAACTCTCGGTGAGACACCACCCGATACATTAGATGGTCCAATCGAACTCTGGTTTACTCAACAATAATAATTTACTGCGCACAACCAAGATAAGAACTGGCTAAAGCCAATGCTGGCCATCACTCTTGAGAGCTATAGTCCAGAGCCTTCCAGGAGTCAACATATATAGTAGCCTGCAAATATCTCTCGGGTCCTAAGCAGTTTCATAGTCTTCAATCATGGCTAAAAGTTTCAAAATTGACCCAAATTTTGGTTTTCACACAGTTTACTGCTTCAGTTTTTATAGTGGCAAGTTGATTAACTGTAGATTGTTGAGAAAAGCGATCAGATGAATTGCAGATGTAAATCAACCATTCATTGGATCATCAATAACTTCAAAGAAAAAGGTTCAATTGCTGTGAAGAAGGCATCAGGGTACCCAAGAAAGTCCACCAAGTGCCAGTAGAACATCTAAAGAGGATTCCGCTACAGGTATCAGTTTAAAATTTTTGGCCACGACTGTACACTGGCTGTATGTACAGTACAGTGTTCTCAAGGCTTGCCCCGTAGAGCTCTATAGATTGGCCAGTGCTTTGGCCATGTTACTCTTTTTTGGCTCCAGATGTTTATTTCAGTCATAGCTTTCTACGACTTTAGTCAGCAACAAAGGTAGAGTTTTCTGCATGAATGTGTAGCCTAGTGAATCTAATGCAGGAAATAATGTCCAGCAGGTAGATCATGTCATTGACCAGGAGATGATAAGCCTGCCCTGATGGTGGTGTGGCCAATCATTAGTTTCCATGACTCATAACAAGACATTGACCATCTAATTCTTCAAACCAATTAAGGTGTTATTTGCCTTAGGCTTCTTGCACACTTCCGTCGGTACGGGGCAGTCACAAAGCGTCGGCGCGACATACCGACAGACGTTGTGAAAATTCGGCACAACGTGGGCAGCGGATGCAGTTTTTCAACGCATCCGCTGCCCATTCTAAAGTTTCGGGGAGGAGTGGGCGGAGTTCCGGCCGCGCATGCGCGGTAGGAAATGCAGGACCCGACGTACGAAAAAACGTTCCCTTGAACGTTTTTTCGCTACAACGGTCCGCCAAAAACCGACGCATCCAGTGCGCGACGTATGGAACGTGTGTCCATACGTCGGGATGCGTCGGTAATGCAAGTCTATGTGCAAAAAACGCATCCTGCGGGCAACTTTACAGGATGCGTTTTTTGCACAGAACGACACATTGCAACAGATAGCAAAAGGCAAAAATGTGAAAGAAGCCTTAAATGACATATCTTCATGAACCCCTTTGCCCAATAGTTACATTAATCCTAAAGTAATCTGCTCAGTTGATCGGTTTAGACAGTGATTCAGCACTAGGCCCTCAGGCAGTGCTTGGGTGCTGGGAGCTTTGTCCACCCTAGCTTGCCGAGCAGGTAATATGGCATGAATAGATCTTCAGTGTACACAGATATGAGCTGGAGAGGTATGTGCTGATTACCAGAAGTGCTTCCTGTGATTGTCAAAACCATTTCTGAATCTATATAGCAGATCCACGATGACAACTACCTCCCATGTTTATGAGATTGGTTTTTGTTGTAATTGCCTTATGTGATATACCTGTTGCATGGCAGTACCAGGAGAACCAGCCCCGTGAGAAAAGTGTGACTATGAGTCACCTGGTCAACACCTGCTTTCCTCCATTATTAAATATGGCATGTGAGTTCAGGGCGAATTTACTTTCTTCTCCCTTTATACATGTGAAGTAGAGTCGGACTCAGAAGTTTGCATTGGTCATTGCTACAACTGACGGGGCAAGGACACTTTCCAAGTTTTAGGCCCTACACCTTTAACAGTGCCAAAATCTATGCATCTGTGGTCTAAGCACCATAGGACGGTATTATGTGGGAACTGTGTAGAAGAAGTAAGCGCAGTATATAAATATGTGGCAGCTTTATGTTGGCACAGTAAGTAGTGTTATTTGGGTACTACATAGTGGTGTGTGTTCCTGTTAGATAAGTATTACAGTATATGGCAGTAGAGTTGGTCAAACTTATTTGCATTACCCTGGTCCAGCAGCCACGTCATCTACGAACCTCCTGTTACATCCCAGAGCATGTTCTGTTTAGTAGGCCAGGTGCATGACGCACAAATGATGTTGCACCAGGCCTGCTTATCAGGAGAAGCACTGGAGACGCCATGAGGGTGAAGGAGATTTGCAGGCTTCTGGTCCAGCAGCCACAGACTAGGGTCCTGCTAATCTCTATGACCAACTCTGTATGGCACTATTATGTAGGCACCATATAACAGTATTATAGCAGCATAATGTGGGCACTGTATGCTACTATTTTTAGCATTATGTTGGCACTGTATGGCATTATCACAGAACGGTATAGAAAATATGTATGGCACTGTTAGGCCCCTTTCACACATCAGTTTTTTGCTGTCAGTGACAATCCGTTGGATCGATGGATCCGTCGCAGATTGTGAAAAACTGATGCGACGGATCCGTGTTTTGGATGGATCCGACTAGCGGATGTGGCTAATTGAATCGGAGCATGCTCAGTTAAAAAAACAGAATCCGTCGCCGGATTCCATCATTTGGCTTCCATTCTAGGAAACGGCGGATGGTGACTGATCCATCGCTGTCCGTTTTTTTCGACATACACTAAAAACATTACTTTGTCCGTTGTCTCCGGCCGCCGGACAAACAATTTTTGACGGATCCGGCGAACAATGGATGAAACGTGAGGCCATCCATCGCAATCCGTTGCTAATACAAGTCTATGAGAAAAAAAAAGGATCCGGCGGCATCAGTCCCCGGATCCGTTTTTTTTTTCAAAAATTCGTGCTGTATGATAGTGTAAAGCAAAATAGGATACCACTGTTGATTAATATTATGTGAACACTATGACGTAATGATTCAGCACTATGTGGGGGTATATTATTGGACACTATTACATGGCTGAAGCATGGCAGAATCCGGGGCCGCATTATACTATACTTTGGCACCAGTAAGGCAGTATTGCAGTCTGTTCACCATCTTCCTTCCACTATGTAGGTGGAGGGATCAGCACACCCAAGTGCCTCCACATCTCTGGGCCCTGTCCTACCTATAAACAGTGACAGGAAACGTCTCCTCCCCTGTATTCACATCAACTAAAACTAGGCCAAGAGATTTGTGCACAGAAGGTAGGACAACATTGTGTGAGCAACCTAAACAAACAGTTGCTGCAGGCATTTGGCATTGTAGTCACCCGGGTGACACAGTCTAGAAAATGTAAAGGAAGTATCGGGATGTAATAGAAAGCACTTATAGTCACTCCGAAAGCACGGGACAAAATTGCAGCAAAAATGGAGCCAGCAAGCTCCACCCTGTGGGCGCCTATAGGAAAGCCGTATCTAGTGTCTTAAATATTGTTTTTGTTTTGGCCCACAAATGTGTTGTTCATCATCCTCCAGAGGTTTTACTCACCCCCGAGCTGTTGATCCCAGTGACGGGGGCACTAATAGCTGTCTGGGAGGCCATATAGAATATATTCCGCTGATTGGCTTTATGTCCCTGCACAGGACTCAGCTGCAGCCTAAAGGAGGCATATTGCACCATTTGTCAGCATTATGTAGGCACTGTATTGTATTATTTGGGTACTTTATACCATTGTATGTATATACCTACTATATGACAGTATTATGCAGCTAATGTATAAGCAGTATTATTTGGGAACTTTATACCACTGTATATAACCACTGTATGCCTGTATTATTTAGGCACTATATAGCAATATTATCAGGTATTTTGTACCACTGACTGAGCACTATATAAGGGTTTTATGTAGACACTTTATAGTACTATTATTTGGGTATCACCAGTGTATATGTAAGACATACACTCACCGGCCACTTTATTAGGTACACCATGCTAGTAACGGGTTGGACCCCTTTTGCCTTCAGAACTGCCTCAATTCTTCGTGGCATAGATTCAACAAGGTGCTGGAAGCATTCCTCAGAGATTTTGGTCCATATTGACATGATGGCATCACACAGTTGCCGCAGATTTGTCGGCTGCACATCCCAAAGATGCTCCATACAAGGCAGGATGGATCCATGCTTTCATGTTGTTTACGCCAAATTCTGACCCTACCATCCGAATGTCGCAGCAGAAATCGAGACTCATCAGACCAAGCAACGTTTTTCCAATCTTCTACTGTCCAATTTCGATGAGCTTGTACAAATTGTAGCCTCAGTTTCCTGTTCTTAGCTGAAAGGAGTGGTACCCGGTGTGGTCTTCTGCTGCTGTAGCCCATCTGCCTCAAAGTTCGACGCACTGTGCGTTCAGAGATGCTCTTAGGCCTACCTTGGTTGTAACGGGTGGCGATTTGAGTCACTGTTGCCTTTCTATCAGCTCGAACCAGTCTGCCCATTCTCCTCTGACCTCTGGCATCAACAAGGCATTTCCGCCCACAGAACTGCCGCTCACTGGATTTTTTTTCTTTTTCGGACCATTCTCTGTAAACCCTAGAGATGGTTGTGCGTGAAAATCCCAGTAGATCAGCAGTTTCTGAAATACTCAGACCAGCCCTTCTGGCACCAACAACCATGCCACGTTCAAAGGCACTCAAATCACCTTTCTTCCCCATACTGATGCTCGGTTTGAACTGCAGGAGATTGTCTTGACCATGTCTACATGCCTAAATGCACTGAGTTGCCGCCATGTGATTGGCTGATTAGAAATTAAGTGTTAACAAGAAGTTGGACAGGTGTACCTAATAAAGTGGCCAGTGAGTGTATATGGTGGTATTATATAGGAACTGTATAGTAGTATTATTTAGGTACTTCATAGCACAATATATAAGTACTATATGGCTGTATTATATAGGCACAGTATAGTAGTATTATTTAGGTACTTAGTTTATATCACAGTGTATAAGTACTATATGGACGTATTATGTAGGCACTGTAGACTAGCATTATTTAGATACTTTATAGCACACTATATACTAACTATATGACTATTATGTAGGCACTGTATAGTAGTATTATTTAAGAACTTTATAATACAGTATATAAAGTACTGTATGGCCATATTATGTAGGCACTGTATAGTACCATTATTTAGGTACTTTATAGCACAGTATATAAGTACGGTATGGCCGTATTTTGTAGGCACTGTATAGTACCATTAGTTACTTTATAGCAAAGTATATAAGTACTATATGGCTGTATTTTGCAGGCAGTGTATGGTAGTATCATGTGGGTTTCACCAGTCTATGTGTAAGAACTGTATGGCGGTATTATATAGGCACTGTATAGTAGCATTATTTAGGTACTTTATAGCACTGCTCGTATATAAGTACGGTATGGATGTATTTTGTAGGCACTGTCTAGTACCATTATTTAGATACCTTATAGCAAAGTATATCAGTATTTTATGGCTGTATTTTGCAGGCACTGTATAGTAGTATCATGTGGGTATCACCAGTCTATATGCAAGAACTGTATGGCGGTATTATGTAGGCACTGTATATTAGTATTATGTAGGTAATGTATACCACTATATTTAAGCACTATATAATGTTATGTAGGCACTATATAGTAGTATTACCTAGGTACTTTATACTACTGGTTATAAACACTATATGGCAGTAATATGTGGTCACTAAGGCTATGTGCACACGTTCCGGAAAGTGTGCAGAATTTTCCTGAGAAAATTCTGACTACTTTCGCAGGAAATCCGCATGCGTTTTTTTCTCGTTTTTTTGTGCATTTTTTGCGCTGTTTTTTCGCGTTTTTTCCTGGAGCTTCCCAATGCAATAAATAGCGGGAAATCCGCAAAATTAATGAACATGTTGCATTTTTTTCTGCGATGCGTTTTTATCGCAGAAAAAAAACGCAACATGTGCACAAAAATTGCGAAATGCATTAAAAATGATGGGATGCTTAATGTATGCGTTTTTAAGCGTTTTTGCGGTGGAAAACCGCCGAAAAAACGTGCAAAAAACGCAAAAAATCCGGAACGTGTGCACATAGCCTAAACGGTATAGTTATTTAGGTACATAATACCGCTTTATATACAGTAAGTACTTTATGACAGTATTATATTAAAATTGTAAGTTATGTTTTCTGTCACAATACAGAACCGTTCTTTTGGTACCTTGAAACGGTATTGTGGAAGCACTGTACGGAAATATTATTTTGGCACAGAAAGTTATTATTATAGGGCAGCATCATGTCACACTCGTGTTTGTGAATATTCACTGTCAACCAGCCGAAATCTTGAAAAGGATCAGAAATTGACTTACAAAGAATACTAGAAAGTTTCAGAGCTTTTCGTTATACAGTGATTAAGCTTTACTAACATAAGTCTGGAAGGGACTGTCCAGTTTGAAAAATGTCTTTTTGTTATAGCCTAGTAAGATGATAACAGAGTGTCATACTGTTCAGATTCCCAGCAGTGGTCTGTAGTTTGTGGGTGAAAACCTATTCACAAGTGTCACAGCAGGGGAAATTAAAGGGGCTTTCTGGGATTTTAATATTGATGACCTATCAGCTGATTATGGAGGTGTAAAACTTTACTTGTTGAGTGTTGGACCTTTGGACAAATCACCAATATCTGATATAGGTAGAGGTCCAACTTTTAACATCTCCATAATCATCCTATTGAAGGAGCCACGGGCATAATTCCATATATTCTGTAGTGGCCATTAAAGGGAGCCTGTCACCCCCCTCCCCAGTCGTTTCAAACTAAAAGAGCCACCTTGTGCAGCAGTAATGCTGCATTCTGACAAGGTGGCTGCGCCTGCGCGGCCGCCCTGCTTGTGAATCCCAGCCCCGCAGTGACTTATGATTTATTCACATTGCGGGGCTGGGATTCACAGGCAGGGCGGCCACGCAGGCGCAGTCAGCTGGGCTGCATATGAGGAAAGACGGGCAGCGCTCACTGCGCCTGCACCAGGCAGGGGAAAAGAGCGCAGGCGCCAGCTATTTTGAAAACAGCGGCGAGGAGGAGGCGGCGCCCGGCGCCAAGAAGATGTGAGCGACAGCTGTGTGCTGTCTGAAGCAGGGGGAAAACGCCGGCCTACTTGACTGAAGACCAGGTATTTCAGACAAATTATAAAACTGATTATTTCTCCAGTTACAGCACCCAGAACTAAAAGAGCCACCTTGTCAGAATACAGCATTACTGCTGCACAAGGTGGCTCTTTTAGTTTGAAACGACTGGGGGGGGGGGGTGACAGGTTCCCTTTAAGGTTACTGCAGCTTATTCCTATTAAACAACCCCTTGCAAAAATTATGGAATCACCGGCCTTGGAGGATGTTCATTCAGTTGCTTAATGTTGTTGAAAAAAGCAGATCACAGACATGGTGCAAAACTAAAGTCATTTCAAATGGCAACTTTTCTGGCTTTAAGAAACACTAAGAAATCAAGAACAAAACATGTGGTAGTCAGTAATGGTTACTTTTCTAACCAAGCATAGGGGAAAAATTGTGGAGTCACTCAATTCTGAGGAAAGAATTATGGAATCACCCTGTGTCTTTGCCTGATGAAGAGACCTTAGTAGTCTCGAAAGCTTGCAATTTGTTACCATCTTTTCAGTTAGCCATTAAAAGGTATCAACCACTGAGGACTCTCAATTTTAAATATTTTTCTATCTACTGGCTAACACGGTACCAAGATATATTTCTTTCCTGTATCGGAATCACCCTGTAAATTTTCATTCCCAAATCTAACACCTGCATCAAATTAGATCTGCTCGTTAATCTGCATCTAAAAAGGAGTGATCACACCTTGGAGATCAAGTGGACTGACATGAATCATGGCTCCAACACGAGAGATGTCAATTGAAGCAAAGGAGAGGATTATCAAACTCCTAAGAGGGTAAATCATCACCCAATGTTGCAAAAAATGTTGGTTGTTCACAGTCAACTGTGTCTAAAATCTGGACCAAATACAAACAACATGGTAGGGTTGTTAAAGGCAAACATACTGGTAGACCAAGGAAGACATCAAAGCGGAAACTTAAAGCAATATGTCTCCAAGAAAGGAAATGCGCAACAAAACAAATGAACGAATGGGTGGAAACTGGAGTCAACGTCTGTGACCAAACTGTAAGAAACCGCCTAAAGGAAATGGGATTTACATACAGAAAAGCTAAACAGAAGCCATCATTAACACCTAAACAGAAAAAAGCAAGGTTACAATGGGCTAAGGAAAAGCAATCGTGGACTGTGGATGACTGGATGAAAGTCATATTCAGTGATGAATCGCGAATCTGCATTGGGCAAGGTGATGATGCTGGAACTTTTGTTTGGTGCCGTTTCAATGAGATTTATAAAGATGACTGCCTGAAGAGAACATGCAAATTTCCACAGTCATTGATGATATGGGGCTGCATGTCAGGTAAAGGCACTGGGGAGATGGCTGTCATTACATCTTCAATAAATGCACAAGCTTATGTTGATATTTTGGACACTTTTCTTATCCCATCAATTGAAAGGATGTTTGGGGATGATGAAATCATTTTTCAAGATGATAATGCATCCTGCCATCGAGCAAAAACTGTGAAAATATTCCTTGAAAAAAGACACATAAGGTCAATGTCATGGCCGGCAAATAGTCCGGATCTCAATCCAATTGAAAATCTTTCGTGGAAGTTGAAGAAAATGGTCCATGACAAGGCTCCAACCTGCAAAGCTGATCAGGCAACAGTAATCAGAGAAAGTTGGAGCCACATTGATGATGAGTACTGTTTGACACTCATTAAGTCCATGCCTCAGAGACTGCAAGCTGTTATAAAAGCCAGAGGTGGTGCAACAAAATACTAGTGATGTGTTGGAGTGTTTCTTTGTTTGTTTGTTTTTCATGATTCCATAATTTTTTTCTATGCTTGGTTAAAAAAAGTAACCATTACTGACTAACACATTTTTTGTTTTTGATTTCTTTTAGTGTTTCTTAAAGACAGAAAGTTGCCATTTGAAATGGCTTTAGTTTTGTGCCATGTCTGTGATCTGCTTTTTTTCTACAAAATTAAACAACTGAATGAACATCCTCCAAGGCCAGTGATTCCATAATTTTTGCCAGGAGTTGTATGATGAGTAGTGTTGAGCGATACCGTCCGATACTTGAAAGTATCGGTATCGGAAAGTATCGGCCGATACCGGCAAAGTATCGGATCTAATCCGATACCGATACCCGATACCAATACAAGTCAATGGGACTCATGTATCGGACGGTATTCCTGATGGTTCCCAGGGTCTGAAGGAGAGGAAACTCTCCTTCAGGCCCTGGGAACCATATTAATGTGTAAAAGAAAGAATTAAAATAAAAAATATTGCTATACTCACATCTCCGACGCAGCCTGGACTTCAGCGAGGGAACCGGCAGCGTTGTTTGCTTAAAATTCGCGCTTTAACTTCCTTACTTGAAGTCCCGGCTTGTGATTGGTCGCGCGCCGCCCATGTGACCGCGACGCGACCAATCACAGCAAGCCGTGACGTAATTTTAGGTCCTTCAGGATTTTAAAATTACGTTCCGGCGTTGTGATTGGTCGCGTCGCGGTCACATGGGCGACGCGACCAATCACAAGCCGTGACGTCACGGGAGGCAGGAGACGCGCGCATTTTAAAATGTGCGCGTGTCCAGCCTCCCGTGACGTCACGGCTTGTGATTGGTCGCGTCGCCCATGTGACCGCGACGCGACCAATCACAATGCCGGAACGTAATTTTAAAATCCTGAAGGACCTAAAATTACGTCACGGCTTGCTGTGATTGGTCGCGTCGCGGTCACATGGGCGGCGCGCGACCAATCACAAGCCGGGACTTCAAGTAAGGAAGTTAAAGCGCGAATTTTAAGCAAACAACGCTGCCGGTTCCCTCGCTGAAGTCCAGGCTGCGTCGGAGAGGTGAGTATAGCAATATTTTTTATTTTAATTCTTTATTTTACACATTAATGTTGTTTCGATACCGATACCCGATACCACAAAAGTATCAGATCTCGGTATCGGAATTCCGATACAGCAAATATCGGCCGATACCCGATACTTGCGGTATCGGAATGCTCAACACTAATGATGAGTCCTCCAGACCAAAGCACTGTCTTTGCCAAGAGAGTGACCCTTCAGTTGGTAATATTAAAGTTGGGGTCCTATTTACGATGGATTCAAAATCCAACACCACTTATACTCTGGCCTTAAAATGGAAGATATTCTCGTTGACCGTCCCAAAGATTTATGATCGCATGATTGCAGATCTCCCCCAAAATGCTTCCTATTCACCGAATTCCTTGCCCTATATCATCACACAATGTGAGGCCTGCCTACCTAATGATACGAGATGGCGGATGAGAAATACCATCTGTTACAAGACTCCATCTCCAAGGTTCTGCAAGTCCGGACGGTTATAATGTGTTTACCCTGCAGTGAAATGTGCATTCTTAAGAGGCTGATAATGAATGTGGGGCAAAAGCCGGGTATTCCTACAACATCCATAGAAGCTATCACGATACAAGTGCTCGGATCACCAAGAAACCGGGACAACAGACGACACCCTCCTTTACTGCACTCCAGAGAGGCGATTTTTTTTCCGCATTGGCCCATTGGTTTATTACACACGTCATCCATTATATAAACTGTGGACCTCTTTATTTAAAGGGATTCTCCAGTTTTATGTAAGTAAAGCTGCAGCACGGTATAGTGAATAGTTTTGCAACTTTCTGCAATCTCTCCTGCTTGCTGCCAGGGAATAGCAACATTCCTAGTTACATCCAATCCATACAGACGTAGATCTTGTAAAGGTGCCTCTTACACCTATCGCTCCAGACCTACCCATATGCTCGCTTTGGTCCAGCATACATGAGTTTCCAGTGGGGAGGAAGGAGTAAGCTGCTGCCACACACTTCTGACATCGTGCTATCTCCAGCAGAAATAGTCATAATCGGCTATTGAAATTCAGCATACCAATCAATCACTCCCTGTGGGAGCCCCCATGCTCTTTAGTGGGTTAGATGATTGCACCAAAATCTGCGGATTCCACCAACATTAATGTAACTGGGGGCCTTTAGGGTGAAATCAGAGGTGTGGCTCAACGTACGTTGGCAGCAAATTTGTCCTATTACTAACCACTGAAAGTGGCCCCAACTTCTGATTTAAAGGGGCTGTCCCCTTTTAACAAACTCCTGTCTATAGGCTCAGGTGTAAAAAAACCAAACAGCTTCGCTTACCCTCCCAGGGTTCAGCACTGTGTATCCACCATGGCCCTGGTCTCTGTTTTTGGCTGTAGTACTCTTGATGTGACATGAGTACTGCAGCAAAATAGCCTCCAAGGCGATAGGTGAGACACAGCATTGGACCTGGGGAGGGAAAGTAAAGCTCAGATTGTTTTTTTTTATACCTATCACCCACCCCACCTTTACTATAACTGCATCCAATCTAGGCAATTCCTAAGCAAATGCAGCTGTGAGAATTTGAAGGTCTGTATTATTGAAGGGTGGAGGCATTTAATCCATTCATAAAAATGGTAAGATGTTGAAATATAATGCATGTTCAAAAGCTGCAAACTTATACAGTGATTAATCATTTTCCACATAAATTTAGGAGCCTCCTTTGTAAACACATCAAAGGCCGAATGTATGGGGTCTTTTGCTGCTTTTCGTTGGCATGCTGACCTGTATCAATGCTCAACAAATTTAGTAGTGCCGGGGTACATAGGCCGAGGGGACCCCATGTTGATTACTTTTCTCACTTTTTCGTACTCTCAGTCTTTAGACCCTCTAGAACAATCCCCTTTGTCCCTTCATAGAAAGTTGCTTGCACCAGTTCCTAGAAGATTTGCATTTATTTCATGTGTAACTGATATAACATTGTATAAAGACTCCGCCGCAGAGGTGAGAAGGGTCCAGCGTTAATAAGGGGTCTACATTGGAATCCAGTAAGCACTGGTCAATGCTGGGCAGGTAGTGACAAGGGACTGCTTGCCTGTAGGGTTAATTCTGGGCTGCTGTCAGCTCTGATGCATGTGCCTGGGGATGAGCACAGGGAGTGGAGGTGAGGTGTGGTCACCTGGGCCACGAGCTGCGTTTATGGCCATGTATGGTGCTGAGTGCAGACATACACCATTTGACTGCCGCATCCTCCCCTCGCAAGCACACACCTTGCTCCCACAATCCTCTGCCCGAGAAAGCAAACAAATATGTGTCACAGCGGCTGTGGGCGTGTTGTCATGAGGATCATGTATTCACAGAATCTAGGCCGAGATCATCACAGCTTCATTACATTGGGTTTTCTACAACACTTCTGTGGCACCTAGGAATTCACATGCCATGGGGCAATTAGCTGGATGCTAGCTGTGCCCAAATTCAACGGTTCTCGGATACCCCTTGCTTTTTAATATTGTGATCACGGTCTTGGGTGTGGAGGGTTTTTGTTCAGAAGAAGGTCACATGGGACAGGGTATAGTGTCATGCTGATAAGAAGTCCTATGGCATGGCACGGACATCTATTCTTCTGGCTTTCCCCCATGCACATGTACACTCAGTTTGGCTGAGCATGTATGTGTTTACAGTAGGAAGAGGGAAGCGAGCCCTGTTCAGACAACTCTAAGATGGTCTATCTCCGTTAACAAAGGAGATGTTGAAACTCAAGACGCCAGAACTTTCTTTCTTCTGATGTTTGCCGCCATTGGAAAGTCATGATACCCCTATACACTTTAGATGGTCGTCCGATCCTGCCAAAATAATTATTGCAATTGGGCTGTGTATGAGTTGCAGGGTATGGCCTTTTGTCCTAAGCTATAAAAGGCTAGCCTTGAGAACAAAGGATCGGTCTTGCTGAAATCCAACATACCCAATCCTTGCTTTGGTAAAATCTGGTGACCCGTATGTACATTAGATGGTTGGCCATTTTGACTGAAATTACGTTTTTTTACAATTTTAGTCTAAATTTTAGTTTAATGTCTATGGGTACCTTTAGTTAATATGCGATTGATTTGTTTGATTTGGACAAGCGGTTTTTGGGATTATTCTGATTATTGGAAAACACTTTCATTATAAAAGGTGCTCAATCAAATATAGAAAGTCCAGTCCTAGCCAACAAATCGAACTGATATAGTTATACTCAGTGCCAGGCAGATGCCTATAGCTTTATAATTAAAGTGGCTGCTTGCCGAGGGGAGACTTTTATTATAGTATTCTCCCCCAGAAGAACAAATTGTGTAAAAACAAACAAACAAGGAACCGCTCTAGCAATTCAATTGTTAAAACACAGAAATAGCGCTGGGGCACTGCTACCATATTACATGTGCATCTATGGCTCTATTGATCTGCTTTCTTTGGCATTACAGCTGGTAAGTCTCGTCATCTAGGTAAGAAATAGGTCTCATGTGTAACCTCACAAGATGAAGCAAACCCTGGCTCTGAGGGCATCTGTAGGCCGAGTGATGCAACGCGTGGCAGCCATGCAACATGGAAATTGCTGGATTCACAAGAAAAGACAATTATGCCCTACCGAGGGCAAGCAGTGATATACAGTATATACATACTGCCAGTGTCACCCATCATTACTGTCAGCGCAACATCTTAATTTGTGGTTTGGGGCTTGATAATTACGGAGCTTCGTGTTCTTCATCGCATGGTGAAGTGTAAGGGAAAAATAAATGATAAACTGCGGTACGGTAACAAAGCCTCTACCCATACTGTACTATATCCACTCGTATGAATCTCTATTCACTGACTCCAGCCAAAACTATGCCCTTGGTTTACATGTGATGCCCATGCAGTGCCCCAGAGTCCTGGTCGTTGCAGTACTGTGGCTCCGCCACTATGGGGAGCTATGGTACGTCTGATGGCACTGAAAGAGTTCATCTGATCAGGTATCACAGACACCAATACATTTCACAGCCGGGCCTCCGGGGGGAGCTAAGGGTTCTATTCACTAGGCCACTCCCCACCATAGTGGGTAAACTGGGGGTCAGGCAGGAAGTTAATCAGAAGCTGACTAGGTTGGAACCAGGCAACACCTTGTGGCAGAGGGTGTTGTGGGGGAAGATACAGTAGGGTCTCTGTCAGGGGTGGGATCCTGACAGAGGCTTGGCAACTTGAACGAACGTAACGGGACCGTGCCTGCTCAGGATAGCGGCGGTGCCCAAGGAAGGATCAGAAGCGAGATAGATTGTGCTGAGTGAGAAACGAGATCAAAGCACTAGGAGAAATACCAGTAGGAGTCGTGCTGTAAGACCGAGGCAACATCCTACTGAGGCGCACAACCGGTGGCCGGAACGCCGAGAGAGTATCATAATATCCAGCTTCAAGCAATACTCTAAACAGCGGCAGGACAGTCAGTCTAAGGCGGGCTGTCTAACTTAAATCACCTATGCAGTCTTGGGGGGCAACTTGTGGAGAGGGGCGACTCTAGGGTCCCGGAAGAGCTCCGAGCCTACCCGTCAAACGGGTGCCGTCCCAACCAGAACATCAGGGAGGGACGGAGGATTAGCAGAACATCATCTAATCGAGTTGTGAGGGAACTTAAGAAACAGACACAACAGTTGTGGGGACTTTCTGTAAGCACAGCAGGGAAGGACCACAACACATAGCGCAAGCAGGAAGGCACAGATTTCCACCTGTGAAGAGAACTCTGGAAGTGCCATTGGACCGGCCGGACTTGCGCAGCCTGGTGAACCGTATTCCGGACTGAGGACCCAGAGATCTTCAGTAAAGAGGTAAAGAGACTGCAACCTGGTGTCCTCGTTATTTACCGCGACCTGCACCCCACAACTGCACCGCTACACCACCACTTATTGCACCGGACGTCCCCCACTGACAGACAGGGCCACGGACCGGGTCTAGCCACCGTGACAACCCCAGGACTGAGACCCAGAGGCCCGGCTCCGGGTACCCCTCAGCCCTGCGGCGGTGTGGGGGCGCTCCACCCACATGACAGATGATGTGTGATGAGCTTACTCGCTTTAAAGAGAACCAATCATTAGGAGAGCTTTCCATTAGATAAGGACATCTGTGCAATGCTATATAAAAGGGTGAATTAGTGGCCATGGTTGCCAGGGGCTGCATTAAAGTATGAGGAGGTTCCTGGAAAAAGCATTGTGTGGGTCCTCCCTTTTTTGAATGAAGAGAAATTCAGAATGGCTCAGAAGTATAAGGCTAATTCTATCTCCATTCAGCTCCTAAATAATACAGTCATACAGTGCCGAAATAACAGTTATACAGTGACCACATAGTAAAGTCATACAGTGCCCTGACTATGTCCAAACAATACTGCCATACAGTGCCCAAATAGTCATACAATACCCAAATTGTACAGTCATACAGTGCACAAATAATAATACTGTGCCCCAAAAATACAGTCATACTGTGCCCAAATAGTCATACAGTGCCCACATAGTATAGTCATACAGTGCTCAAATATTACAGTTATGCAGTGCCCAAATAATAGTCATAGAGTCCAAATAGTATAGTCATACAATTCAAAATAGTACAGTCATACAGCGCCCAAATAATAGTTATACGGTGCAAAAATATTATTACTGTAAAAATGTAAATAGTAAAACACCATATTCCTCACCTGTCTAACTACAATTCATTTGTCCCTCGAAGAACTCCAGCTCTGCTACATCTGGATTACATGGCTGAGCAGTGGCATGAGGCGACTGATCAACCATGAATCCAGGACACACTGAGCAGAGCTCAGGATGCAGCCTCAGTGACTAGCAGGCAATAACATAATAGAGGTTACCGCCGTTCACTGACAACTGTTCTCAGAAATTTCTCACGGTACTAGCGGTGACATCATGAAGATTACAGCAGTTTGTCATCTGGCTCACACTGAACTGAGCATGGGAACAGCTGGCAGTGACCGGCGGTAACCTCTATGAAGTTACCGCTTGTCACTGAAGCTGCATCTTTAGTTCAGCCTGGTCACGCTGATCTCAGGGAGACCAAGCGACAATGCTCCGAGCTGCCTTCAGCACCTGGTGCCTGGGAACAGCGACAACTGTATCACTTTTTCCCAGGCAACGTGTAATTGTCACACAGATGAAATGCGTGTCATCAGTGTGCATGTGTTCGGGACGTTTGGCAGCCTGTTGTGCTGGTAAAAAATTGACATGTCCGTGTCCAGTGTGTTTTCACGGTCCGTGGAAACACACTGACGTGTGGCACACAGATCCATTCTAGGTGTGTAAGTGTCTCCGGTACATGTGAAAACTGTTACCACATGTACGGAGACACTGATGTGTGAAGGAGGCCTTAGAGAGGGCAAAGCAGTACTATTCTATGTATACCTTATTGCAGTGTCGATCAGGAAAGCTCGTTTTTTCGTTTTTTCCTTGGATTAGTAGTAGGGATTTTCTGATGTGCAATTTAACTAGTAAAATCTAGAATACAATAGAGCTTCGGGGCTATGTATCGTCATCTATTTCCTCATTGCTCAGGTCTATGAAGAAGCGAACATCACACAGAAGTATTGAGATAGAAAGCGGGGCATTTGGATATTTTAGTGGCTGTGTGCCGAAATAATCTGCAGTATCTCACTCTTATTAGCACATTTGATAAAGGTGGGACGGGATCTGTAGTGTATGCAAAAAGTGAAGGTAACTACTAGTCTCCTACTTCACAATGTTCCTCTTTCGAAATTTCATCTTTTTGAACAAAATCCCTCTGCCATCATTTTTCTCCCTTATGTTTTTGTATTCATTGATTTATTATCACCTTGATAATAAAGCTAAACATAAAGCTCCTGGGACATCTGCAGAAGAGCATTTGGACCCTCTAATGTGCAACTGCTACCTTAGTGCCTCTCCTCTATTGGCACCAACTTTCCTGAGCACAGAAGTCCACTTGCTGGAGATGTTTCATAGGTCCTAGCCTCACGTTCCTCAATAATGCCAACTTTAGATGTCCAAATGGTATTTGATTTAGATGCTCTCTTAGTACCTGCCTCTGATTCCCAGTTAGTGCCTGCCTCTTGTTCCTAGTAAGTGCCTGCTACAAGTTCTTGGTTATTGCACACCTCTTATTCCACAATAATGCCAGCCTTATATTCCTTTATAGTGCTAGCCTCTGATTCCCAGATAGGACCTGCCTCTGGATCCTAGATAGTGCCTGCCACTGATTCCCAGTCAATACTCGCCTCTGGTTCCTAGTTAGTGCTTGACTCTGGTTCCCAGTTAGACCCTGCCTCTGGTTCCTAATTAGTGCTTTACTTTGGTTCCCAGTTAGTGCATGCCTCTGGTTCCAGTTAGTGCCTGCCTCTGGTTCCCAGTTAGTGCTTGACTCCGGTTCCCAGTTAGAGCTTGACTCCGGTTTCCAGTTAAGGCCTGCCTCTGGTTCCTAGTTAGGGCCTGCCTCTGGTTCCTAGTTAGTGCCTGTCTCTGATTGCTAGTCAGCACTTGCCTCTGGTTCCCAGCTAGTGCTTGCCTCTCGTTCTCAGTTAAAGCCTGCCCATGATTACCAGTTAGAGCCTGCATCTAGTTCTGAATTAGTGCTTGACTCTGATTCCCAGTTAGAGCCTGCCTCCAATTCCCTGTTAGTGCCTGCTTTACATGCTCTTATAATACCTGCCTCAGTTTCCAAGTTAGTGCCTGCCACTGGTTCCCAGTTAGTGCCTGCCTCTGGTTTCCAGTTAGTTCTTGATTTTGGTGCACAGTTAGAGCCTGCCTGTGGTTCCCAGTTAGTGCTTGACTTTGGTTCCCAGTTAGTCTGCCTCTGGTTTTCAGTTAGTACCTACTTTAGATGTCCTTATTACTGTATACCTGTCTCTGATTTTCAGTTAGTGCCTGCCTCTGGTTGCCAGTAAGAGCCTGCTACTGGTTCCCGGTTACTAGCCACCTTTTATTCCCCAATAATCCCAGCCTTAGATGCTCAAAGAGTACAAGCCTCTCTTTCTCAGTTGGTACCTGTCTCTGATTTCCCCTTGTGCTTGACTAGATGTCCCCATTGTGCCAGGCTCTGATCCCAGTTATTGCCTGCCTAATGACCACCATACGCATTAGATTAACGTCAGCCGAACTCACTTATTATCAGTGGGATAGGTCACAGCCTAATATGTACGGGTGTTTCTTGACTGTCCCCCAACAGAGAAGTATCCGGCGTGTTGGTTTTTCAGCAGCTGATTCTTTTAGCCACCTTGGAAGTAAAACGCTGTCAGGGGAGTCTGGAGCACCCAGCCGATACGAGCATGCTTGTGTATAGGGGAGTCGGGAAAGATAGCTGTCAACCAAATGTTCATTTGGTGAACAGTTATCTATTTTGTATGAGGGCTTTAGATGCCCTTCTACCGCCTGCCTCTGGTCCATGTGACAGATCCTCCCATTTTGCTTGCCTTAGATGTCGCCATAGTTCCCGAATCAGATGCTCCCATAATGCCTACTACAGATTCTCACGCTTATCTTTTCCCCTCGATTACAATGTATGTGATAAGGAGCGGACCAATATGCTGATATGTCATCGCTCCTTTTTGTGTTTCCTTCAACTTGGCCAACTAATTGGAGTCACACTCTCGGAATAGTACAAGGATTTTTCCAAGTGGAGACAAAAGATATTTACTACACGTGACATATATCCTTTATCTTTTATACACTATGTTCTGTAAATTTGTGAAGCATTCACAGTTGAGATGTACAGGAAATCAGAGAGTGAAGGGAAGCAGCCTGCACAGAGGGCACAGCCGCTGTAAGCTGCCATAAAGCAGGAAGTGACAGCTAAAATGCGGAAGAGAAAAATAAAATGAGGAAATTTGAGAAAAGCAACAGCTTACACAACAGGAGAAGTATACCAGCCTCATCTACCGAACCTCTCCAAGAAAAGGGAGAAAAGTTTCTGCAAAATTCACCATCAACAGTAAAACATTGTGAAATGCAGCTTCACATAGATCAGCCCACTACAGCGATTTAAAGGGAAACGCCAACTAAAGAGTCATTTTAGCAATTGCTCCTTGTAAGTATGGAAGAGGCCCACTTTTTCCTATCACTTGTAAGTGACGTGATTGCTGTAATATCTTGGGCAATTTTATTTTTCCAGTTGGCTCTGGTAATGGGATAAGAAAAAATCAAAAGCTCATCTTCTGGACCTCCTTCTCGATAGGCCACATGATATCTGTAGGGAATTATGTAGTGTCTCAGTTTGATCAAGTCCAACCAGAAATGCAAATCTGAATCTAAACCATTTTGGACCACTGAGAATAGCGACTCCTAACTCCCAGAAGATTGTTGTCAAGAACAAGAGGAAAGAATCTCTCAAAAGACCCGAGAGTTATCACAAAAAATATACACTGCTCAAAAAATGAAGGGAACACTAAAATCCCACATCCTAGATATAACTGAATGAAATATTCCAGTTGTAAATCTTTATTCATTACATAGTGAAATGTGTTGAGAACAATATAACCTAAAAATTATCAACATAAATCACAACTAATATCCCACGGAGGTCTGGAGTTGGAATGATGCTCAAAATCAATGTGGAAAATGAAGTTAAAGGCTGATCCAACTTCAGTGGAAATGCCTCCAGACAAGGAAATGATGCTCAGTAGTGTGTGTGGCCTCCACGTGCCTGTATGATCTCCCTACAATGCCTGGGCATGCTCCTGATGAGGCGGCGGATGGTCTCCTGAGGGATCTCCTCCCAGACCTTGACTAAAGCATCCACCAACTCCTGGACAGTCTATGGTACAACGTGACGTTGGTGGATGGTGCGAGACATGATGTCCCAGATGTGTTCAATCGGATTCAGGTCTGGGGAATGGGCGGACCAGTCCATAGCTTCAATGCCTTCATCTTGCAGGAACTGCTGACACGCTCCAGCCACATGAGGTCTGGCATTGTCCTGCATTAGGAGGAACCCAGGGCCAACCGCACCAGCATATGGTCTCACAAGGGGTCTGAGGATCTCATCTCGGTACCTAATGGCAGTCAGGCTACCTCTGGCAAGCACATAGAGGGCTGTGCAGCCCTCCAAAGAAATGCCACCCAACACCATTACTGACCCACTGCCAAACCGGTCATGCTGAAGGATGTTGCAGGCAGTAGATCACTCTCCTCGGCATCTCCAGACTCTGTCACATCTGTCACATGTGCTCAGTGTGAACCTGCTGTCATCTGTGAAGAGCACAGGGTGCCAGTGGCGAATTTGCCAATCCTGGTGTTCTGATGCAAATGCCAAGCGTCCTGCACAGTGTTGGGCTGTGAGCACAACCCCCATCTGTGGATGTCGGGCACTCAGGCCATCGTCATAGAGTCGGTTTCTAGCCGACTGTGCAGACACATGCACATTTGTGGCCTGCTGGAGGTCATTTTGCAGGGCTCTGGCAGTGCTCCTCCTGTTCCTCCTTGCACAAAGGTTGAGGTAGCAGTCCTGCTGTTGGGTTGTTGCCCTCCTACGGCCCCCTCCATGTCTCCTGGTGTACTGGCCTGTCTCCTGGTAGCGCCTCCAGCCTCTGGACACTACGCTGACAGACACAGCAAACTTTCTTGCCACAGCTCGCATTGATGTGCCATCCTGGATGAGCTGCACTACCTGAGCCACTTGTGTGGGTTGTAGAGTCCATCCCATGCTACCACAAGTGTGAAAGCACAACCAACATTCAAAAGTGACCAAAACATCAGCCGGAAAGCATTGGTACTGAGATGTGGTCTGTGGTCCCCACCTGCAGAACCACTCCTTTATTGAGTGTGTCTTGGTAATTGCCAATAATTTCCATCTGTTGTCTATTCCATTTGCACAACAGCATGTGAAATTGATTGTCAAACAGTGTTGCTTCCTAAGTGGACAGTTTGATTTCACAGAAGTTTGATTTACTTGGAGTTATATTCTGTTGTTTAAGTGTTCCCTTTATTTTTTTGAGCAGTGTATATAAGCTGATTGGGAGTGTTCCTCAGTATTGTAACTCTTACGAAAACCAGTGTAGACCACATGTGCAGATTTTAGCTATAGCTTTTTCTGGTGAAAGAATACACTTTGACTTCACAGAATGCAGAGAACTGATGGGCATTGTATCAAATGCTGAGAACTGGTAGGTAGGGCAGGGCACCGAATGCATTTGGGGCACCATAGGGCAACTGGTGGGTAGGGCACTGAATGGCAACACCGTAGGGCAATTGGTGGGTAGGGCACCGAATGGCAACACTGTAAGGCAAGTGGTGGGCAGGGCACAAAATGAAGAGAACTGGTAGGTAGCCCTTTGCAAAGCTGGTGGCCACCAGTAACCAGAGTATGGGAGTCAATCATACACCAGCACAACCCAGTTTTGTCAGCTTATCAGTGCACAATCCCTGGCAAACAGCTCTATTGATCTCCATCACCTGGGACTATGACATGAAGGGGACAATACATTAGTGTTTACCAGGCCCGAATTTCCAGGTTTTCGGTAGAAGATGAAAAACACATGCGCACTTGACCAGGCTGTGTATTCATGTGTCTTCTCTGTCCTGCCCTTACCAATTATTTTCAGAGAAAATGTTGTACCAATCTGAGGAACTTCACATCCTGTTTTCTTGTCAAACATTTACACACACTTTACCTGTTTCCTCCTGGGTTCTTGCTTAACGTCTTTAATGTTACCAGCGTGAATTTATTTGCAGGACCCGGTCTGTTGGCCATGTCTTTATTCCATGGCCACTAGACGCGAGTCCTGAGAACCGCCTGTTAGCTGACAGCATCTGCGGCTCTTTTGATTAACCAGCCAGGCGCAACGTCATGGTATCCAGGCCAGCTAATCAAAAGTAACAGATGCCTTCAGATAGGAGGTGGCTCCCAAAGCTCCTGTACTGCGACCACTGTTTACTGACATGCATGATGGACCGAGTCCTGCGAATCGATGTGTATCAACTTTAGTTATGAGATATTGTTACCGTCAGTCTCCAACATCTCCAAAGCAATTGTCTATCCACAGAATACCTTAACCATAATGATCGTAAAAGGGACAGAAAACCCATTTTCATATATTCTATTAAGAAATTAGAGTGTTACTGTCTTTACTTAAGATCTATTGGTCAAAGAGTGGAGCCGTTTATTAAGAGCATCTCTCGCTCTAGAGGACCTATCCTGCATTACACTGATAAGTTTTTGAGTTGAATAGGCATTGTGTAATGATTAATTTACCCTCTGGTGGCGCTGCAGGAATACTGAACACCAAAAAATTCAGCTGATGTCTCTTTATTAAGGAACTCTTCTAAAAAGTAGCAATTGTCCAAAGAAGAGAACCCCTATAAAACAGTTCTTCTGTATGCTGTATATATTCTGGTCCTCAGAAGAAAATTTTTTAAATCATTAACCAAAGAGGTGAGCTAAGCATTTACTACATAAAAGACAAGGAATAAAGGCATTCTCCCTAATATCCCCCATCCTCTGGAATTCTTTGCCCTAACACGTCCGACTATCAACCACATTTGGATCCTTCAGACGGAACCTGAAAACCCACCTCTTCAGGAAAGCCTACAGCCTGCACTGACCTTGCTGCCTCCTCACCACTACCGAAGATACTGCCTCACCAACACCAGAGCTCCTTCAACCCTCAACCTATTGTCTCCATCCCCACCATCCTGTAGAATGTAAGCCCGCAAGGGCAGGGTCCTCGCCCCTCTGTATCAGTCTGTAATTGTTAGTTTGCTTGCTGTAAGTGATAGCTGCAATTTGTATGTAACCCCTTCAAATGTACAGAACCATGGAATCAATGGTGCTATATAAATAATAAAAAGGCATGACCAGTGATGGTTCCGACTGTTGGGACCCCACCAATCAAAAAAGTGGGGTCCCAACTCCGCCATGTAGATGGAGAGGTAGTTTGCATGTGTGACCACAAATTAATTGAGTGTATGTGCTTACTACTGTTCCTATGGACCATTGAAGTGAATGCAATGGTGGTCAAACACATTCCCAACTACTCCATTCACATGGGACTTTATAACAACTCATTTAAGGAGGGAAATGGTGGGGTCCCATTAGTCAAACCCCCAGTGATCATCTATGGATAGATGGTAAATGTCCAAGAGATTTAAAAATTCCTATTCAATTGTGCATGTCCAAAAATGCTTCAAACTTCATTTGTTCTGAAAGTTTGCTTAAAAAAATGCAGATAAGTGCACAATTCAGTCTGGAATCTGGATCTTTCAAGATCGGTGGTTGACAGACTTAAAAAAAAATAGTAATTCAAAAAGTGCTAAAATTTAATGTCAAACCTTCCTTGTTTGTAAAAGCTGAAAAGTACCTAAAAAGGTCACAAATAGACATAAAAAGCAGCCTGTAATCCTTGCTCATTGGTGATGACTCCTCCTTGTGGAGTTCATGTGAGGAATGCAAGATACTGAAGGTGATATCCCAAGGGGATATTCAGAGTCATGGTGGAGGAGGGGAGGTGGACATCCTTTTGAAGTTTACTTAAGTATGGTTTTTCTTTCGAATTTACTTCCCTTGTCTTTCACTTGTTATGTAGGTAATATATATTGTAATGTTCTAATATTCCAGGACTACAAATTATCAAAACAGTGATTGATTGCCCTCATGTAGAAGGTCCAAATATAATCTAGATAGGACCTGGATAACAAGGCTGACCCATTAAATTTAGACCATCTACTTGCATATTGGATACCCTAAAAGTATTAAACTGGTGGGTGCAGTTGGTCCTGTGCCATAGGTTCTGGCAGGTTACCCCTCGGCCAATCAGTCTATACTTCCTTTCAGCTTCTCCAGAGAGGTGGATTTTTTATATCCATAGGGCAACCCCCGACCCCCCCATTGTGCATTAGTTTTCTTTCATTGTATATAAGGGACACGGTGTAGTGGCTTAGAGACAGATGGAGACCTTTTGGGAGCCACTTAGTTAATGGCGCACATTACTGATTGTCAATAAATTATAGGGAAGGGTGGTGTAAATAAATTAAAGGGTCTCATCTGTGAGATGTAGAGGCCAGAATAAGTCCCCAATTGTGTGTAGAAAGACCATATTTCTAGGGTAGAATCCAACCCTGTTAAAGGGACCGAGGAACAGATACAGAAGAGTTTTTGGTGGAGCTATGTATGTTGTTTCAAGTCAGGACTTCAACCAGGATTATATTTATTGATGTTGTTGACATGGCCCATGCCCAAACAAAAATTAGGGTGTAAATTGGTGCAAATCTTTAGTCTAGTAACACGTCACTCAGCCTTCTCACCCAATCATAAATAATTACAAGACTGATGAGCAGGAATGGACAAACCTCATTAGCGGGACACAAAAGGTTCTCCTGCCTCTTCCCTTCTTTGAATCAGGAAGAGGTTTTTTTTTATTGTCAACTACACGTTAAGTTGAATTCAGTGTTTCCTGAAAGACAGTCCCAGCACAGACTGTGGGCTCCTGACCAGCCAGAGATATTTTCAGGCATATGTCAGGCTGTTGACTTTGGTTCAGGGGACCGGCCGGTCTGGATATCATGGTCAATATTTCACTCGAGCCATATTTTATGGACATCTTAATTCAGCCATAATGTAATAAAAGTGAACCCCCCATGATACAAATGAAAAAGTGCCAATATCTCCAAATCCTATATCATATCAATATCATGCTGTTGTAAGCTCAGCCGTTTCTGCCTCAGTGGGCTTCATTTTCTAGGACAGGAAGTAGCTAACTGACAAGACAGCCATATTAGTTCCCATGTTGCTATTTCATCTGTCATCTGGTCACAAAGTTAACACTTGCAATAAACTTTAAAGCTGTATAAAGTCATACCTATAACCCAGTGGGCACTCATAAGTGCCTTAGATGCCCACATCAGTGCCACAATTGGTCTCAGAGTACGAAAGGGCTTTTTCAATTTATGAAAAACAAAAACAGTATTCTCCCCTTCTCTCCTCCTGCTATCCAACAATGACACTCTGGTGATCCTCACAGTCTTTGTTTAGAACAGGGATGGGGAATCTTTTTTCTAGCAAGGGCCATTTGGATATTTATATCATCCTTCGTGGGCCCTACAAACTCCACCCACAAAGTAGATCCTGACTCTGGCACTGGTGTCAGGACGTAATCTTTCATTGCATGCCCTTCAGTGATCAGTAGTGAACACTGCATGTGTGTGCTAACAGAGCAAGAAGAAATTAATGAGCTGGTTGCAATTAAAATACACCTCCCTGCACAGGAATGTGGTCCCTGAGAATCTGCTCGGGGGGGGGCCTGATAAAAGGTCATCTAGGGCTGTAAATGGCCCTGGGGCCTGTGGTTCCCCACCCCTGGTTTAGAAGACTGGCAGGACCTTAGTAGTTATGCGCTGTACCGCTAGCATCATGGCTCTGTGCCGAGTGGTGATGTCAGTAAATAAAGCATGTGACCAGCCATTTTGGTCTGTGATTGGCTGTAGGGATCATATGCAGGCTGTGGTATGGGGTAATATCTCATCATACCTTAATCATGGGCATTCATGGGAATTTGCTCCGATACGCATGGGAATATCCACAAACCATTCCGGTACTGCCCATTTTCATGCATAAGCCCTGGCTATTTTGGGGACCATTTTGGAACAGGATGGTTGGATGGAAGGGTATATACCTTTACTTTATCATATTAAGGATCTCTCTGACAAAACATTTATAAAGTAGGTCTGATTTACTAAAAGTGTCTAACTTTTAGACAGTGCAACTTAGATTAGACAGCATGTGAAGCTGGTGGATAAATCTGGCACGTCTTTCGACTTGTCCTAACATACCAGATGTTAGCTAGCTCACTTTGGTCCACAGAGTAATGACAAATTTCAGAGCATGGCTATTTAGGCTATGCCCTTTCTCCATCCACTTCCAGATAGGTTGCACCGCTTTTTGGGACATGATGAAAAAAACACGTCTAAAACACATAATAAATGTGGCGCAAATCATAAAGTGGCACACATTAAGCCAAATGTATGCCATGTGAAGATTAAAAATCAGCCTGGCTTTGCTAGGCCTAGGGCAAGGACAGATTGGGCGGGGAATTATATCTATGCTGTTCTTGAGTCCCTTCGTCATACCCTGCACTAAGAACAAAACAGTCTATGAGTTTTTCCTGTAGTGTCGCTTCAACTTTAAAGACTTTCGATGTGTTTTCTATATCAGTGTTCCCCAACATGTGGCCCTCCAGAACTATAACTTCCAGCATGCCAAATACAGCGTGGGCTGTCTTGGCACGCTGCGTGTTGCTTTGCTGTAGCTAGCGAGCCACTGGTAGGGGTACAGTGCTTTGTATAGCTAACCAGTATGGATTGTAGATTGTGAGCCTTCGCGGGCAGGGTCCTCTCTCCTACTGTACCAGTTATGACTTGTATTGTTCAAGATTATTGTACTTGTTATTATGTATACCCCTCCTCACTTGTAAAGCGCCATGGAATAAATGGCGCTATAACAATAAATAATAATAATAATAATAATCACAGCTCCCAATTGTGTTTGATTTAGCTGGCCATTCCCAAGAGCTGCCCAGGAGAGCAGCCTATGTCCTGATATCAATGGTATCTGCATCTTCAGTACACATATACAGTAGAATACAATGGTGGAGCACAGAGCCCTCAGCTCCCTGTATGTCTGAGACTTGGCACAGCTGGCACAATTACATCACTAGATCGCGCCCGCTGAGCCGTGCTACAGTCAGCCCAGTATGGGAACGGGGCTGGGTGAATAGTGAACAATTCTGAGTAGGTGCACCATTCTGTGGAGGCATCATACAAAGTATGAGGACACTGGTACCACGAAAGGCGGTATTGTAACATATGGGAACACTAAAGGGCTTCACTTGATGGGACTATTTTTCTGTGTGTACATAATAGCATTAGATGGGATTAGGGGTACCACATACTTACCACATGGCGTACACAGCACTGTCTATAAATGTTGAAGGGTATGGTGGAGAACCCTCCACTGATGTTTTCTGGAAAGGCTTGATGACAACTGATATGGTTACCATCTTAAAGATACTACAAGGGTGTTAAGTCACCCTTACTAATCCACCAGTTTATTGTGTGCGGGAGGCCTCTCTACTGTCCCTGACAGATAATGTCGGGGGAGTAAAAGGTCTGGCATGTCAGATTTGGGATTGCCAGTCCTTTTATTCTTATGGAGATAAGCTACCACAAGAGGAGTCTTGCGGCAACTCTCATAGAGAACACAGAGGCGCTGTGCAGAGCGAGCACTGTGTATGGAGGAGTCAAGAGCGATAGCTGCCAGCGGAGCCATCGTTAGGCCATATATATTGTTTAAGGGGCCCTCTACTCAGCTTTCCCAGACTCCAGACCTGTTTCACAGTTATACATCCTCTGTTGTCTACTCAGACCGATTTGACACTGAAGCCACAAGAGTGGGGGTGATCAGGAATGTTTCCGTTCGCTGGCAACAAGCAGAAATCATAAAAATGAATAGAAACACAAGGTATATCAAAAAGTTGCAGTTGGTTTCATTGTGCTGAAAAATCTGTGGCCATAGAGTCATTTAGTCGTTATGTCACAGAGTCACGGAGCGGGTTCCCTTAAAGCCTGGAGGCCCCTCCTGATCTGCTCACGTTGGCCATCTGTCCTTGGAAGGAAACCGCACGCTGGTGAGTAGACATCTTTTTTTTTTTTTTTACTATTTTTCACCCATTCTTTCTTTCTGTAAATGTTTTTTTTTTGCAATGCATGTTCTTACACATATGACCTATATAAAACACAAAAGTGCCCACGACGACAACAGTGCAAGTAGTTAAAACTGGGAAGATCTCACCCGTATCTCAGGAAATCGCCCATAGAAGACAGCACTGGAGGAAGACGGAAGGTAAATACGCTGTACCTATAATTCCGTCTGCCCCATGTAAGGACTCCTGCCCTGACAAGGACGGTGCCCAAGTGAAACCCTAATATTAGTGACCGACAAATCTTCCCTACGCGTTTCGACCTTATTCCAGAGAACATATAGCCACAGGGGTAAGTACATATAGATAGACTAGACTATCATAAGGACATATGTGGTTTCATTTAAAAAGTACCTAATAGCTTCTAAGCTACTAGGCACCTCCTAGGCGAAACCACATATGCCTTTATGCTAGTGCCACTGCACGACTTATTTAATTTTTTCTATCTATATGTACTTACCGTTACCCCTGTAGATATATATGCTCTGGAATAAGGCCGAAACACGTAGGGAAGATTTTGGGGTCACTACTATTAGGGCTAAGTCAAAACAACTCCTTTCCTTTCTGTAGGCTAAAAATATTGTTACTACATGGAAACCATCCACAAGCAGGTTAAATGCTGTTACCTGATCTTCTTATATAAATATTGGGATTGCAAAATAATTCAAATGTTTGGTATTAGCAGGACCGTATCAACCTGTATGGTAAATTTATAGCATTATTATGGTCAATGTATAATAATATAAATATATATCAAATAAATAATAAAGTGAATGCATGCATTGGAATCGCAGGTGTAATGAGCATTATTTCCCTAAATGCAGTGACGCTCTTAGTCTACGTTGTTTTTTGCTCCCTGCTAATAACACATTACTGAATTGCTGGCAGCTGGTGATGACTTGGCAGGACGTTAATGAGTGCGGTTTCTCCTGGATACTCTCCATGGCCTGTACATCCTGTGTGGTGCAGGTCACGGCAGGTGTCTGCAGTGTGCATCTGAATCCACAAGGTGTGCCACCAGCCTAGCAGCCTATCGGGGCATGCCCTGGAAGTCATGCCACACACGCAGGTCTATTTATATGCCACAGTGCCAGTCACGGGGACTGGCAGTGTGCGTTCACAGTGCTGGGTAGACTTAGAGTCCTTTGTATCATATTCTTACATTCCTGGGGCCTCAATAGCAGATTCCATTCCATTAAAAAAAAACTTGGCTATCACGACGGAATCTTGACGGCCTCCATTAAAGTCGATGGAGTCTGCCTCAGGGCCATTACCGCCCAGCAAGTCACAGACACATTATGCCACGTCATCATTTTTCTTCTTTTTTTTTTCTTCTTTTTTTAAGTCACTTTTTGTCTTGTGACATTAGTCACAAAAAACTTAAAGATGGAAAATTCATGAACTGTATGTACCATTTTGAAGAAGACAAAAAAAAAAGAATAATGCAAATTTAGAATTGGGGCCTAGTCTCCTTAAAGGGATAGTCTGACTTAAAACAAATGGCAAGGATGGGTGAAAAAAAGATGTATACTTACCCTCTCCAACCTCTATGGCTCCGGCACCTTGGTGGTCTTTTGCAGGAAAGAAAGGGGTGACTTCTCATTCTTTTATTGCTTGACCACTGAGGTCACCCCTACTTGAACCACGGCGTTAGAATTGTCGAGTAGACATTTTTTTTTTACTATTTTTCACCCTTCCTTTCTTTTTGTAAATGTTTTTTTTAAGCCATGACAACTTTTTTACTTTCTGTAATGTGGGCTAAAAAATATATTACCTGGAAATCATCAACAAGCAGGCTAGATCCCGTTGACTGATCTTATATAAATATAGTGATTGTAAAATATTTTACACTTTCATTAATATATGCATATTTGGTATCAGCACGATCGTAACAACTGTAGAGTAAATTTATGGCATCATTTATGATGCTCAATGTGTGCCTTAAATAATAATAATAATAATGAAAATACATTTTTGCTTTTTATTTAGCATTTTTGGCAAAGTAAATATTATCACAAATGAAAGAATAATGCAAATGTATTAAATCATGACACCTAAATAAAGAAAAAAAATAAAGCCTCTTACAGCTGCTTGGAACAAAAATATGAACGCCGAAATGCAAGGGCTACGGGGCGATGTGCAGTCGAGTGATCTAATATCGCAGTGTCGTGAAACCACATGTTAGTGAATGCGGTTACTTTACTACCTGCAATAGTTACTACCATGACCTGACATCACAAATCCATTCTTGCTGTATTTCTGTGTGACCACATTCACGGTCATTACTTGCACAAACACATGATAAGAACAACAGCAGCTTGTTGATGGTTTCCACATAGGATCTGGTACATTACAAGAGGAGAATACATGCTAAAAAATAAGTAAAAACACAAAAAAAATTAAAAATATATTACAGAGACATTTGATTTGATATTTGCTGGTTACAGAGGCCACGGGTAGAGAGTCACTTTTTTTCTAAAAACTATACAAAGCTGATGAATAAGTTTATATTGTTCAGTATTTAATATGCAGAGGATGCACCTGGAGAAAAGAAGGTATTATTACTGCGACGGAAATAAATCTGTGTGTATAAAAGAGTCTGAATAATTATACTGTAGATATGACAACTTTACGATGGGCAGGACGGCCGCTGAGAAGAAACACAAACGCTAGGAGCCTTATTAATATTCCTATTGACATATGCTACCAGCCTGCCTTATTATTATGGGAGGGTGGGTAGTATGGGTTTTACTGGAAATGTGTCCTTTGGGGTAGGGCTGTACTGTCTTGCTGTGCCTTTAATTTCATGCATTTAAAGGGGCACTATACCTAGAAGAGAATTATGTTAAAACCTTAGAAAGCCCCAGAAAACTGTGCTGCTAACTATAGACCCATCTCTAATCTTTGTTTCATCTCTAAACTCCTGGAACACTTGGTCCACTCCTGTCTTACCCGCTATCTCTCAGATAACTCTATTCTCGACCCTCTTCAATCCAGTTTCCGCTCTTTACACTCTACTGAAACTGCCCTCACTAAAGTCTCTAATGATCTACTAACAGCTAACTCTAATGGTCACTACTCCATGCTATTTCTACTGGATATCTCTGCAGTATTTGACACTGTGGATCATCAGCTCCTCCTCACTATGCTCCGCTCCATCGGCCTCAAGGACACCGCTCTCTCCTGGTTCTCCTCTTACCTCTCTGACCGCTCCTTCACTGTGTCTTTTACTGGCTCCTCCTCCTTTCATTTTCCCCTTACTGTTGGGGTTCCTCAAGGATCAGTCCTAGGCCCGCTCCTCTTCTTCTTGCATATTGCTCCTATTTGACAAACAATCAGTAGATTTGGTTTCCAGTACCATCTCTATGCTGATGACACCCAATTATACACCTCTACTCCTCATGTGTCATGTCGGACGCTATTCACACTAGGGCGTCCGACAGACAGCGGTAATTCCACATTCGTCCACTATACGCTCAGTGGCGCCAGCTAGATTTTATCCAGGTTGTCCGGGGTTAATCTAGCTGGTAATCTGGTTGGAGGCTGGGTCACGCCTGTGGCCTTTAAATAGTCATTCTGGACTTTGGGCATCGCCGATTATAGCTTGTGTCTTATGCCTGGTGATCTCAGTCTGGAGTGGTGGTCTAGGAGAAGAAATATCGTATCTGGTGGTGTATTATCCTTTGTCATATTTCTCCTTCCTATATTCGTGTTTGTTTTGCCCTGTGCACATTATAGTGTTTTCCTGTGTGTCTGCGGCATGGTGCATTTTTTAGTTTTCCCTGTCTGTGCTTTCTGTAGAGGTTGGTGTGTGGTCTAATCACTGGGTGGTGGGTTGAGGTTTCAGCATAGGGCTGAAACAGGAGTCAGGGTCAGGCCTGGTGGCCCAGACAAGCGCACCATCAGTGTAAATTCTGGGAGAGGGACAGACAGGGTTTTCCCTAGTCTGAGGGATATCGCAGGGGCCCGGGTAATCAGCTGTAGTCTACCGAGTACCCCCGTGACATCATGCCTGCATTATTACAAAACACCAGTGATTGTCCTACCACTGTCTGCAACATCATGTCCTCCCTCTATCTGAAACTGAACCTGTCAAAAACTGAACTCCTTGTGCTTCCTCCCTCTACTAACCTACCAATGTCCGACATTGCCATTTCCGTGTGTGGTTCTACCATTACTCCCCAGCAATATGCCCACTGTCTTGGGGTCACACTTGATTCCAAGCTTTCATTCACCCCCCACATCCGATCACTGGCTCGCTCTTATCTGCACCTCAAAAACATCTCTAGAATTCACCCTTTTCTTACTTTCGACTCTGCAAAAACTGTTACTGTTGCTCTTATTCATTCTCGTCTAGACTACTGCAACTCTCTACTAATCAGTTTCCCTATTACCAAACTCTCCCCTCCCAAATCTGTCTTAAATGCTGCAGCCAGGATCATATTCCTCACCAACCGTTACACCGATGCCTCTACTTTGTGCCAGTCTTTGCACTGGTTACCCATCCACTCCAGAATTCAATATAAACTTATCACTCTCACCCACAAAGCGCTTCACGGTTCAGCACCACCCTACATCTCCTCTCTGGTCTCAGTCTACCACCCTACCCGTGTTCTCCATTCTGCTAATGACCTAAGACTAACATCCTCAATAATCAGAACTTCCCACTCCCGTCTCCAAGACTTCTCACGTGCTGCGCCAATTCTTTGGAATGCACTACCCAGGATAATATGATTAATCTCCAATACCCACAGTTTTAAGTGTGCCCTAAAAACACATTTCTTCAGACTGGTCTAGTGCCTCAACACATTTATTTAACTATCTCTGTGTTGCCCATTCAAAATATTCTTCATAACCAGGACCCTTGTATCTTGTTCTCACATGCTTTATGCATTTAATAGCCCTCTGTGTCCGTACTTTTACATATTCTGGCTGATAACCGGTTTATGCAGCATTGCATGAAAACCCAATTTATTACATTATGGCTGGTCAGAACAATGAAAGCACTTGTTACCATCCACCTTTCGTGTTTCCCCTTTTTCCTCCTAGACTGTAAGCTTGCGAGCAGGGCCCTCATTCCTCTTGGTATGCATTGATTTATGTGATTATTGTTACGCTGCAATGTATTTTGTCTGTACAAGTTCCCCTCTAAAATGTAAAGTGCTGCGGAATATGTTGGCGCTATGGAAATAAAATTATTACCTTCTGGTACCCTCAAACCTTCTATAGTGACCAGAAAGACATGGGGGCTTAGCTTACTAAATAAAATATTGGTGGGAGGCTTCTGCTGCAGCAAGCTGCCTTACAGCCAAAGGAAAGATTTGCCAAGACACTCCTCTTTTCCCAAAATAATTTAATTTTTTGCAGTAGTAATGGGCACATTAGATTTGATGCCTCCTTGCATCAGGGGAGTCCATCTTCTTTTTTATGATCCTCGCATTACGTCCCAATGCCCATGTCTGCTAATATTCTAAAACCTGTGAAAGGGGAATCCTAACATAGACACTTGCCACCCATTATTAAAGTAAGTACTTTCTCACACAACCAATAGGTGGATGTATTTTACTGTCCGTGTTACGACAGTGACTCTCTTGACCCCAGCTATAACAGCTTCATATAAGCCTATAAGGCCAGTCAAGTCAGAAGACCTATTGTTGGGATGGGAGGTGAAGCTGTAATATAGGCCATAAAATACACCCACACTACCACTGTGCGAATAAGTTTTAAAGGGAATCTGTCAGGGGGATCAACCCTCCTAAGCTGTCTACATGGGTAGGCAGATCATAGAAACTAAAATAAAATGATACCTTGATATCTGTGATCTGATGTTTTATTCCAGAGAAATCCACATTTTTCTGTTTGTTTTTTTTTGCTGTTAAGATCTATGGGTGGGACATAGATCTTCCTGATAATCTGCCTCCAGAGCTTATTTTAAATGAGAAGAGAAGTTACCAATGTGAATCATGTAATGACAGACAGTCTGCTCTCCTGATCTACATGTCTCACACTGGTAGCAGCCCCTTTAATTTAAAATAATCCCTGGAAGCAAATTTTCAGGGGGCTCTATGTCCCGTCCATAGATTTAACAGCTCATTTATCTATTCACAAGGACCTTAGGCCCATATGAAAAGATGAATACTATTAAAGACCTGTAATATTCAGGGGCCCTCTTGGAGATTTTGCATTGAGACCCACAAGCTTCAAGTTACGGCACTAACAACAGGCCTATGTTTTTCATGGGTGGTCCTTTCCCTTTTCTCTGCAGTTCATAAGTTTAATACTGGGGTACCAAAACCAGTCTCGATCAGGAGAGTGGAATAATGGGGTTGTAGGTCATTGACTACCATTGCTTTATATACGGTTGCTAGTAAAAAACATTGTACATATACCTTATATCGACCTGTTTAGCAGTGAAACACCCTGGACAAACTGCTCTATGTCAGTCTGAATTACGCTGCAGATCCTGAAGGGGGCACCATTGATGACATGTCCAATACCCATTACTCCCAGCTGATTTTTGTGAGTCTTGTAGCTCAGAAATCCAGGTCCCTCACCAAAGTAGTAGGACTGTCTAATATATAGGGTGGTATCAACATTTTGTCATGTGTTACTTCAGGTTGAAGCCATGAGATCTCTGGTTCTGACAATGTCCCGGCCTCAAGCGTCAAATTTTGAAAAACGTTTAAAAAAAAAAAATAATAATTGGTAAACTTTTTTGCCTGCACACTAAGAAAGTGAAGAGAAGTAAAACGATCCTAAAGTTTCTTTCGGCAGCTGCACACTTAGCTACATTGAGTGTTATATAAGTATGGTATGTTACTCTAAACCCAGCATTGCTCCTGCACGGTAAAGCACACCCGAAGAGCAGGGAAGAGGTGATCTATCCTCAGCGGCTGGAAAGAGATAACACGGGCATGAAAAAATCATTAGAACCCAAGCTGTCGGCCTTATTTTCAGGAAAGGAGAGGGCTAGTATGAAACACAAGCTTTGCTGTAGGGACACACGTAAAGGCTCAGCCAATTGTATAAACTCCATTAGCATTAGTCAGCAGAGAGAAAAGTGTCTTGTTGAACATGACAGGTGCATTCAGGGTGACATCTTCCTATGTGTCCCCCCGAAATAATACGGTGGGAACAGACAAGGCTATTTTTGAACAATTAGATGCTAGACATATAGAGGACACATTAGGACAACTGAACATTTTGGTAAAACAAAAAGTACCTTTATTGGCAGCAATATTTACAATGCTGAGCAGTCCAATGTTTACAGACATGAGCTGTCCAATATTTACAATGCTGAGCAGTCCATTATTTACAGTGGTGAGGAGAACAATGCTTACAGTGGTGAGCAGCCCAATATATGGTGAACAGCCCAATATTTACAGAGGTGAGCAGTCCAATGTTTACAGTGGTGAGGAGGACAATGTTTAGTGGTGAGCAGCCCAATATTTACAGACGTGAGCAGTCCATTATATATAGAGGTGAGCAGTCCAATGTTTACAGTGGTGAGGAGGACAATGCTTACAGTGGTGAGGAGGACAATGTTAAGGCCATGTGCACACGCTGCGGATTTCATTGCAGAATTTTCCGCAGCGGTTTTGATAAATCCACAGTGCAAAACCGCTGCGGTTTTTACTGCGGATTTATCGCGGTTTTTATTGCGGTTTCCGCTGCGGTTTTTCACCTGCAGTTTCCTATAGGAGCAGGTGAAAAACCGCTGCGGATTCCGCACAAAGAATTGACATGCTGCGGAAAATAAACCACTGTGTTTCCGCGCGTTTTTTTCCGCAGCATGTGCTCAGCGGTTTTTGTTTTCCATAGGTTAACATTGTACTGTACAGTGCATGGAAAACTGCTGCGGATCCGCAGCGTCAAAAACGCTGCGGATCCGCAGCAAAAACCGCAACATGTGCGCATACCCTTAGGGTGGCGAGCAGCCCAATGTTTACAATGCTGGGCAGCCCAATGTTTACTCTAGTGAGCAGCCCAATGTTGAGGAGCATGTTTGCAATGTTTACAATGCTGGCAGTCCAATGTTTACAATGCTGTGCAGTCCAATGTTTACAATGCTGGCAGCCCAATGTTTACAATGCTGTGCAGTCCAATGTTTGTAATGATCAGCAGTTCGAGTTTGCAATGCTGAGCAGTCTAACATTACAGTGATGAGCAGCTCAGTGTAAGAATGATGAGAATCCTATTGTTCACAATGCAGTTCAGTTCAGTGTTTACAATGGTGTGCAGTCCAATGATTACAGTGCTGAGCATACCAATATTTACAATGCTGAGGAGCCCAATGTTTACAATTCTGAGGAGTCCAATGTTTACAATGCTGAGCAGTCCAATGTTTACAATGCTGAGGAGCCCAATGTTTACAATTCTGAGCAGTCCAATGTTTACAATGCTGAGCAGTCCAATGTTTACAATGCTGAGGAGCCCAATGTTTACAGTGCTGAGGAGCCCAATGTTTACAATTCTGAGGAGTCCAATGTTTACAATTCTGAGCAGTCCAATGTTTACAATGCTGAGCAGTCCAATGTTTACAATGCTGAGGAGCCCAATGTTTACAATGCTGAGGAGCCCAATGTTTACAGTGCTGAGGAGCCCAATGTTTACAATTCTGAGCAGTCCAATGTTTACAATGCTGAGCAGTCCAATGTTTACAGTGCTGAGGAGCCCAATGTTTACAGTGCTGAGGAGCCCAATGTTTACAATGCTGAGCAGTCCAATGTTTACAATGCTGAGGAGCCCAATGTTTACAATGCTGAGGAGCCCAATGTTTACAATTCTGAGGAGTCCAATGTTTACAATTCTGAGCAGTCCAATGTTTACAATGCTGAGCAGTCCAATGTTTACAATGCTGAGGAGCCCAATGTTTACAGTGCTGAGGAGCCCAATGTTTACAGTGCTGAGGAGCCCAATGTTTACAATTCTGAGCAGTCCAATATTTACAATGCTGAGGAGCCCAGTGTTTACAATGCTGAGCAGTCCAATGTTTACAATGCTGAGCAGTCCAATGTTTACAGTGCTGAGGAGCCCAATGTTTACAATTCTGAGGAGCCCAGTGTTTACAATGCTGAGCAGTCCAATGTTTACAATACTGAGGAGCCCAATGTTTACAATTCTGAGCAGTCCAATGTTTACAATGCTGAGCAGTCCAATGTTTACAATGCTGAGGAGCCCAATGTTTACAATGCTGAGGAGCCCAATGTTTACAATTCTGAGGAGTCCAATGTTTACAATTCTGAGCAGTCCAATGTTTACAATGCTGAGCAGTCCAATGTTTACAATGCTGAGGAGCCCAATGTTTACAGTGCTGGGGAGCCCAATGTTTACAGTGCTGAGGAGCCCAATGTTTACAATTCTGAGCAGTCCAATATTTACAATGCTGAGGAGCCCAGTGTTTACAATGCTGAGCAGTCCAATGTTTACAATGCTGAGCAGTCCAATGTTTACAGTGCTGAGGAGCCCAATGTTTACAATTCTGAGGAGCCCAGTGTTTACAATGCTGAGGAGTCCAATGTTTACAATTCTGAGGAGTCCAATGTTTACAATTCTGAGCAGTCCAATGTTTACAATGCTGAGCAGTCCACTGTTTACAATGCTGAGGAGCCCAATGTTTACAGTGCTGAAAATCTAAATGTTTATAATACTGAGCAGCCCAATATGACTAATGCTGTGCAGCTCAATGTTTACAGTACTGAGCAGCTCAGAATGGGCAGGACTGCAGGGGATTGATGGATCTACTGTGTTTTTGTCCTGCAGTGTTGATCCAAAGAGGAATGCAAAATACTAGTCATTGTAGGGGCGTAAGGGTCTTTCCTGATGAATTGTACATCCTAAGCAAATATACCGATAACCTGTATTATTACATCAACTCTCACCACACCTTTGGGTCGAGACTACAATAGTTCCTATAAAAAAAAACTATGGGCATAGTACAACTCTTCTAGATTTACTGGGTTTATGTGAACAATGGGTGCGCTAAAGACGTTCCTAGGAGGGTTTAGGTTCTGAGAGGGTGGGTTCCCAGGATGGGTGAAGTTTAGGGCTCCCACTATCATCAGGGTTTATCAAGTTATACAGTAAGTCTGATTACTTTTAAAATACACCAAAGTTGTCATATAATGATGTTTGATACAGCATAATTCAGGTCCTAACATATCCAAATTATTTTTATGCATAAGCTTAAAAGGGATTTCTAAAAGGGGCTCAGACTGCTTACACCTTTTTGAAAAAGTCATACTCGCCCTCATTGATCTCCTGTTCTGATGCTTACTCCGTTCCTATAGGTTTCTGCTTCCTCATCCCTTCTTGATCAATGCTCGCAGTGGTCTCCCAACTCAGCCAGTGGGCATTTAAGATGTGGCCAGGAAGGAGAGACTCTGTAAAGTCAGTTTTTTTTTTTTTTTTCAGCAGTCTGACCTCTTAAAAGAAATATTTTTATTCTCTGAAAACCCCTTTAATGCCAAGTGCAGGCCCTAAGAGAGCAGGGCAATATTGAACAAAACAAAAAGATAGAGGTCATGCTCTACCCCTCAGACAGAACACAGTGTATTGGTTTCTTCTTTTAATGAGTATATTACTTGGATAACCTTGATCGGAACTAAAGATGGTTTCGTCGTAACCCATCATTTATAGTGTATTTGACTTACTTTTCAGCACCACCCTCTGCATCTAGGGCCCCTAAACTTACAGTACACGCGTAAGGATGGGGAATTATATGTAAGCTTCTGATTTACCCTCTGAAAGTAAAGTCACCTGCTCCAGGATATGCCACCTGATGAAAAGAAGCCTATGTTTTCTTTGCAGAGTAATGAGGTCATGCTGGTAAAGCTCTGGCACAATAGGACCCTATTTGAACAGAAAACATTACACAGGAGATTTGTATTACAGCTCCGAGTGTGTTTTCTGTCATATCCAGAAGGATTGGTGCCACATGCCAAGGGATTTCCTTGCTCTGAAAAATATGGGAATTGGGAGCAATAGAAACCCCATTTTGTATCCTCTTCTGTCTTCAGATTACAGGGCAATGGTGTCTGGTTCCTTTTCCCCCTTTTATCTGCTTGGCCCATGCAGAATCGCTGCTTGTAAGGAGAGATCGGACTACAGGATGGAGACAAGAGGTGTGCTGTTTCTAGAAGAAAGCAGATTTGTTTTTTCCAATTCCATTTAGTGTATTATTTAATGCATATTGGCAGATTTCCCCAGAAGAGGACACCTACCGGAAGAGTTGGAAAATCTCCGAGATGCCACCAAATTTCCCTATAAAGCGATGCTCCAGGAAGGTCGCTTGTGCGTCAGACTGCATCCCAGCTTTCAAAAGCACCATCTGGAAGCCCACAATGGTCGAGGGAGATCTCATGAACATCTTAAACTTTAGAAGCATGATTTATTGTGTAATTTGTAATGGGGCTGGCGGTGCCTCCGGGCCTGGAGGAGATGCCGGAGAAGCCCCGACGCTGCAAGAAGATGCGTCACCGCCGCCGCCCCACAGCACCCACGGCACGAAGATGCGCCGCCGCCCCACAGCACAGAGCACCCACGACACGAAGAGGAGCTGCCGCTCCCAGCACAGAGACCCCCACGCTGCCGCAATGAGGTAATAGGGGGATATACTCCACTCACACTTTACTGTGAGATGCCCCCTGTCTTAGTCATCGGGACCACTCCCCCCCACCCACCATATGCACATTTTATCTGTACCCGGCGTATAAGACGACCCCCGACTTTTAAGAAGATTTTGAGGGGTTAAAAAGTCGTCTTATACGCCGGAAAATACGGTATCCATACCAAACTCTCACTCTTACAGTTGACTAACCCGGTGCTATCTGTGCGTATTGCAATTCCCATTTTGGTAACAATATGCAAACTCCAAGTACCCCATGTCCCTGGTTCAAAAGGTCCTCAACCTTAAACTGGCCATACACATTAAATTCATGATGTCCGAATCTACCACTTGCAAGAGATCATACTATGTACACTGCTCAAAAAAATAAAGGGAACGCTAAAATTCCACATCCTAGATATCACTGAATTAAATATTCAAGTTGTAAATCTTTATTCATTACATAGTGGAAGGTGTTGAGAACAATAAAACATAACAATGATCAATATAAATCACAACTAATATCCCACGGAGGTCTGGAGTTGGAACGATGCTCAAAATCAAAGTGGAAAATGAAGTTATAGGCTGATCCAACTTCAGTGGAAATGCCTCAAGACAAGGAAATGATGCTCAGTAGTGTGTGTGGCCTCCACGTGCATGTATGATCTCCCTACAATGCCTGGGCATGCTCCTGCTGAAGCGGCGGATGGTCTCCAGTCTGCGGTGCAACGTGACGTTGGTGGATGGTGTGAGACATGATGTCCCAGATGTGTTCAATTGGATTCAGGTCTGTGGAACAGGCGGGCCAGTCCATACCTTCAATGCCTTCATCTTGCAGGAACTGCTGACATACTCCAGCCATATGAGGTCTGGCATTGTCCTGCATTAGGAGGAACCCAGGGCCAACCTAACCAGCATATGGTCTCACAAGGGGTCTGAGGATCTCATCTCAGTACCTAATGGCAGTCAGGCTACCTTTGGTGAGCACATGGAGGGCTGTGCTGCCCTCCAAAGAAATGCCACCCAACACCATTACTGACCCACTGCCAAACCGGTCATGATGAAAGATGTTGCAGGCAGCAGATCGCTCTCCACGGCATCTCCAGACTCTGTCACGTGTGTCACATGTGCTCAGTGTGAACCTGCTTTCATATGTGAAGAATACAGGGCGCCAGTGGCGAATTTGCCAATCCTGGTGTTCTGTGGTAAATGCCAAGCGTCCTGCACAGTGTTGGGCTGTGAGCACAACCCCCATCTGTGGACGTCAGGCACTCAGATCATCCTCATGGAGTCGGTTTCTAACCGTTTGTGCAGACACCTGCACATTTGTGGCCTGCTGGAGGTCATTTTGCAGGGCTCTGGCAGTGCTCCTCCTGTTCCTCCTTGCTCAAAGGCTGAGGTAGCGGTCCTGCTGCTGGGTTGTTGCCCTCCTATGGCCCCCTCTATGTCTCCTGGTGTACTGGCCTGTCTCCTGGTAGCGCCTCCAGACTCTGGACACTACGCTGGCAGACACAGCAAACCTTCTTGCCACGGCTCACATTGATGTGCCATCCTGGATGAGCTGCACTACCTGAGCCACTTGTATGGGTTGTAGAGTCCGTCTCATGCTACCATGAGTGTGAAAGCACAACCAGCATTCAAAAGTGACCAAAACATCAGCCAGAAAGCATTGGTACTGAGATGTGGTATGTGGTCCCCACTGTTGTCTATTCCATTTGCACAACAGCATGTGAAATTGATTGTCAAACAGTGTTGCTTCCTAAGTGGACAGTTTGATTTAACAGAAGTCTGATTTACTTGGAGTTATATTCTGTTGTTTAAGTGTTCCCTTTATTTTTTTGAGCAGTGTATATGTGGATGTCCTGACTTTACCCCAACAGCAGATGTCGGAAGGGAAAGACGGATTAGACTGTTGGATCTTAGCATGTCCGATCCTTTTGTTCTCGGGGAAGATAAGCCTTTGTCAGTGGTGTCTGGTAGCATCTTGCTTCCCTCTCCCCATTCAGAATACAGGTACGCTCAGCTATGAGCACTTGACTTCCACTAAGGGTGCAATATAAGATTCAGAAAATGACCTTGAAAAAGTCTTGAGTCCATGAGCTTTTACGGCTGTAACTAAGTCGTACATGTTGTTTTGCATCTCACTTGTTATTCACGTGTACCGATTGGAGATGATGCTGGCGTGCAGCGTTCACTGTTGTTCAGGCATATTCACCTTAGCCCAGGTACGAGTATATAGAAGTGACTATAGACAGATGGAGGCAAACACAGTGGGGAGCCATAGGAAGCCTAAACGGATTAAACGTGGAAAAAAATATCAGGATAATGGTTAAGCAGATTATACTGTGGGCTCCGAACGGGGAACCAGGAGGTGACCTACACGAATGCTGCAGGAATCAGAGACGCAGGTAATATTAGCCAGGTGTAAAAAGTAAAAGATACAGACAGAATTCAGCCGATGAGGAGGAGGGAGGGGATTAGGTTACCTGACTCTTTTTTTTCCACCTGTACCATTTTAGTCAGAGGAAGGACACAGGGAGTCAGGAAGAATTTTTTTTATTATTATTATTATGGTCAGCAATGGAAGACTAAATTAAGACATCTTCCCGAAGAGAAAGAAGCTTTCGATGGAGGAATGGAAGAGCTTCTGCCTAAGCGGAGAGAAAGTGTTCACTCAGCTGAGTTGAATATTTGAAAAGCAACTCAACAAAAGGAGCATTGTTTCCCGATATACAGGCCCTTTGTGGTTTATGCAATAGCCCCACTATTGGTTACTGGCAGCTCGCGGTTCATTGAAAACCAGGGACATCGCTTTTGTAATTCTAGATGTGGCCAATTAAACAGGCTGCAGCAAACACTTGGCTGAGCAGTCTGTGTCCTAAGCTTAATATGTGAAGAGGAAAGTCCAGCTTCTCTGCATCCAGTCTGGGAGGGAGATGGCGATGTGCAGATTATAGGAAGGCGGCCGACGCAGCCCAAAGTACGGGCAACTGGACGAGGATCACAACCGCGTCACTGGGTGTTAAGTTGAGGTGCTTCTAAGTTCACTCATTTTAATCCAGATCTCTCAGGGCTGCTTGCTAAGTGCCTACCTTTTGCGTTCAGACTGCTGGTAACACGAGACACTTTCGCTTAGGAATCTACAAGATATTTTGAAAGACCGAGAAAAAAATGCCAACCAATGGGATACACCAAATTCTGAAAATACAGTTTGGCTTGATAAATTGTGATAACAAGTATCTGACTGCAGAAGCTTTTGGCTTCAAAGTTTATGCCTCTGCTCCAAGCCTGAAGAAAAAGCAGATATGGACTTTAGAGCAGGATGAGGTGGACAGTTCAGTGGTCTACCTCAAAAGCCACCACCTGGCAAGATATCTGTCCGCTGACAAAGATGGGAATGTTTCATGTGAGTCTGAAAAGCCAGAGGGAGATTGTCGTTTTACCATAACTGCCCAGTCTGATGGCAGATGGGCCCTTCAGTCAGATATACACAAGAGGTTCTTTGGAGGTTCAGAAGACAAGCTGTCATGTTTTGCCCAAACCATCACGGAGACAGAGCTCTGGGCAGTGCATCTGGCCATTCATCCACAGGCTAACTTACTCAGCGTCAGCAGGAGAAGGTACGCACATTTGAGCCCTCAAGAAGATGAAATTTCCACAGACAGTAATATACCATGGGGTGTGGACTCACTCATCACCCTGGTGTTTCAGGATAAAAAGTACTGCTTGAAAACTTGTGACAACAGGTACCTACGTAATGATGGAAAGTTGGTTAAAGATCCTGATAATGGCACAGGCTATACTTTGGAGTTTAAGGGTGGAAAGTTGGCATTCAAAGATTGTAGTGGGAAGTACTTGACACCCATGGGGCCTACAGGAACACTGAAATCTGGGCGGAGCTCCAAACCTGGCAAAGATGAACTTTTTGATCTTGAAGAAAGTCATCCCCAGGTTGTCTTCATGGCCTCCAACAAAAGATACATCTCAATCAGACAAGGTAATCTCCTAAAATCTTCATGTCATTTACCGTACCTTTGTGAAGTCATTGGTCAATATATCAGTGTACCCTTCCTTGGTGAAATGCTGATTTGTGTGCCCTTATATTATTGTATGGTAACCAATTAGTTAATGGAATTTCACACTGAAATTTTAGAACTGAATCTTAAGTGGATTTTTAATGTAAGATGTCTGGTGCATATAGAAGGCACATAAGAACTAGAGGGAAACTTATCAAGTCCAAGTGGTGACAGATTTATAAAATATCACAAAACATTCTAGAAATGTAAAAAATATTGATAAATTACATTTCTCTCCCAAAGTGGTTTTAGAAAGACAAGCTCAAATTGGTAGAGGTTGGCAATGGCTCTCTTTTGGATGCATTCCTGTCTATATTTCAGACATCCCAAATGCGAAAATCCACCTCAGTTAGCTGGATATGGTGTCATGCCAATGATGTTTAGATGTTGATCTTCTTTCAGTATTTTTTTTTAAGATCCTTCATAATGTAACCTTCTAAATTATGAGATTCTTGTTCCTTAAAAATGTGTGGATCCAAAATATCTATTTACGATATACAAATAAGAAAGATAGGAGTCTGGCAGCTGGGACACCAGATCGAGTCGATCTTGGTCACAGCTTGGTTGAGTTGGCCAAGATGTGGTCATACTGACTTTTGAGTCTCCTGTGCAGGATACGTGATTCCTACCATCTATTTTGAATCCCAAAGTTTCTCATTTATATTACAGTAATGCAAGTGATGAGGGTAAAATAACCAAAAAGAGGCAAAATGTAGTGGAGGTAATACTAATTGTATCATTGTATAGTATCTTAGCAGCAATAATCAATGGTTTGCACAGTTCTATGGGCAGCTTGTTTGTCTATGCACTTGTTCAAGAATATAGAATTTCTGGCAACTAGATCAAGGTATTACTTAGGTAATTAAATCCTGTAGACGGATGATCTAAATACACTAATATATTTTTTTTTGTGGGGAAGTACAGGTCCACTTTAAAGAGGGAGGGTAGGTGTAACAATCATAACAATACACATTTGCCACATAGGGATGCTGAGAAACTAATCCATGTGAATGCTGTAATATTGGTAATATCTTGATGGAGAACATCTCAAGGACTAGTGTTTTTTGGGGGGATCTTATGGATCTTTTGTACATTTCCATAGATCGAGTGAGTCATAATAAGGTGAAACATTCCACATCCTTTCCATGGATATTTATAGCTAAGGGCGCTGGTGGCCCTCCCATTAGAATAATTATTATCCTCCTTTGTGGATATACAAGTGCCACGTGTGCCCAGTCTGCTGAAAAGCAAGTCCACCTACATAGAAAAGTCACACTGTATGGTCTGGAGCACGTTACTGCAGACGATGCTCCTATAACTAATGGAAGTGTCAAGTACTGACAACACACTAAGAGAAAAAACACTTCTGGGGCCAATAGCAGGTTTCACTTCCCTTTTCTAAAGGTGGAGGGTAAGGTGCTTCTTCTCCAAAAAACAGTTGGATATAATTCTTTCTGTTGTATCTGTATAAGTTTTTTTTTTTAAATGGTTTCCAATTTCTGGTTTAGAAAAAACATTTTCACACACCCTTGGAAATTAATAGAGGAGTCCCATTTTGTGTGAAGAAGAGTTTATCTCTCTCTGGTGGACCTGATATGTCTGCGACCTGAATGGGCACTATGTTCATTTCCCCTGTGGTGGTGCTGCATGGATATTGAACACTTGTTACAGGGTCCTCCTAAAAATTACTGGACTAACTGTGATCAACCTATTATATGGGAATAATAAAATACTGTAATAAGTGAAAAACTGTCCCCAGATTTCACTATAAAGTAAGTGTATCAGTATTAAGCAAAGCTCATTGACCTGACAAGACTGGTGTACTTACTTTGAAAATCCATGGCAGAATAGCTTTATAATTATAATCCATTTCAAAAGTCTACCTGCCTAGATTGACTTATAAAATGCTAAAATTTGGCATCAGGATTAAACAGCCATTCTGATATGGATTTTCAAAGTAAGGACACCAGTCTCATCAGGGCTAAGCGTTCATATTCAATAACGTATGCAGTTTGTTTTGTGAAATCTGGTGACCAATCTGTTCTCAGGTGGTCATGTCAGCCTCCAGTAGTCTCTGACTAGTATTAGCGTGCGTTCACACGTTGCAACAGTGGTGCAAAATTTCAGCATTGTTTTCCAATACGGCAGTAAAAATGCATTGTACTTTTGCGACAGTATTCAAAATCGTGTTAAAATGAAATAGTTTTTACAGCAATTTTTTTCACCAGAATGGCGGCACAAACTGATGTTTTTCCTCAATTCGGTGAGATTGTGGTAAAAACAACGGTTTTACAGCAATTTCAAATTTAATGGTAACAACAATGCAATTTGCTACAATTCTGAAGCTTCTGCAAAAATGCATTGTTTTAGCTGCAATGTGGTTAACGCAGCCAAAAACAGCTAACCGCAATTGTGGGAGCAGTGTGGCTGCAAATGTTATATAGATTTGTTTCCTATTTCAAGCTGGAAAACCAATTGCCATTTAATAATATTTCAATTAGATTCTCTCATATCTCGTTTCCGCCTGTACGCTCTTAGCCGGTGTGCAGCTTACGGCTGTAGCTACGTGAGCGTGCTAGATGGACTGTATATCTGTAGAAAACCAGTGATGGAGTAAGTCGGCACACATCTCCAAATATTTCTATGCTACCGATTATTAACTGCTGTCGGCACAGACGGCAGTGATTTACATGGCTCGGGGGTGGCAATGACACCATATAATCACCATGTACTGGAATTCTCCCCAGGCTGCACATATCACTGTCGACTATGTGGACAGCAGAGATGTCTGGAGAGAGAAGGACGTTCACTACTGAGAGTCCGCTGGTGTAAAAAAAATAAAACAATTTTCAGTCTTTTGAAAGTAGAAAATAAATCAAGGATTTAGTTAAAGTCAAAGAAAGCAGTGGGATCCAGCATTTTTCACACCCAATAACTTCAAGAACAGAAGAGTCCATTCATGGCCACTCTCCATAGAAATTATTGGGAGTTAGAGAAAATGACATGAGTCACAGAGAAGATGAACAATTTTGTGCCGTGGTACAGTGGTTTATACTTGTGAGAATATTATTTCTGACTTGTGATTCTTTGGCTGACACTTATGAGACTATAACAGACATTGGAGTTATAAATGGTGGGGCCACCATTAATGGACCTATGGGATCACTATTTTTTTTTTATTTGTATGTTCGTTCTGGCTAGCAAAAAGTTCTATCCAACATTTTTGGGGTAAAAAAATGAAACTTATTAGGGTGCTGACTGGCACTGTGATTGGCACATTGGAAGCACCGCATGCAAGATGACCATCAATGCCGCTGCATATTAACTTCAAACTCAGAGGTCTCCATGATTGACTGGTTTCTAAGACGAATACAAAAAAACATCAAGTTAAGGGCATTCATATCATGGAGGCATCCTATCTGTTCACTGTGGACCCAGCAGAGCAGAAGTCCTCAGCCTATGTTGGGAGGCACATGTGACTCGTGTGCTCATGTTGTGTAGCTCGCTCTGTGAGCTTCGTGCAGTAGCACCAGGTCTAGCAAACAGCTATGAAGAGTATGTCTCCAGATGGTGACTTTTGTGAGTAGCCCCAAACAGAAGAGAAAATCTGAATGCACATATGCTGGCCTTGGGGGTGCAGAGATAAATTAAGTATGGCAAGCTGAAGATAGGATTATGCTGCCAGTTGGAGGAAATGGATGTGATAGTGTGGTGGGAGTGCTTGATGCAAGAATACCAAAAGGGAGTAAGGTGGGAACTCGTGTATGCACGTATAGTGCGTCAGTGTGACCTCTGTAGGAAAGCTTTGGTTGACATACCTATGATGAAGGCTATGGGTGTCACTACTTTGATGGGTTCGGGAGCAGGATGTCACCCACTCTTTCAGAGCTGAATGTGGCTCTCCAAGAAAGAAAGGTTGGGGCCCACTGTTGTAGAAGATAGACCAAGTTCGGCTTGATCCATCCCTACCCTCCATGGTCGGTGGGATCGAGTACAAGGATTCCTTTTGTCCAAAGAAACATAAAATTACCAAATAATTTAGAATGAAGTCACATGAGTAAAATGAAAACCAGCCCAGCCTTCTTATTCGGTCATGTGAACCAACGCTGGAACTTTTTTTCATCTCACAAGCAGTATACGTCTTACTCTGTCCACAGAAAATCTTAATTTGCAAAGTGACCACATATCCAAGACCCTTTCTTCTACAAGGGATGGGACGGCAGGAGATTCAAGAGCCAGGTCATCCATTGGCTTTGGTTCAGAAGGGAGTCTGATTTTGATTGGGGTATTTGATGCCATCTTCTTTTACCTGGACAGTCCATAATGTATGTATATATATATATATATATGTACATATATATATATATATATATATATATATATACACTGCTCAAAAAAAAGGGAACACTTAAACAACAGAATATAACTCCAAGTAAATCAGACTTTTGTGAAATCAAACTGTCCACTTAGGAAGCAACACTGTTTAACAATTAATTTCCCATGCTGTTGTGCAAGTGGAATAGACAACAGATGGAAATAATTGGCAATTATCAAGACACACTCAATAAAGGAGTGGTTCTGCAGGTGGGGACCACAGACCACATCTCAGTACCAATGCTTTCTGGCTGATGTTTTGGTCACTTTTGAATGTTGGTTGTGCTTTCACACTCGTGGTAGCACGAGACGGACTCTACAACCCACACAAGTGGCTCAGGTAGAGCAGCTCATCCAGGATGGCACATCAATGCGCGCTGTGACAAGAAGGTTTGTAGCGTACTGGCCAGAGGCTGGAGGTGCTACCAGGAGACAGGCCAGTACACCAGGAGACATGGAGGGGGCCATAGGAGGGCAACAACCCAGCAGCAGGACCGCTACCTCTACCTTTGTGCAAGGAGGAACAGGAGGAGCACTGCCAGAGCCCTGCAAAATGACCTCCAGCAGGTCACAAATGTGTATGTGTCTGCACAAATGGTTAGAAACCGACTCCATGAGGATGGTCTGAGTGCCTGACGTCCACAGATGGGGGTTGTGCTCACAGCCCAACACCATGCAGGACGAATGGCATTTGCCACTGAACAACAGGATTGGCAAATTCGCCACTGGCGCTCTGTGCTCTTCACAGATGAAAGCAGGTTCAGACTGAGCACATGTGACAGATGTGACAGAGTCTGGAGACGCCATGGAGAGCAATCTGCTGCCTGCAACATTCTTCAGCATGACCGGTTTGGCAATGGGTCAGTAATGGTGTGGGGTGGCATTTCTTTGGAGGGCCGCACAGCCCTCCATATGCTCGCCAGAGGTAGCCTGACTGCCATTAGGTACTGAGAAAAGATGCTCAGACCCCTTGTGAGACCATATGCTGGTGCGGTTGGCCCTGGGTTCCTCCTAATGCAGGACAATGCCAGACCTTATGTGTCTGGAGTTTGTCAGCAGTTCCTGCAAGATGAAGGCATTGAAGCAATGGACTGGCCCGCCTGTTCCCCAGACCTGAATCCGATTGAACACATCTGGGACATCATGTCTCGCACCATCCACCAACGTCATGTTGCACCACAGACTGTCCAGGAGTTGGCGGATGCTTTAATCCAGGTCTGGGAGGAGATCCCTCAGGAGACCATCCGCTGCCTCATCAGGAGCATGCCCAGGCATTGTAGGGAGGTCATATAGGCACGTGGAGGCAACACACACAACTGAACATTATTTCCTTGTCATGAGGTATTTCCACTGAAGTTAGATCAGCCTGTAATTTGATTTTCCACTGTGATTTTGAGTATCAGTCCAAATTCAGACCTCCATGGGATATTAATTTTGATTTACATTGATAATTTTTATGTTTATTGAATATGAAATATTTAATTCAGTGATATATAGGATGTGGCATTTTAGTGTTCCCTTTATTTTTTTGAGCAGTATATATATATTATATATACTGATGGATTCTAGACACTTGGGAGAGGTCATTGTCCTGGGATATGACCAGGTCCACTGTGCATAGTACTTAGCCTTTTAGGCATTGTTACTCATTGCTAATTTCTCCCATCAATCTGCGGAAATGATATAATTAGAGGATGATGAGTGATTATAATGATGACTGTGCAGTTTATTGGCCAGGGAGCCTTTCATCTTAAGAGATACTTATTACAGGACACATATGTATGTTACCCGGGTTATGTTACTCAGATAATATGAATATATAAGATTTATTCATCACACTCCTGATTTAATCATGCAAGAGCAATAAGGCTCAATTATGGATAAAGAAGTTTCCTCTAACTGTGACCAATAAAAACGTCCCCATTGGAAATAGCTAAACCAGGAGTCCACCAAAGATTGCATACATATAAGCAGCTTTATGAAGGCTAGCCATAGACATGACCATTACCAAACTATCATCACCTTGCGTCAGTAATGATAAATGATGTTCATCCTCATTCTCCTGGTTTATGACCAGTGTGATGCTTAGATAGACTAGTATGGTGAAGGGGTGAATGTAGCTTTACATAAGAATGCATTTTTTTTTATTCAAGGTCTACTGGAATCTTAGAAAAGTGCCCCTCAGGTTAGCGCCGAAACAGCAAACATCTGATTTTTCCAGCACAAACTACACCAAGCCAGACATTTCATCTGCATATATTGGGTCTGCGTATATTGAGGTTGGTTCCAAGTGGGAGACCCCTCTCTATGGTGTGGTGTCCATATGTCCCAAAAGGGAAAGGGGTTGACTGATGCGTAAGACCAAATTAGAAACAACTAAATGGGATATTAATTGTACAGCTTAATGAACTGGTCACTCGTACTGATGACATTTTCTTTAAAGGTGTAGGCAACAATGCCATCCTTCACTGACAGCAAGCAGACAGATATCTTGAAAAGAGGGACAAATCGAAACACAAGTAAAATAGACAGAGGCCGAACTTGAAGTTCCTGGACTCCACTGAAAAATCTGTAACATGGCCCCCATATACTGTCCTACTTATTGAATTGGGGCTCATGGACCACCTCAGGCACCAGAACCAGGGTGTCAGCTCTGCACATCTTATAGCTATGCCCCTGATTTTAGTTACAGAACTTTTAATATATTAGGCTTTATTTATAATTTATGACCCCTTTATGTTTCCCGAAGGGTACAGGGCTTGTTGAGCATCTATGAGCAACGAATGAGCTCTTTAGACAGTCATTGTTTCAGCTGAAGCCTAAAGTGTAAGATGATGCTCGGAGCCGTGGCCACAAGTAACACAACTCTTGTTTGGTCACATCTGATACCCTGTCAAAAGCAACTTACAGTAACCAAGTCAACAGGTCAACTCCATCCTAGTAATGTCCTGAACAGCTGAAGCCAACACAACTAAAGCTTCCCATGCACACCACGTAGACCTTCACAGTCAAGTCTGACTTTTATTAAGTGATAGAAAAAATTATATGCACAGATTCTTACAAACTAGTAGCAAAGAGGGCTGGTCCCTGTCTCTCCAAGGGACAAAAAGCGACCACATAGTTTGCCTATATAGCAGATACTCTTATTTCTCAGGCTACTGAAACCTTCCCACTACTGGAGAAATACATCCTGAGTCCAGAGGGTGGAGTCGCTGATTGATTGACACCCTTTTCTCTACACTGGAGACGGCTGTCAGTGATCAAGTGAGACCGCCAACAAGATCAAGTGTTATATCTCTCTCAAATGCTCTCAAAAAGCTAAAGAGTCACATCCAACTCATTTCCCAGAGTCCGAATTTCTGTTTAAATAAATGGATGTAAATGTTCATCATTTACCCATCAGAGAACAACTAATAAGAAAAGCTCCCAAGATACACACAATCAGTAAGACTGGTGGATTTTCTCTTTATTAAAACCTTCATTTCAATTCCACACGAGGTTGTATATGGTTATTATTATCATTTATTTATATAGCACCATTGATTCCATGTGTAATAATTATAGGGGATAACTCAGGAGACTCTTTGCGTGGAACAAGACAACTACAGGACACAGTTTTATAAGTGGTAAAGTCTATATTATCACACGGTGATTCAAACAGGTGCAGAGAGAAACTCAAGTCCACAAGACTTGGTGCAAATAATAAACGCAGCTTAGCAGTCTATAGGAAACTTCAGAGGAAAATGCAATCAAGCAGAAAGTCTATGAAGCACAGTTATTCTTGAGGATACTTGACACGAATAAATCCTTGTCTTAGTCCAGGCACAGATAGATATGCTTATTAGGCAGTTCAAATCATATCTTAGCTCAACCAGGGAGGCCTGGTTAATAGTCTCAGGTTATTGCAAAGCAGAAACAGCTTACATGTCCAGCAAATGCAGATGGAAGTAAACACGAACACCAGATGAAGGAGGATTACTGGAAACTTGTGTATGCAGCAGGAACTCAGAGCTGAGTAGCAGGATCACCACACAGGTTCACAGGAGCAGGTGTATAGCCAGGGAGTAGCTAGTCGTAGCTAGTAGTAGTCAGAGGTCAGGAGCTGGATGCAAGGCAGAATTCTCTAGCACAGACTGAAGGCTGGGGTGGAGTTTTATAGCAGGAAGACACAGTGCACATGAGACCAAAGACGCCATCTTGGAAAAGGGCAGTAATGCACAAAAGGTAAAAAATGTTCAGAGTCCTGACACCATGGTGCTGTACATGAGAAGGGGTTACATACAAATTACAGATATCACTTACAGTAAGCAAACTAACAATTACAGACTGATACAGAGGGGCAAGGACCCTGCCCTTGCGGGCTTACATTCTAGAGGATGCTGGGGAAGGAGACAATAGGTTGAGGGTTGCAGGAGCTCCGGTGTTGGTGAGGAGGTAGCTTCGGTAGTGGTGAGGAGGCAGCAGGGTCAGTGCAGGCTGTAGGCTTTCCTGAAGAGGTGGGTTTTCAGGTTCCGTCTGAAGGATCCGAATGTGGTTGATAGTTGGACGTGTTGGGGCAAAGAATTCCAGAGGATGGGGTATAATCAGGAGAAGTCTTGAAGGCGTTTGGGTGAGGAGCGAATAAGTGTGGAGGAGAGAAGGGGGTCTTGGGAGGACCGGAGATTACGCGAGGGAAGATATCGGGAGATTAGTTCAGAGATATATGGAGGTGACAGGTTATGGATGGCTTTGTAGGTCAGTATTAGTCATTTGAACTGGATACGCTGAGGGAATGGGAGCCAGTGAAGAGATTTGCAGAGGGGGAAAGCAGGGGAGTAGCAAGGAGAGAGATGAATTAGTCAGGCAGCAGAGTTAAGGATGGACTGGAGAGGTGCAAGGATGTTAGCAGGGAGGCCACAGAAAAGGATGTTGCAGTAGTCAAGGCGGGAGATGATGAGGGCATGCACAAGCATTATAGGAGATTGACGGTTGAGGAAAGGTCAGATTCTGGAGATATTTTTGAGCTGGAGGCGACAGGAGGTGGAAAGAGCTTGGATGTGGGGTTTGAAGGACAGGGCAGAGTCAAGGGTTACTCCGATGCAGCGGACTTTCAGTACGGGGAAAAGTGTGATGTCGTTAATTGCGATAGATAGGTCAGGTAAGGAACATGGTTCCAGAAATTTACAGTGTGGAAGTCACTACCTACTTGTGATCTCCAAATGAGTTCTGTCCTTAGGTAATTTTCATTAAAGAGGTCATAAGAAAAGACGAAAACTCCCAGCAGGACTGGTTGGCCCTCTTTACCATAGTTTTCATTTAAGTGTTACAGAAGGTTGTACATGGTGCCTAGTGGAGAGAGTCACTATCTATCTCAAAGGGGGTTGCTGTCCATTGTCCCTTTCCATTTAGCAACTGAGGTTATAAATCTGCAGATTGCTTCATGTTTTTGATGCCCCTTAATACTGTGTTAAATCTCAGTTGTCTCCTATCACATAAGGGAATCAGTGGGGGACATTTTTTTCCAAAGTTCTGCAGGTTTTTTTTTCAAATTCTACCAGTGTCATTTCAATGAGGTGTAGGTCAAATATGACAACCTTCAGAACTGTAGTCTGGTCTCCTGGCCACTTTCTCAGATTACAAGTTCACAAGTGCATGCGATTACTTGGTGTCTTTTCCTTCTTCACTGTTATCAAAGTGAGGTCACTCCCATTTTTAGGCCACAGACTCAGAGACACTTTCACTTTGCCAGAATGGCCATGTCCACCACACAAAAGAAATAAATAGAATGTAGATCTATGGTGATATTATTAAAGAAAAAGGTGCTGGCAGGGATGTACCTAGATAATCAGCCTAGAACACAATCCCATGAAATATAGGTAACTATAGATAAAATATCAATTTGTAAGTCTGGAGAGCATTGCATTATTGGGACATAAAGGGGCTGTACGGTAAAAATAAGTTATCAACCATCTATAAGATAGGTGATAATTTGTTGATCGGTGGTGGCACAACTGTTCGGACCAGCAGCGATTGGCAAAATGGGGAACTTTTATCCCTGTAAGAATGGAGTGGCAGTGTGCACGTGCGACCTGCGCTCCATTTATTCCCTACAGGGATTATAGTTCCCTGTTGTGGATAAAATTTCCCCAATCTGACTATCGGTGTGGGTCCCAGAAGTGAGACATCCATTGATCAGCATGTTATCACCTACCCTGACGGTAGAAATCAGTAGTAAGAAGACTGGCACAATTGTGTGGTGATTTAAAGCAGGACGCCATCCCTATCACAAGCACCGCAATAGATTGGAGTGCCAACTGGATTCTTTTTGTGAACTCTATCTGCAAGATAGGTGTTAACTTGAATTAACCGGACAACCCCTTCCCTTTAAGGCTCTCATAGATGTTAGATGAAAGTCAGTTGCCGATTTTGGAAGGACCGCCTGATGAATACGTAAGTCTGCTCTCCAAACTGTTCCTAGACAGGTGATGTTGGTGGAGAGAAGGATCGGGCAGCTGGAATTTCAATACTCAATCCTTTGGGTTTTTTTCAGGGAAGAAAATCTATTGCCAGCAGCTTTCTGCTCTCACCCCATTGAAAACGTGAATGCTCAGCCGAGGGCTTGTGTGTATGGGGAGTCGGGAGATGATGGCTGTCTGCTGATTGAAATCTTTGAGCTGGCCACACAACTGACCATCTAATGTGTACAGAGGTGTCCCGTGACATCTGCTATTGGGATTAAAAAGAGTCTGGCAATGGCTTGTACCCTTCTCCCCATTCAGAACATACAGACACTTAGTCGGGCGCTTAACCCATAGCTATTTCCAATGTTTGGCGAGCTTTACGATAGACCATCAATGGGGGTCCAACCAAGTACGCTTAGCTGCAGCCCTTAGCACAACACCACCTATACGCATTGTACTGTGTTGATAAAATCAATGAAGGTGAGGCAACTGCATACAACCCCTTCAATATGAGTTCTGGCATATTACACATGGACTGACCAACATCTCTGAGATTCTCTGTCTATTGTTCAAAACATCTTATGCGATCGAAATTGGACAGAAATGATATTTTCCTTAAATCAGTGTAAGAAAGGACCATTGTATTGGCTCAGGAAATGCTGAGACCGTCTCCTCCGCCTATTAATAATTCAAGAACTGCTCTCATATATTGTACGGTTTCTCCTCTCAGTGATGACAGCTTTGGTCAGGCAAATACTCAGACACTTTCCTCATGTAACATGGACAATTTTAGTATTCAGTCATTGTCTGTCCTTCAAGATCCACCGAAGAGATCCCCCTAGCCAGCTACTTGATCGTCTCGCTTGTGGTTTAGTTGCATGGAATTGATAATATTTCTGGAATGAAAATAAATTATGAGGAATCATGTTGAGCTTGTGCTTTTACACAACAGCCAATTTGAAAAAGGAAAGCTGCAGTGTAAAGCACGGAGGAAGGATGGATCATTAGCCTGAGATTTGAATGATAGAGAAGAACTATGTCAAGCTTTCATTAAAAAATACAACTGATCCAGAGTAACTTATAATGTCCTAACCATAATAGTGAGGTGATAATAAATTGACAACATTGCAGTAAAAACAATAACTATAGTAAACGACCCGAGAATTGAGATGTTTCAAGGTCAGGTAAAGGGTTATACCGATCATATTTAGCTCCACCATTGTCATTGCTGAACCATGTGATTTTATTTTGGAGATCAAATGAAAAATAATATACCATTCAAAAGGGCTATTTTTGAGGAAAAAAACTCACCCAAATGGTTGGAGGAGCCACAACCATGATACTTAGTGTGAGAAGTCGCCATCAGGACCATCTGTGTTTTACAAGGGGTGGCGTCAATGGTCTAGCTGAAGTGGGTGCACACCTACCAATTACATCCATGCCAAAGTACCTAAGGAAACCCGATGTCATGTCTGCCACCAAAGAGGGTAAAAGCTCTTTAAATTGCATTGGATGGTTTCAGGAATTTGCATTGGGGATCAGAAGCTTCAAACCACTTCCCTGGTTGATGTGACAGTGAGACATATGCTGGGCATAGCTCTCACACTTGGCTAACAGAAGTGTGACCTATGAAGACTAAAGCGAAACGAATTCACGTGAGCCCTGCGAGACTTCTCCTCCAGGACCCACACCGTCCATTGGTATGGGTTCCGGAGGAAAAGGATCGCAGGGCTCATGTCTGGAGGCTATGGTCAACAGCATAGATTCGTAGGACCAGCATTACATTATGTGTGTGTCATGCTGACCTACTGATCAGAAGAGGTTGCTGAGGATGCTTGAAGGTTAGCAGGGTTTCTGTCCAGTGGTCACGTTTGTGATCCATGGCCACTAGATGGGAACCCTGCATGTCTCTGCTTACCTGGTGGAATCGATTCATAGGACCGATGCAACATCATGCATGTGTCATTCTGTAATGATAATGCCGAACCTACAAACTAGAAGAGGTGGCCAAGTATGCTGACAGATAGGAGAGGCTTAGCAGGGCTCCTGTGTGGTGGTCATGGACTTACGACATGGCCACTGGAACTGGGTCCTGCGAATCAGAATGCTCATCTCGACACAGGAAATACGGAGTTTCTTTAAGAAATATTTCTGTTATGTCTCTGTATGGTTATCAATAATCTTCATTTTTCTCATGATTTCACTTACTAGTCTGTGCCAGGCAAGTCATGGAAAGTTACTTACCTGAGGCATAGCTGACTCCTATAGGAAATTTCCTAACAGTAGTGTGTGCTGAGCCAAGAGTTATGGCTTTCCCGCTCTTATGAAATTATACTGATGATTCACAGCACTTCGGGCAATGCAACTGTCTATTTATGTTGTTTTATATTCTCTGTGGTTGGCAACGTGCTTTAAGACGACTAATGTCTACATTGAGATATTTTCTTCGGTGAAGGAGGGGCACATACATGCATTCTGAAAAGTCGGCTGAGCCCGTTCAAAGCTGATTATGCAGAACGAAGGCTAACAGCCAAGATTAAAAGAGGGTGAGGGTCGCGAGAGCTGGAATAGCTAGCCAGATGGAAGGAGCCGCAATCAGATTAACAGGCTCAATTAGTGCCAATTGTTTAGGGAGGGAATCTGAAGACTTACCGGATTGGGCAAAAGGAGGTGGCAGAAAAGTGCCAAAGAGCCAGTGATGAGCTAAACCTCAAGGAAACAATTTGTGCAGGCTACTAAGCATGGCATGGCACGAGAAGGATTAAAGGCAGTTCATCTGATAACTCCTGCCTGAAGAGAATAACAGCTTGGGCCTGTACAGAGGGAGCAAAAACACGATAATACGGGGTCACAAGCAGACACAGAGTTTAGAAGATGCAAACAGGCGAGGCCATGACAATGCTGGTGTCATTCTCTACTCAATAATTTTAAAGGAGATTGCACTGAAATTAACTTTTATACTTAGACAACTCAACCAAGAACTGACAACCTAAGTATCTGGCAACCTCCAACCTTTGAAGTTCTAATATACTTTATGTTCCAATGGGAAAGGGTATTTTCTCATCACCCTCTTGGCACAAGTACCCTCTTTGATGTTGTAGGGGATTGTTAAGCCTTAGTCCATGTCTAGAACATGACACAAAAGCCTCAAAGACATTGCTGGAGCATAAGGGTAATGTTTTTTTTACAAGGACTGTTCACATTGTGTTTCAGCCTTCTGTCAGAGTGTTTTCCAACGTATACCTCCAATATATGCCACTATATAGGTTCTGAAGAACATTGCTCAAAGGCTCCAGGGAAAAAAAAGAAACATGCTGTATGCTTTTGTACTGAACATCATACTCAAACATGCTTTTCCATGCATCAGGAAAGAAAGACATGCCTATGAATACTTCAGTCAGTCGGTCAGTTTGGCATTGATATCTGAACATAGTGGTAAGCTATGGTGTTGACACAATGCTATTCCAGGAAATGTCAAGACAGAAAAAAGGAACTTCACTTATCTCAGCCAAGAGTGATCGAGATGAGTGGACAGAGATGGGTTTTCATTCCAGTTTTAGACCTAGAAAAGCTAGTACTTGTTTCTCCTGGGTACTAAATTCAGTAAATCCTTTAACATGAAACATATGTTTGCAAGAAATGTATTAAAAAAAATAGTATTTCAACCTAAGGAATGCAATTCCAAACAAAATGGAGCTATCTGGGGAAAACTGAGACATGAGAACATTATGTGGTATCACACAGTATATAATCATTGTATTCTGTACATACATTTGAGGAGAGGCCCATGACAAAAAAATGCAAGACATGGAGGCTGCAAATACGCAATGTGTTAACTCGGCTCAGTCCTTGTAAATTGCAATTTTCCTGAAATTTGTCCTCCATAGCACCAAATTGCAGACTTCCCTCTCCAGCCACATGGTTTTCATGTGATAAGAATGCATTCATTCAGCACCTCACACAGGGATGGCAGTCCATGCACAAGGAGGGGGTAGCATGCTGGTAGGCAGCTCTCGGGTGGCCTCTGATCCCTGTACTCTCCTATCGTCAATCCCACTTTAATTATCTATGCCCATGAAGAGCTGTCTAAGTGGTGCTTGAATGATAATAACGTACATGGGAGAGTAGACAAAGAGGCCCCCTGCGGAGGCCATAAGCAGCCTCAATGAGGCTCTAAACACACAGCTCACAAACTAATGCCCTACGAGCAGTGAATTTGGCAGTACAAAATATATCCTGGGATAATAATCTTTACTTATATAGCACCAACATATTCCGCAGCGCTTTACAATTTAACAGGGATACCACACCTGTACCCAGTTGACCTTACATCAAAAACTCTTGGGCACCAAAATACATAATTTTCTTAACTGATGCACTTGACCTTTTGTTTGGATATACTATGACCACCATCTTGTTGACTTTGTGTTTCATATACATCAGACATCACAGTGCTGATTTCTTCCTCTTATAATGTGTGTGAGGGGCTTTACTGGTGGTATCCTACTATTGACACTGTCACCAATTGCAAGAACAAGTCCACTCTCTATTCTTGGTGGAGAAATGGCCACAAGCTTTCCTCAAAAATTAAGGTCATATCAAAAATACTGGGCAAATGGGATTTCCCCTGTACACTGAATTTTGTTCTTAAGACCACCCCTTTAGAAGACCATAACATTTTGGATGGCCATCTCAAAGAGATTTCACTTTACTAATTTAACAGAACCGTTTTAAGAATGCCATAGAGATTTTTATTTTTCATTCCTCTTTTTCTTTCTCCTTTTTTTCTCTCCTCCTTTTGTGGTTTTTGCTGTTAGAGTAGGACTAGCAAGTGTGAGGACCCTTGACGTGGTTGCCAGCTTACGTATTGTGGCCATAATATTAACTAATACCTTACATATTTTGATATGTTCTTGTGCACTTTATTTATTTTTACTTTTTGAGGTGTAGTTGGGCCCTGATGGCTTTTTAAATTGTGACCTCTGTTCACACGAGACGCATTACAGTTAGCACTGGGCAGCCTGCCACAGGGCGATAATTAATAGGCTGTGATCCAGTTGCTGTGCATTCTATGTGAACACTGCCGCATGCAGATTATCCATTTGCCCTGGTGTGCCAAACAGCCAATCCCTGTAGGCTGGCTGTCTCATTTGGTATTACCGCATCTGTGTAGTCGCCATCTTTACTCAGGCCCGCTGCACCATGATAGTGCATTTGTTTTGAGGCCTAGACAGGTAAGCATCTTTGCCTGTTTTTTTTTGGTGTTTTCTCTAAATTAAAGATAGAAAAGTGGAGGGATGGATTGTGTATCTGCTACAATTAAGTGGTGAAGGTATGCTACATGAGTTTTCATCCAGCTTCTTGGAAGGTCAAAGAGCTACTTTAGTACAAAAAAAACAACTATATATATACTGTATATGGGCTTGAAAGCCATTTTGCTAAATAAATTGGTCCACAGGAGGTGGGAAAATATTCCCCAGGAACATGAATGTGGATAATTCTACTGGTAGGGTTTATATACATGGAAAAAAGTTTCCAGTTGTGTGTGTGGAAACAGGTGGAGAAAAGGGAGCAGTTGTGAAGCTAGAAGAGAGTCTCATAGCTCCTCTCAGGATGATTTGATTGAAGCTCTTAATACCATCTTTGGCGACCCTTTGAGTGATTTCCCAAAAGATGGGAGCAATTGTCCTGATCCAGTGCTTGATGTTGAGGAGTGTCAAGGGGAAGAGGAGTCTGATGATGAGGATAAAGCTTTTACTCCTGGGCAAAGGGAAATGAGTAGCAGTGAGTATTCTGATATGGAAGAAGTGAAAGATAATGACTCTGAGTCATCCTTCGGTAAGAAATCTAGGCTGGAGAAGGAGTAGGCGGGTGGTTAATTAATGGTGTAATCAATGCTGAGAAATACAGGCAGATACTTACCCATCATGAAATACCATCATGGAGGCGTCTGATGGGCTCCAAATTTATTCTGCAGCAGGACAACGACCCTGATCATACAACCAATATCATTAAGAACTTTCTTCAACATAAAAAAGAACAAGAAGTCCTCGAAGTGATGACATGTCCTCCACAGAGCCCTGATCTCACTATCATGGACTTTTTTTCAGGGATTACATGAAGAGTCAAAAGGTTTTGCCAAACCTACATCCATGAAAGATCTGTGGTTAGTTCTCCAAGATATTTGCAACAATCTTCCTGCCAAGTTCCTCCAAAAACTGTGTGCAAGTGTATTGAGAAGAACTGATCAAGACAAAGGGCAGTAACAGCAAATAATGATTTGATTTACAATTCTCTTTTGTTCATTCACTCTGCATTTTGTTAATTAATAAAAATAAACTATTATCAGTTCTATTTTTGAAAGTATTCTTACTTTGCAGCATTTCTTTCCATACCCACCTAAAACTTTTACAGAGTATTATACATACACTAGATGGTGGCCCGATTCTAACGCATCGGGTATTCTAGAATATGCATGTCCACGTAGTATATTGCCCAGTGACGTAGTATATTGCCCAGTGACGTAGTATATTGCACAGCCACGTAGTATATTGCCCAGTGACGTAGTATATTGCCTAGCCACGTAGTATATTGCCCAGTTACGTAGTATATTGCCCAATGACGTAGTATATTGCCCAGTTACGTAGTATACAGCACAGAGCCACGTAGTATATTGCCCAGTTACGTAGTATACAGCACAGAGCCACGTAGTATATTGCACAACGACGTAGTATACAGCACAGAGCCACGCAGTATATTGCCCAGCCACGTAGTATACAGCACAGAGCCACATAGTATATTGCACAGCAACGTAGTATACAGCAGAGCCACGTAGTATATTGCCCAGTGACGTAGTATATTGCCTAGTGACATAGTATATTGCCCAGTGACGTAGTATATGGCCCAGCCACGTAGTATATTGCCCAGTTACGTAGTACATTGCCCAGTGACGTAGTATATTGCCCAGTGACGTAGTATACAGCACAGAGCGACGTAGTATATTGCACAGCGACATAGTATACAGCACAGAGCCACGTAGTATATTGCCCAGCCACGTAGTATATTGCCCAGCCACGTATGTCACAGGTGAAAAAATAAAAAATAAACATATACTCACCTTCCGAGGGGCCCCTTGTAGTTCTGTCGCCTGTGTTCGGTTCAGGCGGCAGCTTCCGGTCCGAGGGTGTGATGACTGTTATGATCCTAGTGGCAAGAATCGCAGGTCGGACTAGCTAAGTAACTGAACAGACTACTAGCTCTGGGGAAGTGGTAACTAGATTGACCGCAACCTGATCCTATCCGCAAACAACTATAGGCAGCCGTGGAACGTTACCTAAAAATCCTAGACGTCTCTTCACGGCCTGAGAAACTGACTATTCCTGGAGGGAAAGAAAGTCCTCTCTTGCCTCAGTGGAATGACCCCAAAGATATAGAATAGCCCCCCACAAATATTAACGGTGAGTTAAGGGGAAAGCACAAACGCAGAGATGAAATCAGATTTAGCAAATGAGGCCCGCTAATACTAGATAGCAGAAAATAGGAAGGGAACTGTGCGGTCAATAAAAAACCCTATTCAAAATATCCACGCAGAGATTGATCGAGCCCCCGCACCAACTAACGATGCGGGGGAAGCAACCAGAGCTTACCAGCAAAAAGAAATCACATATTAGCAAGCTGGACTAGACTCATCATACACAGAAATCATATTGCAGGCAGATGAGCAAAAAATATTCAAACAGAACTTAGCTTATCCTGAAGAGGCAGAAAACGAGATAATCAGGAGTAATCAGAATAGAACTGAATACATTGACAGCCGGCAACAAGTGGAAATGAAGCAGAGCTAAATAGGAGCCTCCCTGGTGAATAACGAGGCAGCTGATCCAGCCAGACCCGCAGGATAATAAACCAAACCACCAGGGGGAGCCAAAAAACCAAAGTCACACAATACCATCTGTGACCACAAGAGGGAGCCTGAAAACGGAGTTCAAAACAGTACCCCCCCCTTGAGGAGGGGTCACCGAACCCTCATCAAAACCCCCAGGGTGATCAGGGTGAGCCACATGGAAGGCACGAACCAAATCGGCCGCATGAACATCAGAGGCGACAACCCAGGAATTATCCTCCTGACCATAGCCCTTCCACTTAACCAAATACTGAAGCCTCCGTCTAGAAATACGAGAATCCAAGATCTTCTCCACCACGTATTCCAATTCTCCCTCAACCAGCACAGGGGCAGGAGGCTCAACCGAAGGAACCACAGGCACCACATACCTCCGCAACAACGACCGATGGAACACATTATGAATAGCAAACGATGCCGGGAGGTCCAAACGAAATGACACAGGGTTAAGGACTTCCAAAATCTTATAAGGACCGATAAACCGAGGCTTAAACTTAGGAGAGGAGACCTTCATAGGAACAAAGCGAGAAGACAACCACACCAAATCCCCAACGCGAAGTCGGGGACCCACACAGCGACGGCGGTTGGCAAAGCGCTGAGCCTTCTCTTGTGACAGCTTCAAATTGTCCACCACATGATTCCAAATCTGATACAACCTATCCACCACAACATCCACTCCAGGACAGTCAGAAGGCTCCACCTGACCCGAGGAAAAACGATTATTAAGGGCAAACTCGGCCAATGGCAAAAAAGTCACCCAGTCGTCCTGATCAGCAGAAACAAAACATCTTAAATAGGTTTCCAAAGTCTGATTAGTGCTCTCGGTTTGGCCATTCATCTGAGGATGGAAGGCCGACGAAAAAGACAAATTAATGCCCATCTTAGCACAAAAGGTCCGCCAAAACCTAGACACAAACTGGGATCCTCTGTCGGAAACAATATTTTCAGGGATCCCGTGCAAACGAACCACATTTTGAAAAAACAGAGGAACCAACTCGGAGGAGGAAGGCAACTTAGGCAAGGTCACCAAATGGACCATTTTAGAAAAACGATCACACACCACCCAAATGACCGACATTCTCTGAGAGACAGGGAGATCTGAAATAAAATCCATGGAAATGTGCGTCCAAGGCCTCTTCGGGACAGGCAAAGGCAACAACAAGCCACTGGCACGAGAACAGCAAGGCTTAGCCCGAGCACAAATTCCACAAGACTGCACAAAGGAACCCACATCCCACGACAAGGAAGGCCACCAGAAGGACCTAGCCACCAAATCTCTGGTACCAAAAATCCCAGGATGGCCTGCCAACACCGAAGAATGAACCTCGGAAATAACTCTGCTGGTCCATCTATCTGGGACAAACAGTCTCTCCGGTGGACAACGGTCAGGTCTATCCGCCTGAAACTCCTGCAGCACTCATCGCAAATCTGGGGAGATGGCAGACAAAATCACCCCTTCTCTGAGGATACCAGCTGGCTCTGAGTCACCAGGAGAGTCAGGCACAAAACTCCTAGAAAGAGCATCAGCCTTCACATTCTTCGAACCAGGCAGGTATGAGACCACGAAATCAAAATGAGAGAAAAACAACGACCAACGAGCCTGTCTAGGATTCAGCCGCTTGGCCGACTCGAGATAAATCAAATTCTTGTGATCAGTCAAGACCACCACACGATGCTTAGCTCCCTCGAGCCAATGTCGCCACTGATCAAATGCCCACTTCATAGCCAACAACTCCCGATTACCAACATCATAATTCTGCTCGGCAGGCGAAAACTTTCTTGAAAAGAAAGCACATGGCTTCATCACAGAGCCATCAGAGCTTCTCTGCGACAAAACAGCCCCCGCTCCAATCTCAGAAGCATCAACCTCGACCTGGAAAGGAAGGGAGACGTCTGGCTGACATAAGACCGGAGCCGAAGAAAACCGGCGCTTCAGCTCCCGAAAGGCCTCCACAGCCGCAGGAGACCAGTTAGTAACATCAGAACCCTTCTTGGTCAAATCCGTCAATGGCTTAACAACACCAGAAAAATTAGCGATGAAGCGACGGTAAAAATTAGCAAAACCCAAGAACTTCTGAAGACTCTTAACAGATGTAGGCTGAGTCCAGTCATGAATAGCCTGAACCTTGACTGGGTCCATCTCAATAGCAGAAGGAGAAAAAATGAAACCCAAAAAAAAAAGACCTTCTGGACTCCAAAAAGACATTTTGAGCCCTTCACAAATAAAGCATTGGCACGCAGGACCTGAAACACCATCCTGACCTGCTTAACATGGGACTCCCAATCATCCGAAAAAAACAGAATATCATCCAGATACACAATCATAAATTTATCCAGATATTCGCGGAAGATGTCGTGCATAAAGGACTGAAAGACAGAAAGAGCGTTAGAAAGTCCAAAAGGCATCACCAAGTACTCAAAATGGCCTTCGGACGTATTAAATGCAGTTTTCCATTCATCACCCTGCTTAATACGCACTAGGTTATACGCACCACGAAGATCTATCTTGGTGAACCAACTAGACCCCCTAATGCGAGCAAACAGATCAGATAACAATGGCAAAGGATACTGAAATTTGACCGTGATTTTGTTTAGAAGGCGATAATCAATACAAGGTCTCAAGGAACCATCCTTCTTAGCCACAAAAAAGAACCCCGCACCAAGAGGGGAGGAGGAGGGGCGAATAAGTCCTTTCTCCAAAGACTCCTTTATATAACTCCGCATAGCAGCATGCTCCGGCACTGACAAATTGAAAAGTCGTCCCTTAGGAAACTTACTACCAGGAATCAAATTTATAGCACAATCACAATCCCTATGAGGAGGTAGAGAACTGAGTTTGGGCTCATCAAATACATCCTGGTAATCTGACAAAAACGCAGGGACCTCAGAAGGAGTGGATGAAGCAATTGACACCACAGGAGCGTCGCCATGAATTCCCTGACAACCCCAACTTGACACAGACATTGCTTTCCAATCCAGGACTGGATTATGAGTCTGCAACCATGGCAGGCCCAACACGACAACATCATGCAAATTATGCAATACAAGAAAGCGAATCACCTCCTGATGAACAGGAGTCATGCACATGGTCACTTGTGTCCAGTACTGAGGTTTATTCGTAGCCAATGGTGTAGCATCAATTCCCCTTAGTGGAATAGGGAATTTTAAAGGCTCCAAAACAAAACCACAGCGCCTGGCAAATGACAAATCCATCAGACTCAGGGCAGCACCTGAATCCACAAAAGCCATAACCGAGTAAGATGACAGGGAACAAATCAGGGTAACAGACAAAATAAACTTAGGCTGTAAAGTACCGATGGTGACAGATTTATCAATCTTTTTTGTGCGCTTAGAGCATGCTGAGATAACATGAGCTGAGTCACCACAGTAAAAGCACAACTCATTTTGCCGTCTATAATTTTGCCGTTCACTTCTGGTCAGAATTCTATCACATTGCATAGACTCAGGTATCTGTTCAGAAGACACCGCCAAATGGTGCGCAGGTTTGCGCTCCCGCAAACGCCGATCAATCTGAATGGCCAGAGTCATTGACTCATTCAGACCTGCAGGCGTAGGGAACCCCACCATGACATTCTTAATGGCTTCAGAAAGACCTTTTCTGAAATTTGCAGCCAGGGCACACTCATTCCATTGAGTAAGCACCGACCATTTCCGAAATTTCTGGCAGTACACCTCTGCATCATCTTGCCCCTGAGAGAGGGCCAACAACGCTTTTTCAGCCTGGTTCTCAAGATTAGGTTCCTCATAGAGCAATCCAAGGGCCAGAAAAAACGCATCCACACTGAGCAATGCAGGATCCCCTGGAGCCAATGCGAAAGCCCAATCTTGAGGATCGCCACGCAAGAAAGAAATAATAATCTTAACTTGCTGAACAGAATCCCCAGAGGAATGAGGTTTCAAAGAAAGAAACAACTTGCAATTGTTCTTAAAATTCAGGAACCTAGATCTATCTCCAGAAAACAACTCCGGAATAGGTATTCTAGGCTCTGACATAGGACTGTGCACAACAAAATCCTGAATACTTTGTACCCTTGCAGCAAGATGATCTACACTGGAGGCTAAACTCTGGATATCCATATCAGCAGCTGAACTCAGAGCCACACCAAGATTAAGAGGAGGAGGAGAGAAGCCAGACACACAGCAGCTAGACACACGGCAGCAAAAAAAAAAAAAAAATCTCCAAGCTTCTTTTCTCCTGCTTCTGCCATGCAATTAACACTTTATAGGCCGGCTGTACTGTTATGATCCTAGTGGCAAGGATCGCAGGTCGGACTAGCTAAGTAACTGAACAGACTACTAGCTCTGGGGAAGTGGTAACTAGATTGACCGCAACCTGATCCTATCCGCAAACAACTATAGGCAGCCGTGGAACGTTACCTAAAAATCCTAGACGTCTCTTCAAGGCCTGAGAAACTGACTATTCCTGGAGGGAAAGAAAGTCCTCTCTTGCCTCAGTGGAATGACCCCAAAGATATACACTCACTGGCCACTTTATTAGGTACACCTGTCCAACTTCTTGTTAACACTTAATTTCTAATCAGCCAATCACATGGCGGCAACTCAGTGCATTTAGGCATGTAGACATGGTCAAGACAATCTCCTGCAGTTCAAACCGAGCATCAGTATGTGGAAGAAAGGTGATTTGAGTGCCTTTGAACGTGGCATGGTTGTTGGTGCCAGAAGGGCTGGTCTGAGTATTTCAGAAACTGCTGATCTACTGGGATTTTCACGCACAACCATCTCTAGGGTTTACAGAGAATGGCCCGAAAAAGAAAAAAAATCCAGTGAGCGGCAGTTCTGTGGGCGGAAATGCCTTGTTGATGCCAGAGGTCAGAGGAGAATGGGCAGACTGGTTCGAGCTGATAGAAAGGCAACAGTGACTCAAATCGCCACCCGTTACAACCAAGGTAGGCCTAAGAGCATCTCTGAACGCACAGTGCGTCGAACTTTGAGGCAGATGGGCTACAGCAGCAGAAGACCACACCGGGTAGCACTCCTTTCAGCTAAGAACAGGAAACTGAGGCTACAATTTGCACAAGCTCATCGAAATTGGACAGTAGAAGATTGGAAAAACGTTGCTTGGTCTGATGAGTCTCGATTTCTGCTGCGACATTCGGATGGTAGGGTCAGAATTTGGCGTAAACAACATGAAAGCATGGATCCATCCTGCCTTGTATGGAGCATCTTTGGGATGTGCAGCCGACAAATCTGCGGCAACTGTGTGATGCCATCATGTCAATATGGACCAAAATCTCTGAGGAATGCTTCCAGCACCTTGTTGAATCTATGCCACGAAGAAATGAGGCAGTTCTGAAGGCAAAAGGGGTCCAACCCGTTACTAGCATGGTGTACCTAATAAAGTGGCCGGTGAGTGTAGAATAGCCCCCCACAAATATTAACGGTGAGTTAAGGGGAAAGCACAAACGCAGAGATGAAATCAGATTTAGCAAATGAGGCCCGCTAATACTAGATAGCAGAAAATAGGAAGGGAACTGTGCGGTCAATAAAAAACCCTATTCAAAATATCCACGCAGAGATTGCTCGAGCCCCCGCACCAACTAACGGTGCGGGGGAAGCAACTCCGTACCCCAGAGCTTACCAGCAAAAAGAAATCACATATTAGCAAGCTGGACTAGACTCATCATACACAGAAATCATATTGCAGGCAGATGAGCAAAAAATATTCAAACAGAACTTAGCTTATCCTGAAGAGGCAGAAAACGAGATAATCAGGAGTAATCAGAATAGAACTGAATACATTGACAGCCGGCAACAAGTGAAAGTGAAGCAGAGCTAAATAGGAGCCTCCCTGGTGAATAACGAGGCAGCTGATCCAGCCAGACCCGCAGGATAATAAACCAAACCACCAGGGGGAGCCAAAAAACCAAAGTCACACAATACCATCTGTGACCACAAGAGGGAGCCTGAAAACGGAGTTCACAACAGATGACGTCGCGGTCACATGACCATGACGTCACGGCAGGTCCTTCTCGCGCAGGGCCTGTGATGACGTTGCGGTCACATGACCGTGACGTCATGGCAGGTCCTTGTCGCACACCAACCTTAGCACCGGAACCTGCCGCTTGCATGGACCGGTCACCGGAGCGTCGGAAAGGCGGCGGAAGGTGAGTATATAATGATTTGTTATTTTTTTGTTATTATTTTTAACATTAGATGTTTTTTTACTATTGAGGCTGCATAGGCAGCCTCAATAGTAAAAACTTGGTCACACAGGGTTAATAGCGGCGGTAACGGAGTGAGTTACCCACGGCATAACGCGGTCCGTTACCGCTGGCATTAACCCTGTGTGAGCCGTGACTGCGGGGAGTATGGAGCGGGCGCCGAGCACTGACTGCAGGGGAGTAGGGAGGGACTAATCGGACTGTGCCCGTTGCTGATTGGTCGCGGCAGCCATGACAGGCAGCTGGCGAGACCAATCAGCGAATGAAAATCCGTGACGGACGTTGCCGACAGAAAGACGGTAGTACCCCTTAGACAATTATATATATAGATTACTATTGGATTAGTATACAATCCAAATAGCCAAGAATCACCAAATCCTCTTCCTCCTCCATGCTGGGACACTGACCAGCCGCGCAATGAGTCTCCTGCTATCTGTCCTGATCCTGTGCACACCGCACAGGATTCCCGACGACGTAGCTAATGCTCTCATGCTCCCCTGTTCTTGAAGGGGCAGTGTGTGTACTTTGAAAATGCCCTTAGCCAATAACTGGGAGGCATCTTGTATAAAAGGCATCCTCCTCAGTAGGAGGTATCGGCAGTAACCGTACTTGAACCAGTACCAGTGTCTATTCTGGTTAGTTGTCCAGAGTCCGTACTGTTCCAATATCCGAATCCAGCCCTGTCTGTGACTCCGTGCCAATATCTATTCTGCCCAAGGATCTAGAACCTGTTTAGTCTGAACAGAGTCCATATTCTGTCCTGCCAGTTACTCTGAGTCCAATCTATGTCTGCCAGGCAGACTCCTGGGGTCCGCAGCTACAGTACTGGGGACTGCCTAGGAGGGGTACCTGGTGGCTACCTGCAACTCAAGTCTAATTCTACCATCAGGAGCTCTAGCGAAGACAAGGTAGCCGCTTAGTCACACCGATCCTAGGTAACCCTGGCTCTGTGGCACAGTGGGTCCTCAAACCACGTGTGCCACACGCGAGCGTTGCATCTGCCAAGATGGTGCCGTGGACCTTTTATTGCCTATTGAACTTCTATGGTAGATCAAAGACACACCTCGACTTCACCAGGCGCACCTAATACCTTCTTAGAGTTGTATAGACAACAGACATCAATAATGTTTCTATAAATGTCTAAAAAGTGAGACCCCTGCTGATGGAGAAAACAGACATCCTGTGCGTTACAATGCAGCTTTGAAACATAGTTACAAATGTGGATAGAAATTCACAAATAGCATCTTAACGGGGTTCTCAAAGATTACCGTAATCAGACATGGCTGCTTTCTTCAAAAAACAGTGCTGATCCTGACCACAAAAAGTGCTTGATATCGCAGCCCAGCCCCATTCACACAAGCATAGCCAAGCTGCGATACAAGCCCCCCAGTCGACAGGAGTGATGCTCTTTTTGTAAGGAAGTAGTCAAATTTTTCTCTTTAATGACATGCCAGGAGGTTGGAGGAAAATGTGTTATTGTTACCTGTACTGTAATTATGCCTTTCACGAAACCCCTTTAATAACTTCTCGTCTTGTAAATGAATCTATTATTTCACATCTCCAGGAGTAAATGTCTCTGCCAACCAAGATGAGGAGACGGACTACGAAACCTTCCAGATGCAGATCAATAAGGAAACAAAAAAGTGTAGTTTCCATACCAATTCTGGCAAGTATTGGACCCTTGTGAGTCACGGAGGGATCCAGTCCACGGCCACTGAAACGTAAGTCCTTGCTGTAAGAGTAAAGATCTTTGCCAAAACCGAATCTTGAAGTTCTTCCATATATCTAAGTAGCTTCTGTTTTCCTGAACCAAGGAAGTATACTGGGAGCAATGTTACACTGGGCCAAAGATTAGAAAATCATGTCTGCTTTCTTTTAGAAATAGCACCACACCTGTCCATAGTTTGTGTCTGATATTGATGCTTAACTACATGAAGGTGAATGGGACAGAACGGCAACGTCACACACAAGCTGTAGACACGAGTGGCACTGTTTTTGGAAGACAGTCTCTACACTTTTTTTTTCTAAGAAAAAGCTTTTCAAACTAAAGAGCTCACATCTCTGCATTACCTGATTGTTCAGTGACACAACATAGTTGCTTCTGTCAACAAACCCTTTGACAAATTTCAATAGCAGCCGGCAGATTTCTAAATGCAGCTCTAGAGTGTAATAAAGGCAACAGGGCAATAGCTTTTGATTTGGATTTCTTCTTGTGTCACTCACAGAGCTGCCAACACAATGTTTGATATTGAATGGAGAGGTCGGAGAGTCGCGCTGAGGGCCAGTAATGGGAAATACATCTGTACTAAGAAGAATGGACAGCTGGCGGCTGTGTGCGACTCAGTTGGTGAGTGCATGGAAAACATGTCCGTTTAATGCAGTCAGTATGGTACTAGGACCAGGTGATACGACCAGGAGGAGGTCTGTATTTTTTGCAGCATTCAAACTTCTATGGGGCATGGACTTCGATTCACAGACAGGTTGTGGTCCCTTGACATGAAATTGACAGTCTCATAGGCATATATAAGGTTGCCTTGTTTGGGTCAGGAAACCAGTGACCGGTCTGTAAATCTCGGTCTGCACTCGGACCGTGAGACACGGATGTGTGAATGCAGCCTTTCTAAACAGATCCTAGTGTGGTTCTTTTTGAAGGTTTCCATTTTAGGCGAGAGTCTGATATGTTGTGTTAGAGAGTTCCAGAGAAGGGGTGATGCGAGGAAGAAATCTTGTATGCGATTGTGGGAAGAGGAAATAAGAGGGGAGTAGAGAAGGAGATCTTGTGAGGATCGGAGGTTGCTTGTAGGTAAGTACCGGGTGACGAGTTCGCAGATGGAAGAGACAGGTTGTGGATGGCTTTGTATGTCATGGTTAGGGTTTTGTACTGGAGTCTCTGGGCAATGGGGAGCCAGTGAAGGGACTGACAGAGGGGCGAGGCTGGGGAATAGCGGGGGACAGGTGGATTAGTCGGGCAGCAAAGTTTAGAATAGATTGGAGGGGTGCGAGAGTGTTAGAGGGGAGGCCACAGAGCAGGAGGTTGCAGTAGTCAAGGCGGGAGACGATGAGGGCATGGACTAGGGTTTTTGCAGATTCTTGGTTTAGGAATTACTCTATACCCCAGTGCCAGTGTCATTACTCTACGCCTACAGTGTCAGTTTTCTATACTCCCAGTGTCAGAGTTTTATTAATCTATATCCCCAGTGTCAGAGTGTCGTTACTGTATGCCCACAGTGTCAGTTTTCGATACCCCCAGTGTCAGTGTGTCATTACTCTAAATCCTCCCCCCCGTATCAGTGTTATGTGTCCTGTATCAGTTTGTCATCAGTCTGTAACTGCTGTGTCAATATGACCCCAACTACTAATGTGTCATATTTTGGGGTTCCGAGTGTCAGTGTGTCATTGTTTTGGACCCCAAGACATTATCATCTACCCCAATGTCAGTGTATCATTATCTTACCACCATCAGTGTTTTTGTGTCATAGTTTTTAAGTGTATCAATGATCTGGGACCCTATTATAGTTTTATCACCCCATATTGCTACACTTCATAACCTTCAACGTGTCAATGTTTTATGACACAAGAGTCAGTCATCATTCTATCACCCCAAGCGTAACCCCAATGTGTGTTCTTGCCTCCTAGATGTCAGTGAGACATGTCTGTGCAACTACAGCCAGAAACTCCAAAATCCAACATCTGATTACTACCAAATCCCGCTCAGCTCTACAGTATATTCCACTTGGCCTTTTGGCTAAGATCCAATGTAGTGCCTACTCTTATGTGTGGGCTTGGCTTGCTGATGTAAGGCGGTTACACTAATGCACACTGGATGGAAGCTTCGGGATATAGGCAGGGTGGCTTATATTTATTTTTTTATTTATTATGCTTTCTAATATAGCGCCATCATATTTTGTAGCACTCTACAGATATTGTCATCACTGTCCCCATTGGGGCTCACAATGCCCTATCAGTATTGAGGGAGCCCATGCAAAGTTGGGAATAACATACAGGCTCTGTGCTAACCAATTGGCCATCCTGCTACCCGTGTAGCCAACTGCAGGTGTCCCTAACCCCCGAGCATCGAAGCCATGAGATGAGCAGCTTGCGAGCTAAAGGTGCAGTAGTGCTCTAGAAGTGGTGTTCCTCGGGTGCTTAAACTCACAGGTTTGTGGGACCCAACTTAAGTGATGGTGCACTTACACAGCACTTCACTTTCATTTTTGTGAGCAGCTACCCTTATTCCGAGCTTTCAGGCTACGTTGAGCAATTTTTAAATTTCCAGTATGGTCAGTATTGGGGTAGAGTCAGAAGGATATGTAACTCGGAAGAGGATCGCAACGCAATGCTTGGATTGGCCGGCGGCTCTCCCGACCCATGTGTGACAGCATGTGTTTCTATGGAGCTGTCACACTTGGGTCAGGACAGCAGTCGGCCACTCCGAGCACTGTGTTTTGATCCTGTTCTGAGTCATACGGCTGTCTGACTCTTCCCTTACACTTTAAATTGCTTATTTAATTTATTATCTGTGTCCACTTTTTCACACGGATTTTAAAAAAAATTACTTTGAAGGGTGCGGTATCCCATATGGGCTTCACTCCTGACCGGTCTAGGGTAAAAGTGTGTGGCCATCAAGTTCTGCACCCCTCTGGCACTGCCCCTCCGACAGGAAATAATAATAATAATTTTATATCTACAGCGCCAACATATTCTGCAGCACTTTAGAAATAAGTGGGGACATGTAGAAATAATAAAGACATCACAAAGTAACACATAGTTCCCCAGTTACTGGACGAGCGAGGTTTCTGCTCACAAGCTTACAATATATATGGAAATGGGGGACACAATAGATAAAAAGTACTTATCATATATGGTCCAGCCATCATTACAATAAATAGGACATTTAAAATAAGCTGCATGATCCGATCACCAGTCAGGATCAGTCTAGGTACAGTTATCAATTACTATTGAAAAGGAGAGACCAGGTTCGGAGTAAAATTTAGAAAGAGGGGAGAGTTACGTTGGTGCGTTGAGGTGATAGGCTTGTCTAAAGAGATGTGTTTTTAAAGCAAGCCTAAAAACGTGGAGGTTAGGTAGTAGTCGAATTGTCTGGGGTAGTGCATTCCAGGAACCCGCTGCAACACGAGTGAAATCTTGGAGACGGAGGTGCAAGGTTCAGATTATAGGGGATGTTAGTCTTAGATCAGTTGTGGAACGGAGGGCACAAGTAGGGTAATAGACAGAGATGAGGGAAGTGCAGAATTGTGGAGAGCTTTATGGGTGAGAGAGATAAGTTTGTATCGTATTCTGGAGCAAATGGGCAGCCAGCGCAATGACTGGCACAAGGTGGAGGTGCCATTGTAGCGGCTGGATGGAAATACAACCCTGGCTGCTTTATTCAGAATGGATTGGAGAGGAGAAAGTTTGGTTACAGGGAGATTGATCAGTAGAGAGTTGCAGTAGTCCAGACGAAAGCCGATCTAGACTGAGCGCTGAGTTCCCAGGGAGGGCAGCCAATGTGGATGTTGGGAGCAAGACAGGCTCTCACCAAACTTCGCCAAGTGTGAGGCCACCGACTCCTATTTCTCTCTATGGCCTTCAGGTCCGGAGAGCCAAAGGAAAGTTTGTTGGGGGCTTTCTCTTTTGGTGGTGATCGCATCTTTGTGCACTTCTTTTTGCGTGGCACAATTTTTATTCTCCTGAATGGAAAGTACAATCTCGAACTCTAGAGAAAAAAAAGTAATGCCCTTAAAGAGAAGAGTCCAAGTTACAGAAATCCACAGCCAGTAGCATGTTTAAGTGGCTTTACTGAGCACCACATCCTATTCCTTTCTACCATTGCGTGTCAGATCTTTTTATAAGATACCTAAAAATGGAATTCCCCTTTAAGTGATTACATTTTAAACTCTGATATAGTAAGAGGATAGTTTATGGATAGGTCACATTTTACAACCCCTGCACTTCCAAAACTGGACAATCCCCTTTAAATATATTTTTATTGAGGTTCCATACATGGTCAATCTGAGCTCTTAAAAAGACAGTGAAACAAAAGAAAGTAAAGGGATAATCTCACCAGTGTAATCCATGACTATGGGGGGCAGTGTGCAGGCATTGATTATGGAAATGATAAGGAACATCTGTTACTCAGCAGATGTATTGTATGAGGCGAGGTGACAGAACGTGACATGGCCAATTAGACCGGCTTTTTCGCGAGGCTTTTTAGTGGCTTTCCGAGGAGTTATTGAGGCTCATTTAATTATATTGACTCCTCTTATACATAAAAAGATTATGTATTATATAGTATTATAAATGGCACATGGTAGGTGAGGGCCAGGTTATAGATTTTGCTTAGGGGCCAGGTTCTTCAAGTTATTCTTCTGCCTGGAAAGCTTAGGTGGTCTAACACTTTTGATAGATATCGAGCTCTTCTTTTCTACACACCTTCCCCCACAAACGTGGCTGAGTCTTTACATTTTACTATACAATGATCACCATTGGACTGTTGGCTAGCCACTGGGGTCTCCAGACCATTCCCTGTCATCATGGCTGAACAAGTTGGTGGGTGCATAGATGAACGACTAATGTGACTAACAGCATGGCCTCCATGTGTCTGCAGGTGAAGATGAAGAGTTCACACTGAAACTAATCAACAGACCGATTCTGGTCCTCCGCGGAGATCTGGGATTTGTCTGCTACCATAAAACCTCAAATACTCTGGATGCAAACCGCTCATCTTACGACGTCTTCCAGATCATATTTAATAACGGAGCCTACCAAATCAAAGGTTAGATATCCCATACTATCTAGTCATGTGTATCTGTCTATCACATATCTATCTATCTATATAATATTTATTTCTCTCATATCAATATTCATACACTATACGAACCAAAGTATTGGGACACCTACAGGAGCTTCCATTCTAAATCTATAGGCTTGCAATCTCCGGTCTAGTTGATCAAAAAGGTGTTGGATTAGTTTGTGGTCTGGGTTCTGTGGGGGGCAGTCATGTTCTTTCCACCAAACTCTCCAATCTCTTTATGGTCCTTGTTTGTGTTCCCATAAAGATGGAAGCTACAACTATCCAAAATGTCTTTACTGAACATAAAGAGCAGAGGCTGACCCCTGAAAAGTGCTGCTATAGCATTATCCCTTCTCCATGAGACTGTACAGCTGGCACAATGCTGTGAGGCGGGTAAAGTTCTCCTGGCATTCACCAAACCCAGAATCTTTCATCTGATGTTAGATAGAGAAGTGTGATCCATCAGTGCACAGAATATATTTTCTCCAGAGTCCAGTAGTGGCAGCTTTACACCACTCCATGTGACACTCGGCATTGTGCTTGGTGATGTAAGGCTGCATGCAGCTGCTTGAATATCACGCTGGTATCAGGGAGCTTTTTACCACAAGCCATTATGTAATGTTAGTAAAGTTATACACTGGGGGAGAGGGGCCGGAGGTTATACACCAGGGGCGAGGGGCCGGAGGTTATACACCAGGGGCGAGGGGCCGGAGGTTATACACCAGGGGCGAGGGGCTGGATGTTATACACTGGAGGCAATGGGTCTGGCGGTTATGAACTGGAAGTAAGTGGCTGAATGTTATACACTGGCTGAAAAGAGTGAATTTAATAATTAAGACGGGTGTCCCAATAGTTTACTCCGTATAGTGTGTGTGTTTATTTCTTTCGTAGTTAATAAAACTAAATTTCGGCTTTATTTCTTATAGGTCAGGGTGGGAAGTTCTGGTACATCTCCAGCAATGGCATGATTTGTTCCGATGGAGACATGTCCGAAGATTTCTTTTTCGAGTTTCGAGAATATAACCGCGTGGCCATTAAGGGCAAAAATGGCAAATATCTTCGTGGGGACCAAGCAGGCACCCTAAAGGCAGATGCAGAATCTGTAATCTCTGCCACCCTCTGGGAATACTGAGACCCCAGCCACCACAGCTTAGGTCTAGAGGACATTAGATTGTCAGCGTGGAGGACAAGGGTCAAAGACTGGCACAACAAATGAGTTCGTAGAGAGGCGAGCAGTGAGCCAAATGGTGACCAGCTTCTAATTTGTGGTTCACAATGTCCCATGGACATAATGGCCCTCCACAGACAACATCCCACTAGGCTCATGGGAAATGCATGTAATTATCTAAATAATTTATTATAATTAGCATAGGTTTAGATATGTAATTTAGCCTCTACTTCTCCGGCACATGATTTAGAGGGACCAATAATAGAAACGTGGACACGTGCTGGACAATTGCCGCGATTACATACTGCGTAATTTAGCAGAGTGGCTACCAATGCAGCCCGATGAGGGTTAAGAGAACGCTATACGCAGCTCAGAGCAAGCGGCCCTCCTTCTACAGGATAGGGGGTCTTTTTTTATATCATTTTTAATTGAGGTGCTGCTGCATTCACTCATAATATCAATAAAGATGAACTTGTTGGCAAATCCATGAAACGTTTGTGGCTCTCAGTCTGTGACTCCAGAATAAGTCTCATGTGGGACCACCATGACAGATATTTATACATCCAGTCATGGACTTGGCAAAAAATGGGTTACTTGCTTAACTCATGGGTGAATTAGTAAACTAGAGCAACCAAACTGGATCCTCAACATTGTGACCATATACCCCACAATGTGCTGTAACGCTCAGCAACCAAACTAAAGCATCCATTTAGTCACAGACTGCACTCCTAATGTACTGTAACCCAAAGCAACCAAGCTGATCCTCTACAGAGTGATTAAGTATTCCTTAAAATGTTCTGCAACCTGTAGCAACCAAACTGGATCCTTATATAGTGACCAAATGACCCCAATAATGTGCTGCAACCAAACAAAAGCATCTATGTAGTCATAGAATACACTCCAAATTAGCTGTAACCCATAGCAACCAAGCTGGATCCCCCTATAATATGCTGTAACCCATGGAAGCCAATCTGGAGGCACCAAATAATCACAGGATGATCAATAATGTGCTGTAACCCATAGCAACCCAACTAAACCACCTATGTAGTCACAGAATGCACTCTCAATGCGCTGTAACCCACGGCAACTCAACTAGTGCATCCCTGTAGTGTTAGAATGCTTCACTAATGTGTTGTAACCCATAGCAACCAAACTAGAGCTTCTAACTAGTAAGATCTCCCCGATGTGCTGTAACCCATAGCAACCCAAATAAAGCATCCATGTTTTGTCAGACTGCATGCCCAAGTGTTGTAGCCCTTAGCGATGTTGGAGACATTTGCGGAATGCCCCAAATTGTTGTAACCCATAGGAATCAATCTGAGTCCTGCATATAGTGAGATGCCACCCTCTGATGTGCTGTAACCCATAGCAACCTAACGAAAGCACTCGTCACAGGATGTACGCTGAATTCACTGTAACCCATGGCAACCACATTGTATCCTCTTTATGCAGTAGTCAAATTACAATGCATGCTGATTGTCCTGTAACCAATAGCAACCGTACTAGAGCATCCATGTGGTGTTGGAATGCCTCCTAGTGTGTTGTAACCCATAGCAACCATACTAGGGCATCCATATAGTGTCAGAATGCCCCCTAATAAGCAAGCAACCCAAGTGACACAGCCATCTAGGGACAGAATGCCCCTCGAAAAAGTCCCTCCAGGACCCTCGACCCGTGCAGCAAAGCATCGTCATCTCTCTTGCATGTACAGGGGCACAAAATGGGTTAATTCCAGCAGGAAGGAAGCTTATACTGCTATTATGGTGTGGACAGTAAAAAAAAAAAAAAAATCCCTTTTTTTAAAGATACATGCACACAATAAAGCGAAGGGTCAAGTGGTCACGCCGTTTATAGAGCTGCAGCTGTGACCCTGTGCGAAGAAATGCTTTCATTTTTTTTCTACAGACACTGAACATTAGAACCATTTTTCAAAGCAGCGAGGAGACAACCCCCCCAGTCACTAATTGCTGTGCTGAAAGGACCCCATATTAAAGGGCAATGTATACGGGGCCCTTTCTTTACAGCTAGGGCTACAGGCCATGACTGAGGCTCGCTCGCTGCTACATCGCGGCACTATGGAAGTGAATGGGGTCACTGCGACTCCTACAACACTGTGACAAGCAGGTCGGAAGAACCCACACGGTTGGACTTTTTGCAACTTACTTGGCCCTGAGCCGTGTAGGAGTCACCATTCACTTCTATGGTAGCGCAATGCAGCACAGCCAATGTTCCTGTATCGACTTCGCCTAAAGCTAAAAAAATATAGCAAATATCTCCGTGGACAACTAACATGTTCAGAGGAGCTGAGCTGCAATACCAGACATAACCAGTGGACAGGGGTGGCGCTGATTTGGAAGAAAGAAGCCATGTTTTTTTTTAATCCTGGACATGCCCTTTAACTGGATCAGTCATGAGCATTCTGAATTTGGGGTGCCACTGTGTTTGTAGTTTGGCAGCCAGTATATGGGTGGCGGGTGCTTAAAGGATGGCAAAAAAAAAAATGAGGAAGAAGAGAAACAGCGGACAGAGTGGTTGTCACTGCCCCTCCCCCACATACAGCAGTAAAAGTGGATGCTTTATGGCAGCCGCACCTGCTGGTAAAGGTATTAATGTGGCATTTGCTGCAAAGAATCATGGTCCAAAATTATGAGTCCATGTAAAAAAAATAAAATGTGTGCTAAGATCATATATGGCAGCTGGTTTCATCCATGGATCATTATCTCTAGGATGGAGAGCCCCTGCACATGTAGGAATGGGTCATTGATTGCAATGGGAGATGATTGGGTGCCAATAGCAAGCCATCCCTGCAGCATGGCTGCACAAAGTGGACAATCCCTTTAAATGATCAAATTCTGTTAGGAGGCCTAAATCATACATTAGGTCTTTGTTGTTGCTCAACCCCCCCAGGGTTAGCTGTCTACTCGGCAGTAATGACGCCATGATTGCACAATGCACCCCGAGCTGCGGTCAGGCAACCGCTGAGGGTGCACCGTCACCCCTGTCCTCTTTTGCACAATGGCCGTGCAGAGGGAGGGTCAGGCCCAGTGGTGGACCAGGCCTTGCCGTTACCATATGTGGGGAGATGAGAGGATCGCACCCTTTGCTCTCACAGTCCGGGGCCCTCCCACTGCATAAACTCCTTCCCTAAATTGGAAGTCCCTTTTTGGCCACTAGTATTTTGGCTCAGAGGAACTAATGCTTTTTTTTCCCCTCATCCTCAATAGAATTTACGTAACCCTTTATGTGCTGCGAACTGTAGTCAGAAACATCTATATTTATAGTCTTACTATCAACCATAAACATACACAATCTGTACACCCCCCGGTCTGCATGTAATGTGTATACACCCGGGGTCTGCATGTAATCTGTATACACCCGGGGTCTGCATGTAATCTGTATACACCCGGGGTCTGCATGTAATCTGTATACACCCGGGGTCTGCATGTAATCTGTACACACCCGGGGTCTGCATGTAATGTGTATCCACCCGGGGTCTGCATGTAATCTGTACACACCCGGGGTCTGCATGCAATCTGTACACACCCGGGGTCTGCATGCAATCTGTACACACCCGGGCTCTGCATGTAACGTGTATACACCCGGGCTCTGCATGCAATCTGTACACACCCGGGGTCTGCATGTAATCTGTACACACCCGGGGTCTGCATGTAATGTGTACACACCCGGGGTCTGCATGTAATGTGTACACACCCGGGGTCTGCATGTAATGTGTATACACCCGGGGTCTGCATGTAATGTGTATACACCCGGGGTCTGCATGTAATCTGTACACACCCGGGGTCTGCATGTAATGTGTATACACCCGGGGTCTGCATGTAATCTGTACACACCCGATGTCTGCATGTAATCTGTACACACCCGGGGTCTGCATGTAATCTGTATACACCCGGGGTCTGCATGTAATCTGTACACACCCGGGGTCTGCATGTAATGTGTATACACCCGGGGTCTGCATGTAATCTGTATACATCCGGGGTCTGCATGTAATCTGTACACACCCGGGGTCTGCATGTAATCTGTATACACCCAGGGTCTGCATGTAATCTGTACACACCCGATGTCTGCATGTAATCTATACACACCCGGGGTCTGCATGTAATGTGTATACACCCGGGGTCTGCATGTAATCTGTATACATCCGGGGTCTGCATGTAATCTGTATACACCCGATGTCTGCATGTAATGTGTATACACCCGGGGTCTGCATGTAATCTGTACACACCCGGGGTCTGCATGTAATCTGTATACATCCGGGGTCTGCATGTAATCTGTACACACCCGGGGTCTGCATGTAATCTGTATACATCCGGGGTCTGCATGTAATCTGTACACACCCGGGGTCTGCATGTAATGTGTATACATCCGGGGTCTGCATGTAATCTGTACACACCCGGGGTCTGCATGTAATCTGTACACACCCGGGGTCTGCATGCAATCTGTACACACCCGGGCTCTGCATGTAACGTGTATACACCCGGGCTCTGCATGCAATCTGTACACACCCGGGGTCTGCATGCAATCTGTACACACCCAGGGTCTGCATGTAATCTGTACACACCCGGGGTCTGCATGTAATCTGTACACACCCGGGGTCTGCATGTAATGTGTATACACCCGGGGTCTGCATGTAATCTGTATACATCCGGGGTCTGCATGTAATCTGTATACACCCGGGGTCTGCATGTAATCTGTACACACCCGATGTCTGCATGTAATGTGTATACACCCGGGGTCTGCATGTAATCTGTACACACCCGGGGTCTGCATGTAATCTGTATACATCCGGGGTCTGCATGTAATCTGTACACACCCGGGGTCTGCATGTAATCTGTATACATCCGGGGTCTGCATGTAATCTGTACACACCCGGGGTCTGCATGTAATGTGTATACATCCGGGGTCTGCATGTAATCTGTACACACCCGGGGTCTGCATGTAATCTGTACACACCCGGGGTCTGCATGCAATCTGTACACACCCGGGCTCTGCATGTAACGTGTATACACCCGGGCTCTGCATGCAATCTGTACACACCCGGGGTCTGCATGCAATCTGTACACACCCAGGGTCTGCATGTAATCTGTACACACCCGGGGTCTGCATGTAATCTGTACACACCCGGGGTCTGCATGTAATCTGTACACACCCGGGGTCTGCATGCAATCTGTACACACCCGGGCTCTGCATGTAACGTGTATACACCCGGGCTCTGCATGCAATCTGTACACACCCGGGGTCTGCATGCAATCTGTACACACCCGGGGTCTGCATGTAATCTATACACACCCGGGGTCTGCATGTAATGTGTATACATCCGGGGTCTACATGTAATGTGTATACACCCGGGGTCTGCATGTAATGTGTACACACCCGGGGTCTGCATGTAATGATGTAATGTGTATACACCTGGGGTCTGCAAGCAATGTGTATACATTTGGGGTCTGCATGTAATCTGTACACACCCGGGGTCTGCATGTAATGTGTATACACCCGGGGTCTGCATGTAATCTGTACACACCCAGGGTCTCCATGTAATGTGTATACACCCGGGGTCTGCATGTAATCTGTACACACCCGGCGTCTGCATGTAATGTGTATACACCCGGGGTCTGCATGTAATGTGTATACATCCGGGGTCTGCATGGAATGTGTACACACCCGGGGTCTGCATACAATGTGTACACACCTGGGGTCTGCATGTAAGCTGTACACACCCGGGGTCTGCATGTAAACTGTACACACCCGGGGTCTGCATGTAAACTGTACACACCCGGGCTCTGCATGTAATGTGTATACACCCGGGGTCTGCATGTAAACTGTACACACCCGGGCTCTGCATGTAATGTGTATACACCCGGGGTCTGCATGTAATCTGTACACACCTGGGGTCTGAATGTAATCTGTACACCCCCCGGTCTGCATGTAATGTGTATACACCCGGGGTCTGCATGTAATGTGTACACACCCGGGGTCTGCATGTAAACTGTACACACCCGGGGTCTGCATGTAAACTGTACACACCCGGGCTCTGCATGTAATGTGTATACACCCGGGGTCTGCATGTAATCTGTACACACCTGGGGTCTGAATGTAATCTGTACACCCCCCGGTCTGCATACAATGTGTACACACCCGGGGTCTGCATGTAATGTGTACACACCCGGGGTCTGCACTTTAACTGTATACACCCGGGTCTGCATGTAATGTGTACACACCCGTGGTCTGCATGCAATGTGTATACATCCAGGGTCTGCATGTAATCTGTACACACCCGAGGTCTGCATGTAATCTGTACATACCAGGGGTCTGCATGTAATCTGTACATACCCGGGGTCTGCATGTAATCTGTATACATCCATAATCTGCAGGTAATCTCTATACACCATTGGTTATGCATGTAATCTGTAATTAGCTGTCACCACTTCATTTAGTCAGCACCAAATATTCACCTTAGGGTACCGTCACACAGTGAAATTTCCATCGCTACGACGGTACGATTCGTGACGTTCTAGCGATATCGTTACGATATCGCTGTGTCTGACACGCTACTGCGATCAGACACCCTGCTGAGAATCGTACGTCGTAGCAGATCGTTTGGAACTTTCTTTCGTCGCTTGATCACCCGCTGACATCGCTGGATCGTTGTGTGTGACAGCGATCCAGCGATGTGTTCGCTTGTAACCAGGGTAAACATCGGGTAACTAAGCGCAGGGCCACGCTTAGTAACCCGATGTTTACCCTGGTTACAAGCGTAAACGTAAAAAAACCAAACAGTGCATACTTACATTCCGGTGTCAGTCCTCCGGCGTCTCAGCTTCTCTGCACTGTGTGAGCGCCTGCCGGCCAGAAAGCGAGCACAGCGGTGACGCGGTGACGTCACCGCTCTGCTTTCCGGCTATGGCGCTTACACAGTGGAGAGAAGCAGAACGCCGGGGACAGACACCGGAATGTAAGTATGTACTGTTTGTTTTTTTTACGTTAACGCTGGTAACCAGGGTAAACATCGGGTTACTAAGCGCGACCCTGCGCTTAGTAACCCGATGTTTACCCTGGTTACCCGGGGACCTCGGCATCGCTCCAGCGCCGTGATTGCAAAGTGTGACCGCAGTCTACGACGCTGGAGCGATATTCATACGACGCTGCGACGTCACGAATCGTGCCGTCGCAGCGATGGAAATTTCACTGTGTGACGGTACCCTTAGTGTATATCCAGTCTGGATCATATTCACTTTACTCCTCATCAAGCCTGCACTATCTTTGCATAGCCCACGCCTTACCTTCCCATAGCTTGGGCCTACTCTACAACTAGCCCGAGCCTACCCTTCCCATAGTCCACGCCTGCCCTTCCCATAGCCCGTATCTGCCTTTCCCATAGCCCATGCCTACCCTTCTCGTAGCCGGCGCCTACCCAACCCATAGCCCACGCATACCCATTTCGTAGCCTGAGTCTACCCTTCCCATAGCCTGCGCCTACCCTTCTCATAGCTTGCACCTACCTTTCCTAGCCTACACGTACCCTTCCCATAGCTTGCACCTATCCTTCCCATAGATTAGCCTACCGTTCCCATAGAGTGGCCTACCCTTCCATAGCTTGCACCCACCCTTCCCATAGCCTGCACCTACCCTTGCCATAGATTGGCCTACCATACCCATAGCTTGCACCTACCCTTCCGATAGCTTGCACCTACCCTTCCCATAGATTGGCCTACCCTTCCATAGCTTGCACCCACCCTTCCCATAGCCTGCACCTACCTTTCCCATAGCCTGCACCTACCCTTCTCATAGCCTGCACCTACCCTTCTCATAGCCTGCACCTACCCTTCTCATAGCTTGCACCTACCCATCCCATAGCCTGCACCTACCCATCCCATAGCTTGCACCCACCCTTCCCATAGCCTGCACCTACCCTTCCCATAGCCTGCACTTACCCTTCCCATAGATTGGCCTATCCTTCCCATAGCCTGCACCAGCTCTTCAAAATCCTTATTTTGCATTTACTCAGAATAAAGTCTACTAGTCTTGATATAGCCTGCACTTACCTGAGACAGTCTGCCCCGAGCCTATACTATATTCTCCCCTAGTCTCTATCGCTTGCAGTAGTGAGTAGGCACCATGAAGCAATTTATGAGTGCAATACCAAGGTCTGTTCATGATGTTGTTTGGACCTGTTAAAGCACCATTGTGTGCGAAACAGACGTCAGCTGTCTCTTGCACCTGCATTCTCCTGCATCCACTCTTTAATGAATCTGTAGTAAAAGACGTATTTATGGGACAGAGTGTGCCGCCTTTCCTCTCTTTGAAGTTTCACTAAAATCTAGCATTTGATGAAGCACATGAAGTTCCCGAATAATCGCGAGGTGTGTGCCGTTACTCTTTCAAGTTGTGTGAGCTATGAATAGTGCCATTTTTTTTCCTCCTTTTTGCACAAGGTCTGTTCACGAGCCCTCTGCCTATTATGGACCTCGTCTACACCCGGCTGCACTTGTGACAAACACCAATGGTGCCAGCAGCGGATGTTACAATCAGAGGCAAGTGATGGCGGGCATTACTATACAGGATCACCTCTGGACAATTGGTACTGTACGGGATTATCAGCATCTCCTGTGATGCACCCTGTGGTTATTGGTATTTACAGGACGTGTTCACATTCAGCACCATTTCTCTATATAAGGAGATACATAGACCTCCACACTGCGCGCATGAAGGAGGAAGCAGAACAGGATGTGACTATAGATCGTGTGCTGCGTAATATAGATCCTCGCCATCATTGTGAAACACACACGGCTGCTCACCTGGAAGCCCCGCATGCCCAGCTAGTGCCAACTGCCCATGGTGCCTTTTATCCTTGAAAAACAAGTAAAGACCCAACCTGTCGCGTGACAACTAGTATGGCTGCCACTACAACTTTTCCACCACCCTGACCAAAACATTTCTGCTTCTTTATATGCAAATTGCCTCTTTAGAGAAAAAGAGGACTTGAACTCTATAGCGCCACCTGTTGGAAGTAGCGATCCTACAAGTCACAATCAACCCTTTAACGAGTCTTGCAATACGACTTAGGATAAAAGCCAAATCAGTATCTCAATACGCAGACACGGTGTTTCGGGCTGTTGGCCCTCGCCAGTGCGAAGCATGAGAACTGATTAGGCTAGGTGAGAGGCTCTGGACTGGGGTCTAAGGGTAAGGTTTCTCCTTGTGGAGAGTGACAGAGCTGGTATGTCACTCTCCACAAGGAGAAACCTTACCCCTTAGACCTCTGCTTCTTTATAATATGCAAGTCTTTAGGATTAATGAATTTAAATGGAAAGGAAATGGGCACAGCACGATACTGGTGGAAAACATCATATCAGACAGGTATAAACCTGACCTATGTATGGGAAGGTTGGTGACAGACAGTAGGTAGTGCTATAGGAGCAGTTAAAGGGGTCCTCCAGGATTAGTAAAACATGGCTGCTCTCTTTAAGAAACACTATGGGTTATGTGTGGTACTGTGGCTCAGCTTCATTCACGTCAATGGGGTCGAGTTGCAATGCCTGGTGTGTTTTGTAAATATCATTATACATTCGGGCATTCTTGCCATTCAGGACCCTGGATAAGCTGGATTACAAACCCTATCAGAGCTGTAGCAGTTAGCAGGGGGCATTCTATTGACAGAGAGCCTGTAATGAGGACGTACGCAGCACCGAACCTCTGATAAAAGTAGTGATATTTCTATAGGTTATAAACACACTAGATGGTGGCCCGATTTTAACGTATCGGATATTCTAGAATATGCAGGTAGTATATAGCACAGGCTACGTACTATATTGCACAGTGACGTAGTATATAACACAACCGACGTAGTATATAACATAGCTACGTAGTATATAACAGAGCTACGTAGTATATAACACAGCGTACGTAGTATATAGCAGAGCTACATAGTATATAACACAGCCACGTATTATATAACATAGCCACGTAGTGTATTGCACAGGTATGTAGTATATTGTTCAGCCACGTAGTGTATAGCAGAGCCACGTAGTATATTGTAGAGCCATGTAGTATATTGCACAGGCAAATAGTATATTGCACAGCCACGTAGTATATAACAGTCACGTAGTGTATTGCACAGCTATGTAGTATATTGGTCAGCGATGTAGTATAAAGCAGAGCCACGTAGTATATAACATAGCCACGTAGTATATTGTAGAGGCACGTAGTATACTGCATAGCTACGTAGTATATTGCACAGCCACGTAGTATATAACAGAGCCAAGTAGTATATTGCACAGTCGACGTAGTATATAACACAGAGCATGTAGTATATTGCACTGCCACGTAGTATATAACAGAGCCACGTAGTATATTGCAGTCGACGTAGTATATAACACAGAGCACGTAGTATATTGCAGTCACGTAGTATATTGGACAGTCACGTTGTACTGTATATTGCAGTCACGTTGTATATTGCCCAGCTACATAGTATATAGCACAGAGATGTAGTATATAACAGAGCCCACGCAGTATGTAACACAACCCACGTAGTATATAGCAATGTGGGCACTATATCCGTGGTTAAAAAAGACTTAAAATAAAAAATAAACATATACTCACCTTCTGAAGGCCCCTTGAAGTCCTAGCGCCTGTGTGCGGTGCACGCGGCAGCTTCCGGTCCCAGGGTTGGTATGCGCGCAGGACCTGTGATGACGTCATGGCAGGTCCTTCTCGCATAGCATCCTTGGCACCGGAACCTGCCGCTTGCACTGCCGAGGACAACACGCGATGTCGGATGGTGAGAATAACCTTTTTTTTTTATTATTATTATTATTATTTGTAACATTAGATCATTTTACTATTGATGCTGCATACGCAGCATCAATAGTAAAAAGTTGGTCACACAGGGTTAATAGCTGCGTTAACGGAGTGCGTTACACCGCGGTCCGTTAACGCTGGCATTAACCCTGTGTGAGCGCTCAGCGCTGACTGCAGGGCAGTAAAGCAGCGGCCATTTCGCTGCCAGACTATGGCCGTCGCTGATTGGTCATGGCAATGGTCGTGGGCGTTTTGCCATGTCCATGACAGACAGAGGCCGCGACCAATGAATATCCGTGACAGACAGAAGGACAGACAGAAAGATGGAAGTGACCCTTAGACAATTATATAGTAGATACAGCTCCTCAGCCTGATATGTTTACACTGGGCCGCCCGGTTTTGGTGCCAGGTATTGGATCCCCACCCATCTCATTTTGATGACCTATCTCAATGAAAAGTCATCAACATCCTGTAGCTGGACAACCCCTTTAAGCGGTGAACATATAAAACATAATTATAAAACTAGATGGTGGCCCGATTCTAACGCATCGGGTATTCTAGAATATGTATGTATATAGCAGCCACTTAGTATATAGCACAGGCCACGTAGTATATAGGAGCCATGTAGAATATAGCAGACAAATAGTACGTGGCCTGTGCTATATACTATGTGGCTGCTATATACATACATATTGTAGAATAGCTGATGCGTTAATACAGGCCACGCAGTATATAACACAACCCAAACAGTATATAACACAGCCCACGTACTTTATAGCACAGCCCACGCAGTATATAGCAGCCACGCAGTATATAACACAGGCGACGTAGTATATAGCAGCCATGCAGTATATAACACAGGGTATGTAGTATATAGCACAGCCCACGCAGTATATAACACTGCCCATGTAGTATATAGCAGCCACGCGGTATATAACACAGCCCACGTAGTGTATAGCAGTGTGGGCACCATATCCCTGTTAAAAAAAATAATTAAAATAAAAAATAGTTATATTCTTACCCGCTGGGATCCAGCGAAGCTCTGGCGATGCGCGCGTGCCTGCCGCCATCTTCCGTTCCCAGGATGCATAGCGAAATTACCCAGATGACTTAGCAGTCTCGCGAGACCGCTGAGTCTTCTGGGTAATTTCGCAATGCATCTCTGGGAATGGAAGATGGCGGCAGGCGCGAGCGCATCATCGGACGACGGAAGGTGAGAATAGCAGGTTTTTTGTTTTTTAATTATTTTTAACATTAGATCTTTTTACTATTGATGCTGCATAGGCAGCATCAAAAGTAAAAAGTTGGGGACACACAGGGTTGATAGCAGCGGTAACGGAGTGCGTTGCCCGTGGCATAACGTGGTCCGCTACCGCTGGCATTAACCCTGTGTGAGCGGTGACTGGAGGGGAGTATGGAGCAGGCGCCGGGCACTGACTGCAGGGGAGTAGGGAGGGACTAATCGGACTGTGCCCATCGCTGATTGGTCGCGGCAGCCATGACAGGCAGCTGGCCAGACCAATCAGCGACGCGGGATTTCCGTGACGGAAGTTGCCGACAGAAAGACGGAAGTACCCCTTAGACAATTATATACAGTATATATATAGATAGACTTAAAAGCAAATCCACCAACAGCTAACCTGCTTGCAGATGGGTTTAGTGGATACCAGGTTATCTGGGTTGCCATTCTGCTTTTATTTTACTTCCAACAAAAAAGCATTAGAAGCTATGCTGTAATGCTTTTATTTAATATGGTTCATCCTGTTCCTCCTGGTTCATGAATACAATGCCAGAACTACAGTGAAGACTGACAATAAAATAGTAAAAGTGAGTGAATGTAGGGGTTAATCATCATAATGTAATAGCCCAGGCTAGGAATGTCACTGCTGCTATGTAACTCCTTGGGCTCAGGTTACAATACATATAAGGCGTCTTGAAGATATCCCATCACCAGGAATGTCAGGTAAAATGTCACTTGCTGACAACTACCTGATGTTGTAGTGCAATGACCTACGATCAGGCATGTACAGCTGAATAATTCCGTGTCTTATGCTCAAAAGCTGAACTCACTATTCTGCTGGTGCAGTCACTGTGTACATACAGGGTGGGCCATTTATATGGATACACCTAAATAAAATGGCAATGGTTGGTGATATCAACTTCCTGTTTGTGGCACATTAGTATATGGGAGGGGGAAAACTTTTCAAGATGGGTGGTGACCATGGCGGCCATTTTGAAGTCGGCCATTTTGGATCCAACTTTATTTTTTCCAATGGGAAGAGGGTCATGTGACACATCAAACTTATTGAGAATTTTACAAGAAAAACAATGGTGTGCTTGGTTTTAACATAACTTTATTCTTTCATGAGTTATTTACAAGTTTATGACCACTTATAAAATGTGTTCAAAGTGCTGCATATTGTGCTGGATTGTCAATGCAACCCTCTTCTCCCACTCTTGACATACTGATAGCAACACGGCAGAAGAAATGCTAGCACAGGCTTCCAGCATCCGTTTCAGAGGAGAAACCTCCTCCCATTCTCTCCTTGTTCCGTGATCTGCATTCTGGAAAATGTCCTCTTTTACATCGTCATCTACCTTCCCCCTGCATGATAGGAGGTCAGCTTGTTAACATTTTTATTAGGGAACTGCTTTTTATGTCTAATTACCACAAAAGCAAAAGGGAGACTCCCATCCAGCTTTTCCTGATTCCCAACCATTTTAAATCCCATATCTTTAAGCTATGTGCACACGTTGTGGATTTTGCTGCGGATCTGCAGCGGATTGGCCGCTGTGGATTCACAGCAGTTTTCCCTGAGCTTACAGAACCATGTAAACCTATGGAAAACAAAATCCGCGGTGCACATGCTGCGGAAAAAAACGCACGGAAACGTAAAGTTGTTTATTCCGCAGCATGTCAATTCTTTGTGCGGATTTCCGCAGCGGTTTACACCTGCTCCATAATAGGAATCCGCAGGAGTAAAACCGCAGGTGGAATCCACAAAAAAAGCGCGGTAAATCCGTGGTAATTCCGCAGGTAATCCGCAGTACCTGCGGATTTACCAAAATCAGTCAGGAAAAATCCGCACCACTTTCCGCAACGTGGGCACGTGGCCTTACAGTTTTATTTTTGGGACAATCCAAGGGAAAAATATACTTTTGGTTACAATCAGACTATTAATTTAAAGGTCGGTTCGCCCCCTAAATTAATTCATATATAATCTGATTTATTCGTCTGGAGACCTCTTGCCAAGTCTCATCGCCCTCCGATGCTGTCAGTTCTGTGGAACTCAAGCTCACAGCTGGATTCGTGCTGTCAGCAGATAATGGGAGTGCAGCTTGGCAGCAGTCAGGCCGTGCATAATCACATTTTTTTTTCAATTTTTTTTTGTTTAATTTAACATTTTATTTACTTTTTTTTTTATTTTTATTATTCTTTTCAACCTGGGGCTGCACGGCAGTCACATGACTGGGCGTATTGTTTCCGGCCCCTGTGATAACCATCGGCTTCCTGCTTGGTTTGCAGCGCTTTACATTAGGAGGCAGCAGCGTTTTGCATTCACAAGGCGTCTCTATACCCTTCCTTATAAGGACATTTCAGAGGGAGGCCACATGTGCTCCACTTACACATGAGAGGCAAGAGCTGCCGGACACAATGACCGGCAGACATCTGCAATCCGGGCCGGGTGGTCTTTATACTATAGGTGTATTAATATCAGTCCTTGATGACCATGTGGTGAAAAATGCATCAAAAACCTCTGAGTCATTTCACCACAAACTGACGCACTTTTCAATTTTGCGTTCACGTAAAATAAGATTTAAAAAAAAAATGCAATTCCAGCATCAAAGAGACCCTGGTCCAGTGGTCTTATCGGTGGTCCAGACCAGAGCCCAGAGAACCTCTGAACCTCCACGGAGACCTTTCTGATTAGTAGGCCCAGCAAAGTCACCACATGGTGGTGGCCTACAAATCAGAGGGGGCACATGGCTTGTGTGAGGTTCGCAGGGTCTCGGTCTGGCAACCATGGACTACTAATGTGTCAGCTAGACCAGGTCCTGCGAATCTTCATCCATAGTATGAAGACAGTTCATTCATAAAATGCATTTTTTTTGCTGTGATCACAGCAAAACTGTAAAATGTCACCATTTTTACAGCTTTTCAGCAAAACTCAAATTTAGCAATTTCACAAAAATGTAACTAAGTCTGAATAGAGGATGTATTTTTTCTCCCCTCCCCATCAATCACAAGTTTATAGCAGATCCTATCGACCTGCGATAAATATGTTTAGGGGACCCTCTGACAGGCAGTCATGTTCTCGATGAACGTAGGGTTCTATTTACCAAAATATATTTAACTCGTTGTTGGGGGGACGACTTGGAGTATGGAGTGCTTAGCCAATGCTTTATGGGAGAAAAATATGCAAAAAAGCTCTCTCTCTCTCACAGAACAAAAGAAACTATCTCACAAGCACCACCTATGAGTGGTAGCTGGCAGGATGGTGAGCCGCAGGGAGCAGGATTTGCTAAGGTATGTTCACACAGTGCTTTTCTGCAGCATGAAAAACACAAAGTGCTTGCAGGAGAAACGCTGTGCACATTACGTGTTTTTTGTCTGTATCTTTTCATCCATTCAATGGAAAAAGAAGTGCTGAAAGAATTGACAGGCTGCATTTTTATTTGTATTTTTTAAATGAGGTGCACTGCAGTCACCCCTAACCTGGGGTGGGGGGCAATTAACCTAATTTAATATTAGGCAGGAATGCAGAGGAAGAAAAAGCTCCCCCACCCCTCCCGTCTTCCTTTGTAGGTAATCTGCAGAGTGAGTTTCCCTCCAGCCGTCTCTGCAGGGCTCCTTACACATTCCCAGGACTCTGGACAGACGGCTCTGTAAAGCTTATGTAACCAAGATAAAGTTAATTCATCCCAAGGAATTCCATTGACATCAGGGCGCTGCCAGGTACCACAGCCCGCCAGTGCCCTAAATGGCTGATAGTGGCTCCACTCCCTGTGCAGGGCCAGGAATGTGGGGGCCAAATACAATGCTTCAGCTCATTGAAAATGCCCCCCCCCATTCTCACTTCTACCCAGGGTGCCCCATATGTGGGCCAGTCTAACATCGCCAGTCACAATATTTACGTAGCATTGCTAAGAAGACCTCATAACAGTGCAAGCCCCAGTGCCCCCATACCAGTAGTGACATTGCTGACAGCGCAGTGTCTCCTTAGCAGTGTCTTCCCATTATAGGGCCAAACTGAGTAATCATATAACAGTGCCAGGGACAGCCTTCATAGCGGTGCGAGTGAAAGAGCCTTCATAACAGTGCCAGGGAGAGAGCCTTCATAACAGTGCCAGTGAGAGAGCCTTCATAACAGTGCCAGTGAGAGAGTCTTCATAACAGTGCCAGGGAGAGAGCCTTCATAACAGTGCCAGTGAGAGAGCCTTCATAACAGTGCCAGGGAGAGAGCCTTCATAACAGTGCCAGGGAGAGAGTCTTCATAACAGTGCCAGGGAGAGAGCCTTCATAACAGTGCCAGTGAGAGAGCCTTCACAACAGTGCCAGTGAGAGAGTCTTCATAACAGTGCCAGGGAGAGAGCCTTCATAGCGGTGCAAGTGAGAGAGCCTTCATAACAGTGCCAGTGAGAGAGTCTTCATAACAGTGCTAGGGAGAGAGCCTTCATAGGGGTGCCAGTGAGAGAGCCTTCATAACAGTGCCAGTGAGAGAGTCTTCATAACAGTGCCAGTGAGAGAGTCTTCATAACAGTGCTAGGGAGAGAGCCTTCATAGGGGTGCGAGTGAGAGAGCCTTCATAACAGTGCCAGGTAGAGAGCCTTCATAGCGGTGCAAGAAAGAGAGCCATCATTGCAGTGCCAGTGAGAGAGCCTTCATAACAGTGCCAGTGAGAGAGCCTTCATAACAGTGCCAGCGAGAGAGTCTTCATAACAGTGCCAGAGCCTTCATAGCGGTGCGAGTGAGAGAGCCTTCATAACAGTGCCAGTGAGAGAGCCTTCATAACAGTGCCAGTGAGAGAGCCTTCATAACAGTGCCAGTGAGAGAGTCTTCATAACAGTGCCAGGGAGAGAGCCTTCATAACAGTGTCAGTGAGAGAGCCTTCATAACAGTGCCAGTGAGAGAGTCTTCATAACAGTGCCAGGGAGAGAGCCTTCATAACAGTGCCAGTGAGAGAGCCTTCATAACAGTGCCAGGGAGAGAGCCTTCATAACAGTGCCAGGGAGAGAGTCTTCATAACAGTGCCAGGGAGAGAGCCTTCATAACAGTGCCAGTGAGAGAGCCTTCATAACAGTGCCAGGGAGAGAGCCTTCATAACAGTGCCAGTGAGAGAGCCTTCATAACAGTGCCAGTGAGAGAGTCTTCATAACAGTGCCAGGGAGAGAGCCTTCATAACAGTGCCAGTGAGAGAGCCTTCATAACAGTGCCAGGGAGAGAGCCTTCATAACAGTGCCAGGGAGAGAGTCTTCATAACAGTGCCAGGGAGAGAGCCTTCATAACAGTGCCAGTGAGAGAGCCTTCATAACAGTGCCAGTGAGAGAGCCTTCACAACAGTGCCAGTGAGAGAGTCTTCATAACAGTGCCAGGGAGAGAGCCTTCATAGCGGTGCAAGTGAGAGAGCCTTCATAACAGTGCCAGTGAGAGAGTCTTCATAACAGTGCTAGGGAGAGAGCCTTCATAGGGGTGCCAGTGAGAGAGCCTTCATAACAGTGCCAGTGAGAGAGTCTTCATAACAGTGCCAGTGAGAGAGTCTTCATAACAGTGCCAGAGCCTTCATAGCGGTGCGAGTGAGAGAGCCTTCATAACAGTGCGAGTGAGAGAGCCTTCATAGGGGTGCGAGTGAGAGAGCCTTCATAACAGTGCCAGGTAGAGAGCCTTCATAGCGGTGCAAGAAAGAGAGCCATCATTGCAGTGCCAGTGAGAGAGCCTTCATAACAGTGCCAGTGAGAGAGCCTTCATAACAGTGCCAGCGAGAGAGTCTTCATAACAGTGCCAGAGCCTTCATAGCGGTGCGAGTGAGAGAGCCTTCATAACAGTGCCAGTGAGAGAGCCTTCATAACAGTGCCAGGTAGAGAGCCTTCATAGCGGTGCAAGAAAGAGAGCCATCATTGCAGTGCCAGTGAGAGAGCCTTCATAACAGTGCCAGGGAGAGAGTCTTCATAGCGGTGCAAGTGAGAGAGCCTTCATAACATTGCCAGGGAGAGAGCCTTCATAACAGTGCCAGGGAGAGAGCCTTCATAACAGTGCCAGGGAGAGAGCCTTCATAACAGTGCCAGTGAGAGTCTTCATAGTGCCAGGGAGAGAGCCTTCATAACAGTGCCAGTGAGAGAGCCTTCACAACAGTGCCAGTGAGAGAGTCTTCATAACAGTGCCAGGGAGAGAGCCTTCATAACAGTGCCAGTGAGAGAGACTTCACAACAGTGCCAGTGAGAGAGTCTTCATAACAGTGCCAGGGAGAGAGCCTTCATAGCGGTGCAAGTGAGAGAGCCTTCATAACAGTGCCAGTGAGAGAGTCTTCATAACAGTGCTAGGGAGAGAGCCTTCATAGGGGTGCCAGTGAGAGAGCCTTCATAACAGTGCCAGTGAGAGAGTCTTCATAACAGTGCCAGTGAGAGAGTCTTCATAACAGTGCTAGGGAGAGAGCCTTCATAGGGGTGCGAGTGAGAGAGCCTTCATAACAGTGCCAGGTAGAGAGCCTTCATAGCGGTGCAAGAAAGAGAGCCATCATTGCAGTGCCAGTGAGAGAGCCTTCATAACAGTGCCAGTGAGAGAGCCTTCACAACAGTGCCAGTGAGAGAGTCTTCATAACAGTGCCAGGGAGAGAGCCTTCATAGCGGTGCAAGTGAGAGAGCCTTCATAACAGTGCCAGTGAGAGAGTCTTCATAACAGTGCTAGGGAGAGAGCCTTCATAGGGGTGCCAGTGAGAGAGCCTTCATAACAGTGCCAGTGAGAGAGTCTTCATAACAGTGCCAGTGAGAGAGTCTTCATAACAGTGCTAGGGAGAGAGCCTTCATAGGGGTGCGAGTGAGAGAGCCTTCATAACAGTGCCAGGTAGAGAGCCTTCATAGCGGTGCAAGAAAGAGAGCCATCATTGCAGTGCCAGTGAGAGAGCCTTCATAACAGTGCCAATGAGAGAGCCTTCATAACAGTGCCAGCGAAAGAGTCTTCATAACAGTGCCAGAGCCTTCATAGCGGTGCGAGTGAGAGAGCCTTCATAACAGTGCCAGTGAGAGAGCCTTCATAACAGTGCCAGGTAGAGAGCCTTTATAGCGGTGCAAGAAAGAGAGCCATCATTGCAGTGCCAGTGAGAGAGCCTTCATAACAGTGCCAGGGAGAGAGTCTTCATAGCGGTGCAAGTGAGAGAGCCTTCATAACAGTGCCAGGGAGAGAGCCTTCATAACAGTGCCAGGGAAAGAGCCTTCATAACAGTGCCAGTGAGAGTCTTCATAACAGTGCCAGGGAGAGAGCCTTCATAACAGTGCCAGTGAGAGAGCCTTCACAACAGTGCCAGTGAGAGAGTCTTCATAACAGTGCCAGGGAGAGAGCCTTCATAACAGTGCCAGTGAGAGAGCCTTCACAACAGTGCCAGTGAGAGAGCCTTCACAACAGTGCCAGTGAGAGAGTCTTCATAACAGTGCCAGTGAGAGAGCCTTCATAGCGGTGCAAGTGAGAGAGCCTTCATAACAGTGCCAGGGAAAGAGCCTTCATAACAGTGCCAGTGAGAGTCTTCATAACAGTGCCAGGGAGAGAGCCTTCATAACAGTGCCAGTGAGAGAGCCTTCACAACAGTGCCAGTGAGAGAGTCTTCATAACAGTGCCAGGGAGAGAGCCTTCACAACAGTGCCAGTGAGAGAGTCTTCATAACAGTGCCAGGGAGAGAGTCTTCATAGCGGTGCAAGTGAGAGAGCCTTCATAACAGTGCCAGGGAGAGAGCCTTCATAACAGTGCCAGGGAAAGAGCCTTCATAACAGTGCCAGTGAGAGTCTTCATAACAGTGCCAGGGAGAGAGCCTTCACAACAGTGCCAGTGAGAGAGTCTTCATAACAGTGCCAGTGAGAGAGCCTTCACAACAGTGCCAGTGAGAGAGCCTTCATAACAGTGCCAGTGAGAGAGCCTTCACAACAGTGCCAGTGAGAGAGCCTTCACAACAGTGCCAGTGAGAGAGTCTTCATAACAGTGCCAGTGAGAGAGCCTTCATAGCGGTGCAAGTGAGAGAGCCTTCATAACAGTGCCAGGGAAAGAGCCTTCATAACAGTGCCAGTGAGAGTCTTCATAACAGTGCCAGGGAGAGAGCCTTCATAACAGTGCCAGTGAGAGAGCCTTCACAACAGTGCCAGTGAGAGAGTCTTCATAACAGTGCCAGGGAGAGAGCCTTCACAACAGTGCCAGTGAGAGAGTCTTCATAACAGTGCCAGGGAGAGAGTCTTCATAGCGGTGCAAGTGAGAGAGCCTTCATAACAGTGCCAGGGAGAGAGCCTTCATAACAGTGCCAGGGAAAGAGCCTTCATAACAGTGCCAGTGAGAGTCTTCATAACAGTGCCAGGGAGAGAGCCTTCACAACAGTGCCAGTGAGAGAGTCTTCATAACAGTGCCAGTGAGAGAGCCTTCATAACAGTGCCAGTGAGAGAGCCTTCACAACAGTGCCAGTGAGAGAGTCTTCATAACAGTGCCAGTGAGAGAGCCTTCATAGCGGTGCAAGTGAGAGAGCCTTCATAACAGTGCCAGTGAGAGAGTCTTCATAACAGTGCTAGGGAGAGAGCCTTCATAGGGGTGCCAGTGAGAGAGCCTTCATAACAGTGCCAGTGAGAGAGTCTTCATAACAGTGCCAGTGAGAGAGTCTTCATAACAGTGCTAGGGGAGAGAGCCTTCATAGGGGTGCGAGTGAGAGAGCCTTCATAACAGTGCCAGGTAGAGAGCCTTCATAGCGGTGCAAGAAAGAGAGCCATCATTGCAGTGCCAGTGAGAGAGCCTTCATAACAGTGCCAGTGAGAGAGCCTTCATAACAGTGCCAGCGAGAGTCTTCATAACAGTGCCAGAGCCTTCACAGCGGTGCGAGTGAGAGAGCCTTCATAACAGTGCCAGTGAGAGAGCCTTCATAACAGTGCCAGGTAGAGAGCCTTCATAGCGGTGCAAGAAAGAGAGCCATCATTGCAGTGCCAGTGAGAGAGCCTTCATAACAGTGCCAGGGAGAGAGTCTTCATAGCGGTGCAAGTGAGAGTCTTCATAACAGTGGCAGGGAGAGAGTCTTCATAGCGGTGCAAGTGAGAGAGCCTTCATAACAGTGCCAGGGAGAGAGCCTTCATAACAGTGCCAGGGAGAGAGCCTTCATAACAGTGCCAGTGAGAGTCTTCATAACAGTGGCAGGGAGAGAGCCTTCATAGCGGTGCAAGTGAGAGAGCCTTCATAACAGTGCCAGGGAGAGAGCCTTCATAACAGTGCCAGGGAGAGAGCCTTCATAACAGTGCCAGTGAGAGAGCCTTCATAACAGTGCCAGTGAGAGAGTCTTCATAGCGGTGCGAGTGAGAGAGCCTTCATAACAGTCCCAGGTAGAGAGCCTTCATAACAGTGCCAGGTAGAGAGCCTTCATAGCGGTGCCAGGGAGAGAGCCTTCATAACAGTGCCAGGGAGAGAGCGTTCATAACAGTGCCAGGGAAAAAGCCTTCATAACAGTGCCAGTGAGAGAGCCTTCATAACAGTGCCAGTGAGAGAGTCTTCATAACAGTGCTAGGGAGAGAGCCTTCATAGGGGTGCCAGTGAGAGAGCCTTCATAACAGTGCCAGGGAAAGAGCCTTCATAACAGTGCCGGGTAGAGAACCTTCATAACAGTGCCGGGCAGAGAGAGGAGCCTTCAAAACAGTGCCAGGGAGAGAGCCTTCATAACAGTGCCAGGGAGAAAGCCTTCATAACAGTGCCAGGGAGAAAGCCTTCATAACAGTGCCAGGGAGAAAGCCTTCATAACAGTGCCAGGGAGAGAGCCTTCATAACAGTGCCAGTGAGAGAGCCTTCATAATTGTGCCAGTGAGAGAGCCTTCATAACAGTGCCAGTGAGAGGGCCTTCATAACAGTGCCAGGGAGAGAGCCTTCATAACAGTGCCGGGTAGAGAACCTTCATAATAGTGCCGGGCAGAGAGCCTTCATAACAGTGCCAGTGAGAGAGCCTTCATAACAGTGCCAGTGAGAGAGCCTTCATAACAGTGCCTGTGAGAGAGCCTTCATAACAGTGCCAGGGAGAGAGCCTTCATAACAGTGCCGGGTAGAGAACCTTCATAATAGTGCCGGGCAGAGAGCCTTCATAACAGTGCCAGGGAGAGAGCCTTCATAACAGAGCCAGGGAGAGAGCCTTCATAACAGTGCCAGTGAGAGAGTCTTCATAACAGTGCCAGGGAGAGAGCCTTCAGAATAGTGCCAGTGAGAGAGCCTTCCTAACAGTGCCAGGGAGAGAGCCTTCATAACAGAGCCAGGGAGAGAGCCTTCATAATAGTGCCAGTTAGAGAGCCTTCATAACAGTGCCAGGGAGAGAGCCTTCATAACAGTGCCAGGTAGAGAGCCTTCATAGCGGTGCATGAAAGAGAGCCATCATTGCAGTGCCAGTGAGAGAGCCTTCATAACAGTGCCAGGGAGAGAGTCTTCATAACAGTGCCAGGGAGAGAGCCTTCATAACAGTGCCAGTGAGAGAGCCTTCATAACAGTGCCAGTGAGAGAGCCTTCATAACAGTGCCAGTGAGAGAGCCTTCATAACAGTGCCAGTGAGAGAGCCTTCATAACAGTGCCAGTGAGAGAGCCGTCATAACAGTGCCAGTGAGAGAGCCTTCATAACAGTGCCAGGGAGAAAGCCTTCATAACAGTGCCAGGGAGAGAGCCTTCATAACAGTGCCAGGGAGAAAGCCTTCATAACAGTGCCAGGGAGAGAGCCTTCATAACCGTGCCAGGGAAAGAGCCTTCATAACAGTGCCAGGTAGAGAACCTTCATAACAGTGCCGGGCAGAGAGGAGCCTTCATAACAGTGCCAGTGAGAGAGCCTTCATAAAAGTGCCAGTGAGAGAGCCTTCATAACAGTGCCGAGTAGAGAACCTTCATAACAGTGCCGGGCAGAGAGCCTTCATAACAGTGCCAGGGAGAGAGCCTTCATAACAGTGCCAGGGAGAAAGCCTTCATAACAGTGCCAGGGAGAGAGCCTTCATAACAGTGCCAGGGAGAAAGCCTTCATAACAGTGCCAGGGAGAGAGCCTTCATAACCGTGCCAGGGAAAGAGCCTTCATAACAGTGCCAGGTAGAGAACCTTCATAACAGTGCCGGGCAGAGAGGAGCCTTCATAACAGTGCCAGTGAGAGAGCCTTCATAACAGTGCCAATGAGAGAGCCTTCATAACAGTGCCAGTGAGAGAGCCTTCATAACAGTGCCAATGAGAGAGCCTTCATAACAGTGCCGAGTAGAGAGCCTTCATAACAGTGCCAGGGAGAGAGCCTTCATAACTGCCAGGGAGAGAGCCTTCATAACAGTGCCAGGGAGAGAGCCTTCATAACAGTGCCAGGGAGAGAGCCTTCATAGCAGTGCCGGGTAGAGAACCTTCATAACAGTGCTGAGCAGAGAGCCTTCATAACAGTGGCAGGGAGAGAGCCTTCATAACTGCCAGGGAGAGAGCCTTCATAACAGTGCCAGGGAGAGAGCCTTCATAACAGTGCCAGGGAGAGAGCCTTCATAGCAGTGCCGGGTAGAGAACCTTCATAACAGTGCCGAGCAGAGAGCCTTCATAACAGTGGCAGGGAGAGAGCCTTCATAACTGCCAGGGAGAGAGCCTTCATAACAGTGCCAGGGAGAGAGCCTTCATAACAGTGCCAGGGAGAGAGCCTTCATAGCAGTGCCGGGTAGAGAACCTTCATAACAGTGCCGAGCAGAGAGCCTTCATAACAGTGGCAGGGAGAGAGCCTTCATAACTGCCAGGGAGAGAGCCTTCATAACAGTGCCAGGGAGAGAGCCTTCATAACAGTGCCAGGGAGAGAGCCTTCATAGCAGTGCCGGGTAGAGAACCTTCATAACAGTGCCGAGCAGAGAGCCTTCATAACAGTGGCAGGGAGAGAGCCTTCATAAAAGTGCCGGGGAGAAAGCCTTCATAACAGTGCCGAGTACAGAACCTTCATAACAGTGTCGGGCAGAGAGCCTTCATAACAGTGCCAGGGAGAGAGCCTTCATAACAGTGCCAGGGAGAGAGCCTTCATAACAGTGCCAGGGAGAGAGCAGTGGCGTAGGAAGGGGGGTGCGGGGGGGCGGGCCGCCCCGGGCGGCACAATGCCGGGGGCGGGTCCGACCCAGAGAGGAGGAGGAAGAAAAAAAAACGACGCGGGCCCTTTAAATCTTCGGGCGGCGCCGACTCTGCGACGTCTCAGGGCAGAGGGTGCGATGACGTCATCACTGCGCACTCAGCCTCTCTGTCCTGAGCGTTGCAGAGCCGGAGAGACGCTGAGTGCACCGGACCTGCGCTGGGAACGGGAGAGGTGAGGATTTTACTTTTTTTTTTTTCTTTATGTCTGACTCAGACACACTGGGGGTAATATGCTGGACACTGGGGCAGATTGCTGGACACACTGGGGCAGATTGCTGGACACACTGGGGCAGATTGCTGGACACACTGGGGCAGATTGCTGGACACACTGGGGCAGATTGCTGGACACACTGGGGCAGATTGCTGGACACACTGGGGCAGATTGCTGGACACACTGGGGCAATGCTGGACACACTGGGGCAGATTGCTGGACACACTGGGGCAGATTGCTGGACACAGTGGGGCAATGCTGGACACTGGGGCAGATTGCTGGACACACTGGGGGCAATGCTGGACACTGGGGCAGATTGCTGGACACACTGGGGCAATGCTGAACACTGGGGCAGATTGCTGGACACACTGGGGCAATGCTGGACACTGGGGCAGATTGCTGGACACACTGGGGCAATGCTGGACACTGCGCCTGTGCGGCCGCCCTGCTTGTGAATCCCAGCCCCGCACTCTGCATAATGCATAACACACTGCGGTGCTGGGATTACCAAGGTGGGTGGCCGCACTCGCCGCACAGGCGCAGTCTGCAAGCCTGGCTGTGACGTCAGACGGCCAGAGCTCTCTGCGCCTGCACCAAACAGCGATACACAGCGCAGGTGCCGGATTTCATGGGTGAACAGCGCTGAGGGGGCGGTGCCCGGCGTTGAGTGACGGCAATGGGGGGGGGGGGGGGGCGCCAAACTCGGGAACAGCCCCGGGCGGCAAAAGCTCTAGCTACGCCAGTGGGAGAGAGCCTTCATAGCGGTGCCAGGGAGAGAGCCTTCACAGCGGTACAAGATAGAGAGCCTATAGCGGTGCAAGAAAGAGAGCCTTCATTGCAGTGCCGGGTAGAGAGCCTTCATAACAGTGCCGGGTAGAGAGCCTTCATAACAGTGCCAGTGAGGCAACCACAGTAATCACATAACAGTGCCAAGCAGGGTGCAGTCATAAAACCGTCAAGCTTCAGTGCAGCTACTCTTGGGGAAACCAATTTGGATTTTCATTTCATGTAACTTCCTCTTCTAGTGTCACAGAGGTAATTTTTCAGGGGTTCACATACTTTTAGTCATATCATATAAGTATGTCATTTCTAAAAAAACAAACAAAGAGATAGGTTAATTGCAGGATCTATGCCGCCAGTTCATTGTCTCGTACTGTTAACACTAGCCATGAGAGGAACCTGGCCCCTTTCACTACTGACGGAATCACTTCTGTCTTTGGCTGAATGCCCCGAAAAAAAAGAAAAAAAATAGTAAAAAAGGGAAATCAACATTCAGGAGGGACATTGAAACCATTTGAATAATGCAGGGGCCGCTGTCCAAGGCCTGCCGAAGTCACCGTGACAGCTCTGGATACAGAGTACATGTTCCCTTGGTACACAGCAGCTGCTCATGTAACACTGCGAATATAAAACAGGATACAGGCGGACCCCTCTAAATCTGTGCTATTGTCGCATGTTATCAGCCGCTTAGCACCTGAATGTAGTGGTCTAATTAACAGAAAATTCATACAAATCTTATATATATATCAGTGGTTAGCATTGTTGCTTTGCAGCCCTGTTGGTCCAGGGTTCAAATCGCACCAAGGACAACAGCTGCAAGCAGTTTGTATGTTCTCCCGTGTTTGTGTGGGTTTCCTCCGGGTTCTCCAGTTTCCTCCCACATTCCAACGACATACTGATAGGGAATTTATATTGTAAACCCCAATGGGGACAGCGATGATGTCTGTAAAGAGAGTAAAATAAATATATAACATTTATCGCATGCCATATAACATTTATGGCTTGAGGTCTCTTTAAATGCTCCCGCCCCTTTAAATAACAGGGTTAGAGGAGGTATAGCCAGTAGAGGATGGGGAGAGGTGCAGCACAGCTCCTAGCAGGGATGTTCTCCAACACTATGCAGTAATGTCAGAGGAATGTCAGGCAGCCAGCGGCTTTGGAGCTGGGCTCTCAGTGAGCGGGGAGGGGTAAGGGAGAGTTCACACAGAAACATTTCTAAAGTTTCACCTTATAAGGACAGAGCCTGGAAGGAGGAAGTAAAGGATTGGTCCACGAGGCGCGTCCGCGCTGCATAGTATTCCCATTTAAAAACAAAGGCCGTGTAACAAAAAGGGCAGGGCCGGAGCGCTATACCCATCTGGACCGCACTGGGTTAATGTCTGTTTCATGGCCAAGGCGAATAACCTGATATGGCCCTCCACCATCCACATAGCGGGAGTGCTCCATGGTAATAATGGGTTAAAGTGGTAACCCTTAGTTACCGTATTAGGGCATATGAGGTCCATATGGAGTGCAGAGACGCGCCTGTGCTGCACATGGACCCTCCAGTTCGATAATACAGGATCCGTTGAAAGTGGGACGAATCTGATGTACATGAGCGAGACCCGACTCATCCCTGCTTGTCTGCAATCTGCTTATTTCTCTTTTCCTATTGAAAACACATGCACGCTTAACCTAGTCGAATGTGCATACACATTACACTGAACCGGTCGATTTCAACAAGTTCGACAGACAATCTAGTGTGTAAGGGGGCAGATAAGGATCAAACATGTCCGATTTCGCTTTTATTGTGTATGACATAAAGTCAGATGTCTGGCAATGGCTGGAGCTCTCCTGTGCATGGGACTATTGGGCGAGAGAGCCGCCAGCCAAATACATGGACAGTCCATGTGTGGCACAAGGGAGTCAGGTCATCCACTCACAGCAAGCAGAGATCCTGTAAATGTACAGGCATTAATGCATAAAGTAGATGTAAAAGTTGCAGAATTTTTTATTTTTTATACCGGCAGTGTAGCTTGAAGCTTATGAGCCTCAAATATCTCACGCCACTGATGTTTGGGCCCTTGAAGCACAGGGGCCCGGGTGTGACTGCAACATCTGCAGTTATGTATCAGAAACATTGCTGTTTTCCAAGTAGAAGGCCGTATCTACTGGGGGTTGTAGCTGCATAAGGACACCCAGGGAGCCACGTTGCCACCAGGGCCGATAAGCCTGGCACATGCCCCTCTGGACTTTACGTGTTTCCAGGTAGATTACTATGGCTAGCACAAATGCTTGTTATGGAATAACACTGGAGCAGTTTCTCAGGGCAAAGATCACGTTAAAAGGTTCATCAGGTTTCGCTTGCGATACAAACAGGAAGCCAAAGCAAGAACCATGTAAGGTGAAATCTGTCGGCCTCCTCCTTCACAATATCAGCAGAAAACTTCCTGCAAGTGGCGAGTAAAAACTGGCGCAACATAAACAGGTTATGAGAGTCTGTAAAATTCCTTTAATCCAGCACCTGGTAATCTGGAATGCGATGAGGACACATTGATGAAGTGAGGGTACATCCGTACATGACCAATGATCCGCAGCGGCATGAAGCGCAGCTAATTGTGCCGTCACTGTTGTGGGTTTGCAGCAGATTTCACCTGTTGTGGATCAGACGTCCTGACATCTCATGCAAGCGTGCTGCCGAGAACATCTGCAATCTGGTGCTGCAAATCTGCAATGCTAAGAAATCCAGAAGAGATGAGCACCAAGACTAGTAGGACACGTCAGTCGCCGGTGGCCGTCAGAGCAGAGCGCTGCGAACTGCCTCCTACCTGCGGGACCCCTGCTGCCTCCGCTGATTCGTAGCCCCCATGATGCCTCATGCTGAAGGTAGTAAGAGGCTTGCAGACTAGTCCAGTAGCCATGAACTACGGACGTGACCACTGGACTGGAGTCCTGGGAATCTTTTGCTTAATTCTTGCATTCCAAATTCCATATCCTATTTCCAGATATTTTATTTTTTTGCAGCGTGTGAATGAGAATTTGTAAACCCTGACGTAATGTTATTGGGATCCATCTAGATTACCATCAACCCCGTACTGGATCCCAGATCTGATGACGCCACAGATGGTGAACGCGCTCCGGACAGGACCTGACATGTTCCCTCCTTACAATCCTGTCTGTGCGGCTTCTTAAAAAGTCTTCCCCCTAAAAAAATGAAAACAACATTAAATATCTATATTTGATTCCACTTCTGTCTATTTACCATTCAGGATCAATGAAATGCTGGGTGATAGCCAATATTAACGCTCATTCAACCACACCAGGGGTCTGTCGATGAACTAACCAGACGTCTAATGCTGGAAGCTGAGGATATATCTTTAAGAAATTAGCCAGATTTTTCCATCCATGGTTTCAGAGAACCAAAATGGTGACCACACCCAACACGACTTAAACGCCATCGACCTGGCCATTTTTGGCTGCTTGAATGGTCTCACCCTCACAGCTCCTGCTTCTATATTAATAGAGTTGAGAAAGATGGGCAGAACACTGGTCCAGTGGCCACAGTGGTAGCCCATGGCCACCGGATCAGAGCCTTGCGACCCTCCTACTACCTACGATAGCGAGGATGCCGACAGGTAGTGGGAGGTTTGCTGGGGCCTGCCAAATCTTTTTTGCTCCTCTTGACTCCACCATTGGTAGATGTTAGGTTCAGGGCATGCTGGGAGTTGTAGTTTTACAACAGCTGGAGTGCTGCAGGATTCTGACCTCTAAACTAGGCAATCACATGAAAAGCAATCTCATACACAGGACATATATGTAAGCAAAATCACAGAAGGCAGCTTGTGGGCCCCCAATATATAAGGGAATGGGTATTTCTGCACTTGCTGGGTGTGACTGATGGGTACAGAGGGCGAGGACGGTTCTCTGTGTTGGGATTAGTCAGCAGATATATAGGCAGCTGGCACAGATGGCTGCCAACGGCCCGCAGCTTCTGCGACTTTGCCCTCTAGGATGTCAAAGCCACAAGCTGCAGCGGCGAGGACGGCACCCAGTGATGTCACCGGCTCCTTCTGGCTCCTTATAAGGAAACATACCTGATAGACAGTGTAGAAACTTTACAGTGAGGGACGGCGTGCCAGAGCAAGCGCACATTCCTCCGCACCGCCACTGAGTGCACATCAGGGATGGGCCGCACTCACGACCCATCAGATGGGAGAAACCCGCCCCACAGGTAAATGGACCGCCTGGATTTAGAGCCAAAGCAACCCTGAAGAACACAAATTACAAGAAGAAATTAACATCATCATTTCACAGAGACACGAAATGTAGATCTGGCATTCAGGAATCTGGGAAAGCTGGATAATAACCTATGTAAGAGCTGTAATGATCGCCTCAGTTATGTCGCCAGGGCTGAACCATCCACAGGGATCATACTTTATTCTCCATATAAAATATTTTTATATAGTTGACATGAAATGTAGATTTTTTTTTCCATTCAGGAATCTGGGAAAGCTGGGTAACAGAAGCAGTAATGATCGCCTCCATCATGCTACAAGGCACGAATTGACCACGAGGATCACAAGTTACAATGTCAGATCTAAATAAAAAGCATTCACTCACTATAACCAATATGAAATTCAGTTTTACCATTCAGGAATCTGGGAAAGCTGGGTAACAGGGGAAGTAATGAACACCTTTGTCATTCTGTAAGGTCTGAATTGACCACGAGAATCACAAGTTACAATGTCAGATCTAAATAAAATGGATTCACTCACTATAGTCAATATCAAATTCAGTTTTACCATTCAGGAATCTGGGAAAGCTGGGTAACAGAGCCAGTAATGATCGCCTCCATCATGTTTCAAGGCACGAATTGACCACAAGGATCACAAGTTACAGTGTCAGATCTAAATAAGAAGGATTCACTCACTATAACCAATATGAAATTCAGTTTTACCATTCAGGAATCTGGGAATGCTGGGTAACAGGGGAAGTAATGAACACCTCTGTCATTCTGTAAGGCCTGAATTGACCACGAGAATCACAAGTTACAATATTCCATCAAAATAAAATGGGATCACTCACTATAGCCAATTTAAAATTTAGTTTTACCATTCAGGAATCTAGGAAAGCTGTGTAAAAAGAGCAGTAATGATTGATCACCTATATGTCATGCAACAAGGCTGACCCAAACAAATGGATTATACTTTATACTGCTAGATCCAAAGAAATTCTTTTTATATAGTTGAAATGTTGATTTTCTTTTCATTTTATTAATCTGGGAAAGCTGGGTAACAAGAACAGTAATGATCGCCACTGTTGTGGTAAAAGGCTGAAACCAACAGAGTGGGTCACAAGTTACAATACCAGATCTAAATAAAATGTTTTTACACATTACAGTTGAGATGAAATTCAGTTTTTCCATTCAGGAGTCTGGGAAAGCTGAGTAACAGGGGCAGTAATGATCGCCTGTGTCATGCCACAAGGTCCAAATTCATCGAGTGGATCACACATTTTCCTGCCAAATCCAAGTAAAATGGTTTTATGTATCTAAAAATGAAAAGCATATGTAGATTTGATCATCAGGAAGCTGCGTGAGAACCTATGTGAGAGATGTAAAGACAGCCTCTGTCATGTCACCAAGGATGACCAAACCAAACTGATCATACTTTATTCTGCTAGATCCAAACAAAATCTTTTTATGTAATTTTGCCATTCAGGAATCCTGGAAAGCTGGGTAATAAGGGTAGTAAGGATTGCCTCTATCATTGCATAAAGCCCAAATCAACTATGAGAATTACACATTACAATGCCAGCTCTAAATAAAATGGTTGCACACTACAGTCGACATGAAATTCATTTTTTTTTTCTATAAAGGAATCTGGGAAAGCTGGGTAACAAGAGCAGTAATGATGGTCTCGATCATGCCACAAGGAGTAAATCAACTTAAAGGATAACATACTTAGAATAATGAAATGGATTCGTAGATTTGCAATTTGAGAACCTGGGAAAGCTGGGTACATCCTTGTAGGAGATGTAATGATTACCATGACTAAAATCAAGCAAGCAGATCACATGTTACAATGCCATATCCGAATATCTGGGAAGGCTGGGTGACAACCCAAATAACAGATTTAATGATAAAGCTAAATTAACCCACAATACCCGATCCAAGTAGAATGGTTTTATATAGTTGTCATGAAATGTAGATTCTCTATTCGGGAATCTAGGAAAGTTGGGTTTTTACTCAGGTAAGAGCTGTAATGATCACCTCTATGCCACCAGGGCTTAATCCACCTAAAGAAAAGTAGAATGGTTTCACATGAAATTCCGATTTTCTATTCAGGAATCTGGAAAAGCTGGGTATAACCCATATAACAGCTGTAATGATCAGATCTGTCATGATACATATCAGCCATGCAGATCACACATTTTTAGTGCCAGATAAAAATCAAAATGGTTTTACATAGCTAGCAATAAAACGTATATGTAGATTAGCTATTCAGGAATCTGGGAAAGCTGGGTGAGAGTAATTATCACTTTTACCATGCCACAAGACCAGAATCAACCCACAATGTCAGATCCAAGTAGATTCGTAGATTCATATAGTCGGCATGAAACGTAGATAATTTTTCCATTCAGGAATCTGGGAAAGTTGGGTTATTACTCATGAAGGAGCTGTAATGACCGCTCCTACTATGCCACAAGGCTTATATCAACCATGCAGACTGCATGTTTTAGTGCCATACCCATGTGAGATGGTTTTACTAAGTGGACAATAAAATGTATATGTAGATTTGCTATTCAGGAATCTGGGAAAGTTGGGTGACCGCTCACATAAGAGCTGTAATTTTGGCCTCCGACATGCCACAAGGCCTAAGTGAACCAAGAGGGTCACACATTCTGTTTCATATTGTCGACGTGAAATGTAATTTTTTCCATTCAGGAAACTAGGAAAGTTGGACTATTAATCATGTAAGAGCTATAATAATTGCTTCTTCCATGTCACAAGGACAAAATATCACAAAAAATAATGTATAACAATGCAAGGTCTAAATAAAATGGTTTCACATACTACAGTCAATATGAAATTCAGATGTTCCATTCAGGAATATGGGAAAGCTGGGTAACAACCTATATAAGTGAAATGATTGTCTCCGTCATGTCATACGGTCTAAATAAACCGTGATAATCACGGATTTCAGTGCCACATAAAAGAGCACCGGTTTCATATGGTCACATCATGTTTTCAGTTCAGGAATCTGGGAAAGCTGGATATCTCCTAAAAGAGCTGTTAGGCTTGCCTACGTTATGTCACATGGGCTGAATTTACTCAGCGGATAACATAATGTCTAACCAAAGCAATCAGCATTGATATGTATATGTAGATTTACCATTTAGGAATCTCGAAAAATTGGGTGACAATCCGTGTAAGAGCTGCAGAGACCACTATTATGTGGCAAGGCCTGATTAATGGCTGCTCACGGGTTATACTCTAAGCTTTCAGAAGAATATAACAATCTGTATGACATGCTGATGTAGATTTGCCATTCAGGGGCCTGGAAAAGTTCCTGATCTGTGCAGAAATTAACCTCATGATCTCACAGAGAAATGAAATGTAGATTTGCCATTATGGGGAAAGCTTGCTCCAACACAGATTATTAAAATGGGGCAATATACAGCAGGACCAGAAGGGGGCGTACACTATTTAAAGGGCCAGTGAAAGAAAAGTCTGTTATCCCTCAATTTGCTTGCTGTTGTTACCGGTTATTAGCCATTCAGGAGAGGCTGACTGTAGTGTTACTGAGGGCACTGTCTGGCTGCTATTACTGAGTGCACTGTTTATAGGGGAACTCTCTGGCTGGTATTATTACTGAGGGCACTATTTATAGGGGCACTCTCTGTCTGATATTACCGAGGGCACTATTTATAGGGGCACTCTCTGGCTGGTATTATTACTGAGGGCACTATTTATAAGGGCACTCTGTCTGATATTTCTGAGGGCACTATTCATAGGGGCACTCTGATATTACTGAGGGCACTATTTATAGGGGCACTCTCTGGCTGGTATTACTGAGGGCACTACTTATATGGGCACTCTCTGTTTGATATTACTGAGGGCAGTATTTATAGGGGCACTGTCTGATATTACTGTGGGCACTATTTGTAGGGACACGCTCTGTCTGATATTACTGAGGGCACTATTTATAGGGGAACTCTCTGGCTGGTATTATTACTGAGGGCACTATAGTGGCACTCTCTGGCTGGTATTACTGAGGGCACTATTTATAGGGGCACTCTCTGGCTGGTATTATTACTGAGGGCACTACTTATACGGGCACTCTCTGTTTGATATTACTGAGGGCACTATTTATAGGGGCACTGTCTGATATTATTACTGTGGGCACTATTTATAGGGACACACTCTGTTTGATATTACTGAGGGTAGTATTTATAGGGGCACTGTCTGATATTACTGTGGGCACTATTTGTAGGGACACGCTCTGTCTGATATTACTGAGGGCACTATTTATAGGGGAACTCTCTGGCTGGTATTATTACTGAGGGCACTACTTATACGGGCACTCTGATATTACTGAGGGCACTATTTATAGGGGCACTGTCTGATATTATTACTGTGGGCACTATTTATAGGGACACGCTCTGTCTGATATTACTGAGGGGACTATTTATAGGGGCACTCTCTGGCTGGTATTATTACTGAGGGCACTATAGTGGCACTCTGGCTGGTATTACTGAGGGCACTATTTATAGGGGCACTCTCTGGCTGGTATTATTACTGAGGGCACTACTTATACGGGCACTCTGATATTACTGAGGGCACTATTTATAGGGGCACTCTCTGGCTGGTATTACTGAGGGCACTATAGTGGCAGGTATTACTTAGGGCACTATTTATAGGGGCACTCTGGCTGGTATTATTAATGAGGGCACTATTTATAAGGGTACTTTCTGTCTGATATTATTACTGAGGGCACTATTTATAGGGGCACTCTGATATTACTGAGAGCACTATTTATAGGGGCACTCTTTGGCTGGTATCATTACTGAAGGCACCATTTAAAGGGGCACTTTCTGATATTATTACTGAGGGAGCTATTTATAGGGGCATTCTCTGATATTATTACTGAGGGCACTGTTTATAGGGGCACTCTGATTACTGAGGGCATTATCTATAGGTGCACTCTGGCTGGTAATATTACTGAAGGCACTGTTTAAAGGGGCACTGTCTGGCTGGTATTACTGTGGGCACTATTTATAGGGACACGCTCTGTCTGATATTAATGAGGGCACTATTTATAGGGGCACTCTCTGGCTGGTAATACTGAGGGCACTATTTATAGGGGCACTCTCTGGCTGGTATTAATGAGGGCACTATTTATTAGGGCACTTTCTGTCTGATATTATTACTGAGGGCACTATTTATAGGGGCACTGATATTACTGAGAACACTATTTATAGGGGCACTCTGGCTGGTATCATTACTGAAGGCACCATTTAAAGGGGCACTTTCTGATATTATTACTGAGGGAGCTATTTATAGGGGCATTCTCTGATATTATTACTGAGGGCACTGTTTATAGGGGTACTCTCTGATTACTGAGGGCATTATTAATGGCTGCTCACGGGTTATACTCTAAGCTTTCAGAAGAATATAACAATCTGTATGACATGCTGATGTAGATTTGAAATTCAGGGGCCTGGAAAAGTTCCTGATCTGTGCAGAAATTAACCTCATGATCTCACAGAGAAATGAAATGTAGATTTGCCATTATGGGGAAAGCTTGCTCCAACACAGATTATTAAAATGGGGCAATATACAGCAGGACCAGAAGGGGGCGTACACTATTTAAAGGGCCAGTGAAAGAAAAGTCTGTTATCCCTCAATTTGCTTGCTGTTGTTACCGGTTATTAGCCATTCAGGAGAGGCTGACTGTAGTGTTACTGAGGGCACTGTCTGGCTGATATTACTGAGGGCACTGTTTATAGGGGCACTCTGTCTGATATTATTACTGAGGGCACTATTTATAGGGGCACTGTCTGATATTACTGAGGGCACTGTTTATAGGGGCACTGTCTGATATTATTACTGAGGGCACTCTTTATAGGGGCACTCTGTCTGATATTACTGAGGGCACTATTTAGAGGGGCACACTGATATTATTACTGAGGGAACTGATTATAGGGGTACTCTTGCTCTTGGGCTGGCACATGATGAGGAACTCTCTGGGGGGTATTACTGAAGGAACTTATTATAGGGGCACTCTCCAGCTGGCAAATTATGGGGCACTCTCTGTCTGATATTATTACTGAGGGAACTGATTATAGGGGCACTCTGGCATTCTTTATTAGACACTGGTAGCATTATTTGTTGAGCAATAACTGGATGTCACTGTTTATGGGGCACCCTCTTGCTAGTATTATTACTGTGGGCACCGATGGTGGGGAAAGAATCAGGCTGGTATTATTAATGTAGCACTATAGGATGGCATCTTTTTTTATTGGAACACGCTTATTTGTGGCAAAAATTGTTTATGGGGGCATACTTTGGCTGCTATCATTACTGAGGGCAATGTTTATGGGGCACTCATTATTTAGGGCAATGGTCTACTTGGGAGTTTGATAGTTGGCGTGTTAAGTAGTGATGAAACCTAATATTTGGCATTATCAGCTTTACTTATTGATGTTTTCCACCACACCACCCAGTGCCATACAGATCTGCGCAGTATAACTGGCAGGTCAGACACGAGATACACCATGTGTAATCAGACGCACGAATGTAGCAGAGCGGAGTTTGCCATATAGTTCTGCGCAACATAGCAGGCAAGTCGTACATGAGATGGACCATGTATAGTCAGACGCACGGATGTAGCGGAGCTGAGTTTGCCAAATAGTTCTGCACAGAATAACAGACAGGTCGTACATTAGATACACCATGTGTAGCAGAGGCACTGATGTAGCGGAGCTGAGTTTGCCATATAGTTCTTCGCAGAATAACATGTAGGTCGTACATGAGATGCACTGTGTGTAGCAGATACATGGATGTAAGGGAGCTGAGTTTGCCATATAACGCTTCTGAGCTTCGCCCTTTGTGATACCAATGATAACACAGTCCTATCTAAAACCAGACAACTCGAGTTGTGCCAAATGATAATCAGCTCTGCTGCACCTGTATATTCTATACCAATACCATAATATGAGAAGAAAAACAAATGTTGGGCAATAAGCGCTGCTCTCCGAGAGTACGCCCAAGCCTTGGGCAACAGGATACTGTTTTGTGAATGTGCCAGTCGGGTAATCCGCACATCCTCTTTGTCCCAGGGCATCAGCAGACCTCAACCCAGCTGGAGAGGGTCCTAAATAATTGATGGTGACTTGTGGACACAGAAGGCAGGAAGTGATGAACTAGGATTTCTTAATGGGCTGCATCAGCACCCCCACCATCCGCGCCACCACCTCTCCTCCTCCGCCCTTTTCGCTCTCATATGTGGAAGTAGCAACAGGAAGCGTGAGCCCCTGAGCAGCTCCAGCAAAGTGGTGCAGGCAAACGGCACATTCCTGGCATAGCAGAGAGAAGGCTACAGGGCCTGTAAGAAGTGAGCCACCATACAGTGCTAACCACTGAGCCACCGTGCTGTGCTAACCACTGAGCCACCATACAGTGCTAACCACTGAGCCACCGTGCTAACCACTGAGCCACCATGCAGTGCTAACCACCGAGCCACCATACAGTGCTAACCACTGAGCCACCGTGCTGCTCAAATAATGTGAGCATATGTAATATTACAGCACAAATAATCGAGCACCACATAATACCGCCGTATAGTAAACTCACAATAGTACTCCAATAATATATCACTGTACACCAAGCTTAGCTTACAGAGGACTCTAATCTTTTTTTTTTTTTTTGCAAAGGTGGTGTCACAGTCACAAGACAGCACACTTGACCATCATTTGATGTGATGATGCAAGTAGACACTGGCGAATTCCATGTCACCCTTAAACAATGGCACAAATGTTTCTGCAGCCATGTAGCCCTAGCCTAAAGGACTTGTATTGTTAGCTCAGCTCTAGATATCAGCAGCCATATTCCCTCCTGGGTGGCAGTGCTGGAGATGGAGCACTACTTCTATGCCTAAAGAATGGAGGGAGTAAATATGGTGACCCTCTCTTTGTGTTGCCACATTACTAAATGTATTGGTACATTCACCTTTCATGTCCCTTCCTTAGTAGCTTTCCCAGAAACAAACAGTTTTTGGTATACTGAGGATTTAAAAGGAAAAAGTTATTTACGGGCCAATATGTATTCAGTGGAGCTGCACCATGACTCCAGATTGTTCCTGGATTACTTAGGATACTTTTGCAGGCCGCACCTATCTCAGGAGACTTGGGCGAATTCCTTCTCCTGCACCGTCATCTCAGATATAGGTCACTTTGTGTGGGGTGTCTTCTATATGACTGTATTGGTATCACTTGGCGAAAACAGCGACAGCCATTAGCATATTCCTATAAGCCGTATGCGGTCACACGATCCTGGCATCCAAACGGAATCGTATGCAGCCAGAAATTAGGCTGATGAGTCTCTAAGACGCAGAATGGGAGGGTCGAGCTGGGGAGGAAGGCTCGCTTACCTAATGAAAGAGCGTACAGACTACGGTAAAAGCCTATAAAGCGCGCCCTCCTGGGATCGCCAGCTCCGACCAGCTGCCAAAGTCTGTGCTAATGGGTTAAATGGGATTGAGAAGCTGTGGATAAAGCTCAGAGGAGCAATGCACATGAAAAAAAAACATCTGTCCTGTTAGGAACAAGCAAGAGGGATGTAGAAGGCATGAAGTTTAACCCGAGCTGGATACAATGTCCAAAGAACCCTGATTACATGTTAGCCATGATGCAGTGCTAAGATAAAACCACCATGCAGTACAAAAAGACTGCTATAGTAACATAGTTAGCAAGGCCAAAAAAAGACATTTGTCCATCCAGTTCAGCCTATATTCCGTCAGAATAAATCCCAGATCTACGTCCTTCTAAAGAACCTAATAACTGTAAGATACAATACTGTTACACTCCAGGAAGACATCCAGGCCTCTCCTGAACCCATCGACTAGTTCGCCATCACCACCTCCTCAGGCAAGGAATTCCAGATTCTCACTGCCCTAACAGTAAAGAATCCTCTTCTATGTTGGTGGAAAAACCTTCTCTCCTCCAGACACAAAGAATGCCCCCTTGTGCCCGTCACCTTCCTTGGTATAAACAGATCCTCAGAGAGATATTTGTATTGTCCCCTTATATACTTATACATGGTTATTAGATCGCCCCTCAGTCGTCTTTTTTCTAAACTAAATAATCTTAATCTCTCTCGGTATTGTAGTTCCCCCATCCCCTTTATTAATTTTGTTGCCCTTCTTTGTACTCGCTCTAGTTCCATTATATCCTTCCTGAGCACCAGTGCCCAAATCTGTGCACAGTACTCCATGTGCGGTCTGTCCAGAGATTTGTACAGGTGCAGTATAATGCTCTCATCTTGTGTATCCAGACCCCTTTTAATACACCTTATGATCTTGTTTGCCTTCGCAGCCGCTGCCTGGCACTGGCTGCTCCAGTAAAGTTTATCATTAACTAGGATCCCCAAGTCTTTCTCCATGTCAGATTTACCTACTGGTTTCCCGTTCAGTGTGTAATGGTGATATTGATTCCTTCTTCCCATGTGTATAACCTTACATTTATCATTGTTAAACCACATCTGCCACTTTTCGGCCCAAGTTTCCAACTTATCCAGATCCATCTGTAGCAGAAAACTATCTTCTCTTGTATTGACTGCTTTACATAATCTTGTATCATCTGCAAATATCAATATTTTACTGTGTAAACCTTTACCAGATCGCTAATAAATATGTTGAAGAGAATAGGTCCCAACACCGACCCCTGCGGTACCTCTCTGGTCACAGCGACCCAGTTAGAGAATATACCATTTATAACCATCCTCTGCTTTCTATCACTAAGCCAGTTACTTACCCATTTACACACATTTTCCCCCAGACCCAGCATTCTCATTTTGTGTACCAACCTCTTGTGTGGCACGGTATCAAACGCTTTGGAAAAATCAAGATATACCACGTCCAATGACTCACCTTGGTCCAGTCTTCATAAGAACTGATTAGATTGGTTTGAAAAGAGCGATTCCTCATAAACCCATGCTGATATGAAGTTAAAGTTATTGTCATTGAGATAATCCAGAATAACATCCCTCAGAAACCCTTCAAATATTTTACCAACAATAGAGGTTAGACTTCCTGGTCTATAATTTCCAGGTTCACTTTTAGAGCATTTTTTTTTAATATTGGTACCACATTTGCTATGCGCCAGTCCTTCAAAGTGAGACACCACTTAAAGAGTAATCGTTGGTGATTATAAAGTTCTATGGAGACTGTAACTGTCAGGAGAACCTGCAGCAGAATGTCTGTGTCGGCCTCTAGCTCCTCCCCTCCATAGAATTCTACAAGCACCAACTGTCATCTCCTATCTCAGTAATGATGAGATCTGTCTGCACTGACTACAGGAGTTACCCATGAATTGAGAGTGAATAATCAGTCCAGGAGAAAGAAGCAGATTTCTGATAAAAGATATTATGTTGCCTATTTTTACGTGTTCTATCGGTTTAAAAAATAAAAATTAAAACGACGATTGCGCGTTTAGTGGAGCAGAGGGTGCAATACTATGAAACCCTGCTACCACAAAAGAGAAAGCGGAGCTACAAATGGGTGATGAGGAGGCCTCTCGACGTTACCCCATCACTGGATGAAAGAAGGATCAGGCATGTTGTATTTCAGAACCTGATTGTTGCAAAAGATATCGGATTACTCCACTGTCCCCATTAAAAACACGCGCACACTCTGGCTAACGGTGTACATAAGTGATGTAAAATGGAAAACCCAAATATAGTTTGGCAGGGAAAATGTTTCATTTCCACAACATCCTGTGGGAAGTAATGGGCACGTCAATGGGTACCTTGGTAGCTCCCTCAAGATAAAGTCTGCAGGTACAATATAGCAGTGACAGCGGCAATCATCTCGTCATACTGGTTCTTTAAAAAAAAAAAAAAAACATTATGGGCCAGGTGGCCTTCTGCTGCAACAGTAATACCCTATGTACACAGGATCTCCTTTTCTAGATCAGAACTGGAGACACAATTGCAAAGGCTAAGGATGCAGCCATGGAACCTGATCCGTCCATGGAGGATATGACAATGCCTGGCAGGTCTGCGTGGTACGGCCCGCTCTGAGCTGCAGCTGCCGTCCTCCTGCTTGCAGCTGTGATGAGCGAAGCGTTTTATAATCTATAAAAGATTCAGTGAGACTCCCAGCTCTGGTTTCATGAAGGCCACTAGCGTTATACAATGGGACGTAACATGTGGAGGAGGGGAAGGTCAGGTGCCATTATATATACTGTTTGGTACAGGTGAACGGTTCCTTAAGGGCATGCAATAGGTATACCATTATTTACACCTCCTTCTATAACCAATGACCTCCAGATTTTTGTCCATTCTGATGAATACAAGGTTCATATTGATAAAGTCACCGACGGTGAAGGATTATTCCCACCTCATAGGAATCCCATGTCTGATATATGTGATTCCGCCTCTAGGGAATACACTTAATGTAAGATAGTTGTCCCATTTTGCACTGCTGTGAACAGAGACATGTCACAACATGTAAGCAAGTATGCTCAGTCACTTTTTGGAATTCCCATAGTGAATCGATGTGAGGCAGGCCTTCTTCATAAGGCTACGTTCACATTTGCGTTGTGCGCCGCAGCGTCGGGCGCCGCAGCGTCGCAGCATGCGTCATGCGCCCCTATATTTAACATGGGGGCGCATGGACATGCGTCGCACTTGCGTTTTGCGCCGCATGCATCGCTGCGGCGCCCGCGTCTGGGCGCAGAGGACGCAGCAAGTTGCATTTTTGCTGCGTCCAAGATCAATTAAAAAAAGGACGCATGCGGCGCAAAACGCAGCGTTGTGCATGCGTTTTGCTGCGTTTTTGTTTGCGTTGTGCGCTGCGGCGCCGACGCTGCGGCGCACAACGCAAATGTGAACGTAGCCTAAGATGTGTTCCTGAGGAAGTAGGGCCTGAATCTAACAGACATTTATGGCATTGATGAGAAGGAGATAAGAATTCATGCTTTAACTAAGGAGATACAATGAGAACACAGCAGTCAGGATGCTATGGACACTTACTATCCCATTATACAGCTCGATAGATAGATGGGAAGACTGTCTTGAAGATTCTGGAGGTGTCTGTGAGAATTTTTGCACTTTTATCGAGAAGAACATTTGTGAGGTCTAACACTGATGTTGTGGAGAGGCCGGGCTCACAATCTCTACTCTAGTTCATCCCAAAGGTGTTGGATGGGGCTGAGGTCTGATCTCTGTGTGGCCTTCATGTTCTTCCACTAAACTCCCCAACCATGTCTGAGTAGGCATTGTGCACTAGGTACAGTCATTGGGAACAGAAAAACGTCTTCTCCACACTGTTCCCAAAAAGATGGAAGCTGCAAATCTTCACAATGTCATGTGCTGAAGTATTAAGATTTCTGTTCACTGGAACTAAGGGGCCAAGTCCGACCCATGAAAAACAGCCAACAACCCATAGCATTATCCTAATCCACCAAACTGTGCAGCGGGCACAATACAGTCAGGGGGATAATGTCCTCTTGGCATTCACCAAACACAGACTTGTCCATCAGATGCCAGAAGTAGAAGTGTGAACCATCACTGTATAGAACATGTTTCCTCCAGAGTACAATGGAGGTGGCTTTACACCACTCCATCCAACACTTGGCATTGTGCTTGGTGATGTAAGGCCACATGCAGCTACTTGGCCATGGAGCTCGTGGAAGTGTTTGTGCAGATGCTATACCAGAGGAAGACTGGACTCTGCAGTTAAGGAGTCAGCAGAGCGGTGGTGATTTTTCTGTCTCCTGCTCCTCAGCACTCAGTGAGCCTACGCTAACATTACAGGGGTCTCTTGTGGCTGAGCTGCTGCTGTTCCTTCCAATTCTCAGTAATATCACTTACAGGTGATGGAGGAAGATTTAAGAAATGTGATGAACGGACTTGTTACCCCGGTGGCTCCTAATACAGAACCGAGCTTTTATCAGAGAGCTCTGCACCACCAAACATTATGTCACATTAGTAAAAGCAGATGAGCGGCGAGAGTTTGGAGGTTATACATCGGGGGACGAGGGGTTGGATGTTATACCCCGGGGGAAGTGGGTTTGAATGAAAACCCCAAATTCACTTATTAAGAAGTGTGTGCTAATGCTTTTTGCCATATAGTGTAAATATGAGATAGATAATAAATAGATAGATAATAGATAGATAAATATGGGATAGATAGGGGAGATAGATAGATAGATAGATATGGGAGATAGATAGGTATGGGATAGATAGATAAAGAAAGTGGAGTTGCACCTGTCTTGTAAAATGTGGGTGCAGTCCTCCAAATCCACTGGTAAATGGATGATAAAATATGAGTGAGGTTACACTTCAAACGTGTACATTTGGCATGGAATAATTTTTTTTCACTATGTTTAGAGATCGACCTCTCTTTCTCATAGATAGATAGATAGATGGATACTCTGCTAAAAAGCGATTTGTATCCTGGTTATTACTGTTTCCAGTGAGATCCATATAATGCATGTTGTTCCTCACTGACGGGGAGGCGGTCCCCCAAAATCCTTTATAAATGACCGCCTCTAATCATGTCCTTTTCAGTCCAGGTTTATATAAATTGACATATTAATAGCAGATAATTACGGGAGGAGTCTGACTGTCAGCATAGCTGGGCAGGCTGACTCACATGGCTCAGCCACCTTCCACATGCAATTTCCTGCTTATGACTTGGTTGTGTAAAGTGTCTGTGCAAAAGACTGAGCCATAAAAGGAGAATCTGCACTGAAACCATCGGAGGTGACAGGGAGCGGCCAGTGCACACATGGCGTCCTTGTGCAGCTCGGTTTCTCTGCTGGACCATCCCACTTCTTTTCTTGTGCATCCCATTCCAACTGATATCGATAGAATATCCATAATCCAATCAGGGTGAATGAGATTAATCTAGTGGATGGTTTTTAAATCGCTTTTATCATTAACCTCTTCAAGCATTCAGAACCATCCCCAGGTCTCGGGTGTTTCTATATATGGAAGCATGTTAGATATTAAGAATGAATAACCAGGAAGCCGCTGAAACTAATTCCAAGGATGAGCTGAGACTGTGGAAACAGATGTTAACAATCCAGCTGACTGGGATTTAAATAGCTTGCATTGTTTGCTTGGAGATCCTAAGTAGTGGTGCTGCCCCCCCATGGCAGATGCCTGATACTGCATTGAGACCTGTCTTACTTTCCTCCCAGCCCACCCCACCAAAAAACCTCAGCTGTTTGTGGAATTGAACAGCCACGCTCGCTAACTTTTAGTGATTCATAAATTATTTCCTGCAATCTCTTGCTGGCAAGCAGCAAGTGAACAAAGTCGTTAGAAAGTGCGGGTACAGTGGGCATCATTCTCCATGTCTCATAAAACCCATTCCTTAAAAAACAGGACTTAACTGCATTTGTCTTCTTGTAGATATAACAGTTCATATACTGTGGCGATATGTTGTAAACACCTCATATGGGTACGGTTTGATAGTGGAGGCCCAATGGGTGGCATTAATATTCACCCATGTAAGATCCCAGACTGGCACGATGGTAAGAGCTTGATGACTTATAGCCTCCTTCTGTTCAACCTTAGGTCCAGATTGGGATCACACGGAGGGTCATAGAGAGTGTAAAGTATGGTGGAAAGCACTGGCACCTCGGATTCGACTCCAAACTCTGTTTTGTACTTTGCAGCCATTCTCCAATTTGGCTAAGGAGAGTGGGTGCTATTAGGCGCTCCTATAGCCCACCTACTACAGACCATGGCCATGTACCATGCCTCACCTATAGATATGGCCCTGAGGATACTGAACGCTTTCTTATTATTTAACGGCCTTTGGCTTGATCTCAGGCCATGGTGAAATGATGGCAGAACCCTCTGTAGTGAGATGGATCTTGTTGTGCAAGCCTATATAGGTCCACCAGGGTCTTCTCTGCCGTTATCTTGATAGTATCAAGCCATCGGGTTGCTGGTCTTCCTCTTCACTTTGTTCCTTCTATTCCTCTGACCATGATGTCCTTCTCCAGTGATTGCTCTCTTCGTATGATGTGTCCAAAGTAGACAAGTCGTAGATTGGTGATCCTTGCCTCGAGTGACATGTCTGGCTTGATTTATTACAAAACTGATTTGTTTGTTCTTCTTGTCATCCATGGTATTGATAACATCCTTCTCCAACATTTCCAAGGCATTGATTCTTTATCGTCCAGGTTTGTATGTTATCATAGAAAGGATCAAACTATGTACGAGGCATGTCTACGTCGACAGTGAAATGTTCCTCGATAATGAACACCGAATTTAAAAAAAAAAAATCCTGGGTACTCCGGTGCCCTTGTGCCAGTACTAGTGTAACTTGAAGCTGCACAATTTCTAAAAAAAAAACCTCCACTATAATGGGTCTTTCAGACCTGGGTGCGGCTGCACCCACTACCATTACCTTCTCTGTGCAGTGCTCCACACTTGGTCAGCACTATACACCTAAGAGCTAATGAATAAATAAGGCAATGTCCTCTGATTCTCTGATGGGGAGCGATGCACATGGGTAACTCTTGGCCTTCATGGTGAAAGTGCTCCTTCTACAGTCCAACAGCGGTACTGCACATCTTCCAAGGCCTCCATGCTGAATTAGTGCTCCTGTTCGCTCTCTGTATAGGACTCCTCCATGAGACATAGTTATATTTTAGGGGGTGCTGGAGGTGATGGCGAGAACGTTGTAACAGGCTGCAGCGCCTCTCCGTGTGATTAGCACCTGGCAGGAAGCACATGAGCCCTGTGGATTATTCTGTAACACCATGTGGTTTTCCTCTCTTCTGCAGCCAGTAATCTCTGCCTGTGCTGTCGCCTGTGATAATCGGAGCTGTCACAGAACAAAGAGCTTCCTCTCCTTCGGGGAGTGCTGCATGCCTTGTAAGCTCTGAACGGCTACAAGTCGCTCTTATTTATTTTTAAAGCACTGGGCAGTGGTCCTCCTCATAGTCACATTGCCAACGGTGGCATGTTAGAGGGATGCTGCCCCCTGGTGGATGCTGATGGGCATGGCATGGAACTGTTGAGGAATTGCTCCATGAGCCGTGTACCATCATAGATGCATGTTCTCTCCACTAGTGATGAGCGAGTGTACTGGTTGCTAGAGTTTTCCCGAGCACGCTTGGGTGATCTCCGAGTATTTGTTAGTGTTTGGAGATTAAGTTTTCATCCCGGCAGCTGAATGATTTACAGCTACTAGCCAGCTTGATTACATGTGAGGATTCCCTAGCAACCAGGCATCCCCCACATGTACTCAGCCTGGCTAATAGCTGTAAATCATTCAGCTGCCGGGATGAAAACTAAATCTCCGAACATTAACAAATACTCGAAGATCACCCGAGCATGCTCGGGAAAACTCGAGCAACGAGTACACTCGCTCATCACTACTCTCCACCCTATCTGTGCTGTGTCTTGCATAATTCTCCTCCAGAATATCTGGATTTGCTTTCCCTCAAAACCCCTTTCCTAGCTAAAGACGTGTTCATCACTTTAAGGCCCCTCCGTTAGCTATTAACACATTACCTCCTTTGGGGACGCAAATCAAGGAGAACCAAGGCATCTATCTCCGGGATGGCCTGTCTGATACCTCACTGGAGCATCGGGCACCCCACTATGATTACGACACATCATCAGCTATTCTATAAGCAATTTACCAAAAGAAGGCAATGTTCCAGCATTCTCTGCTTGTTCAGTGTCTGCACTGATGCTTTGCATGACTTTTTTTCAGCCTTACTATGTTAAAGTATGTTCAGTTTTTGACGTTTTTGTTCCCGCAAACAAAACCAATAGTGTGTGTGTGTGTGTGTGTGTGTGTGTGTTGCGGATAACATGTGTGATTTGTCTACAGCAATGTTTCCCATTCTCCAGTCCTCCCGGCCCCCAACACGTCATGTTTTCAGGATTTCATTAGTATTCTACAGGTGATGGAATTATTATTAAGGCATCAGAAGCTGCCATAGGTTCCCTCTCCTGTGCAATACTGAGGCGATTCTGAAAACATCATGTGTTTGGTTACATTTTCCTATATCTTATCCACGATTAACCAAAGATCTTTGCAGACGCTGATCGTGACGAGATTTCAGCTCTATAGAATTGTGAATGCAGCTCTGGAATATAATACTGCATGTGCCTTACTATTGGTATAAGATTTGTAATCATTTATGTTGACTTGTATAGATAATCTAATATAACATTCAACATGGAAGAAAGGGACATTAAAGGGTCATCCTGGAGCAGATGATCAGCGAAGAGTCCAGAAACTGAAACCTACAGCGAGAAAGCCCTGAGTTTTCCACGGCAGCAGTAATTCTTTACCGCCTTTCCGTCATGTGTAGGGATGAGGGAACGCAAAGATGTTCTGGATCGACCAAACTTAAGTCCAAAGTTCGGTTTGGTACCAGAACTGTACCTGAACTTGAACCTGAACCCCACAAAAGTCAATGGTGACCTGAACTTTGGGGCTATAAAATGGTTAGTAGTAAGGGCTAGGGGGGCTGCCGAAGGAAGCAGAGTACCCCGATTCACTAAAACGGACTAAAGGGAGAAGTCAGTGTTCGCATCTCAGCACCTCGTTACGAACCCCCAACTTTACAGTTCGAGTTCGCTCATCTCTAGTCATGTGCGGACGTACCAGAACTCTCTTCTGTTGGATCTGATCTGGATATTGTTCCAAAAAAATGCAAATTTGAAACAGACTTGACTGCAATCTTGATAAGTGAACACAACCTGCAAAAAGGCTATAATAAAGGATTTGTCAGATACTGTATAATAGTGCTCTAAGTCATCTCATGAAATGCAATGGTGGATCCAGCTGATTGTATCGGATCATTTTGCTAGCACAGATGCAACAATCGCCATTACGAAGGCCCATGAGTGTCTGGTCAGCTCTAAGCTATGGCAACGCTATTGATTTCCTCTCTATACTTTCCATTAGGAGTGCCAATTACTCCATGTCTGAGATAAGGGATTTAGCTTGTCCACTAGAGTTAAACGCATCGTGCTCTGTGTTGAAGGAGTGGAGCATGTCTGTATGTCTCATCTGGCTGAAATCCAATTAGGTTATCCCTGCAGGGCGGCTGCACAAGACCCAGATCTGTCAGCTTGGAGAGGCCAATTGGACCATGCAGTCCGGAAGAGGGGGCTCAATGGGACGTGCATGCAGCAGAGTGTCAAATCCTAACCGACAGAACCACAAGCGCAATACTCCGAGGGATGCGGAGCTGCCTCAAATTCCCACTTGCTTTTCTGCCAACAATCCTACCGAGCACAGCTCCTCCTGAACCTAATTCCTGCTTTCACTTCCGTCATCCTTTTGGGAAACTAAGACTATTGGAGAGAATTTTTGATGAAGTCGAACACTGCTCCAAAAATTCATCAGACTTATTGGTAACAAGACCTCTGCTTCCATACATCAATGTATTCTCCCCGCTGCTCTATAGAAAACAACTCAGCATTACATGTGGCTGACTGACCTTACCCATGCAGGCGTGCCATAGGCATGAAATAAGTGCTCTCATCAGGACACTCGTCATTAAAGGGGCTGTCGAAAAATGGCATACAGATGTTAGGACCCACGCTGATCACAAGACCAGGCTGTCCGCCATCACTGGAATGAGGCTGCCTATACCTCACCCACCCGGCACAGATTGCATGCCAGCAGTCTTGCATCCACCAGGAATTGCTTACTACTTTTATCATGCACATAAGAATTATTTGGAGGAGTCTTAGAGCATGTCTGCTTAAAAATTATCTGATTAATAACTTAAAAAAAAGACTTTTTCTATTTTTATTGTAAAACGAATGGTTGGTCATACAT